>NC_046342.1:19552937-20235201 GCF_000738735.6 Corvus cornix cornix | reverse complement strand
CCGCGCTGAGCTGTGACGCCTGTACATGTCTGTGTAACCTCGTGAACCATTTCTTTCTCTTTCCCGCAGTTGCTGTGCCGTATTTTCCCAATATTCCCCGTGCTACCATCGTGCTTCCTTTGCAATAGTGTGTTTATTTTCCCCATATGCTAAGACTGAGGGAGTACTGCACAACCCAAATCCCTGCAACGTCTCCCTTTCCTCCTTGCCTGCAAGGAAGGGTGGGAATTCCCTGTGTCCCGAGCTGGCCGGGGGCTCCCCGGGTCCCTTCCCGTCGGGCCATTAGCGGTGCGTGCCCGCAGCCCGGTGAGCGCGGCTCGCAGACCCCGCCGGGTGGCACTGTGGGAGAGCATTCGGGCCAGCAGCCGCGTCCGAGCGCCGCCACGGCCCGCAGGGACGGACAGGACACTTCGGGGACCTTCAGAGCTCGGAAAATAGGCTGGGCTTGTGGGAAGAGTATCGGTCTCTAACGCAGCCGAGGATGCTGTAAAGGATATTTTAGAAGATCTGCCTGTTGCTACAGCCCTGAAGAGTGCGTTTAGTGCTAATTGACATATGCTTTTAAACCCCGTGAAGCTGTAGAGCTAATGATGAAACCCAGAGTGAATACAGTATTTATGAATAAAACCTCATCACTCGGTGGAAAAGCCTGGGCCACCACTTTGGCTGGGAAGTCAGCACTGCAGGCAGTGATGGACAGGCTGGGTTACATAAACCTTCCCTGACCACGGCCGTGAGGGAAGGGGCAAAGTGTGAGCAGGAGCTCAGAGATTGCCCTGAGCTGCTCTGGCTGACACATCAGAGGCCACCTTTTAGTCTGGTTATTGTTCTGTATTTCTCAGGACTGCAAGCAAACCCGCTTGTTTTTAAATGCAAATCCTCTTTTAAAAGCCGTAATGTTAACAGGAGACATCTGAAATTCCGAGCCACCGAGGCACGTTCACAGCAGCAGGATAATGAATGTCAGGGTTTGTACAGTATCTCTCACTCACAGCATCCCAGGGGGACTTTGCAGATAATGCCCTGCAGAAGCTGAAACAAAATAACAGCTGGTCCAGGGCACTTTAAAAATGCCATTTTAATTCCAGATCTGCTCTCCCCTAAAGCCACTGGACTGATTTGCTTCCCAGAGTTGAACTAAGCCCTTTGTTTACTTTTGGTCCTTTGAAAAGAAAAGAGAAATGAATTACTGTAGTTTTGTTCAGCACCTCTTGTGAAGACCAAGTTCAGACCTGCCCAGATATCTGCCTGGCACACAGGGAGTGTGGCTGGGCTTCCAGATGACACAGCCTGATCACAAATACTGTTCCAGGGTTCTGTGGGACATCTGGAAATTCCAGATAAGTGTTACAAGGCTTCCAAATCTTGACAAGGCCTCATCATCTGAGCAAACCTGAATAGATTTGGTAACCTGATGAGTGGCAGTAGAGGACAACCCCCAACCCTGTTCACCCTCTGCTCACAGAGCCCCAGAATCAGGAATGTTGATATAAATTGTTTTCTCCCCATGGGTGTGAGGTGCTCAAAAGTCAGGTATTTGACAACGCTTGGATGCTGCAAGCTGAGCCTCCCAGGTCAGGGGATGCAAACAGCTTTTCTGGATAACACAAAGGTAGAAGAGCACAAAGTTGTGTCAAAACTCTCTCAAGTCTTTGAGGGGAACTTGCCTAGTGCTCTGTGCTATCAGTCACGACGTGAAAGGAGGTGGAGAATGAGAGGGAGAGAGTTGTCTAGGAAGGGATGGAGGGGGAAGAAAGGAAGCTTGATTGTGAGAAGCAGGACAGAATAGGAATCATGTAAGTGGAACAGGCAGAAAATGAAAATAATGAAGAAAAGGCTGGCAAAGTTTCTTAGAGCTGCAAAGTTTCTCTTCACGTCTAATTTTATTGCAGGTGATTCACAGAAGGCACAGTTAAGGTGGATGTAAATCCCCTCATCCTGCCTGAAGGATTCACAGCTATGAAAAACAACGAACAAATCCAGCAGCACCTGGCTGCTCCAGCAGAGACTGCCCCATGGACACCAGAGTGACCCCTCTGCCTCCAAAGGCATTTTCCATCATGTGGATGGACAGCAGAGCCAGCTGGGGCTGACAGAGGATGCCTTTCAGTGACACCATCCCCATCATCTCCACAATTGTTCAGATTGCTGTTAGTACCTCAAGCAGTGATGCTCTATCCCTACAGACAGCAAACCGAATGAATTTGGCTTTTCTGGCTGTTTTCCCTCCCTGGCTTGTTTTTAATGTGCTTGAGGCCATTCACGGAATGTGCTGAGGGCAAGAGCTGCTTCAATCGCGGCGCCTGTGCTGCTGCTGCCTCTGAGCCAATATAAAAGTCATCTTCCTCGTGTCCTTTTACATCTTGTAGCTTGTGAATCTCCACAGCACTGCTTTAGAGAACAGCATATTCTTTGCCTTTGTATTGTCAATGCTGAGACGCCTCGTTCTGCTTCAGGGGGTTTTGCCAGGGGCCTCTCCAGGGAGGTATTTCCACTCTTGTTCCTGCAAACCACACCAGCAACAGCTGGAGAATGAAAGTCTGAACTCAGAGGGAGGACCACAGCAGCAGCAAAATATAATTTATCCCAGTTCCTAGTGATATCACCTAAAGGATTAAACTTTGCTTAATTCTGCTAAAATCCTAGTGGTTACCAAAAGACTGTGGTTATATTTGGTCCCAGGTTGGATCCAGTGCTCCCAGGCAGGGGCATGGATCTGCTGGCAAATGTGGATGGAGCACAGCTCAGGGAGGGCACAGGGCCAGAGAACTGCTTCCCAAAGATTCTCTTACACCCTGAGTATTAACTGTGCTTTCAAATTTGAGGGGAAGAGAACCATGAGATACATTTGGGTTTGTTTTGTAATTTTTAATCCTCTTTTTCTCTTACACTTGTCCTTATCCACCTTCTGTGAGGGTCCTAAGATAGCACCTATGCCCTGAGATGGTACAGCTGTGAGGAGTATGGAAGAGAAACATCTTGGAAGGCTTAAAGAGAATGACCATGTGATAATGTTGTCCTGCTTCTAATTACAACACTGTGTATCTGCACACTTAGCTGTGTTCTGAAGTGCTCTGCCACCAGACCTGTGCCTGCTGAGCAGCACTGAGCAGGGCTGATTTAAAGGTATTTACTTAAGCAAGTTAGTTGTGTGCAAGCACACTTTGGGGGATAGTTACTCACAAGGCTTTCACAGGACCCTAAAGGCTGCAGTCACTCGAATCCTGTTGAAATTCAGTAGCAGTTGGTTCCTTCTGTGTTTGAATTCAAATAAAGCTTGAACTTGTCTTTACGCTTTATCTCCCTTTCTGTTTAAAATGTACCAGCTGCATTTGACCTTATGGATCCTAAACTCTCCTGGGCCGATGTGAATCTGCAGCACATCCATTACTGCCCCAGAATCTGCTGTTGTTTGCTGGAATTTAGGAGGTTTGCATCCAGGAATATTTTAATCTCTTCCTCCAAAGAACCCTCTTCATCCCCAGGGATACCTTCTCTTTGGGGTTTTACGTTATCTGGACTACATGACGCTGCTGGGAGAGCTGGAGCGTCAGCACGTGGCGGATTTCCTCGTGAACGTGCTGCTGCTGCTGCATGGCCCAGCTTCGCCCCAAGCTGTCCCCAAGGTGCTGTGCCTGTCACACACCCGCAGCTGGATGAGCAGCGATTTTCTGTAGCTGCGTATGGCAAAGACAGGGAATGTTCTCCAGCCCCATGGCAGCAATTAGCAGCCACAGCTCTCAGTGCTTAGGTGGCATTCGACTCCTCACGCCTCTCCACTTGCAAACACCACTACAGCAGGTTCTTCCAAAGTGGAAAACCCAAATACTCCCAGCCTGTTTCCCTAATGTCTTCCCAAATACTCTTGTTGTTCTGCCTTTGTCCAGCACACCAGCTCTGCTCTGCCTCTCACAATTTTAACTAAAGATTAGGATCATAAAGAACTCCAGATACTGCAGGAGCCATCTGCTGAGGCTGTGACTGCAAGTGCAGAGCAGGGAGCGTCAGCCAGGGCGGGGCTGGAGCCCTGCCTGGAGCTGTCCACGGTCTGATGTACAAATGAATGGCAGCAGCAGGAAAATGGTCCTCGTGTCAAGCTTTACTCTGGACACCCGAGCTGTGATTGTGCAGGAAGCTGCACAGGTGAGAGGGGCAACCTGTGTGACTTTTCTGCTGAAACTGCCAGGGACTGAGACCGTCAGTGTGGGACATGTGGAGCTGCTTGTGAGTCTGAGCACCAGGAGTTTCATTCGAAGGCCCTTGAGGTGCATGGAAAAGCTTCTACTGATGACAATGAGATTCGGGCAAAGACCCATGAAATACTGCTGAGATAAAAACAACCATTGGCTGTTTCTGACTTGAGCCCCGTTTCCCCCAGAGCTGCCGGGAGCAGTCTGGAGTCCCACCCATCCCCTGAGCCCTGCTTTCCTTGCCCAGTTCAGAGTCTCAGCCTGTGTTCCATGGAGTCTGATTATTGGTGTCACAGCTCAATTTAATTATAGATACTCAGTTACATAACTCTCCTCTCTTGAAGGACTTATTCCTTCTGTGTTAATGACTTCATAAACAGAGACTGTGACCGTGAGGGCTGGGAAGTGCACGTATGGCCAGGGAAAACAGCCTGAAAGCTTGTTCTGGAGAGATGAGTCTCCAAGAGACTCGAGTGAAGCGATGGCCTTTATGCATCATGCATGCAGACATTTCATGCAGGAACATGGAGCCATTATCCCTTCCCCGGGAGATTTTCTGTTTGTTTCAACTCCAACATTGAACTGTAAATTTAATTTTTAAAATATAAGGTGCTTTCACCTTGATATTAGAAGTAAATCCCCACTCCGTTGCAATTACAGGAGTGATAATGTTGGGGATTCTGCTAGAAAAAGCAGATGTCTGTCTGAGAACCAGGAATCTGCTTTTGCCCGTGATGTCCATGCAGCATTTATATACAACCTGGTGGGAGCATGAGGAGTAAGAATAGTCAAATCCAGGTTCTCCTGTCACCTGTATTGCTCAGCTCTGTTCATATCTCTTTATGGAATGCTTGGATGGTCCAGAGCTCTCTCAGTAGCAACAGTTTATTTGTTTCATTCTTATGTGTCAAAGAAATGAATAAATATATCTCACACTTAACCATCCAAACCTCCTGTTCTAGGGGCATTTTAACCCTCATGGTGTGCAAATGTGTGGTTAGAAAACAATAGGAATGTTCTCCTCCCAGTGTGTGATTTTCCAATGAGACCTGAGTGTGAAAGGAAAAGAAATATTAATTATTAAATTATTTTTAAATTTAATTATTTCAATAAATTATCCAGTTATTTCAGTCACAATTTCTACTCCTTGTAATTCAGACCCAGATGGGAAATAAGCAGTTCACGTTCAACTGCAGCTGGTGGCAGATCCTTTGCAAGAGCAGCATCAGGTTTTGATGAGAAGAGGCTTTTTGCATGCAAATGTTTATCTTCCACAAAACTCTGGGGCCCAGTAACTGGGCAGGTCCTCAGCACAAAGAGAGCTGTTGGCAGCACATCCTGACACGCTCACAGGTACCAGGCTCTGAAATATGGTGAAATTACTTCATTTGCTGCAGACAGCTCAGGATTTATTGACTGATTTATTTATTGCTTTGCCACTGTACTGCTGGTGATCATCGCCCAGTCTCTTCCAAAGGGAGGGGAACGGGGGTTTGAAATAAACCTGGGAAGCAGTAACAGTGATATCCTTTCTCCAGGACTATTCTTTCTTGAGTCAATAGGGGGTAAAAGGCATCCCACCTCACCTGCATGTCACTGTGCTCAATCTGCTCCCCATCAGCGCTGACCGGGCACCGCCATCCATCTGCTCCCTGGCAGCACACGCAAAGTAATGAAGGAGATCATTCCTGCAATCCCTGGAAGACATTTTCTGCACTAGAGCAGTTGCTGTCACAGTTCTCACCAATTAACTCTTACTGGCAGGCTCAGAACTGGGGAAAAATGACCTGGCCCCAAAAATGAAGTGTCTGTTCAGCACTGAGTTCCTTTGTGTGAGCCCCGAGCCCTGCTCACAGCTCTGCCCTCGAGGGTTATGCTGTGCATGGATCCAAGAGCAAATGCTTCTTCCCCAGCAGAGTATGCAGAACTAACTGCTCTTCTACGCATACTTTCATGACTTTTGTACTAATTAGGAGTTCCTAATCTTTAGTTTTCTCAGTGCTGTAACAACTCTTGGCTTTGATAACCTTTTGACTTTGGATAACACAGCTTCAAATTGTTCTGTGCAGAGGAATTATGTGTTATCCATTAGCAAATTGGAATTCTTGCAGCATTTTTTTTTTTTTTCAATTTTCAGGCTCACAAGAAAAATGGCTTTTTTAAATTTTATTTTCTCTTTCTTTTTTTTTTTTTTAGCTGTGGCTCCCAGTTTCAGACAAGGTCGCTCATCCCAACAGATCACCGGGTTTAAATTGCCTTAGTGCTTGGTGTTCGCCCTCCCTGCTGCTCCTGCCCCTCCCTGCAGCCGGACCCGCTCAGTGCGATTGTCCTCAGCTGTGCTGGGCAGCCCAGGGTGCGCTAAAACCCCGGCCCCAGCTCCTGCTGCTCCCGGCTTGGAGAGCTGTTCCTGCCTTCCTGGCAGGGGCTGGAGCTCAGGGTGGCCCCTGCAGCCCTGCTGCTGCTGCCTGGGGCTCACCCCTCGTGTCCTGGGGTGGCCAAAGCCCGCAGCCCCGGGGGAGCTCAGCCTGAGTGTGGAGGAGCCAGGTGGGAGCTGTGGGGTCACGCTGAGCTCAGGGGGAGGAGGCTGTGGGTGCTGGGCACTCAGGTCCCCCGGGGATGAACCCCAGTGGGTGGTGAGCAGCTGAGGAGGGCTCGGGTGCCCCCTTACCCTGTATGGGGTGGTGGCCAAAAGATGGATGTGGCGATGCACTGGCACAGAGTTTGTCCCACCCGTGGATTTCACCCTGGGTGATGCACATTTTCCAAACAGTGTCATCATGCAGAGTAAGAAATTTGTATCTGTAAGGGCCACAGCAGTCAGAGAACTTCCTAAACTAACTGTAGGACTTCCCTGGAGGATTTTTGGAAACTAAGGGCAACTTGGGGTTTCTTGTAACACCCAGAGAAACAAGGAAGGCAAATCTCTCTCCAGGTTAAATTCTGTAAGAAGGACTCAATCATTGGGAAGTTTAGTTGCTGCTTCTGCCTAGAAAATGAGAGGACAAAGGCAAGTTGCTGTGTGATGTGAATGGAGACCTTGGAGTGCAGCAAAGTTTTTCCTGCTGTTATCCTGGCCTGTAGAAGAGCCTCTAAAAAAGATTAAGAATTGGGAGAGAGTCTTAGATATCAGAGTTCTCATTCCCAGTGCTTGAAAGGCCCCAGGGAGAAGTAATTGGAAAATACTTAAGATCATATGGTTATAAACCAGCCACATTTTGCTTTAAAATTGTAGTGCAATAATCTTCTTTACTGATGGGAAGAAGTTTGGTGAATGTAAAGAATACTGATAAAGAGCAGTTGGGAAGGGCTCTGTTTTCAGTGGAAATGAGGATGTAGCTGTTGCTTGTAGTGCAGTATGGAATATCACAGTGTACTGCTGCAGTGCTCCAGCCTCCTGGACAAACACTGCAGGTGAACAGCCAGGGTGCTGAAGGAGTTGTGACAAATCCCAGCTATTCCCTGCAGGGAGGAAGGGTGGCTTGGGAGCGGGGTTAGTGCTGCCTCGAGCTGATGTGAGCAAACAAACTTTGTGAGATGGAGTCTACTTGGAGAATAAAAAGCGTCCCCCTCGTCACCTCTATCGCGACTGAGGAGTGACAGGAAGGTGTTGAAGTGTGTCTGTTTCCTGCTGGCTGTCGTGCCTCGGTGCCAGCAGGAATTGTTTGGGTGCGGTGCTCAGGAGGGCTCCAGGCCCAGCGGTCCCTGTGTAGGGAAGGAGCGCTGCTTTGGGGTGTCCTGAGGGTCCTCCTGCCGTGTTCAGCGTCTGCCCCACGTGGCTCCACGGCTGGGGGCTTTCCTCAGGCTCCCTGGGATGGGATTCCCTGTTCAGGAATCCCCGGGGATGCTGCAGGGCTGAGCCGAAATCCCTGCGCTGCTCCCGGAGCACCTGGGGCAGTGCTGCCTCTCTGATCTCCTGAGCTCCTTTTCGGCTTTGTTTCTCTGATTCCATGATGCCACTTGCATTTTTTATGGTGTTTTCTTACAAGGGGCTTAAATAATTCCTTACTCTTGCATTTCTATGGCGTTTTTGCCAAGTTAGCCTTTCCTCGTGTGTTGTGATGTGTGGTTGGTGTCACAAGATTTTTCATGGAAGGTGACAGAAAATGTCTTTTTTTTTTTTTGGCATGTTATTTGATCTCAGACTCCCAGGAGATTTAAGGGAATAATTATATACCAGGAGCGAGTAGGCTGAGCACAGAAAGGTCATGATTTACACAATGTTTCATGTGAAAGGGAGGGCAAGAGCTGCTCCTACAGTGGAGACAGCGATGTAGCTGTGAAACCTGCGAGACTTTGTGGTGTTCCTCACAGATATTTTGTGTTCTGATGTGAATTCTTGACATGTTGAAGCAAATTAGTTCATTATCAAATTTGAAAAATGAGAATGCTTACACATGGCTTTAAAATACCTGTGCTGCGTGGCAAATAACACAACTGTGAATGTTTCCACGAGCAGCATGAGAATGTCAAAGCAGATATTGCTTCATTTTCCAAAGTTCTGTCTTTAGTCTGTTCACTGTGTTTCATTACCACTTCTAGGTCATTAGTGAAGTGACACCCGAGGGGGAAGAGAGAAATCAAATGACAGTGTAGGTGATGTCTGACATTAGCCAAATGTCAGACTTTCTGATGGAGGCATCAAAATTAATCTGAAAATGTTATACCATTTTAGTCATTTTCCTAAGAGATTGAAAATACAGGAGGCAGGCTGATGACATTTTGATTATAGTCTCAAATTGCAAAGACCTTGCAGAACACACCTTCTCCTCTCCTCTCATGTAATTAAAACCTGCTGTCACCTTGATCTTTATTATATTTTTCCATGTTCTGGCAGGTCTCTTGAGTTCTGTGTGCTATTGATCCTTGTTGTTTGAGCAAACTCAACATGTCAGCGTTGCTGAGATGAGCAAGTGGCTCTTGCATTTTGCATTTAAGGGTAAAGATGGAGAGAAAACACACGGCAGAAGGAGCATGGTAAGAGTATTGAGCAACAGGTGCACAAACAGGTGCAAGAAAGTGAATTCAAGTCATGGCTCATGAAGAGCTTTAAGCCCTGAGGGTGATTCCAGAGGGATCCCTGAAGCTCTCCTTAGGACCAAGTATGCTGTTTGTAGGAGCAGCACCCCTCTCTGATGGGCAGAGAGAGGAAGATTATTCCCAGTTCAAACCATTTTAAAGCATGTTTAGTTCTGCTGCCTGTTGTAAGCAGTAAAGCCTCCTGCCTGAGTGTGTTAAAGTGGCATTTTTATGGTGACAGAATAATGGGCTCTGAGGGAGCTGGAGGATGCTGTATTTTACCCCAGCTCTGGTGGTACCTCTGGGTGGCTGTGGGTGTGATGCAGAGAAAGGGATGGGAACCCCAGGGCCAGCAGGTGAGATGTTTGCAGAGCAGCTCTGTGCAGACCTTTGGGGAGGGATCCAAAGTGTAATTTCTGAAGGAGAGGTTCTGGCCCTTGTTTGTACTTACCAGCCCTTCAACTCTAGCAAGGCTGGAAGTTGCTGTAGTGGCCCTAAAGATGGGAGCTTTGTAGGGCAGGAGTTCCCTCTGTGTCCCGAAGATCCTGAGTGACTCTTTGCTGTGCTCTTGGTGGTCCCTGGGCTTTTACCTCTTCTGTCACCCTCCTCATACTCAGATGAGGACTGAAGAAATCTGCTTTGTTTTGGTTTAACCTCAGCATCTGGGAGTTGCTGCTGATGTTATTGAGGATGTATGCCCTGTTTGAGGGAAAGGGAAGGTGAACTCTTGGTGGTGGCTGCTCCTGGCACTGAAGTGCTGCCGGGGTGGAAGCTGCACAGCTGCAAGTGCCACGAGGCTGGTGCAGTCCAGCTGCTTTCAAGGCAGATTTTTTGTTGTTTCAGATGTGCTGCCCTGCTTCATCTGCTGCTCATCCTTCCTCCTCTGGGGATTCTGACACCAAATAAACATTACTGAAGCCTGGCAGGGCTTAGCTGTGCCACTGCTTTGCATTTGTGAAGTCTGACATCACCAGCTCTGGCAAGGGATGTTCTTGGAAAAGGAATGTTTTGTTATTGGATCCTCAACCAAAATCCCAATTAGCTGTACTGGTGTGGAAATATTACAAAATACTGTGAGCCCGTGTTTGAAAAATTGTACAAACTTGTTCTGAGGGTTTGGGCTTTGTTTGACATCTGCAGGGAATATTTTCCCATCTTTCTTCCTTTGCTTTGTAACTCCCATCCCTCAGTGGGAACAGCTTCCCATTTCCCACAGTTTTCTTGGCAGTCTCAGAGCTGAACTCCACGGGGTGGTTTCTACCATGAGGATCCTTTTAGAGAAAGAGGAGATGCCTCTTTCCCCCCAGCCCAGCTGCTGTGTGTGGGTGCTCATGGCTCACCTGATGTTCCTGGAAAGCCCTGGCTGTGCTGGGAGAGCCCTGCCCGTGTTCCATGCGGGTCTGGCTGCCCCTGGCCAGGGTTACCTGCACCAGGGCCGTGGGTCAGGGCACCTGGGCCCGTCACTGGGGGACAGAAGGGAATTCTGCCTTATAGGGCTTGGTCCTTGCCAGCACCAGTGACCCCAGGGCATCTTGGTGGGTTGGATGTCTCTGCTTCAGGCCCAGGACAGTCCCTCTGCTCCAGGAGCTCTGCCAAATTCCTGCTGAGTTAACAGGACTGTTCTGGGCCGGTGGAAACTGGGATAGATGCAGTGGAGGACTGTCAGAGGGATTGTGGGAATGCAGAGCCTTTTGTCTGTGGAAGGACTAGAACTTCACTGGAAAACGTCCTTCTGGCTTTTGGGAGGGGGATGATATCCTAATTAATTGGGGCACAGCATTTCTGCCACCACAGATGGGGGGTTTTCCACACAGCTTGAGTTAAAAAGATGAGTAACTTGATTAAATTAGGATCAAGTGCAGCTGAAGTGATCACAACAGGGGAGCAGCTTCCCCTGTCCCAGCCAGGAGCTGGGGATTGTGCTGGGCTTCAGGCTGAGCCTGGCAGTGGGAACAGGGCTGGAACGAGGAAGGTCCTCAGTGCCCGTCACCTCCTGAGGTCTGTGAAAGATCTCATGTGAGCTGACATCCTGAAGAGTTTTGTGGCTGGGTTTTTTGCTTTAAATGATTGGCAGGGAATGAAAGCCAAGTGTGTGTAATGTAGGAGTATTTTAAAATAGACTGACTGACTATTGGCTGCAAATCTGATTTTGGCAGTAAATTCTTCTGCAAGGGGAAGCAAGGGAGACTGTCCCAGGAGGCTTTTCTGGACTGCCTTATCCCAAAGATTTGCACAGGGTTTCCTGTCAATAGCTTTTATTTTCTGGTGTTTCTTCTGACAAATGCTCTCTGAAAAGTAAGTGGTCTTTAATTCAGCTATGCTCAAATTTGCATTCCCTTAATGCAAAACAGATGCTCTGATATCACCAGTGGCAAGGAGATAAGCTCAGTCCAGAGTTTTCTCAAGGAAATTAAAATGTTATGGAAGACAAATGCCCAGACAGGAAAAATCCCACAACAGCCCTAAAGCAATCAGGGAAAAAATTATGTGGATATTTGGACTTTACATTTTAATGAGACTCTTTGGAAACCTTAAATCCATTTGCTTTTCCTTTTCTAGGCTTACAGAAGGGACGAGACAATGACTGTAAAAAGAAAATTTGGCATTAATATCAGTGAAGAAAGGGGCTATGTTCAGTATTAAATTCCTTTGCAGATACCGTCAGCATATAGTGAATAAGTAGAAATAGATTTAAGAAACACTGTAAAATTAAACTTTATAAGATTACTTTTTTTATGGAATATGCAGTAGCTGCCACATAGAATAAATGTATGTTTTTCATTATATTTTTATTATGCATTTAAAGCACATTAAGGAGCAAACAACCATCAAAGAAAAAGAAACTTATTAGATTTAGCAAGTAATCATATCAGCTTTATGTATGGTTATATTTCGTGAAAGCAGGGAAAGATGCATGTCAGGTGTCCTTTCGGGCTATTCAGTGAGCCATTTTTCTTTGGGAGAACAATATTAATGGCTCTTTGGCTCTGCTCCTGCTGTATTGCATGAGCATTTTGTCTTCTTTATTACAGTTTCTTATAAGTGTGCCATTACAGCTGGAGCAACCAGGAGCATCTGGAAAAATGTATCGCTTTGGTTTTGGTCTCCAAAGGGGCCTTGGTTTGTGTGGGAGCTTCTGAAGTGTTTAAACATTGAGGGAAACACTTGTGGGTTTCTGAGTGGTGTTGAGGAGTTGTTGCACGTTGTCCTCTAGGACTGAAAGCTGTGCTGTGATGGGAGGGATCCGGGGATAAGCCCTGTCCTGGCACATTTAGGGATCCAAGGTAGGATTCATCTGTTGGTTTCTCTCTGGTGGATAATGCCATTTGTCATCCATTCTTCATCAGTGTTAAATCTGCCTCAGCTCTTGGTTGCTCCCAGACCAGCCTCCACTGATCTCTTTCCTCCCTGTCCCCCAGCTGGCTCTGCCTCAGCTCCGTGGCTTCAGGACATCCCCCTGCCTTGCCTGGGGTTACGGGGACTTTGGAAATGCTGTGGATGTCGTGCAGGAAGTGTGCCCAAGTCTGTGCTCGCTTTCCCAGCACTTGTCAGGACCTTGCTGGGCTGCCTGGGCACTGCATTTGTGTGAGTTTGTGTCAGTGCTAGAAGGAATCTGGGATTTTCTGACTCAAAATCCCCCTTGGTCGGCCTTGGTAATGCCACTGCAGTAAAGTTAATGTGGGTAATGAATGGGCACTTTAACAGAGCTGCTGAAAGCCAAAAGGGCAATGCTTGTTTTCATGCTGAATCACTCCAGTAAATTTAGCAATGAGACTTGACATTCTCTGCCTAATAAGAGCAATTTTTATGCTCAAATTGTGACTCTCTTTATATAAAAGGAAAATAACATTAAGCAGTACTGTACAGCTTTAGCAGTGTCACAGTTTCTATAAATGTCAAAGTACTTATTCATTTAGTTGACAAATATCACTTCAGAAGCAAATTATTTTTCTTAGTGGCAACCTGATGTATGTGTGTATAACGCAGTCCATTTTTTGAAAAAGTGGATTTGTTTTCTAGCACGATTAATTAATTTAAGATTCATTTCAATGAGTATTTTGAGGATTTCATATTTTCATAACACTTATTAGAGCTACATGTCTGAATGTCTTTTTTTCTGGAAGCACCTTATAAACAACTTTTCTATTGAGTGTTAAACAAGGGTTCATTAATCCCCACATTATTGCAGGAAATTTGAGTATTCAGCAGTAGTGATCTGGGGGGCCCAAGAGGAGATGAAGCTCTGGTAATCCAGGCCATGATGCAGCTGAAAATTGCATTTTAAGCTGGGAGGAGGAGGAGTTTGGCCGTTGCCCAGCAGGTGAAGGATGTGGTACTATGGTTGGCTGCTGATAGTTTGGCCTGGAACTCTGTGTTGGGTACCCCTGTGAAAGCCAGATCAGGTTTTTATTGGTCTGTTGCAGAAATCCTTGTGCATCTCAAACTATCCGAGTTGAACTACAAGGTTACACAGCTTTTATGGCCCCCTGCACGCTTTGTTGTAGCATTTAATGTGCTGTAAGCCTGAATTCATTAACAGTAAAGCATCTGCAGCACTGAAGCAGTGAGCTATGAGCACTTTCAACACTTGAAGGATGGCCCCAAAAGCTGTAAGAAAAAAGAGTAAAAAAGTTTTAAGGACTACAGAATTTCTTCTTAAAGCTCCAGTAAGGGGTTTTACTTTTTGTATTTGCTTGGAAAAATAGCATCCAACTGCTGCTTCTCCAGCAGGGCGAGGAATGGGCACTTGCTACAGCTGCAGCCACTTTCAGAGTTACTTATTTTGCTGAAGATTCAGCTGAATTCTTTCCTGAGAGAGGTGAGCCTGGCTTGAGGCAGTGATATTTCATATGATTTTGGACTGATGAAAAATTTGACCTGGTTTTTCTGGATTCTCTGTGGTTCATGTAGAAGAACAAAGGCTTGTGTTTTACTTCCAAGTTGATGTGATCCTCCCATAGACACTGTTTATTGAAGCATAATTTCACCTTAAATACAGCCATTCTTTGGGAGGTCTCAGCCATCAAATAGAGGCAGAAAATGTGATCCAGGTTTATAGAAATAATAACCGGGGTTTATTTTCTGTCCCCGAGGGGGGATAGTGCAGGTGTGTGCCTTTGTAGAAATACTAAAAGATTTAGCTAGTAGTGGCTTTAAAATTTAATCTGTGCAGTCTGCCTCCTGAAAATAAACGTCCTGCTGCTGTGGAAAGGATCCTGTTTCCTTGTCCCTGCTCAGGGGTGAGCCTTTGCTGTGCAGGATTGTTCTGATGCTGGAGGTGTGACAATGGCACCTGGCCACGTCAGCAGCTGACCGACAGCCTGCACAGGTGCCTGGCCAATGTGCACAGGTTGTTTCTCTTTCCTTTGGTTTGGGACTCCTGTCATTATTTTCCTGCACTAAGCATCTGTATTTTTAAATATAATTTTATTGAATAATTTGAATTAATGTTCAGGCAATTACCAGGCTCTTCATGTACTTAGGGTACATGTGTAATTGTGTCATTTGGACAGTTAATTGCACTGTTTAATGATGTTACATCAATTTCCTTATTAAGCATAATGAATCAAATGCAACTGCCATGCACATGGGGTTTTGAAGGAGCAGTTTCTCAGATGATGGCTTTCACAGCAGGAAGAAACCTGACAGAAAGTGCTTGAACTGTATTGTAAGGTGCTTTCAAACTGGCTTTGATCAGAGATGTAAACTGAGTTTTGACAGAGAAAAGAGTCTTCCATCTACAGATTTTGGGGTTCAGCATCTATTTTAAACCTTTAGCAACAAGGGAAGACCAAACAGATGAACTGTGTGAACAACAAAATGGCAGCTCCTGCAGGGAAGCTCCTGGCAGCAGTCCCTGTTCCCTGTCCTGGGAGCTGCTCTTGCGGGACACTGCTGTGTCCGAGGGAAACTGGCTTTTGGGGTGGTGTCCCAGGGTGATGACAAATTCCCTTCTGAGCTGGGGAAGCATCAGGTGCTGGGGCTGCCGGAGACTGAAAGCTCAGCCAGGGACTGGTTTGATTTTGGTGCTGTTGCCTGGGGCTGTGGCAGAAGTGTGGCTGCCTTTGGGTGAGTGGGCAATGGCTCTGTTTCCTAAGCTGTGGTGGGGAATATTTCAGGAATTTAAAGACCCCCAACATGTGTGAGCAAGGAGAAGAAACACAAGAGCCATGACTGAGATCTGGGAGCTGAGACACTGGGGGGGGCGGTGAGCAGTAATGTTAAAAACAATGGGAAAGTGAGAGGGAGAAGCTGAAGAAGTCAGGCATAGAAATTTCAAGGAAAGGAATGTTTCTTTATTATTCCCTTAAGTTTATTAGCTGTAACATTTCCAAAAGGTTAAGCTGAATTGTAGAAATGAAGACTAACGGTGTTTGTGGTAGACTTGAAAAGTGAACTGCCCTGATGAAGAATTCATGTCCCATTTCCCTTGGTTTGGTGTTTTTGCATTGATGATGCATCATTGTAACACTGATGCCAAAATACTTTATGGTTCTATCGTACCTAGTGAGAACTTCTTTTTTTGGAGGGATTCTAGTTGTTAGTTGTTTCCCCAAATCCTTCCCAGAATGAACTTTTGCTCAGTTATGATGGTTTAGGGATGCACCTAGGAGTGGCCTGGTGTGACACCTGCTTGGAAACCATCAGGGTCACATCAGTCCCTGCAGGGAGAGCCCCTCTGAGCAGGGGCAGCACAGAACTTGCTCTTGCTTGGAGGTGTTGTTTCTGATCCTTGTAATGCTGGGTGCTGATTGTCCAGAGCTAACGCTGACCCAGGGAAGGTGGGGGAAGCTCAGCTTGGGGAGGAGCTCCTTCCTCAGCAATGGGGTGGGACAGCTGCACCCCTTTGGAGAGACAGGGTGCTGCTGCCTCCCCTCTGGGTCTGCTGGGTAAAGCCAGGAGCCTGGTGCAGCGCTGGTCCCCTCGGGCTGCCGGGGGAATCACCCCTGTCCCCCCTGGGAAGGGGCTGTGGGGGCTCTAGGACAGAGCAGGGTGCTCTGCTGCTGACCCGGGGTGCAAATGGCCCCGGGGTGCAACTGGGGCAGACACCTTTCCCATGCCTTTGGCTTGCTCCAGGGAAGGGAAGGGGCTTGTCCTGGCCCCGGTGGGCAAAGGCGCCTTCTGCTCAGCGAGAACCACGCAGGCCTGGATGGGTGGAAGGCATTGATCAAACTCATTCTCATTCGGATGCTATTTTAAACTCTCTTCTCTAAAGCTGAGTCAAAGGTTTCATTTTCAGTTATTCACTTATTCACACGAACCTGGGAGTGTTTTTTGCTGCCTCGCAGCCCCTGGCAGGGGGCCCTGGGTGTGCCTGGCTGCACGCAGACAGGGTGGGAGTAGTGCTTTGCTCCAGAGCCAGCCTGCAATTTGATGGCAGCGATGGATGTGGGGTAGTGGGAGGAATACAGCACGTCAGCAGGATGAATAATGCACAGTCAAAATTATCTCGCTGTCTTGAAGCACTCGGGATCACAGAACTAACCATATGTGCCTGAAAGCCACATGTGGGGTAAGTGCTGCCCCAGACTGGGCTAACAATGCCCTGCCTGCTCTGCACAGTGACACCTCCAGGCACGGGGGACAGTTCAAAGGCTGTGATTTTTTTTAGTTTAAGTTTGCCAGAGCGTGTTTGAGAGTTACCATTGTGTGAGTGCTGGGCAGGAGTCTCCCCTTCAAAAATCACTTTGCATTAATGGCTCCCAAGTGTTAGGGGGTTATAAAATGTGTTGTGTTATTAAGATGATGTAGCCAGTCCTGTCAGCTATGCTAAGCTTTTGTTCCAGGCCTGTTGTGTGCTCTAAACCAGGCTGTTCTCCGGGTTTTTTGGGGTGGAAAAGCTTGAAATTATTTATCTAAAGATGGAGTCTACAGATAACCCCCCCTTCACTTGGGCCAATAGGCACAGAATATCAAAGGATTTTGGTGCTGTTTTATGATCTCTAATGAGGGCAATAAAGCAGAAGGAAGAGGGAGTATTTTGTGTTGCTTTTAGAAGCCAACATATGAATGAATTTTCTTCTGCCTTGGGATCAGTGTGCAAAGTAGTTACCAGATACTTCCATGCAATATTATAGACACAAACAGATTTGACAGGGTTTTCTTTTCCCTGTGGAATTTCTAGTAAATAGAGATAAATTATCTCATCTGTTTTCTGTTTATTAGCTGGGACTGTATCAAATTAAGTGCCTCCAGTATTGCCATGAGATGGAGAAATAATCACTACCCTCTGTTTAATCATTTCTCTGCCGACATGAGCTCATGGGCAGTGGCACTTGAGGGATTTGCTGGGCCTGTTTGGCCGCGTGTGTGTGCATGTGCAGAGGTGCTGCTTACAGGGATGGCTTGAAAACACCTGCCAGCAGCTCTTTGATTCTCTCTTGCTTCTTTCATTCCTCCTTCTGGTACTTCTTGTCTCTCACCTACAGCTTTGACACTACCTGTGTGTTTGTGACCAGATAAATTTGCTGTAACACAATCACTTATGACCAGTTAAATGTCTTCATGCAGAGAGCCTTTTTCTGAAACAAAATGTGGATTTTTGTGTAAGTGAAGCTTTGGAGCTGTGGCACAGGTTGGAGTGCAGCTCAGGAGACTGACTGGGCCCCACGTGGCCAGGGAAATCCAATTTAAGGTTACACCAGTTTGCTTGGGGTCACATCCACTTGAGCTTTGAGGGTCTCCAATGCTGGAGATCACAGGGCTCAGGAAAACCTGATGTGAAAGCAGCATTTCTTGTTGGAAGTGCCATCTAGAGAATGAAATAACTGCCTAGGATGGGTGAGGAATGCACTGCAGTCTCATGTGTTATCTTCAGGTTAAATAGCCTCCCCGTGCTGATATTGCTGAGGCTAAGAGCTGGATACTTTTGAATGACCTGTTTCAGAAAACAGCTGGCACTTGGAGAGTCCGTGTCCTCAACCTGGTTGTTAATTTTGTCTTGTCTCCAATCACTGTTATTCTCGAGTAACACACAGGATTCAAACAGGGCTTTAGTTGTATTAATGTGGTAGATTGATGTGGTTTGAGTTAACTGGAATTCTTTGTTCAACCCCCCCCAGACCACCTTTATTACCTTTCCCACTGTACCTTTCTGAAGGCTGCATTAGCATTTACAACATGACTTTTCACTGCAGGCTTTCCTCTCCTGGTCAGCCTTTGCCCGGGAGGCCCGTTTGTTGTTGCTCACAACAATCTGCTTTCTTCAGTTCAGTGGCATTTCAGCAGCTCTCAGGTCACCTGGCAGATCAGGGCAGCAGTCCCAGGCACTTGGGAACATCCGTGGGGTGACAACAGTCCTCCACACACAGAAGTGCTTTTCTCCTCTCAAGAAGATGGCGAGCAGGGGTCTTTTCTTTCACCACCTCACACTCTCTGAGCACAAAGCACTTCTTAGAGCTGCATTTCTGAAAGGTTAAAAGTAGCATCTGTCTTATTACAGGCAGAGTTTTGTCTTTTAAGAGCCATGTGGTGGTGACAGCAGTGACACCCTCAGACACCGAGCCTCATCACTGCACGGTCTGATGTTCCACTGCCAGTCTTGCCAAGACTTAGCCGGCTTTCCTCTGTCTCTGGTAGGGGTGAGTGGTGCAAATCCTGCCCCAATAGGAATTTTGTGATGCCTCTGAATAACTGGGCTGTTCCAGCTGCAGAGAGGGCACTGACTGTGCCTTTCCCTATTTGTTGTAGTTCCCTGGGAAGTGCAGGTGAGGGTTTGCTGACTTCTCAGGAAGGAGCTTTTATTTGTGTGGTTTTTTTTTTTTTTTCTCCTTTTCTTTTTGTTTGGCTTATTTAGAATCCCAGACTAAATGGGTTGGGTTGGAAGGGACCTTAAAGCCCACCCAGTGCTACCCCTGCCATGGCAGGGACACCTCCCACTGTCCCAGGCTGCTCCAAGCCCCAATGTCCAGCCTGGCCTTGGGCACTGCCAGGGATCCAGGGGCAGCCCCAGCTGCTCTGGGAATCTGTGCCAGGGCCTCCCCACCCTCAAAGGGAAGGATTTCATCCCAATATCTGTTTGGTGATTTGTTTTTTCTTCCCCTAATCACTTTGTTCTCTTCTTGTAAACCAGCCTTGTCACACCAAATGGAATGTCCTGGCAGTTTGATGATCCTCGTTGTGCTAATTATATTTCCTTGCTGTAACATCTTTACCTTCCACAAGCCACACGTGTTCAGCAACCAAACTAGACAGCAATTTTTGAGTCAACAAATGTAATTCTTTGCAGTATGGGATTCTGGCAGTCAATTTCTTGGGTATTGCAGTGATGATAATGAGAGTTTGCTGCTAAGTGCCTTTTAGAAACAAGAGAAACCAAGTTCTTTGTAGAATCAGGGGTCTAAATTAAACCTGATGGTTTAGAGGGAGGTCCCATTCAAGAAGGTGACATTGCTGCAAAGGTGTTGGCTATATTATAATATCTGGGGTTTTTTCTGTGATTCACTGCAGAACTACAGAAAGAAGTGAGTTTAAGTGAGGCAGAGGCTGTGGTCTGGCAGCCCAGTGTGGGGAACACACACAGTTACATGAATCCCCAGGGTTCCTATTGCCTTGAAAGGCTCAGGGAGTTTGTACTGCCAGTAAAACATTACACAGCCCGGTCCTCTACAGTTTACAACTGCTATTAAATATTGCACACGCAGCATTTAAATCAGCTTTTCATTGTTTCCTGTGTTTGGGTGCAGATTTGTGTGGCAATAGGGGTGGTAATTAAGTATTTGTTCTGTGCCCTGGGAAGAGAACAGAACAAAAGCATCTGCTGCAAGAGGGAGGTTTATACCTGCTAATAGCAAAAACTTTGTAAGTGGGAGGAGAGTTAAATACTGCAATAAATAGTCACTGCATTTTGTATGATCCCTACACCTCCCTCTCCATAGGTTTTTGGGGGAGAGAACACATTGTGTTGGCACACCTCATTGCTGGTTCTGCTTTGTGTCATTGTGATGGACTGGGGAAAGATTTTACACTGATTTTTATGATCTTATGACAATTTTATGCATATAAGCCCAGTAGAAAGTCTTGTAGGAAGTGATTTAATGTTTGGGGTTTTAATACCGATCACAGTTAGTAAGTATCCAGAGTGATTCTTGTACATGTGCTCTGTTTAAATAAAATGTTCTTGTGGTGTTGACCTGTTTTACCTGAGTCCATTCAATATCTGTGTTGTTACTGATATTGGATTTTTTTGTCTGTGTTTTGTCAGCTTCTGAAATGTGATTTAGAAATCCAATAATACTAATGTGCTGCAGAAATATGGCTTTATTCACTGACCAGGAGTAACCCACCAGAAGTATTGCTTTAATTTTAAAGCTGACCTTTTCTGTTATTTGGCAGAAAATCCACAACTGCAAAAGGAAATAGACCTTTTCTTTTGTGGACAGGATCTATTCCTTCAGGCTAGAAAAGACTGAGGGACTGGGCTGCTTTCCCTGTGCTAATCCAACAAGAATAAGGACATTTTTGATTAAACAACTTATGATAGTGCCAACATGGCTCAGAATTGCCAGAGAATCATGGAATGGTTTTGGTTGGAAGAGACTTTAAAGCTCATCCAGTGCCACCTGGGCAGGGACACCTTCCACTATCCCAGGGTGCTCCAAGCCCTGTCCAGCCTGGCCTTGGGCACTGCCAGGGATGGGACACCTGGAGGAGTTGTCTCCCAGCAGCTTTTCCACAAGTGTAGACAGCAATTGACATTAATGCTGTCTCTTGAGACCATGGATTTTTCCTGCCAGTGCTTCTATTTTGAACTGGTTATTCTGGGATTTGGTGCACAGGTTTTAGCTGTTGTATAAAACTAAATGCTTCTGATGAAATTTATGAGGGAAAAAAATATGGATCCCTTTCTAAGAGTTTTATAAGAAGAGATGTGCCTCTATTATCTGTTGTGAAAAAGGTCTTTCAAATCAGGTATAGCTTTATAACCACTGGGCAACTTCTTGAAATCATCCTATAAAGTTTAATAAAAACCCAACATGTCAAGGAAATGATGCAAAGTACTCTGAAAGAGAGGTTCCCTCTTTCTGCTAAATCCAGTATTGAGAACTTCGCAGTTCTCTATAAAAGTATGCTGATGTTCTTTTATAAATATCATGTACCACTTTATAAATCTTTTATGAAAAATATTAACACTTTGCTTCAGAGGAAAGCTTTTGAGGCTTTTAGGCACATCACAATTGCTTTTTCCAGTCCTCCTACACTGTATCATCTTCCCCACTGGTTTTTCCCTTATGCAGAATGCTCCTGAGGAAACAGAGATACCTTAAAATTTCTCAGTGAGATCAGCTAAAGCTGAGGACAGAATCACAGAACTGTTAAGGTTGGAAAAGACCTTTAAGATCACCAGGTCCAACCATCAGCCTGCCACCATGTTCACCATTAAGCTGTGTCCCCAGTGCCACAGCCACGTTTTTTAATGCTCCCAGGGATGGCGGCTCCTCCTCCAGTGCCTTGAGCAGCATCTTCCAAAATCTGTAACCACAAAGAATAACTCTGTATCACTTTTTTCGCCTGGAAAGCTTGAAGCCGCTGCTAGAGTGTGAAATGTCCCAGTTAATTGCTGTTGCAGTGTGACCTCGGGGGGGTGAGCTGCTCTGGCAGGTGCTTCGTGATCTCTATTTCTTGCTGTGTTGGGAACACACTCACTGGGCCCTGTTTTATTGCTGACTGTTGATGGGAGGTAAAAGGTCTGTGGTTTTCAGGAGTGGCTGTCCTGGTTGGCTTCAGGCACTAAACTGTCAGGTGGTGATGAGCAATAAAGGCTGAACACTTTACATTGCTCTGCAAGCCCCCGGTGTATTAATGGCAGTGAGATCTTCCTGCAGCAAAGCGTTCTTTGTGATGGTGATGACCACCATGAGGTCGGAGATCATCGATTCCTTGGATCGATGGGACTGTGAGTCACTGCAGCATTTTGTACCCCCAGGTATGGATGTGTTCGTGGGTTGGTGGCACTTCTGTCCAGGCATCCCAGCAGCCCCTTAAATAGCCCGAGGTTTGCTCTGTCCCCTCTCCCCTCCCTCAGTGTGTGAAGCTGTCTGTCTGCCTGGTGTGCCAGGAGCAGAGGTGCTGCACAGAACCACCCACGTGCCAGTGCTGAGGAACCAGAGCTGGGCACCTTTAGTGGGGCTGATATTTGTGGGGGGTTGGCACACCCTGTAAGTGATTCTCACCTCCCTCATAATTCTCCCCAGAGTTTTGCTTCATGATTCTTCTCCTTTGGATGCCTTGCACTGCTTAACCTTTATCTTGAGGGGGTTTTTTTGACCTTTTTTTTCTTGGATGAATGATTGAAGGAAGGATGCCTGAGTCTGTGATCCCACAGTCCCTGCGAAGGAGCTGTGCAGGCACAACACTGAGCTGGGGTTGGGTGTCTAACTCTGAGGAATGGGAAGGAAATCAGGTCTCCTGTGCAGGATTTATCCTGTGCTGTGATTTCCCCCTCCTTGTGTGTGCCTACTCCTGGTTGCTCTCAATCTCCATTGTCTGCTCCCCTGCACACTTCTGCTTGGTGTGAGGTCTGTGAGCTCTAAACATCCTTCAGGGTCAGATATTCCTCCTCTCAGCTGGATGCTGGAAATCTTCCTCTTCACCTAGCTCAGCTTACCATCTGACACGGATGTGAAGTGGGTTTGCCCTGTGCAGGGTGGAGGATCAGCCACCCCACAGTGAAAGCAGGGCTGTGTTTGAGTGTGGCTGTTTGACTCGGAGGGTGGGACCCAGGGCAGAGCTCAGGCCGTGGTGCTGCTCACCTGAACCCCTTCTGGCTGGTTTGGAGAGACCCCAGGAGCTGCCTCTGGCTCTCAGTGCAGGCACAGCCCCCTCCCAGTGGCAGCTGCTCCCTTTGGTGCCCAGTTACAGCCTTGGCAGTGGGTGAGGCTTTGGTGCCCGCCCTGCCGCGGCCAGGCAGTGTTTGTTTGGGGCACCTTGTAAAGGGGCCTGGTTATGAGCCCCCCTGTAAGATGCAGACACAGGCAGGTCTCCTGTCTCTGTGCCTCCCCAAGGAGGGGGGATAACAGGAGTGCCAAACAGCCTGGTGTGAGTGCCAGCTACTGCCCTGTGGGGCTGCAGGAGCTGCACCAGCTCCCTGTGCTGCAGGGAGAGCACAGAATAATTGTCTGCAGATAAGAACAGACCTTTCTGGAGACGAGGCAGTGCTATTCAAACAATCATGTCAATAACCTTGTGCTACACACTGATTGCCAGGGAAAAACAATGGGAGTTCATTTGGCTGTTAGTGTATTGTTGCTGTTCTTTTTGAGCTCTGTGAGCAGCAGAAGGAATACTCTAAATGGTGCATTACTCTGTGCCTGTATCTGTGTATATATCTACACCCACTAAACATCAACATTTTCTTAAGAGCTTGGTCTTTTTTGTTGTAAAGTTTGCCAATGTAACCGTGTGAATTGGAACATAAATGGATTTTTTTGATAAATAAACTTAGTTTACTTCACTGGGACTCCCTGATGCACAGCCTCACTGGACATGGTGTTGTCTGCTCTTTGTCCCCTTGCCCTTTCCCCCTTTCCTACGCTGTGCTTTCCCACCCCAGAAGGCAAAGCCCAGCCACCCCTTCTTCATTTGAGAGTTTCTCATCTCACTGGCTGCTGCTCTGTAGGAGAACTTGTACCTGACACGTTCCTGCTGCTCATAATGAGCTTTCACTCAAGGGGCTGATCAATAGCGGAGCCCAGCAGGTCTGTCTCCATTGCTTGTTTTCTCTATCTTGAATCTGCCAAGACAGATTAGACTATTGCCAAGGTCACTCAATAGGCTGCGAGTGAAGGAAAAGATATCTAGCTGACTTTTTTAGGACAGACTGCAAAAAGGCAAGAATGGAGCTAAAACTGAGTGTACAATGACAGATTAAATCTGCATCAAGGTCGCAGAGGGGCTGCTTAAGTGAACTTGTGATGCAAGATACACATCCCCTGTCGGGGGAGGTTGTTGCACTGCTTGCTGAGGCACAGTGTCTTGGCAGGACTCGTATGGGAGGAACAAAGAGGAGTTCCAGGACCTGCAGGGAGAGAGGCACTCGGGTGCCACTGTGCTGATATCAGGGAGAGATGTGCATGTTTTTCTGGTGGCTGTGGCAGTCACAGGACTGAGAGCAGCCTTGGGCTTGTGGCATCCTCCTGCTGACTCAGTGAGTGCTGCTCAAGGGGCTGAGGCGCTCCAGAAGCCTCCTGTGAGCTGGGCTCCTCTATAGCTGAGGTGCAACTGCTCCTCAGAAATGAAGAATATTTAAAAAAAAAGCACGAGTCACTTGAAGTTATTTTATATTGACATTGGGTGAAATGACAGAGGGAAGGTTTCTAGTAAGAGGCAATATATTTTATGAGTCTGACTGCTGGAACAGGGACAGCAGTCTTCATGGCTGCTGTGTCTGAGAGCTTGTCCCACTTTTTTTCCCCTGCCCAGGTCCCAGCAGTTGATCTAATAAAATGCACTGTCTGTATAAATCTTCCAGCCTCAGATCATCATGTCTGCCTCAGAACAGCTAATAAAACAGCAGACAGAGTTCCCTAATATTGTTACCTCGTTTAATGGCTTGTCATGGCCACTCCACACAGAAAAGTTCTGTCCTTAGACTGCAGTGTCTGTGAATGTTTAGGAGTCTTCCACAGAAAACTGAGTTGTGGGTTTACCTGGCTTTGCAAATAAAACTGAAGTAATTGCTTCCATAATAACAAAACAAATTTAAAACCCTCTCCATTCTTTTCATTCAAACTTCTCTTGAGTTTGAAGCTATTTGATCTGTAAGAGATAAAACCCCCTTCCTCTACACTGGGAGGAGATGTAGCTGTGTCCACGCTATAATTCTGCTTTTATACTTGCTAGAGTGGTAGTTTGGTTTAATTTCAGTCTGGTTATTCCTAAGCTTTTAAGTAGCAGTGTGCTATTAATTGATGCCTTGGCCTGGAACCAAAGTGCAGGAAAACTGATGGAAGGAACAGGAGTCGTGGAGATTGTTGCAAGGCATTTGGAGATAATGGGATCCTTTTGATTTCCTCAGCTTCCCTGTGCCCATGAGGATGAGGCCACAGTGTCAGCGATGTTAACGGATGAAGGAAGTTGTGTTAATTACTTGAACTGTTAGAGAGAATCTCATATAATTATCTCTGAGAGAAACCCCAACAGATAATTACAAACTGCCACAACTTCCACTCTGAATTGTTCAGTGTGACCTAAAGGCTTCAAAGCCTGCAAGATTTAAACCCTGTTTGGGTAGCCAGACTCCACAGTGACCAAACTGTTGGCTGAAACAAGGCAAACAGAAGAGACCCTGGCTTTGAATGTGTCTGTCCTTATCTTACAGCTTTATCTGGGTTTCTAATTGAGTTTTAAAATGCTGATTATGGGCTGAGGCTAAAGCTCCGGTCCAGATGGGAAAGGATCAGTGGGACTGAGCTTGTCTTAGAGCTGCTTTTGGCTTTGAAGCACACAGAGTTCTCCTTCCTGGAGCTGATCAAGCCAAGGGTTCAATGTGCCCACGTGTGCCCGGGTTTAGTGCCTCAGGCTCGGCCCTCGGAGCTGTCCCAGCGCGTCCCCAGGCTGCAGAAACTGCTTTGCTTGGAGTTCACTGATGGCTTTCCACCACTGCAAGGTCTTGCCCAGCTGTCTCCTCCCTCTCTCCCTGCTTCTGTTTCCAAGCCACCGGGCAGTTGGATTTTTAGTTTCAAGCCCAGTTCGGCATGGAGTGAGGGAAGTGCCAAAAGTTGGGGGGGGTCTTTCTCCTCCCTCATCTGAGAGGCTGCATTTGCTGGGGGCTGTAAGAGCATCTCCTGGCTCTGCCAGAGCATCTCAACTGAAATCAGTTTAATTTGAGGAGAATCCTTTCTGTTCTCAAAGCACTGTTTTGAGCCAATTCTCTCCTGCTGCAGTGAGTGATTTTTTGCAATGTGAAGACTTGATACAGGATTGTCCTGGGGGTGAAGGCTTGGCCAGAGGCTGGAAGGAAAGGTATTCACAAAGGGTTTTTGTTTGACTTTGGATGTACTGTTAGGTTTTCCTTGTCACTTAACCTCCTGTCTGTGACATGGGAAATGATTCTGCTTGCCTTAGTGGGCTTCTATAAGAATATATACTTAGAAAGTCAAGAGAAATGCAAATTGTGGGGCAATTCCTTGGCCAGGAACACAGATGAGCGCTCTGGACCAGTCAGCAGAGAAGTGTTTCCTTCTGTGTACAATGACCTTAATTTGCAGGCTAACTACGCTTCAGGTATGGGCTGGTTTCCCTTTGTTTGCTAATTTGCCATGTTGTGTTGCACAGTATGAAATCAGTTTAAGATGTGATGGAATGGGATGCACTCAACTTCAGCTCTGTTAACATAATATGGCAGCATGTTTGAATGCATTAGTTTCACTTTGTGTAACCACAATGGAGTCTGACAGTGGTGGAGCTGGTGGACAGGCTGGGCCAGGGCAACAACACAGATCACGCTGTCAGTGGATTTTGCTTAAATGAACCTTGGCATCATCCATCACTGTTTTAAAAATAAATCTGAATTTATCTTTTAGAGTTCTTGAGGTGAAACATTGTAAATTCCAACTTGAGTATAATTTTTTCCCCATTTTTTCTCTTGAAGCAACAAAACCTGCTGGTTTAATTGAATTTAGATTGCCCAGAGCAGCTGTGGCTGCCCCATACCTGAAAGTGTCCAAGGCCAGGTTGGACAGGTCTTGGAGCAGCCTGGGATAGTGGAAGGTGTCCCTGCCCATGGCAGGGGTGGCACTGGATGAGCAGGAAGTAGTTGGGGATGATTTTGGTGCTTCCTATGGTGATTTGTCTCTGTTTTCTGTTGTCTGTGCTTTGATGTTCTAAATGTGTTTCAAATGGATATCTCTGCTACAAGGAGAATAAACATTGCCTTAAATAAACTTCTATCAGTGTTTAGGCAGGTGTGCAGCAGTGCTGCAAATCACCAGAGAACTGCACCCAGAATCCTGGGGAGTCTGCAGAATCCCCACTCCTGTTGTGCTTGGGGAGAGAGGAGCAGGAGAAGTGCTGCAGCCTTTGTTGTTCTGCGCAGCTCCATGGTTGAGGCTGTCCCTGCAGAAGGCCCTGGTGGCCCCTCTGTGATGGGGACGCGCTCTGGGTGCCACGAGGGGCAGGGGAGCCGTGCTCTGGTTCTGCTCTGGGGCTGTTCCTGCTCTCACAGCCAGCGATGCTGCCAGGGGAGGGGAGGGCATGGCTCTGGGAGCCCCCCAGCCCCTGCAGGGAAGGCTGGGGACACAGACAGCTCTGCTATTCAGCTTCTATTTTTTCCTTCCCTTTTGCCCAGCTGAGATGTTATTAACTCTGTCAGCTCTCTGGAGATTAATTGGAATTGTAAACACTGAAATAAGCTTTGAATTTTAAAAGTGAGGCTATTTAGACCTTGAGGAGGAGATGGGAGCTGTTTGAATGTTGCTTAGCTTGGTCACAAAAACCTTGGGATCTTTGCAGATGAAAAAAAATGGTTTGAGTGAATGGAAAGTGTATGGGTTTTTTCTTATGATTGTATCACTGTTTGATTTGGTTGATTTGGTTTTATTTTAAGTTCTACGATTCTGTGATCTTGTAGTAGTGAAGATCCTGGAGCTGGTTTGGAATTATGCTGGGCATATGAAGTACGGAGTGGTTGTAAGACCATCTGCAATAATCTGTGTGAGAATTACCTGATTTGGAGATGACTTTTACAGGGCTGTGGTTTTCCAGGCCTGATCCTGGGCAAGGAGTGATGCTGAGGTCTCTGTGCCCACACTTGTGTTCCAGCAGCAGCTCAGGGTTACAACCCTCACCAAGCACCCAGCAGCCTTCACTGATGGAATTTGATCTTGGTCTTGTCCTTTGCAATGGATTCTGGAATGAGTTGCTATAAAACAAGCATGTTGGTTTTTAGGAGAATTTTCTACCCCTGAATTTCTGACTTCAGCTTGTCTTTGCAAATGTGGTATTTTTCTTCTAAAGGGCTTTGCATGTTTATGGATCTGTAGAAAGATTTAAGTATGTCAGAGTAGGAGCAATCGAATGGAAACACAAATGGAAGCTGAGGCTGGAGGCAAACTGTGAGAACTTGGACCTGTTGCAGACTTTCAGTAGCTAATTATTGAACTGTTTATTTCATTAGAACAAAACCAACGGCGTTTGAATAATTAAGAATTTGCTTTGTTGGTGGCACACTTTGTCTCTCATTGATCCATTTACTTTAACTTGCCCACGTGCATTTGGGGGTGTCAGACCTGCACGGTGAGACAGGGGTTTGTCCTTTCTTTCCCTTCCTGGTGTGTTCATGCCCACTGGCACATGTCCCTGGGGCTGGTACATTCCAGCCTCCTTAAATCACTGGGAAGGTTTCTCCACTGACAACAGGGGATGTGGGATCCTCCGAGGGAGCAGAGCCCAGCGAGGCTGCAGGGATGTCCCTCATGGAGATGCTCAACCTCTCTGACTCCTCGGATCAGAAGGTGGTGCTCCCCTAGCTGGCCTGAGCTCTTTCTAGGCTCTGCCTGTCTGCACAGAAGTCATCATTACTCTAGGAACGAGGAATATCTCCCGAGCACACGGTGGGAATCCTGACTGGCAGGGGAAAGAGGCAGGCGAGTCAGGGAGCATGAGGGGTGTGTGCAGCCTCCGTTCCCCAGCAGTTTGCTGACTGGCTGTGAAGCGCTTTTCCTCAGCCAGCTGGTGCAGGCAGAGTGTGGGGCAGGAAGGGCTGTGTCCCTGGCAAGGAAGGTGCTGGAGATCCAGCACGGTGACGCTGCACCAGTGGCTCAGAGCACTGCCACCCGCGCTCCCTGGCCTGTGTTCAATCACAGGCATCAGAGGCAGAACATCTGACCAGCAGATCCAGTGTGATCTGCTGGATTCCCTGCAGAGAACAACAAAACTGTTCTCAGTTCCCCCTCACACGTTCACTTTCTTTCAGGCAGGTCGTGCCTTCCTTTTCCCCAGATGCCCGAGAGTAACAGAGGAGAGGAGCAAAGCAGTGCTGTGCCCCAGAGCCTGCCCAGCCTTTAACATCCCTGAGAACTGAGCAATCTTGGTCTTTGTTTTAATATAAAATAATGTCATATAAAACCGGGGAGAATATTTAATAAGAATATAAAGGTTTAGAGTAATAGAGGATATATGTGTTTTTGTTGGGTTTCCTGGTGTTACAATAATAGTCATCATTTTCTTCAATGCATTTTCTTGTAGTGAGGAGAAATTGTAATGCTGAATCCTGATTTTAGGTGGATTCCTTACAGCAAGCTGGGAATTCCCAGCCATGGGAAGATGAACCCCCCTGTAAGCATTCCTGAAACCTTCATTCTCTTTTCTGAAGGGTGGTCTGTCCTTGCCCACGGGTGCCCAGGGCTGTGTTCCATCACAAGCGCTGCATCCTCATTACTGAGCTCATGTTTTCTTGGAATGGGAAGTGCATGAGGAGTTTGTTTTAAATCAAAATGAAGCTGCTGGGAGGATGAGACTGTGTAGAGTTAAACACACATAGATATGTGCATGGTAATTTGGGAAGTGACTTTTCTTCTTTTGTGGCCAAGGAAAATTTCCTTCATGAGAAGAAGGAAATATGGAAGCTGCACCCAAACATTGTGGAACTATGTTGTGAAGCAGGTGTTTGTTTTGTAGATGAAAGGAACAGTTTGAAAATCCCTGTCTTTCGACACAAGTTGCTTGGGAGAAGTGAGGGAAGCACAAAGCTAAACAATTACAAATGATAACCTTTAAAAATAGAGACATATTTCCTAACAAACAGCTTCTCTTCATTATCAGACACTCATTAACTGAAATATTGATTTGGGATTATGGGATGTTTAAAAATGCAACAGCTGCTCCATCTGCCTTTTCCCTTTCTGAAGATGTGATTTATTCGATGTTAATGCCTGGTGCATGTTCAGCAGGAGGAGAAGGCAGCGGAGGGGAGGGTGGAGCTGCTCTCCTGGAGTGCCTGTGGGCTCTGGGAGGGCAGGAAAGGTGTGAGCTGTGCTGGGAGCGTGGCCTGAGTGCGTGCACAGACCCTGCAGGGCCCTGCTCCCTTGCAGGAACTCTGGGGGTAACTGGGGGAAAAACCCAAGAGGAGCCCCCCTCTGGGATCAGCCCCTTCCAGGTCCATCCCAGTCCTGCTCCTCCACTGCATGCCGAGGCCGATACGTCCCCAGTACAACCCCAAGTGGTTGCCAGAAAACTGGGAATTCTGCAATGGAAGCCACCAGGATGGGTAGAAAATAGGTGTAATTAAGGGAAGTGACAATTAGTGTCTCTGTTCTCACGTGCTGTAGTTCCATTTCTGTCAGTGAAGCAGAGCTTAGCTGGAATTTGACTCCTTGTTTTATAATTGTAAATAGGAGTGGGAACCTGGATTTTTTTCCCATATGGTGAGATGCCTTTTGATCAGGAAGGCAGAAGCTCACTGAAAAGAGCTTAAATTTCTGGTGTCTTGGTAAAAGACACAGACTATGTGAAGCTTTTGAAAGATCCTCTTGAATATTAATAATAAATAGTAAAAAAGGCAACATGTAATTAATTTCCCAATACTCCAAGTACTTTATGAAATCCAGCTGGTTTTATCATCATCTTCCATTGACAAGGAGATGACTATAACTCCTAAAACTACAGGCCTTGGAAGCCCATAGTGAAGACATGTACTGAACTAGGAAAAAGAAAAATTGATGGGATGTCTCCTTAGATGAAGAATAAGCAGAGGGCACCTGGCAAAGTGATTGATAAAGTTCTTGTTTAATTACCAGAGAAGGTCTCCCCTGGTTTTGCATACTCTGCTTGAAGAGAAGCTTCTCCAGCCCAGTGCATCACTGCTGGGCTGTCTCTGCTGCCCCGTTTGCAGCCTGAGCTGACAAACACCAATGTCCCCGTCAGCGTCACTGGGGCCTGGCCACCTTCAGGGGTCATTGGGGGGCTGGCATCTGATTTGTCTTGCCTGCACTGAGCCTCCCACTGCGCCCCATCCATAACATTCCCGGACATCAAACCAGTCTCTGGCTGCCTTAGGGACCTTTTTATGTCTCATACATGTAGGACAACAAATGCTGTTTGCAAGAGGCTGGCTGAGAAAAGGAATAATATATTACCTCTGCAAAAGAAATTTATAGTTTGGTTTGTGTGTGTGACAGTACAGAGGAGGGAAAGGAACATATTGATCTAAGATATGGGAGAGGGAAGAGCCAGCAATATTTCTCACACATTGAGTAGCTTTGGAGCTTTCATCTGAAGTGAACGTGTGTTTTTTTGCCCTATCCAGGCACGGCAGGTCAAGTGTTACACCAGGGATGTGTCTTTGACAGAACAGTCTGCTCTTGTGCCTCTGGGCACTGCCCTCTGCTTCTGGTGCTGCTGGGCATTGCTGCTTCAAACCCCCGATGAACATAACTGAAAGAAACACCTTTGTACTTAAAAGCCCTAAATCTGGCTGGTTGTGAGCGGGTCTGGAGCCTGGTTTGGCCGTGGCAGAGCTGTGGGTTGGGGCCATGGCAGAGTCGGTGCAGGACAACACCTGGGCTGGTGCTGCTGCTCCCAGGGCTCGTTCTGGTGGGCAGCAACTGAGCCACAGAGAGCCCGAGCTGCTCCTGAAGGGGGGGATGGCACAGGAGGCACAGCTGGGCAGCACAGGGGAGTTTATCATCTCTTCTATGGCCTGATGGAAATCAGGGTTTTCCAGCAGAACCCCTCCCCAGAGGCTGAGCTGCGAGCAGGGAGTTCCCTGTGCTCCCAGGAGCTGCAGTCCTGCTCTGTACCTGTTATGGAGCTCAGATTGTGTCTAGCAGCTGTATTGTCTTTGCTGGAAAACCTTTTGTGACTCTCTGGAGAGCAGCTACTGCTTCTACAGAAAGGAAGAATCATGAGAAGTGATTTAGGTGAAATGTTTGTGGAATCACAGGATGGCTTGGGTTGGAAGGGACTTTAAAGCTCGTTTTGTTCCAACCCCCCATCAGGGACAGGGACACCTTCCACTATGCCAGGTTGCTCCAACCTGGCCTGGTACACTTCCAGGGATGGGGCAGCCACAGCTTCTGTGGGAAACCTCTTTTCAAGGAGTTTTGCAGTAGGTAGATGGATAAATCAGAGAATGCTGGCAAAAGTTTGATTATCAATCTCCAGTTTAATGTGCACTGATGGTGCACACTGTACAGTCTTATTGCTGTGCACAGAATTAAGTGTTATGTTGAAGAGCATAGCAGGGGATAACTTGCTTTGGGCCCATTATCTGCAATATTAAATAGCATTCAGCAAGTATTTTATGAAGTTCTATTATGTTTCTGTTAAGATGGAAGAGATAATCTGGAGAAAGGTGAAAATGAAGGGTTTAAAGAAAAACAAACAAGCCATACAAAGACCCCAAGGTGGCTGCTCAGTTTGTATTGACAAAGCTTCAGAGGATTGACCACCTGGAATTTATAAACTGTCAGATGTTTGCAGGGGCTTTAGTACCAGAAAGCTCTGTGTTTACAGGAGACATAATTATTGCCACCAGCAGGTTCATGCACTTCTCTGTCTGGTACTTCATGGAAACACAGAAATAAAATGTAAGAAGTTTAGATGGTGTTGGAAGGGCTGCAGAAGTGAAAGGTGAATTTCTATGAAGAATATGAGGAAGAGAACTAGAAATGCTGTCATGACTTTGGTGTTGACCACGGAGAGGTGTCCAGACATAAAATAAAACACCTGGTGTGTGCACAGGGCAGGGGGACCCAGTTCTTCTCCCCAGGGGGTCAGAGCTGCTCTGCTGATGGACACAGTGTGAGGCTTGCAGTGGATGTTCACTGCTCATGAGTGTGTCTGACTCTCACCCCTCCCTGGTGCAGAGGCAGAAATCCCCTAATCTGACCCAATTCCAGGCGTTTCCCACATCAGCAGTGCAGCTGTACCTGGCCAGGCAGGAGGTGGGCTCTGTGTCCACCTTCCTGGGGAATTCAGTGTCCTGGGGAGGAGGAAGGTGCCTGCACAGGTGCTTCAGTCTGGCTTGTGAGAAACTTGAGATGTCAGGGCTCCTGATGAGCTATACATCCCCAGCTCTCACATCAGCTGAGCATGAATATTAACCTGTCAAAAACCACCTAAGAAAGAAATTGACCTCATTTGCAGATAGCTAAAAGGAAATTTCTTCTCAGACTCACAATGTTATGAACATTTTTTGTTCATAGAAGCCATCAAGTGTGACACAAACTTTATAGATATAAAAAAAAAAAATCACTTCTTTTCATTTTCCTCACGTAATTCTTCCATTTTCGCCACATCAAGATGTGAGTGGGACAGACAAGCCCTGCCTGCCTCCCTTCGTGGTTGGGTCTGGGGTGTTTTGTAGACTGAGGGGTCCAAATCAGAGCTGCCCTCAGTGCCCCACAGTTACACCTACAGGTGGCACTGAAGCCAGGCTGCTTCCCCCGGCTGGCTGATGTTTATATCCCCCCTGTCCAAAGCTAGGAACAGGCTGGCATAATGAAACCTCGGCTGTGAGTGACACAAAGTCACCTGCCAGTGGCAGGAAGGGTGTGGGTGCCCTGGGTGTCCCTGTGTGCACAGAGGTGACACCCACTGCCTTTCCCTGGGACACAGGCACATCATTCTCTGCTCTTGGAGAGTCAGGGGCTCAGTGAGGACAGCAGGCAAGGCTGGGATGGCTCACTGAGGTTAATCTGTTTCCCCATCTGAAGAGATTCTTCCCCCAGACCAGGAATTGGTGTCTGGGATCTCTGGATGTGGCTGTTTCCATTGTGCCATAAATGAGCCCCAGTAGGTTGGTGCCTGTGGGATCTGTTGCTAAGGTGACACAAACAGTTTCTTGCTTCAGCTGCTGGAGAGGACAGTTCAGCAGGAGGTGCTCAAATGAAGCTGAATTCAAACCTTTTTGCATTCTTTCACCCTGAAGCAAAACCAATTTTGTTTCATGGAGGTTTGGTTTTGGACCCCCTGAGCTGGCGTCGTTTCTAGTCCAAACAAAAGCATCACTCTGTGCATCTGCAAGAATGTCTCTGTGCTTGAGAGAGGAAAATAAGTCTTACCCAGTGTATTTCCCTTGTAATCTGTGTTTTAGTGCTTAATGTGTTGTTGCACTTGAAAGCGCTGAGGTGGAAGGTTTCTGATGGCTGAGTTTATCATAGATCAGAAGAGCAAAGCTTTGATGATCCCTCTGTGCTGTGTTACTGCTCAGCTCTGCCCTGTTTGCCCATTTGAGCTGGAAATGATTGTTCTTTCGGCACTTGAACAAATAAATAACTCTAACGGTTTGCCAGCAGATCTGCTTTGTTTGTGCCGTTGCGCTTGGCACTCGCTCAGGAGTCGCGTCCTCTGTTTAGTTCTGCTCCTGTTAATGCCAGGCACAGCTGCAGGAGAAGGGAGCGTCTCCCACTGAAGGGGGAGCAGATGCACTCAGGCTCAGGTCTGAGGGACTGTGAGCCTTTTTCTCCAACTGTCTCAGCAGTGTTGATGTCATCTGTCCTTGCAAGCTGTGCTTCCCTTTCGGCTGTTCCAGAGGCAGTAGCCTGGTCACTGCAGTTTATATCCGTGCCTGGGAAGGAACCCAGGCTTTTCAAGGGGCTGCAAGGCTCTGGCTGGGCACTGCCAGTTCTGCAGAGCTCACACAGTGAGGCTGGTGCTGCTGGCAGTGAGCCCTCTGCATGCTGGCCCAGGAGCTCCTGGGTGCAGGTTGGTTGTGAATTCCAGGGCTCAGGACACGATCCTGTACCAAAGCTCCCTGTTGCCACTCCAACTCTGCTCCTCCAGAGGACCCTGCCCTGGGGTAAATGAGTGCAGCTGCAGTCACCTCTGAAACTCTGAGTATTTGAAAGAGTGCTGTTATACATTACTTCTCTTGTGATGCCCCAGGTGTACATACAGTGTTTAGCTCATGTCTGGCTGTGCTGGGTGGAGGCACCTCGTGCTTGTCTCTTCCCAGACCCCAGGTAGGCCAGGGTGACTCCTGGTGCCACAGCCAAGCAATGCCCCGTTCCTTGCAGTCAAGAACCTCCTTCCCTCAGCAGGACCTGCTGTGCTGCTGGGGCTGAACAGCCTCAGGGGCTGTGCTGGCTTTTCCAGAGGGCTTGGAGTGTGGCCAGAAGGAACAAACCTTTCTTACAGACCTGCCCCTTTTCACTGATAAATTATCTTCGTGTCTGCAGGAGCACCTTGGGCTCACACTGGCTCCACTGTCAGGAGACAAAGTTTGCCTTTATTTATATCTTGGCTGCGTGACCCAGGCAGTCTGTGAGTTTAGAGTCTGTCACACATAACTCAGAGTAAATAAATCCCCTCATAGTTAATCATACATTGGACACAAATCATTTGTAAATTCAAACAGAATGTTCCCTTTTTTGAAGGTTTTGCAATGGGGAGATTTAAAACCAGAGTATTTGAGCTGGGTGTCAGGTTTAATTTTCACTTACTAAGAATATTAGTTAGGATGCTATTTACTTAAGAAATTTGCCATTAGGAATTTATTCATAGCAAATGCAAGTACCTCTGAAACCTTTGTTCTCAGTTGAAACAAAATATTTTGTGGATTATTAAACAGGTGCTCTGTGAGATTTGAATTTCAAACAAGAGTTGGGTTCAAAAGTGTCCCAATGGATTGAAGAAATGGAAGAGCCCAACGGGGACCCATTGTCTGACCTTGAATGAGTCACTGTAGTGCTTAACACTTCAACTCGTACCTGGATTTGTGTGATGAGATATTTACACTTACTGACCTTGTAAAAATGGAGCCAGAATTAATTTTTACTCTCTGCAGCAGAACTTCAGAACGCTTTGTTTGTGTCAGCAGCAGCACATAAGATCCTTTCTGCAGTTAGTGTTGTGCCTGGAAAATGGAGGTGTCTGGGTTTGATCCTTGGTTCTGCTCTGTTTTCCTGGGTGCCTTTGCAGGATGCCTGATCTTGTTGTATTCCAAAGTCCATTTGTGTTGGGGTTTTTTTTCTCTTGATCTCCCCTCTTTCTTACTGTTGGAAATGCAGGAATAAGGACACAATTGTAGGAGGTTGGGCACAGTTTGTGAAAGCAAAGTTGTGTTTTTGAATATCTGGGTGTATTCTTGGTGTTGAATCTGTTTCACCTCACAGGTTTGCACTTCAGTGCACTTCAGACATCTTTCTATTATTACAGCACAATTAGAAATGAATGGAGTTCTCCTCCCTCTGCAGTGTTAGTTAAATTCTCCATATGCTGGTAGGTTAAATGGGTATTGAACTGTTTAACATTAATTAAACAGCCAGGGCTGGGGAGAGGCCAGGAGCACACTGTCCAATTAAAGCAGTTGCCTGAATGAACAGCTGCCCATAAATCAGCTTCTCTTGTACACATAACAATTGTTAATTGAATAATTGCTTAAAATTCATCTCTTCATTTTTCCTCAGGAAATGCATCACATTTACTTGGAAGCATTGGATTTTTGAGCATGTTTTGATTTACCAAAGCTGAGGTGCAGCCTGTGTGTTAGCAGGTACAGAGAACTCACGCTGAGGCTCAGCAGGAGGGGGTGGGAGGGGTTTGGGGTGTGTGGAGGAGTGGACAGGAGGGTTTGGGGTGCGTGGAGGAGTGGACAGGAGGGTTTGGGGTGCGTGGAGGGGTGTCAGAACCTCTCTGGGAGCCCTTTGGTGTGGCAGTGGCCAGAGCAGGGCTGTGACTCTGGGCTGTGTGGCTCAGAGGCTGGATTTGATGTGGCAAATCAGAAATAGGAGCCATTGGAATCTCTGCAAGTCTCCCACTGGTGTCAGAAGTGGTTGTGTCCTGCCACAGACCTGTTGCTTCCACAGGGCAGCCTATGTAGTGCCTGGGTGCTCTGGCAGTCCCGGACACCAGGAAGGGCTCTGGGATGTGCCAGTGTTCTCAGGCAGGTGGCAGAAGCTGCTGCTGCTCCGCAGCTCTGTTCAGGGAGCAGCTGCAGTGACACACCTGGGACGGTGCCTTGTGTGGAGCACAGCAGAGAGCTCCTGTGCCGAGGCAGGAGCAGCTCCCTGGAGCACAGATACCAGGATGCTTTCAAGGTGCGATGGAACAGCTCTCACAGAGTGGAATTTGCTGCCAGGATGGGCCTTTCCTCTGGAGCGCCGTGGTGTCTTTGTAACACAGAACTGCAGTAATCCACCTGACAGTTCTGCTCCTGGTTCCCTCCTCACACAGGCAGCTCCTTCTCCTTTGGAGCAGGATTTTGGTTCAGTACCTACACTTCAGATCTTATCTTGCATAGCAACAGAGAATAACAGCTCTTATTTCAGTATATTGACATGTCTGCCACTATTCACCTTTCTTTGGCCAACCCAGGCAAGATTGGACATTAGGCGAGTATTGAGCTTGCACATTTTTTCTCTGTCACTGCTCAAAAATTCTGAGTTCTTTAAGCTCAGATTCCAAACAAGGGCTTACCATGTATTTCAAATTCCTTTATGTGATCTGGGAGAAAAGCATCATCTTGTGTTTGTTCTTGGTGAGCTGGATGTTGCTCCCTTATGTATGTCAGGGAGCCTTTGGCACTGTGAGGAAGAGCGTCCCAAGGTTAGTAAAGCTTTTGTCTGTCCTATTTGGTTTATAATATGAAAGAAAAATCTTGAGTCTGCATCTTTAACTGCTGTAGGTTTGTGAAATTCCTTTGAAGTTGGCACTCTGGTATGCATACATAAAGAATCAGAATAATTTTAGTGAAAATCTGCTAATACAGATGTTTTCTTCTTTATAACAATAACAATGAATTTTGATCACGCCTAAACAAGATCAAAGGCATCAGAATCTCCTCTTTGTTTTAACATTATAATGAGAACACAATTATACTTAAAGCACTTAAAATGGTTGAAGACACAGTAGCTGAAAGAAACCTTAACTGCTGGAATGATACCTCGATACTGGGCTGTAATAACCTCGATTATCTGTGGCTGCTGGATTTTGCTGAAAGGAGAAGCACAAATGGCTGAGGGCAGGAAATTCAGTTGTCCTCTGCAGCACCAAAAGTCAACGATGTGCACTGGTGTATACAGCAAGCAAAGGTTCTTTCTTGAAATCACCCAGCAATGGGAAATAAGAGGAATTTCTCATTTCTGATGGGGACTCAGTGGCTTCAGGAATGAGATTTTTCTGTGCCTTGTTTTGTTTGGGTGGTGCTGGACAAGGGCAGGGCCCTGTCCTTGGTGTGTCTCCTGCTGCATCTCTACACCCACTGCCAGTCTCCTGCTTTTGCTATCCCAGCTGTCTTTTCTGAGAGGAAGCCAGGGAAAGAATCCCCGCTTTTCAACTCATTCCATCGAAACCCACTGGAGGCACAGCTCTGGCTTATTTTCCCTTGAGATGCTGAAGTATTTTGAGTCCTTCCCTCTCCCCCATCCCAAGCTTTTTCTGTTCATAGGATCCTGGAATGGTTTGGGTTGGAAGGAACCTTAAAAGCTCATCTCATTCCAAGCCCCTGCCATGGGCAGGGACACCTTCCCCTGGTGCAGGGATCTGCAGCAGGGAACTGAGCCATGGCAAGGGCTGCAGTGTTTGTCACCTTCCCAGGATCCCCAGGCCCCAGCTCGGGTGTTTCCCTGCCCAAAGGCTGGCCATGCCCAGGAAGGGGTTGGCAGTGAAGAAAACCACCAGCACTGCTTGGTTCTGCCATGGCCCCCCTGCTCTGGATGCTGAGGATCGATCCCACGTTGTCCTAGACAAAGCCACTCTGGTAAATGAAGCTCTTGGTGTCTGGGTGAGGTGGCAGCTGCTGGGCCTCTGAACTATTCCCTGAGGAATTCATTAGGAGGGGACACAGGGCATTTTGTTTCATATACCCACACTGGACTGTGCTGGTAGCAGTGGACTGGGTGTGGTGGAGGAAATGAGCCTGTGACAGCTGCATGCCAAGTGCCCTCTGCAGATGCATCTCTGTCAGAGCCACCAGGCAGCCCTGTCACCCTCCCATCAGCTGGAATTGGATGCCTACAGAGGTGGTAATTACAAATCCCAGCCAGGCTGCACAGGCTCATTTGTCTCTGTTTATCATCAGAGCAAGAATATTGATCATTACTAAACCATTAAATATCTTTGGAGAGGAAGAAGAAAATCAGATTAATAAAGGTTGACATGCATTGTGGAATGTACTTCTCCATGAAAGTCAGGTTTGGGAAGTGCAGGGATGACAAATGAAATCACTCTGCTGGCCTGGGACAGATGGCATCTCAGAGGAAGCCACTTGGACTTTTGTTACTCAGCTCTGCCTTTGCGTTTCGGAGGCAGCTGAGTCACGCTGTGTTTGTCTGTGTGTGTGCAGCTCTGGGGTTTGGTGGGCTCCCTGCAGGGTGACCCCAGCTGCGGTGGAGTCAGTGGCACGAAGCTGGTGTGATGGAGCTGTGGTGGAAATCTGCTGAACAAACCCTGCCCTGGAGATGGGGGCTCCGAGCCTGTTGGAGGAGAAGGCCAGGAAGTGCCTGCCTGGAGCCTGCCAGGGGATCCCAGCGTGGGAGGGCTGCAGCCACGGCCTCTTTACACCAGGGTAGGCAGACACTTGGATCTTTTACCCACTGTTCCAGTATCAGATGTTATATTTTTATCTCAGGCAGCAAAACATGGACGTTTTCAGCCCAAACTGGTATTTCCCTCACCGTGCTCTTGGAAACAATTAATTTTGGCAGTAGTTTGACCTACACCTTTTGACTGAGAGCATTGTTACCAATTTCCCCCAATTTCCTGTCTGAGCCCCCTTTTATCTAATAACCATTTTACAGAGAAATGACCAAAAATATGCTGTGCAGGCTTGGTTTTCTCAGGCTGAGTTTTATGAACTGTGGATATGCAGGCAGCAGTGTTACAGGAGGACAGTTGGAAGGTGCTGGGAGCTGCATCAGGTAAAGCAGACCCAGAGCCCAGCCAGGTGAGGGCTGATGTCCAGCTGTGGCAGCTGGGGTGTCTGTGCAGCCCAAGGAACGGCCAGAACTGACCATCCCCCAGAGCAGGAGAACCACTCCACAGGTGGAGTTGCTTGCAAATATCTGTGATCAGCAAAAGCCTTTAATCACAGGGTTTTAGCCCCAATTTAGGTTTTCACGCATGCCAATTAGGAGAACCTTGTTTTCTATAGATACAGTCTTTCCTGTTTTGAAAGCTTGACAGTTCTAATGCTTTGAAATTATTGAAGCTGTCATGTCTCCTCAAGAACTGTTTAATCTGTCAGATTCTTCCTTCTTCTATCATCTCAATCATCTAATGACTAAAAAAAAGAAAGAAAAAGAAAAAACTCCCAATGAGTTATTTTCTACCTTCCTTTAACTTGCCAGTAAGTACAGAGGTTTTTACTTGGGGTAGGAATTTCTCTTTAGAAACAGAGAAGAGCTAATTAAAAACACCCAATATCCTAAATGATGAATTATGTTGAAGTGCAGAGTGGTTTGCAGGTGATAATGTCAGAGTGTGTTGGAGACATGGCTTGCTGCTTGTGCTGGATGCAGAAAAGAAATTCGGCTTTACACAGACCAGATGACCTTTCTGGATTCTTTCATTTTTATATTAGAGTTTTTCTTCATGTTCATACAAGCAAATCTCCCTTTTCTTCCTACATGACTTCTGGTAATTTCGCTGGGTGAATTTTTTCAGTTGAGGTCCTGATCAGTTTGTTTGAAGGAAGTGGCAGATTTGGCACAAACTGGCAATCTCCTCTCTGAGGAAGGCCAAAGATGATGTAGCAGTAAAGTCTTGGGTGGACATCCCTTGAAAATGACCACAAGCCATGCAGATAGTGCCTTATAAACTTCATAATCATTTGCAGGGGCTCAAAGCAGGCCTGGAGTAGCAGCCTTGGGGTTTTGTTGTGCTGTGTGTTCCTTCTGTCTGGTTAAGCTGCTGCAGGAGCATTGGTGCAGGAGTGGGAAGATGGTAAAATTCCATATGATCTGCTGAGGTGAAAGAAAAGACATGAATGGATGATATCAGCACTATTAGTTTTCTTTCACTCCTTCAGTGAAACCGATTATTGAGTGCAGTGGGAGTTTGAATAACGGGTGATGGAAAATGGGTGGGAGCAGGAACCTCTGGGTTTGAGTTCAGCACGCTCAGATCCCCAGCTTCGGTGTACAGGGGGTCCTCTTGCTTAGTCAGAGCAAGAAGGCTTTATTGTCCTGTAGAGGGACAGCAACAGGATATTATGCATTAACAGCCTTGATTCAGAATTAAAACCAAACAAGAGATGCAAACTCTCCCAATCAAAGTGTTTAATCGGTGCAGGTTTCATTTTTTGAAGCTCTTAGTCCCCCACACCTGCATATATTATAGCAGGTAAATCTCCCATTGTGAGCGATTGGTAGGAAGAAATAAACAAAAGCAACTTTGATATAGGACTTAAAATCACTCCAAAGGCATTTTAAAAAAATATCTCTCAACTGTCTCCTGTCACTGCAAAGGCACCACGTTTCATGGGGGGTTGCCCACTCCTCGTAGCCCCAGCCCAGTGCGCTGTGGTCACCTGGGGATTTCATTTGCAATCAAACTGTCCCCTGGATCTTGCCTTGTCTAAGGCCAGATGTGTTAGCAAGATTAATCCTGTCCCAGGCAGCTCCCCAATTACTTTTCTACTCTCATGAGCCTTCTACTGAAACTGTAAGTAGTGGATACACATCCTTTAAATACATGAGAGATTTCACCATTGACTCTGCTGGGCTCTGAGCCGCGCCTGGGATGAGCCATTCCTTGCAGGTTGTCTGCTGGACTGGCAGTGCATCTAGATGGGTGTAGCCAGTGCATTTGGCCCTGCAGCACCTGAGGATCAGCCCTGGTTTGTGCTGCAAGCAGCTGTAGTCGATGTTTGCTCATTAGAATACCCAGGAATGTGTATTGTGGGATGAACTATAATGATCCTGAGTTTGGAGCGGAATAAACAAACCAGAGCTGCATGATGAGCATGTGCTCAGCTGGGAAATGCCAAGTGATAAAGACATTTCTGCTGGGGGGGGAAGCCTAATTGCTAAGAAGAGCTGAGCAGAGAGTACAAATAACCAGGCCTTGCCATCTCAGAGCTAATAAAAGCTCCAAGAGTTCCACTGGCACTCGGGGGAGCTGAGGGCTGCACTCCCTGCTGCTCTGCAGCTCCCAAATGTTCCCCCCGACAACAGGGGCCACGATCAGTGTCCTTTGGAGTGAGCAGGATGGTTATGGTCCCCTAATGACCCAGGGTGGGTGAGGGGAGGGGAGCTCTGTGTTGTTAATCAGCAGGAGCTCCGTGTGCGCACGCAGCTCTCCTTGTGTGCACACCAGTTGTTCCCCTGCAGCACCAGAACAGGAAAGAGATGCTTGAATATTTTATGAACACGGACAGAAGACAATGAAAGTCTATTAAACCAGCAATTCACATCACCTTGCACATCACTTTATTGTGTAACAGAGTAATTCTAGGTGGTAATGTGCTGTCACTGAGACAAGTGTACAGAGTCACTGGGCACACTGGGGCTACGAGTGCAGAAAACTGATCTAGGGTAGGATCCAGGAGAAGTGTCCTGGCAATAACCAGCAGGGCAGATAATAATCTGCTAACAGGAGGAAGTAGCTCACAGCAGGGTATGATCTCAGGGTACCAGGAGCCATTGCTCAGTGGATCCCTCTGGTTTTTCCCAATGTGTCACGTCCATCCCCTGCTGGCAGAGCAGCCACACACTGAGGCATTTTTAGGTTGTCCCTGTATTTCATTGGAGAGCAAATGTCCCCGTGTGTTCTCACCCTACCTCCTGCTGACCTTATCCCCTCTCTGCAGTCACACCAGTGACAGACTGACCGCTGCCCCGGTCACTGCTTGGGGACCAACTGGGCCCCCCCTGTCCTGCAGGACAGCTCTCAGCCAGGTGACAGCTTGTGGATCTGCTTCCTGCCTTTGCTGCCTCCTTTCCTTAATTTCCTCAGCACCTCCTTCCCAAGCTGCAGTGCTGGATGGAGAACATGCTCTAACCCAAAGGGTTTTTTTTTACTCAATCCATCCTCATTTCTTGTTGGATGAGACGCTCCTTGTACTTGTACAGCTGGAGGAAGTGATGCTACTGTGGCAGCAATTAATCTGGGAACAATTGAATAAGGGCTGGTTTCTCTTAGCTGGATAGGCCTTGTGATTTAGGGTAACTCAATAGAAAGAAGTAATTTGGTTTGTGTTTGCCAGGCCCAGAGCAGTTGTGCTCAGTGAGGTTTTGCAGGGGCAGCAGTGTGGGCTCGGCTCTGGTCAGGGGCTCTGGGGTATCCCAAGCCCCCGAGTGCTGCCTGCAGGAGGGGTGCAGCACAGCCCTCACTGCCTCTTGCTGTCACTTTATCACAGAGCCTCCAAGCGTCTGGCAGTGTTTTTCTTGTACATCTGTGTTTGGCTTTTATCTTGCAAATCTCCTGTGTGCTGGTGGGACCAGCTGTATCTTTCTACAGCTACTGATTTTCAAGAAATCCAGTAGAGGTGTCACCTGTCAGGCGTCTGGACGGTTTGATCAAGCTGATGCATGGAGCAGTGTCAGCAGGCACAGGGAATGATATTTCAGCTCCTCTGTGGTGTCTGATTTTTCCTTGCCCACTTCAGCCTCCCTTCCCTGGACTGCTGTGCCTTGGAGAGCTGCTCTCCTTCCTGCTCTCGCTCCTTCCTCCTCCCCTGGCTCCCCCTGCACAGGTGACATGGGCTGCTGGCACAGCACTGGTGACAACACCTGGCAACAATGACAAGTGTGTGTTTTAATGGATATCTTAGAAAAAATTACTGTTAATGAAATTTACTTTAGTCTGTTTATTACTGCTTGCCACCAGGAGAGCAGTCAGTCTCTGGCAAGCTCCAGCTTCCTTGGAAGCCTGGGGAGTATAAAAACACCTGAAATAAGAGGGCAAGCCTCAGTGTCTGGGTTCCATTGCATAACTGGAAGAAGTTAAAACATGCTTGAAACAACTACTGACAAACTCTAGCAATAATAACTCATGTGACTAAACCCAAAAACTGGTGTGGAGCCCAGGAAGCACCAGAGTGGGAGGATCCAGCAGCAGGGCTTGGTGCCAGGCTCTGGTTTGTAGTGGTGGGATCCCTGCAGCACCTTCTGGGAATGTTCTGCCCTTCCCCTTGGTGTTCCTGTGTTTTATCTCCCGAGTGTGAATCCTCGGGGTGCTGTGTGTCAGCCAGCTGCTGGAAATGTGACATGGAGGAATTCAGTACAAGCTCAAGAGCAAACACAGTGGGAAGGTTTGGAATGATGCAGCTGTAAATCATTTTAGGGAAAAAAAGAATGAAAAGGTCGCCGTGCTTTCCCTAACAGCCAGTGGCCGGCAGTGGGTTTGCTGCTCATGTGTTGTGGGGAACGTGTGGTGTGGGCTCTGTTAATGGGGTTTTGTTTGTGCTGCCTCTTTCTCAGAGGTGCTTTTTGGAATAATTTGCTACATTCTGCTCCTGCTCTTTGCAAGTGAAGAAAAATGGGATTCTGAGGCTTTCTCTGTGTCTTGTGCTGCAGGGAGAAGGAGCACTAATAGCCCATGAATAATTAGTGTGTTGTTCTAAGCTCATATTGTAGAGGGATGCAGTCAGAGCGTGCCTGGGTTATCGCAGAGGCTTTAGGGAGCTCTGATAGCTTTGCCTCTCGCTGGGGCTGCCTGACACTGCTCATTACAGAAATACCTGGATCAGAAATACGACTCAGGGACATGTGTTGCATGCCAAATGTGGGTGTGTATGATATTTGCAAAATGCCACAATCCTCCCAACCAAGATGTGTTTCCTGTGCAGAGTTTTCCCTCACAGTGCATCTCTGAGCTTGCACTTCACTGGGAGCTGCTTTGGCAGAGTGCCTCGGTGGACATGGAGGGCTCTTTGCATGAGTAGATATCCCAGATACTCCTGCCAGGCGGCAGCACCAATGCAGGCACTATAAAATGTGCTTCAAGCCATTTTTCAGCCTGTTATGGGTTGCATTGAGCTGCACTAGGACTGACAGCTCCTCTGGAAGGCAAAGGGGAACGTCAGGTAAAACACAGCCCAGGCACAAGAGAGCATGTGGTGCCATTTGGGGCTCAGGGCTTTGCTCATGGCTCTCTGGAGCTCTGCACCCTGCCCTGGAGCTGCTCCGTGCTCCTCAGGGCCAGGGAAGGCTGATTCCTCTGGCACCAGCCGGGACTTGTGCAGCGGCTGCAGGTGCTGCAGGAGTGACTGTGCTGGGACAGGCTGAGGGCTGGGCTGCAGCTCCTTGCATCAGCTCCGGGGCCTGGGCTCAGGGCAGTTTGTGCTGCCTCTCCTTCCTCCTCAGCCCCGAGACCCAAGCTCCTGGTTTTGCTCATGACCCTTGTTTTAAAAGGCTATAATTGGCACCGAGATCATCTGCCAGTCCCTCACTTAAGGAAGAAGCTGGATGTGCACTGGGACAGTGAATTGATCAGTATTTGATCACACTGACTGCTCCCATCTAATGTATTTGACAATATTGAACAGTGTAGCCAAAAGCAAGTGAAACTTATAATTGTGTTGTTGTTCTATTTAAATAGCTGTTGCACAGTGTGGGAAGAGCTGGGAGAAGCCCAGGTTACATCGGGATCACTGTGCCCTGGCTGGTTCACTGCCCCAGTCCCATCCTCTTGTGCACACTCAGTCATTCACTCACTGCCTGTGGCTGGGTGAGTGGGACAAACACTTGTGGTTCTCCACACGAAAAGAAGCTTCATGGGGAGAGAGGACACAGTGATCAGATGTTGAGTGCTTTCTACCCTGCAATACCCAGCTCTGACTTTCCTCTGCTGGAGCAGAAAAAGCCGCAGTGATTAAATGTAGGTGTAAAGTCAGAGGAGGCTGTGTGGAGGTAAAGGCAGTGGGGTGAACAAGCCCCACAGAAGGGATGGAGACAAGGATGTAACGCAAGGTGTAATGGCTGATTTATGTCATCTTGCCAGATAAAACCCCAGATCATCTGCAGTTTGTTACTTACAGTTCAGCCCTGTGAAATCAATTACCGAGATGCAATTTAATTAAGGCAGGTTAATGCTTGATCCAAGGCACTAAACCCATAAGATGTAATTTCAGTTTACTAATCTCTGTAATGCTAATGGCCATTTGACATCTGCTCGGGCAAATTGGGCCATACGTTTTGGTGCCAATTTACTCGGTGATTTCTGCATGCCAGAACACCCAGAACAGCTCAGGAGCTCGGGAAGGGTGGGGCTCCACTCTTTGAGGGGACCTTTCCTTGGTTAATCCCTGCTGCTGTTTCCTGTAGATCTGGCCTGGCATGCAGTTCACCTTTTCACAAGTTTATGTTACTTTTTCTCCCCAAGGAGCCGAGTGCTTCTTCTCGCTGTGCCATTGACCTGTCTGGGGACTTTTGGTGAGATTTTGGCTTCAGTAATGCTGCAAAGCCTTTCAGCTCAGAAGGCAGCTGTGCCTTGTTCTTTACATAATGTTATCAGTGTGAAGGACCTGCTGGATGTGGCAGGAGGCTGGGAAGCTGTTTGCTTCCAGTTCATTTTTATTCTGTTTCTGTTCCTCGTGGTCCCGAGGTGGCTGTGCTGTAACAGAACAGCAGTGAGGGAGAAGGTGGGGAGTCTAAGAATAGCAGTGCTGAGGCTGGGAGAGCTGGAGGGAGGGCAGGCTGTCACCCACAGGGCACTCTGGGGGAGGGACAGGGTCACTGTCCCCACACTGCTGTGGCAGGTCCATCCCAAGGGCCACTCTGAGGACGAACATCTGCAGGAAATGCCCAAAAGGTGCTTAAGTGAGGCCAAGGCTCATCCCAGCTGCACTTGGGGCACAGCACCAGCTCCCTGACACCAGTTCCACCAGTCCCACCAGCGCAGCTGCTTAGTCAGACACCTGCAGACTGGTCTGGGTGGGAGGGACCTTAAAGCCCATCCAGTGCCACCCCTGCCATGGGCAGGGACACCTTCCACTGTCCCAGGCTGCTCCAAGCCCCAGTGTCCAGCCTGGCCTGGGACACTGCCAGGGCTGGGGCAGGCACAGCTGCTCTGGGCAGCAATGGGTCCCACAGCCCCGGTCAGGCTGTGCCTCAGTCTCGCTGCTCCCGTGGGGTGGAAGGGGGAGAGGAGGAAACCCCAGGCAGGGGGAGGATTCTGTGTGTCAGAGCTCTCTGACAGCCAGGAGCACTCTGGAGCAGGTGCTGCTGGAGCCTCTGGGCACTCCCAGAGCCGTGGGCTCCTCAGAGCTCGGACAAGCTCTGACAGCTCCTGCTGCAGCAGGTCTGGCTGTGGCCACGTCTCAGCCCAGAACTGTGCACAGAGCACAACTGGTACTGGGCCTACTCCTCCCACTTTGCCACGCCAGAGATTAATTTGAACTGGGGCCAGCACAAAGGGACAAGGTCAGCATCATCCAAAGGTGTTTTTTATTTTTGTCTTGCTGTTCAGGTAACTTCTTCAGAGCTGGAAAGATTTTATTGTCTTTCCCCACTACTACAATGGTTTCATGCATGGGAGAGTGGCTATTTGTTCTAATATAAGACTAATTAAATGTCCCTAAGGTAGAAAGATAACAGATCTTAGATTTGGGAAGAATTTGCCTGCTCGGTGTTCAGTGCAGTCACTTTTCATCAGCAGCACAGTCCTCACAGATGTTCTGGTGGGAGTTCCTGCAGAGCTGCCTCTCTGGGTGAGCCATGTGTAAAACCTGGGGTTAACTCATTTGGACTCCCAGGGAAGTCTGATAGGGTGTCAGGGCTTTGTGATTTGTACAGAACAACGATCTTAGGGTCTCAGATTAGAAATGAATCATTTTAAAGCATAATAGTTAGGTGTGTGTTTGAGGTTTTTCAGTTAAAAATCCAGCTCTGTCCTGTGCAGAGCCACAGGAGTCAGGCTCAGAGTATCACTGAGGGCATCATGTCAACACCTCCCTTCACCAACCCCAGGGCAACTGTTTGTCTTCTTAGACCCAACAGAATTATCTTTTATTCACTTTAATGCAGCCCTTGCTGTCGTCTGGGATGTTTGTGTGAGTGGGGGCTTGGATCCCTTCCTTGCTTCAGAAAGTTTTTATACTGTAATTTCCAAACTGGTATTTGTAATTAGTCCATAAAAGAAGGTAATGTGTGAAAAGTGCTCAACTGCTCTTGCCAGGATAGAAAATATATATTGTAATGCATTCAGAAAACATTCCAAGGGTAGAGGATCAAGTTGTATTTGATTTTCTCATTCTCTATAATAATCATCTTTGTTGTCTTGCAAAGCTCCAGCTTTGAAGTGTGACACATAAAGATTCTGCAATACCAGCAACTGTTTCTCTTTAGCTATTTTCCAAGTGATTTGATTTTTTCAATAGCATTAACTATATGGAGGTCTAACAAGTTGTAATTAATGTATTCAGCCATTTTCTTTTGTGACAGGCTGGAATGTGAGTGACAGCATGATGGGAAGAAGCAGAATAGAATTGGATGCTTGAGAAGATTATCATAACAGAAAAACTGACAACTCTCTGGCTCTTGAATAACGTATTGTGTTACTGAAAAGGAGGAAAAAGCTATTTCACAAAAAAGCCCAATGGGGCTTAGAAATTTTTTGAGAAGGGGAGAGATTTTCAAAAGCCTTTTTTAGTGTTGGACAGATTTGAATACTGAAGTTCACAAACAGTTTCTTACATGCTGAAGTGTGAGTGCAGTGGAATTGGTGAGCACATGGTGGGATGGGCTCTGCTGGACCCGCTATGGCTCTGTGTGCCCCTGGCTGCAGGAGCTGGTGGGAACCAGCACCCTTGGAGGGGAGGCAGGAGAGCAGGAGAGCATGGCTGGGCAGTGGGAAACAGGCTCCCCACTCATCTGTCAGGATCCCAGAATCTCCTGAGCTGGGAGGAACCCACAAGGGTCACCAGAGTCCAACTCTTGGCCCTGCACAGGACATGCCAAGAATCCCACCATGTGCTTGAGAGTGTCGTCCAAAGCTGAAGTACCTGCTCAGCTCATCCCCTGGGGCTGGTTTGCATCTTGGAAGCTGGGATTCCTCCTTGGGAAGATGTCCTGGATGATTAAAGAGTGGGGCTGGCAGCCTTTCCTCCCCTGCTGCCATCCATCCACCACAAGGTCATCTCTGGCCTGGCCCCTTCGTGTTTATTTCTGAGCCAATAAAATTCCCATTTGCTCTGGTACATTTTGTAATCCACAGCTTTCAGCCCAGAGATTGATTATCTGTATTCCTAGATAAAATCAAAGTGCAGGACTTTAAACAGATTTCCACTCAATTATTTCCCCCAGACATCTTAAACGGTGTTGTGAAACCCCAGATTAACTCGGGAGTGGCCGAGAGCTTTGTACCTGCGTTTGCCTCCTGGCCTTGCTGCATTTCATTTTTTGAAGTAGTTTTCCTGCTCTTTCTTTAACTTCCACCCAACAGGGGGGAAATAACTGTGCCCAGCCTGGAGTGTGGTCATGGCACCTGAGCAGGTGAATTTAGGGCAGTCAGGGGGAGCTCTGGCTGGCAGAACAAACCGAACAGAAACACAATGGGCACAATTTCATTGCAGCTTGTGGCTTTGGTCTGGGGGGATCCCACCAGGCTCTTCCCATCCCACAGGAAATCCTGGCTAACGAGCCAAGGCCTTGATGGAAAACTGCAGTTCTGAAATGTGTTGGGTGAAAAGTAAAATATGGCTTTGAAACAGAAATAGAGAATTCCTGGCAGGAGCTGTTTCCTCTGCCTGCCCCTCAGTTTGGATCAAGGTTGTGTTCAAGGAGCCTCAGTTCAGCCACTTAAGTGTGTGACATTCCTAAGGAAATCAGGAAATAAAAATTCATTTCAAGGAGGACGTTAGAAATTAGGATTGGAGGAAAATTTGTTAGCACTTGTTCTAATATTTGGGACTGGAGGACATTTTTGCACAAGATTTTTTCAATAGAAATATAAATGTAATCCCAGCACGATTTGAGAAACATTAATTATGAGCTGTACAGCAGATGGAGGCTTTAAAACTGTATTATTTTGCTTGATTTTTTGATGGCTTGTTCAGAATTTTTTAAATTGCCATTTTCTTTTGAAAACCTTTAGTATCACATTGATAGGTGTAAGATTGAATACTGCCAAGAGAAAAAGATATATATATATATATATATATATATTTATTTATCCCGGACCAGACCTTTGAACTTTTTGATTCATCAGTGTGTTAACATTTATTTTAGTTATGCTTTTAAAATTTTTTTCTTTTAACGCTTCTTGGGATGATCAGTGATTCAAAATATCTTTCCCTTACCCAGTTCTACAGGAAACCAGGGCAACAGAAGTGAGTTCTTCAGTTCTGTGCAGACAGTTTTGTAATCCAGAACATTGAGATGCTGGTCAGGTGAAGAGACATTCTCCATCTCTTTCTTGTGATATTGAAGTGTAAATTGAAACTGTGGCAACAAAGTCCGGTGTCAGTGATAAGAAATTGCAGGTGTGTGTAGTATGGGATGGATTTGTGCTCACAAACGGATCACAGGTGGATTAAACAAATAATTGGAAAAGGAACCTGCAGCCAGGCTCTCACTGCAGTCAGTTGCACACTGTTACCCTGTAATTCCAGTGAAGTTATTCCAGCTGTTCTCATTTATGGGAACCACTGAGATAAGGAGACTTCAAAAATGACTATAATGGCATCAAAGGAGCTGCTAAAACATGTGAGTCATGGTGGAGAGCATCCACAAAGAAGTTATGGCACAGGATGACGATATGTCTCCTTTGGGGATGTTTTCATCTTGGATTTTGCTCCATTTCCTTTGTTCCTTCGAGTGCTGTAGTGCAGGGTGAAGCACACTCTAAGCAGCAGCATGTGGAATAACTGCATGATTTTGCAATCTCTGTTAAAGCAGCTGCATCTGTAACTCATTTCATGGAAGTTTTACTGTTTTTTTTTTTTCCTTTTTCCATACCATACTCGAAGCTCAATGAAGATAAACTTCAAATAATGTCAGTGTATCACGGAAGATTCAAAGCCCTGCAGCTGAGCCCGTATTCCTCAAAGTGCCATTTATGAGCTGAGCTGTTTTAATGTAGTGGTAGAAGTAAACCCAAACATTTGGCAGTGTCTATATTTGCACCCTTGGGACAGATGATGGAGGAGTTATTTGCTCCAGCCTTTAATCAATTTTAGGCAAACAGCATGAGTGTACCTTGAGCATCCATATTTTCTAATTGGCTCTCTTAAATGTGAAGCCTCCCATAACTCAGCAGGGAGATTTACAGCAGGGGAGGGGGGGAGCGCCCAGCACTCCCCACTTGGTGCTGTGATGGATCTGCTCCAGCAGCACAAATGGCAGAGTGCAGTCAGGAGCTGCAGCTCCTTGGCAGTTCAAAATGCAAACCATGGGCGATTTCCCGGCGCTGTTTGATTCATTGCTCTGCAAATCTGGGGCTGCACCAGCAGCCGAGCTGCACGAGCAGTGCTAATCCTTGATTTAGCACCGCCAAATCTGTTTATTTTATGTGTGCTTAATTCTCTGGGCGCTGTCAGTTTGTGTTATTCATGCAAGGACTTCTCGTGGGGTTCAGAGAGTTTGATAAATCTACTTTCTGCACTTGGTTGGTGAAGTGTTTGTGGTTGCATCTGCAGGGAGCCCTTGTGGTGAGCTGCAAGAGGAGTCAAAGGGGGAGGTGAATCTTATTGTAGGGTTGTGTCCAAAATCATCTGGGATGTGGCAGGACTGAGTAGAGGAAAGGCACAAGGGGAGAGTGACAGTGAAAAATGGCTTTGCTTTTTAAATGTATTTCATTTTATTTGGCTTTCCTTGGAGTCTCCTCCCGAGCTTGGTAGCCCCAGACCCAAAGCCCTGTGTCCATGTGCTAAGTAAGATGCAACGTCAGGGGGACGGGGCTTGGAGCAACCTGGGATGGTGGAAGGTGTCCTTGTCCATGGCAGGGGGGGAATGGATGATGTTTAATGTCCCTTCCAACTCAAACCATTGTATCATTCCATGTGTTTGCTCTCCCAGCCTTGGCCTCACCTCTGGCTCCTGCTTGCCAGGGATCAGTTCTGGTGCTTCAGAACCAAACACTCTTCTGTTTTCCTGATTTTATACTTCATGTGTTTCTGTGAGTCCTGGGTGTGTGGCAGAACTTGGTAACTTCCAGGTGTTCCAGAGTCGGCTTCCTGAAGTGCAACGAGTTGTTCCCAGCTCTGGCACCTGTGACTGCACGCACACACAGAGCCCTGTTTGAGGCAGCCCCTTAAGAGCAGCATTTTGCACAATATTCTGCATTTTCAGCAAGTTGGGACACCCTTCTTTAAGATTCAGACTTTATGCACTGATTACTTCTCCTCTGCTACAGCTTAACTTCTCCTGCACGGCTTAACTTTAAACCCAAGTGAAAGGAAATCCAATAAAGATAAATGAGATGTCTTTAAAGGATCCAAAAGGAAATTCAGTAGTGTCAGCGATGAATGTGAAGATACAGTGAGTTGGGGAACTTGAGGATGATGGCTCCTTTATGAGGTTACATCTGTTCACAAAGGCTTAGAAGTATTTAAGAAAATTAATTGCTTTAGGAGCAACACTTCTTCAAATTCTCGTGGCTGTGATTCTCTGTGTTCCTGTCTAGCCCCAGAGCTGGGTGCATAATGTAGTAGCTTGAAGCTGATGCCAAGCAGTGTGCAGTAAGCACTGACAAAGAACAGTTCAGCTTCCTGTGGAATTCCTCATGGACAATGTGTTTAATGTGCTTTTTGAACAACAAAGTCTGTTTCCCGTTCAGGTCTCTTGGTGTCAGTGGTGACCAGAGGTTTCTGCTGTTCCTGAGACAGGTAAGTCACTGAGCTGTTCATTCAAGATGGGTCCCCAGTGGAGGGATGGGCAGTTGTGTTGTACCCAGGAATGGTCACCTTCAGATGTATTCCCTGTGGTTTAAAGGAATTCATTCCTTCCAGAACTTGGGTTATCACTGTTGGATTCAGTTTGACTGCTGAGGGTCCTTCCCCCTAAGGGTGTCTGTGGGTGCAGAACTAGAGAGGTGCCCAAATTCACTGGGAATCAGCTCTTCCAAGCTGTGAGTGCAATGTCAGTGGGTTTTTGGCTGTTTCCTGATTGCTCTGAGGAAAAGCAGTCCCTGCCCATGGGACACCTGCTCAGAGAGGAGTATTTTGATTTCCAGGTCAGCTGTGCTTGGTGCAGACTGTGTGGGATGTTCCAGGAGCGAGTCCCAGCCTCAGGAGGTCACCGAGTTTCCCCTCCTGTGGCTCAGCAGCCTGCTCCCTGCATGCTGTTTGAGTTCTCAGTCCAAACTCCCCAGGAATGTCCCAAGTGCTGGGACTCTCCTTTCTTTAGCAGCCTGTTCTACATTCTCTGGTTAATAAGATCCGTGCTGGAGCTGTCATCCCTGATTACATGTTTCCCTGTTTATATTGCTTCTTCCCAGTGGTCACCAGCACAAATGTCTCTAGGAATCTTAATGTATTTCCTTTTCTTCTAACATATAAATGCCTGCAAACCAATCAAAACAACCATCCTACTTTGATTGTGTATTTTATTTCTGCTGAAAGGTTCAAATGTAATGAAAATAAAATGTTCAATGAGCAAACACACATTTTCCAGAAGAAACAGGCACATTTAACTTGTTTTGAAAGATGGATGAACGCTATTAGTTTTGATATATTCTATATATATCTTCTCACTAGACAATTGTTATTTAAAGATTTAGTTCTGGGTTATTGCTGCACTTACATTGTAGAGTTGTTTTACACCAACGCACGGATCAGTAACTTAATTATAAATAAGTGGGTTTAAGCCAAATGTAATGGAAATAATGTTTTCTTAGCCAGAGTGTGCTTAGCCTCAGCTGTGGGGATGAGCTGGTGGCATGGGGGATGTTCCACTTCCACACTGCACCAGAATGTCCTGGGGTGCTGAGCTTGGTGTGGTGGTGGTGCCAGGGCTGTGCCAGGCACGTTCCAGGAGAGGATAACCTGGAGACCCGAGGAATCAAGGAGGGTCACCAAAGCTGTCATGAACCTGTGAATATGGGGGTGCAGGCTGCTGTTCACAGCAATTCCAGGATGTCTGCCCCTGGGACAGGCAGAAGGGGTGCTGGTACAAAATATTACAGGGTATTATTTTTACACTTCATTCTTTAGCAGACTATTAAAATATTTAATTGCAAGGTGCTTTTTTTTTTTTTTTTTGCTTCATCTCTTTTACATTGTTCTTTATCTCAGAAAATGAAGCACTCAAGACTTTGACAGTGAGGGAGGGGAAGTGATCAAAATGTGAGAGGGCAAGAGCAGCAAATCTCCCGGAGCCTCACGTCTGGGAGGTTAACTTTGGGTTGTTAGGGGATTTGTAGGACTTGGGAGAGAAACTGACTGCTTGTAACTCAGAATTAGTACCTGAAAGCCTCCGGTCCTCTGTTATCGATTGTAGTCGCGGCTCCCAGCACGCCAGCAGAGGGGGAAGGAGAGGAATTATTCACTGCTATCCACCCTGATGGAGACTGAGCTTCGCAGGGTGCGAAGTACCCGTCACTGATTTAATGGGAAAGAAACACCGTGCCAGGCTTTGGGGCTTTCGGAACTCCCCCTCAGACACTTCTCTTCGTTCTCCCCCTTTCACACTCACAGGATTGGCTCTAAAAGCTGTGGGACGCGCTTGCCTGGACAGTTGGATCGTGGAGCTTTAGGAACTGGAGGGCCAGAGGCAGGCGGCAGAGGGACCTGAGCAGCTCTGGAGTCAGGGACATGTCATGCTCTGGGAACTGCAGGTGGCTGGGAAATTGGGGAGAGGCTGATGGCAATGGCAGAGGTGTTCCTGTAGGAAAGGAGGAAGGGCAGCAATTTAGGTGTGATGAGTTCTGGATGAGAAAGGGCAGGCGCCGAGACAGAACCCACAAACAGAGCAGCTGAGCAGCCCCCTGTGGGTGGGTACCTTCCATCCACAGGGGAGGCAGGGACAGGGCAAAGACTCTCAGGGCAGAATCGGGAGCTCCTTTGGGATGTGAAAGTCTGAAGAGGTAAAAAAGCACTTGACAAGGACTGAAGGTGAGGGCAGAGCACAGGCACGTCGTGGTAAAATGAAGAGCCTGAAGCAAAGTGTGTGTTTTGTTTAGCAAGTGAGGCAAAAGCAGGAGGAAACAGTGCTTTTATCATCAGAAATAAGAGAGGAGAGGAAATGCCAGTCTAGTTTACAGAAGCATCTAAAATGCCCTGATAGCCTGGTTAATTTTGACCGGGGGGTAGGATAAGGGACCAGGACAGAGAACAAACAGATGAGAGTTTGGATGTTCTGGATAGGTCAAGCCACAGGATCTGAGGAAATTCTCTTTAGAATTAGAAAGAATTACTCAAAACTATTTTGGAACAAGGAGCAATCATTTTTAACAGCTTGTGGAGTTCAGAGGAAGTCTCAGAACTATCAAAATGCAAATACAGATTCTAAATGTAAAAGGAATAACCAGTCCAGTTCATTATTGACTAAAAAGCCTAACAAATTCTTGGAAAGGTTCTGAAATTAATCAGTGGGAAAAAAATCAGCCCATAACACTTGGAAGAGGCAACTAAAATCAAAACAGAACAACCATCATGGGTTGGTTGAAAGTGAGATGAGTCTAATTAACCAACCTGGTGGTTAAAGGGAAACAAATAGTTATGATACACCTTTTTTGCATTTCCAGGCAAGCCAGGGAGGTGTGACTTGGTGTAGGATGCACAAAGAGCTGTTTGAGAAATTTATTTCAGTAATAGTTGTCAGTATTTGCCTGAAGATCCGGGAGAGCCTTTCCAGCGAGGGTCCCAGAGGGACCTGTCTGGCTCTCCAGTCCCTTCTCTATTTTAATTAGCAACTTATATGATGGAGAACTTGTAAAATTTTTAGGTGACCTGGAGCAGAGAGGGAACACAGGAACTCCGGAGGTCAGAATTGCAATAAAAAGGATTGGAAAAAGGGAGGTGTTCCTGAAAACCCCAGGCTGGAATGCAATGATGTGAAGTACGAAGCAATGTATGTGAGGAAAGACAGAAAAGGACTCAGCTTGGAGTGGCTGAGAAATTAAGCCTGAGTTAAAAAGTGGTGCAAGCCTCTTGTCAAGGAGGGGCAGTCCATCTGGAGCTGTTATCAGAAGGGCTGGGGAGAGCAGAGCGGGGCAGTTCTGCTCCCTCTGCCCGCCAGCACTGCGTGGGGCACTGACACCCAGAGATGTCCTGAGCCTCTGTCAGGCCATGGCTTCAACTCACCAGAAGTCTGGGCAAGGAGACATTTATTTACCGTCTTTAGAAAATTTGTAACAAGGATTCAATTTCCAAAATGATAATGAAATCAGCTCTAGGAAGAAGTGCTGCTGTGATGATGTGCAGCATCAGACATGCTGCTGCAAACAAACTCAGCAAGCCACAAGCAAACCCGGGGACTCAAACTAAAACTAGTTATTAAAACCTCTTAAATAACCGGCTCTAACTGCTAATTCATTGCCACTTTGCCTTGTCTGTGGCTGCAGTTTTGCTCCATTTCAAAGCAAAGCTGGTCTTTGTGACTGCTAACACAATGTACAACTAGCAAAAACCCCAGCATCTTGGCAGGGTGATATGAACTCATCCAGAAAATAAAAGGGGTGTCATTTGTACCATCTGCTGCCCATGGATCAGGAGAGGGGAACAGCTGAATGCTGGAGACATCAGTATTGGAATGCTGCTGCGAGGGGAGCGGTGGCCAAGAGCCCCGAGGGGCTGGCTGGGCTGCCTCGAGGGCATGTGGGCAGGCGTGGCCACGAGCCTTTCCCAGCTGTTTTCCTTCTCACCTGCCCTTCTTCCCTTCTGCGACTCAGCGGTGTTTTAGAACCACTGAGTCCCAGGCGTGCTGTAGGAGGTGGAGGTGTGACACTTCCCGCAGGGCAGCTCTGCTGTGTTCAGAGGGCTCCATCCCTCAATAAACCAGCCAAGCACACGCTGCCAGCCTTGCTCCCAAAAGCTTTCCCCAGCCAAGCTGCTTGGCAATGTCTGTGCTCCCAGCCCAAACCCACTGAAGGCCACTTCATATTTACCAGTTCTTGGCCAGTGTTGTCTCAGGCTTCTCCTCCTGTCCCCGGGCTCAGCCCTGGTGTGTTTGCAGAGAGCAAACCTTCCCCTGGAGCTGCCTTTGCTCTGCCTGAACAGCCCCATCCTGTGTGCTCTGTGTTGTCTTTGGGCTGCTGGGCTTGATCCTGTCAGGCTTCTTTACATGAAATAAAACTTTGCTGCACAGCTGGCTCTTCTGAAGTCAACAGGATATTTGCAGGGAGAAGTCACTAATCAATAGGTTTGCTCCAAAGCCCCCAAAGTTAATAGGAATTCTATTTTTCCATCACTGCACTCTGGATGGAACCTAACCAGGGGATGACGGGAGGAGCTGGATTTGGAGTTTGTAAGTGCAGTTCTCACTGACTCTGAATTCATGGGGTGATACTGAACTTGGAGGAAAAGAGATGAACCTTTGGTATTTCAATAATAGATGCCAGCTGAGTTTTGGGCAGGATCTGGAGAAAGAGACTCCTTAATAATTGTGGCAGAAGTGGGGAATACCCAGCTGCAGATCCCCATGGCCCCAGAGCAGCCCTTCTCACAAAATAATTAGGTTTCAGGTATAGGTGATGCCCTCACCTTACTTGATCTGTGGGCAATGAGATCGTGGTGAGAGGCAGGGGGCTGACAACCTCTTCTCTTCTCCTGCAGGTGTCAGGAGTGATAGAAGATGAGCTGGAGCCTGCGGGGATGTTTGTCCAGCTCTGAGGCACAACGCCAGGAGTCCTGCGAGCCTTCCTGCCCGGGACACACCTGGGGCCATCGGGCAGCCCTGGCTGCTCTGCTCCGCAGCCCAGGCACGGCTCCAGCTCCTGCTGGGCTCAGAGCACATCCTCCCTCCCGGCCTGTCTGACCCTCTGCAGAGCTGTCCTTCCTCTGCCAGCATGGGAGAAGGGGTAGATGAAACTTGGCAATTCATGAAATACATGAAAAATGGGATTTCACTCAGAAGACTGACAGGAAGAACTTTTAAAGCACGTTACACACTGGGTGCTGACATTTGCAGCAGGGAACTTCTGGCCCTGATGCTCTGAAGTGGTGCTTTTCTTCCTAAATACTGCTTCATGCTTTATAGCAGGAGCAGGGTGACAGTTCACTGACCCAAGAATGAAGGGGGAAAAAGGGATCTCATGTGGAATGAAACGTTTTATTTGATTGAAACACTGAAGCGACAAGATTTCTTTTTGTGTTTGGCACAAAGCAAGTGCAGCCTCAGCCACTCAGCCCAGCAGGATGAGCTGTGCTCCAGCAGTGCCTGTCTGTGTCCATCCCTGTGGAGACATCCAGCCCCACACGTGGGGACCTCGTCCTCTTCTGCTCTAGTAACGTTCTTGCCACATCTTGGACTGCACCACAGTAAATCAACACCAAGGCTTGGATTTCCTGGAGGAAAGCACCTGTGGGCTGAGGGGGTGGGGTGCTGCTCCTGCCGAGCATCCCTGCACAGCTCCACACTGCTGCTGATGGAGGGGCAGGAGCAGCCAGTCTTTGCACTGCTGGAACAAGCTGTGAATGACACAAACACTCCTGTATTCCATATTCAAACCAGTCCCCCGTGCTGCCTGAAGACCAGCAGGGCAAACCACCCTGGGAAGTTGGTGCAGTGCTTCCCTGGCTCACTGAGCCATTTAAAGCTGGTATTGATTTGTCCATTACCATAAATTGGTTTATGCAATAGTGAGAGAGCCGGCGGTGGGGTCGGGTGGTTGATGGGGAGACAATGTGGGCTGCTTCCACTGCAACCTGATATCCAGCAGAACGGTTATTTATATTCAGTGCTGTTGGTGTTGATATTTCCTAAGGACACCTGCAGTGGGAGGAGATGTACACCACGAGGGCTGGCTCCATGGAATGCTGGGGCTGGGAATGGGGCAGGAGCTGTGCTGCAGTGAGCTGCCTCCCTCCCACTCGCGTCTTCCTGAAAGCACTTCAGGCCAGTAGGTGGGATTAGAAACATTCCATAGACTCATGGAATAGCCCAAGTTGGAAGGGGCTCACAAAAATCATTGAAGTCCAACCCCTGGCCCTGCACAGACCCCTCAACGACCCCACCCTGGGCATCCCTGGCAGCGCTGTCCCAACGCTCCTGGAGCTCTGGCAGCCTCGGGGCCGTGCCCATTCCCTGGGGAGCCTGGGCAGTGCCCAGCACCCTCTGGGGGAAGAACCTTTCCCTGATATCCAACCTAACCAAACATCAAAGTGTCACTTGGCAGCTCCTGGCAGAGGGTGTGGGCAGCTGTGCTTGAGCATCCCATTGGTGCTTCTCAGTTCCAGACCTTTAGACCTGCACTTTGTTTAAAATTTGGCAGGTGCTTTGAGAGATGCTCCAATACAGAAATGGGGAAGAGAGAAGGAAGCTTCCAGTGTGACCTCCAACCTTTCCTGGCAGTAGGAACATCCCTCTTTTGTGTCTTTTAAATCATCTTATGTTCAGCTAAGAAGTGCTTAGATTTATTTTTATGGATTTCATTTTTAAATGCTTTCACTTGGAAAAATTACTTTTAAATTATCATTATTTTCTGTGAAATTTGCTTTCTTCATCTGTCCCATGGTTTAAAAGTCAACTGTTTACTCAAGAGAAAATCACTTTGATGTCATGGAAGTAATGAACAGCATAAAGAGACTTTTGAAAACTTTCGGTTTTGTTCTCAAAATGGCTGATAATGTCATTTATTTTTCTTCATCCCTTTTTCACTGCTACTGAAACTGCAAAAAGAAAGAAAGGGGAAAGCAAACAATACCCTGGGAATAATAACTGAAATATTTTTATGGGAATTAATCTATTTCTTTTCTAAAAATGAGCAAGAAAAGCAGAAATAATTCCATGAAACCAATAGGAGAAGCCCCAAGTGTCTGTCCCTGTGCTGTCAGCACTTGGCAAGGGATGGAGATGGCCCCGTGTGGGATGAAAATGGACAAGTGTAACAAGCACCTACTGCAAGGAACACTGAAAGAGGGTGATTGAGGTCAGACATTAGGAAGAAGTGAGGCAGGTGAGGCCTTGGCAGAGGGTGCCCAGAGCAGCTGCAGCTGCCCCATCCCTGCAAGTGTCCAAGGCCAGGCTGGACAGGGCTTGGAGCCACCTGGTCTGGTGGCCTTGTGCTGTGGGGACACTTGGTGTGGGGTCAGCTCTGCGAGGGCACCTCTGCAGTTCACAAGCTCACTGTGCTGGTGTTTGGGCTGGGGAACGTTCTTACAAACCTCCAAACTGACCTCTTGCAGATTGAGTTACAAAATTCTCATGAACTGCCGGCTCAGGACTCTAATTCTCTTTGGCCAGAAATTTAAAGGGAATCGATAAGAAGATACAAAGAAATCACACCACACTGAGTTCCTTTTAAGTGGCTCCCATGGTACCTCCCTGCCTGGCAAAAGCGAGTGCCTATTTCTAGTCTGGGTTTGTTTAGTTCTTGCTCCCCTGTGCCTTGTTATGCTTTTTACTTTGGTTTTCAAAGCTGCGTCTCCTCAGAAACTCCTATTGTGCAGAGATTTTGGACTCAGATGCCTCTTGGATAAAGGGAGAGGACTGAGATTCTCGAGTCATAAGTCTTGAATAACTTTGTGTAACTCATTCCTAAGTCTCTCCTGTGTTTTTCCAGATTGTGCTTGGGGAGTTGCCCCTGCATGTCCCATCCCCCAGGCCTGGTGCTGGCACAGCTGGGGCGATGCCAGCTTGGCCATGGTGGATCCCAGCTCAGGGGCTGCCCTTGGACAGGGGGGATCCAGGTGGGCACTGTGGGGTCACCCTGCAGCTCCCAGCACATCCAGCTGGGATGCTTCCACAGGGTCGGGAGGTTGGTGTTCTGGCGGGGCAGCGTCGCCCACGTTGCCGTGCAGTGCCATGGGGATGGGGACAGAAACTGTGCCCAGCACAGGCTTTTATTGGATCAGGAGCCCACAGAGGTTGTTCCCAGTGGGATGTAATGGAGTGGACACAAAAACACAGATGCAGGCAAGATCATTTTTGCCTTTTTTAGAAAATCTCTGTAATGGCCAAGCCCAGGGAGGTGAAGGATGGCCGGCATTAACTCCATGTTTTACAGCTGGGGAAAAAGGAGTAAATGCAGAGAGCGACTCCCGAAGCTGTGACAGCTTCACTTCCTTCCTCCATCTGGTTTTTGAAGCGGGAATTTGCTGTCTCCGTGCAACTGCAGCTCTGGCTGCCTGTGCCCAGACTGACAATGCCCAGTGAATGAAATCACAACTGCTCTGCAGCACGGCTCGGGAGGAGGCTGCTGCCTCCCTGCAGCCCCGGGAGCCTCTTGGAATAGAGTTTATCTGAGCTTTGGGACTCGTGAGCTCGGCACCAGAGCTCTGGGTGGATGCTCACTGCGTGGCTCCCCTGAAGCCCGTCGGCCAGGGGGTGCTCAGTACATGTGTGGGGAACACTCTAAGGAAAAACTGTTGTGGAGATGGGAATGACTGTGCTCACAATCAAAGTGGAGCTGTTCCGTCAGCTGATGGAGGAAAGCAGGGAAACCAGCAATGCTCCGGGCTGTGCCTGGTGAGGGATGCAGGTGGAGCTGTTCTGGAGCTCCAAACACGATCTGTGTGTTTGGAACAGGAGCTTTCGCTCATTCTCTGCTGTGTTCCTGCTATTTTTTTTCCAGCATTCCCTGGTTTCTCTGTTTCTTTCTTTTAGACTTGGATCCATTTTCCTTTCAGTTGTAGATCGCTGAAACTTTCCCTGGCTGAATTTTAGCAACTTTGAAATTTGGCTGAGCCTTTGTTCTACTTTGGCTGCTCATTCTGGATCCTGTTTGTCAGGTCGGTTCTTCCAGCACAGCAAAACTGCTTTCCTTAATAAATTTAATTGCCCACATTTATTTTTTGTTCCACTACTTTTTACTCAATCTGGACTTGTTTGAAGTGTTGTAAGTCCCATCTCTTTTGGTGAGATTTTAAATCTTTATTCTCTTGGGCCAGAAAGCAATGCAAGCCCAGCTCTAGTGGGATACACTGTCATTGCTATCCCAGTCACTCCTCAAATGGGGTTTCTGGTCCGGGGTTTCTTGATGGGCTGGCAGAGTGAAGCTGAATCCTGTGGGATGGGCCGAGTTTGGCGGGTGAGGAGCAGGATGCACACTGAGAGTGTTGGCTCCCAGAAGCAGGAACACAATGAGGGCATTTCCCCCCTTCTGTGCCACGAGCTGCCCTGTTCTCCTGTCTCTAATGTGCCTCTAATGTGCTTTGATTTTATTGATACAAACCTAATGAACGGTGCACAATTTGTGTGGAAGAAGAATAATCTGCATCCCTCTCCCTTTGTGTGAATCAGTGCTGGGGTGCTTTAGTGCCAGGTCATTAACCCAGGGCTGCAGCTGCTGCAGGGACAGAGAACCAAACCCAGCACCTGCCCCACGCCCCAGGCATGCAGCTGGGACAGGGGGAGAAATCCACACCTGGGGACAAATGCAGGGCTGGGCCAGCACCAGGAGCCCAAGCGCCAGCAATGCTCTCGTGGTGGAGGTGGGTTCAGCTGTCAGGTACAAGTGCAGACAGCCGACATGAGTTCTTTTGCCTGTTTTTCACCATAGGTTTTTTTATTCAGGAAAGGCTTGGCACGAGATAGTTGGGTTTTATTTGCACAGTCCAGAGTGGTTTGAGGGTCGGATGTGGAGCAAGGAAAAGCCACCGAGATCCCTGGATATGGTGGGAAGCAGGGCATGGAAGCAAGGGCTGCATCAGCTTCCCCAGGTTTGAGCTGAGGTTTCCAGCCATTCGGAACAACGCGGGAGGCTCCGCAGGCCCCATCCTGGACAGCCCGTGGCACATCCATGGCATTCCAGGCCTGGCAAAGCACGTTCCTGCCAAGGTTCCAGCTTGGCATCATTGTTAGTACAAAGTCTGGTGTGAGCACGGGGAGAATGTTTGTGTTGCCTGAGCTGACAGCCTGTTCCTGTCCCCACCTGGGGTTCAGGAGAGCAGCGGGAGTTCCAGACATGCAGGAATGTGCTGCCAGAGGCTCCGGCCTGCACGGCTCCCTGCTACCTCAGGCTGCTATTGATAAGTAATGTTTTTTGAAAAGAGTTAAACCCACATTTTTCACTGGGATGATCTGTGAGTGTTTGCCCTGGCAGAGCTTTTCCCAGGTGCCTCTGGAGAACCAGCTGTGTGTTCTTGCTCTGCTCCTGCCAGCCCTGGGGCTGGGGCTCGGTTCTAGGGTCCCTGCAGGAGGTGCGAGGTGACCACACCACTGTGATGGGGGACCCTCGGGCCATCTCCTGGAGCACTCTGTGATTGTCACTAACGATCTCATCTCACCACGAAGGGCCCCAGAGGGCACACAAGGAGCACCAGGCAGCAAATCTCTCATTCAGCTGCGATGCTTTTTGAAGTCCAACCAAGTCAAGCCAAGAGTCCCAGGCATGGCGCAGTGACCGATGTAATTGCAATTAGCATTTTATCTGGCCTATTGATTCGACCCAAATTCTGGCATCAGTGTTTGGACACTCTTTAATTTGCAAGCAGATGCCTCCACCAGCTGCTTTCCCCGTGCAGACGCTCCACCTCGGAGCTGTGCCGTGTGAGCCACAGGAGCTGGGGCTGCCCAGATGGACTCAGGGCACTGCTGGACTGCTCACAGAGCTCCTGGGAATTCTTTTTTCCTCATTCTCCCTCTGCAAGGGCTCATTCCTGCTGGCTCAGCCTGGATATGCCAGAGGATGTGCCAGCCTGGCAGGCCTGGAGGCTTGGTGGGATTTGGGATCTGGACACCAGGGCCCGGGCACTGGTCCTCCTTTCTCAGCCCACAGAATTCTCTCTCTTTCCTGTGTTTGGGCCCAATTTTCAGGTCAGGTCCTTGCTTAAAGCCCTCTCTGGATGCTCCCAAAGCTGAGCACTGATCACCTACTGCCACGTGAGCCTGAGGGAGGCAGTCCAGCTCAGTCACCTGGAAAAAGCACTGTTATTAGAAACCCCATACTAAGTGTGGTCCTACGAAAAATTAGCAGCACTCGGTATTATTTGAATCAAAAGTCCACATGAGAATGAGGAAAGTGTTTGTTCATTTCAATGGGAATTGCAAGGGGGACGTTTAGGAACCAAACCCAGCCCCACTGGCTCACACGTGCTGGTCGTTGGTTGTTTGACCAGCTCTGGGCTTCTCTCACCAGAGGCTCTGGAATCTCCACTACTCCTTGGAGCCAACACAGGATCTGGTCACACTCGGATTTCTCTCACTAAAGATGTGAGCTGTTATTTTCCTACCCATGCTGGAGCCTGCCGTGTCCCTGGGAATGTGTTATTCCAGCGAAGCATATGGTTGCTATAACTACAGCCTGGTTTGCCTCTGACGTGCTCCTTGTATGCCTGATGGAGCAATGAATTTTGCACAGAAATCCATCCCTCCTCCTTTGTACTCTGTCTTTCTCTTGCTGTTCCAAATGATGATGGCTTATTGCTTACCTGCCACACAGAACGTGCGTATTTATTTACTTATTTATATTTAAAATCCAGGTTGGATGACAAAGGACTAAATCGGGGGAGAAATTGATACATTAGAGACTAAATTAGACATTAAAATCTAGAAGTAAATGAATAATAAATTAGCGAATAAGTCAGGCGTTCAGACATCAGCAGTGCTCTATCATCTCTGTATGAAAAGCCATGGAATGAATGTTGTTGGACTCCTTCATTTCTGCAATAGTCCAAAGGAAAAAGCTACCTTTGCACAAGATTTAAAGATCTGAAAGTAAAAGAATCCTTGATTTTCAGGAAAGAGAAGGAAAATTGATAACACTCATGAACCTAATCTGAGTTACAAACTGGGCTGTGGTGGAGTTTTCCTTGGGTTTGGTTTGTCTACTCCATCTTTACCTGCCAGCAGAACATCTTCAAAAGAAAATGTCTCCAAACAAATAGCAGTTACTCATCTAATTGCTCACCAAGGACACCCCACTAGCAAGATTTATAGTTGTTCTCAACAGATGAATTATTTTGAGGTCCTTCCAGACTGTCATAGAGTTAATTCATCAGCAGCTACCTCACTTGTTCCAGAACTTCGTTTATTGCTGGCTCGGATCTCTCTGGGCTGGCTTTGCACCCATCGCTGGGTGTTTGTAGGAATATTGACAAACCACAGACACTGATGGGACTCGAGTGATGGCACAGCCCACCCATGCCAGGTCCTCCCAGCTGTGAGTGTGTGGAGAGTTCTCCCATCTCCAGCTCTTTTATAGCTGCCTCAAAAGAAGTTCAAGTCAGCTGTTCTACCTGTAATGGCTGGACATTGCCCAGGGAGGTTTGGGGTCTTCACCAAGCTTTGACAAGTCTTTAGTAGCATTTAGGAAAAGGTTTAAAACAAAATATGGACTCTCCCCAGATGCCAGAAGTTATTTCTTGGGGAGAGAAGTTAATTTATCCTGTAATAATGAATCTGTGCTGATGGAAAGCTCTGGTATGGTGGTGATGACCATCACAGCCTCTGCCCTCCAACCACTTTGACCTTTTGCTACATCAGTGGTTGTCAATATTTCCTAATTCCCTGCCTGGACTTGTGGCTCCATGATTTCTCCCCTGTTTGTTGATGCAGTTACTGGCAGTGCATTTCTGCTCATCTCAAAATAGGAATACATGATACAATCTCAGAATTTAACACAAATCTTCTCTTGGAGAGGTTTCAGCTATTTTAATAATTTCAGCTTTGGAAATACCAAAGGAATAAATAATGTGATATTAACAATCTTAGAATCATAGAACCATGTAGGTTGCAAAAGCCCTTCACAACCATCGAACTCAGCCATTCCCCCAGCACTGCCAAGGCCACACTAACCCATGTCCCCATGTGCCACATCCACAAGGCTTAAGTGGAGCTAAAATTGGGTCAAACATTGCTTTCCCTTTTTTCTATTTCCCCCCTTCATCAGACAAGATTAAATTCTAAACAGATTCATTATTTTTCCTCCATCACTCTACCACTGGCAGTTTGGCACAAGATCTTTCTCAGCAGAATGTGGACCTGCAGAGCTCTGTCCCCAGGCAGAGGTGAAGTGCCAGGTCAGGCCTGGGTGCCGCTGCAGCTCCGTGTGTCCCCTGGGTGTGACACTCCCCGTGCTGGCTGTGGGACAGGCTCTGGCTTCTCCAAGGTGCTGCTCAGGACACAACTGCCAGGGAAGTTCCTGTCAGATTCAAGTTGCATCAGCCTGGGTTTTGGGTGTTTCTTGGCATGAATGATCAGCTTTGTGCCCACCTTCCGTGGGCTGAAGGGCCAGAGAGTTGACTCGGGAGGGACGAGACTGCCAGAGGTGCCTGCCCTAACTCAGCCCCTCCATTGTGTGAGCAAACCCACCAGTGTGGGATCTCTGGCCTCCACCATGGATCAGAACCAGCTCCAGCCAGGCTGGCCCCAGCCCAGGGTGAGTGGCACCTCAGGGGCCAGCTCAGGAGGCGACCTGGAGAGATGGGAGCTGCACCTGCAGCCAGAGCCAGCACAGGAGAGCAGCTCAGTAATAGGTGACACTGCCAGAAATGAAGATGTCAGTGCGGAATAGCCCCTCCCAGGAATGCCCACTGTGCTGGGAGGTTGCTTGGCTCATCCCCTCCTGGCTCTGTGGTTGTGTTGTTCAGTGTGGAGCCGCCAAACCCCGCAGTGCTCGGCGGGGTGTGCAATCAGTTACACCCCAGGAACGGGGCCTTCCTTGGGATATGGAAATAAAGCCCCAAAGAATGCATTCTGTGTAACTCACTTGTTCCTGATAATACTTGTTTGTGTGCAGGATAATGAAGTGTAATCATTGTTAAATTCGTAAATGAAGTTAATCCCTGGTATCCGTCATAAATATGGAAAGGCTTTGCACGCTGCAGAATCCAACGCCTGATTGTAAGTGAGTTCTGCCTGGAACTGGAAAATCTTCCACAGAGGCTTGGGCTGACCCCGAGGCCTCACGCTGATCTGGGTGGAGTGGCAGGAGGGGGTGGTGGGGTGCTGAACAGGGCTCGAGGACTTTCTGGGAGGGACCATGTGGAACATCTTCCCCTCTAAAGGCCAGTTCTAGAGCAATAATACAAATAAAATAAAAGCACTGCTTTTATTCCTGGTTTATAAGGGCAGAAGAGATCCACAGATCATTCGGTGTGCTGTCTCTGTGTCCCAGAGAAGGAAGTCTCATCCCTAGTCCTGTTCCCAGCCCAGTGCTGCCTTGAATGGAATCCCCTTTGGAAAAGTGCCCAGCTGGGCATGCAGAGCTGGGAGCTGCTGCCCTGGGCAGCCCTTCCCTGTGCTCTGCTCTGGCTGGGGCAACTCTCAGCTCCCAGCAACTGCTTCTCCTCAGGCCTTTCTTGATGAGATCAGCCCCTGTTTTTGCCTTTGTCCTGGGCCCTTCAGACATGGCTTCTCCAGCCATAGTTCCTCACCTGAGTGTAGCCAATCCTCACCTTGCTATGGAGATGCCTTTGGAAAAGCCTGCACTGGTATCCACGGGATCAGCAGGAATACCTGGCTCTCCACAGCATGGTTTGAGTTGCACTGAAGATTTCTCATGTGCCTGTTCTTAGTCTTTAATAGAAACAAGTTCAGTACACTGAACAGTGACAATTTCAGCTGTTTCTCACCGGTTTTAATTGCCAACCCCCAAATAGCCAGATGGCCATGGCACCGAACTGAACCAACTGGAGCAATTAGAAGGCCTGGGGACCCTGTAGGCTCCTGCTCAGGATGAATCCCAGCCCTCCGAGGCGGAAAGCAGGTGGCTCGCTTCCTTCTCATCATTTTTCATGTTTGTTTACCTCTGTGTTCTCAGACACAGGCCAGGAGTGAAGCGGGGAGAGCCAGAAATAGCAGGAAATATGGTCTAGCTAAAAGGGGTGTTAGGACTTGTGCTCTCCTTGCATGAAGCTCACAGTGATTTGCATATGCAAATGAGAACAACAGCAGTGACATTTGAAGAGAACTCCAATGAATAAGGTACCTTTGGAAGCACAGGTGGGAATGCTGGCTTGTGCCTGCTCAGAGGTGAGGAGTTCTCTGGGGTCTGGGTCAGGGGGTTTAGGTTGGAGATCAGGGAAAGGTTCTTCCCCCAGAGGGTGCTGGGCACTGCCCAGGCTCCCCAGGGAATGGGCACGGCCCCGAGGCTGCCAGAGCTCCAGGAGCGTTGGGACAGCGCTGCCAGGGATGCCCAGGGTGGGAGTGTTGGGGTGTCTGGGCAGGGCCAGGGATCCCTTCCAGCCCAGGACATTCCATGATTCTGGGTCACACCACCCAAAATTTGTCCTACTCACTTCAAAAAATGTTCTTTGCTCCTGACCGGAGCGTGCCCTGCACAAGACCTGGCTCTGGCACGGGCTGGGTGTCCTCCAGCTGCCCACACAACACATGTGGCAGCCCCTCTGGAGATCTGTGCTGAAGCTCCCACTCCTGGAATAAAACTCTGGGTATCAACAAAACTCCCTGCAGTTGTTAAATCCGAGCAAACAGCACTTGGAGCAAATGCCTGATGATTCAGTGAGGTTCATAAAGGCGAAAACCTGCTGGTGGAAGTTCACTGAAATCAATCACCTGTTGTTAGATACTGTATTCTAAAACTGTGGTGCTGATGCTGAAGGAATTAAAGAGCTGGAATTCCGTGGGGTCTATGGTCACGATGTGGTTTAGTGGGCAGGGAGGTATTTGGTCAGAGGCTGGACTTGATGCTCTTGGAGGTGTTTTCCCCCTTAACGATTCTGTGATTTATGTGTGTACAGCAGGTCTGTATCCTGCATTTGATATTCCCCGTGAGCAGATACCAATATTCCTGCAGATCATCAGAGAAATACCCTGAATGTACAATTAAGTGAAAGTACAAAACTTTCCCTGGCTCTGATTTATTTTGGTCCTTCTGCAGTACTGCAGCAGTGCTCTGGTGCATTCCAGGTGCCTGAAGCAGTGACTGGTGCCAGTGTGAGCACACAGAGGCAGCAGAACCCGGGCAGGGGGGATGGAATGGGGGCATTTGCTGGGGGATGCAGGCCCTGGAAGCTGGGAACCCTCGCCTTGACCTTGCTCTGCGCCCTCGTGTGATTGTTCAGGTGCCTGACCTGGGCAGGGAGCAGATGTAGGGCCCATTTCTTTGTCCAAAGGTTTAGTATTTAATCCATGTCTCTCTAATATGAAGTGCTGGGATGGCCAGAAAATCATATTCATTTTCAGTCCTTTTTCTGGCCCAGTGACTGTTTAATTAATCATGTCACTGCTGCTCCAGAGCAACACCTGGCACATGATATGATCAGCTTGGTTTGGTTTACTGTGCACTGGACCAAGATAGGGTGAAAAAAATCAGATTTTGCATTGTTTTGATGGAGAAGATGCATCTTTTAATCTCCCTTCTGCATGCACGAAAAATGTCCCTTTTTTCCTCACTATGGATTAGATTCATGTCAGGCTGTTGGCTTGTTTTGTAGTTACAGCAATCAAAACTGAAAATCACCTGATCACAAAAATTTGGTTGAATTCTGCTGGAACCTCCTGACTTGTTAATTCATATGGAAAAAAGATTATTGGATTCTCCCACTTCTTGTTTGCTTTAAATAAGTGCTAAACAGGTGAGCAGGGAATCTGGTTTCGCACCGTAACCAGTTCTCCTGAAGCAGAAACAACAGCTGTAATTGAAGAAATCATCCAACCCCTGGAGCTGGAGGATCTCCAGGCTGATGCACTGACCCCCAATTTCTCAACTCTCTCGTATATATTTATTTATTTATTTTATTTATTTATACAGGGCTGGGGACATGCAGGTCACAGGGCTGGGGATGTGCTGGTCACAGGGCTGGGATCTGTGTACCCAAACACCAGGCAGGGTCACTGAAAAGCACTGCCTGCACTGCCCACCCTCTGAGGCACCTTCTCACCCTTTCTGACTTCTGTGCACTCCTTAGGGCTTCTCCCGAGTGAGGAGTGAGGCAGAGGAAGGAATCTGTGTGTCAGCCCTGCTGAAAGCGGCCCTGAAATGCCTCTGTGCTGTTTCCAGCTGCAGAACCCTTGGCCCCGTGTCTGACCCCCGGCTGCTCCTGCAGCACCGCAGGAACCTCCGTGTGCCCGGTGCGAGGGGACACGAGGCAGTGCGAGGGTTTCTCAGGGATTCAGTGCACACAGGGCACAGACTGGCAGTGGCACTTCAGAACTACTTTTAGTGTTTCTCCTGAAGCACAGACTGGTGGGGAGCGTGGCTGGGGCCCAGGTGCTGCTGTGCTCGATGTGTGTTCCCAGGGCTCTGAAGGGCAATCATTTAAATGCAAATGGCTTTGAATCAGTTAAACTGGGTGGGAGAGCCCTTGTGATCCTGCAGATCACATCCCTGTCACATCCCTGCCCCGCTGCCAAGGGATGGGATTGTGCTCTGTGCTGTGTCAGCTCAGTTCCCAAGGGAGCAGATCTCGGAGCCTGGTTTCCAGCCAGGATCTGCTGCTGGCAGCATGAGCTGATAATCTGAATTTACACAGCTAATTCTGGCTGGGGATCTGTTTGTTTAGACTTAACATCCCAGTGCCTTTGTGGGTAGGCAAAGGGCACCATCCCCTCTGTTTTACTGGGAAGTGCCTCCTTGTGCTGTGGATCTGCTCCCGCTCTCGGAGCCCAGGAAAGGCAGTGGCACATCCCAAATCCTGCAGCAGCATTTCCCAGTGGTGTCGTGCTTGGGAGAAGAGGAGGGATGAAGGATCCCTCTGTCCAGGCGCATCCTTCTCTTCCTTCCCCCTTAGGCAGCAAAGGGTTTACCTGGGTAAAGCTCTTTCACATAAAAATCCCAAATGCTTTCTGTATTCCCGTGCATTTCTATTTGCCTGGCTATTTTTGAGGCACAGCCACATAGCCAGACTTCTTTTGTCATTCCCTTCCATGAGCAGGTGGCACAGAGGCACACCAGAGAGGCTGAACATCCTCCTCACGTCCAGCTGGGACCAAGCTTCACTGTCTGGAGAGGAAAAGGTGGTGCCAGGCCTGTGACTGAGTGGCCCCAGGAACTCACTGGGCCCTCCTGTGGCTCCTGTGAGGGAATTAGTGGGATTTGTAGCGATGCTTTAATCTCATTTAGAATGCAGGTTATTCCTTTTGCAGTAAGGGGGGGAATGGAGCACTTTCTACGTGTTTGTGCATTTACCAGGAATTCCTGGGAGGAGAGCACCCCTCACAGCCTGCAGGACCTGTGCTGAGGGTGGGAATTCACTGCTGTGCCCACCAGGGGAGGCCTCCCTCGAACAAAGATCATTCAAAAGAGAGCCTCTCTTCTCTCAGATATATCCCTTTACCCTCCCAACTACATCTTAGCTCGCAAGGGGCAGAACCATCTATTGGTTATCCTCAGCTTTCTGCTGGACTCTCACATCCACCCAAATCCCGCTTTTCCATCTGGAGCAGCCTGTGCACCAGCCAGGACAAGTTTTCCACAAAAAATCTTGGCAGAATCTCTTTGCTTAAATGTATTTCTATGTGTTTGCATTTGTGAAAGCAAACAAGCCCTGTGAAGTCTTTGTTTAGCAAGGTTATGAATTATTTGCTTATTTTGTTCCATATTTGTGCAGCTGCCGATTTTACATCTCTGTAGTTGTGGCTGGGCCCAGCTTGTCTCATGCCAATAAGTAATAATGGTGGTAAATTTAATTAAAGGAGTGAATATTGCTTTTTGTTGTGGTCTGGCACAGCTCTTCCAGCTGCACTGCTCCGAGGGAGCTGGTACCCCAGGGAGGGCTGTGAGGCTGAGGGACAGAGAGAGAGCAGGGTGAGACCCCCCAGGCTGGGGGTGCCCGAAGGAGGTCGAGCCTGCAGTGAAGTGTGATGGCTTTGGGGGAGAGGAAACACCAGGGTACTGTCCCTGATAAATAACCCGTGGGGCTGCACACAGGGAATTCTGCTCTGCAAACTGAGTCAAATTCAGATTAGGGGTAAAATGGGCACATCTCGAGGGAATTGTTTGCGTGGTTGTCTCCAACATTTCCTTTGGACACAGTTTCTTTTTCAAAACTCTGTAGTGGTTCAGCAGGCATAACAGTAACCCAGAGCAAAGCTGAAACAAATTCACAAGCAAAAAAAAAGCCACAAAGCCACCTTTAAAGTATAACCACAAAAGACCTTCAGGCTTTCTAGCCCTGAAATGGAGAGCACGTAATAATCCAGTGACAGCATGACCAAAATAGTGCACACTGAAACCAGAGCAGAGAGAATGAGTGAAAGGAAAGGGAAAGCAATGAGATGGGAGACTACAATCATTGCCTGTTGGCCTTGTTGCTGTGCTTGTTTTCCTCCTAGTGCCATTAAATCATGTTTACACTGGATTATCATAAGGAAAAAGGTACTGTAAAGTTTTATGAGGAGAGTCTTGGAGGGGATAGGTGTTTGTGGGAAGCTGCTGTTGCCTGCCTGGGCGGTTCATTAGGAGGTGCTTGCATGGAGGCTGTGCTGATGGAATTGCTGCTGTAGGAGGCTGAGGGAAGGCATTCCGGGGGGACAGGCAGGGTGACCCCGTGGGCAGCGGCAGCCCTGAGGTCTGGGGGAACATAACTCCTGTGCCCCATACAGCTTGACCTCATCCAAGAGGTGTAGCTGTCCATTATCAGGGACTGATCTGCCTGCCCAGGAGATGCAGGGGCCCAGAGCGCTGCCGGGAGCTGCTGTCAGAGCCGCTGTAACTAACATTGGGCAGCTCTCCATCCTCACCCACGGCCAGGAATAGGCTTCTACCACAGGGCTCTATTTACTGGTCAGCTCAGGCTCCTGGTGAGTGCTCAAAGACCCCTGCAAGGTCACAGCAGGGTAATTGGGAATTGCTGCTCAACAAAGCCCTGCCCTCGGCTGCACCTCAAGGTGGGCATTGCTCTTAAAACCACTGATCAATCATACGATAAAATCCATCACACTCAGCTTCCCAATTCCCTCGAGACTGTCAGCAGCTGAAGGGTAGTTTGGCTGCCCTTGTCCAAAGGATCTTCTGCTCCCAGCCTTGGCACAGAGAGCAGAGCGGCACCCTCATCTCAGCACACAGACAGGTGGGATGGGAAACCCTGATTTCAGGGGCCCCTTCCCTGCACTCCTTGGAAGAGAAGAGAGTTACCACAAACCACACAGGTTTTTATCTTGAATCCAAATACACAGGATTGTGCTGACAGCAAATGGGAAGTTTCAGATGGTTCTGCCTGACCCCCCTGTGCAGATGCTCCATGATGGGAGCCCTTCCCGGGGTTCCCCTTCCCACATTAACCCCAGGGCTGTTCCCCTCCCAGGACCCCCCACACCCCAGCAGTCACCACGGGAGATGGAGAGCATGGAATGGGCCCCTCTCTGTTCCTGTGAGGGTGCAGCAGATGTTGGCTGGCAGATACATTTAACCATCCCAGGGTTGGCAGTTGCTGTTTGTTCTCTGAAAGTCAGAACTAACCAGGTTTTTGACACAAAGGGAGATCCCCATATAATCAGCTTTCTGGAACGATGCCAGAAAAAAAAAATTAAAATTAAAAATATTTTAAAAATTAGAAATTCTCATGCAACTGCAAAGACTCTGAACTTGATTTACCATTGCAAACAAGAGAAGCCTGCCAAGTTGCCAACATAGTTGTCTAATTTGTTGACATGGAGATCACAGGCAAGGTTTTGTTCAGTCCTGTACATCTGCATTTGTTTGCTGCCTGATCAGGTCTCTAATCCAGCTCCTCCTGGCCGAGGAAAAGCTGCTCCACGTCCTTCCCACAGCAAAGGGCAGGGGGGGTATTTTAAACCTTGTTTCTGACCCTCTCTGATGCCAGAATCTGTTGTCCCTCAGGTGGTGTTTGCTTTCAGGAGGGGCTGGGGCAGGTGAGGGCAGGTGGCAGTGGGATGTGGAGGGACAGCGATGGCATGGACGTGGCTGCACTGTTGGTGTGAATAACACCCGGCTGGGGGTCACTGCAGATGGGATCCTTCCAAAGAAACCTGTGTGCCACCGGAGCCAGAGCAGCCAGGGATGGGGCTCCTGCTTTGGCTCCCTTGGCCCTGCTCACACCCAGAGAAACTCTCCCAGCCCATGGGTATTTTGCCCAGACAGACAGCGAGATAAATTCCTTGACCAGGAGAACATCCCTCTCACTTTCAGACTTAATTGACATTTTCCTTCTTTTCTTCCCCTCCCATCTGCTCATGCCCATCCTGCTGCAGCTCCCCACCTCCAACACAGCACCATGCAAACCCTTGTGCTGAAATTCCCCTGGAGCCTCCAGCCCGGCTGCTGTGACATCTCTGTGAGTACCTGCACTTTCTGTCATGGAAATGGGAGATGGAGAAGAGCAGAGGTCACTCAGGCTCTTACCTATTGCCAATGCAAGTTTACTATCGAGAAGCAATTTACCCTGCTCAGGAAATCATTTCGTGTATGCCCAGGTGACAAAAGGGACTGGATGGGGTCATTCTGTCTCAGGAAAAATCTTATTTGGCATGAAAACACTGTGACCCCAAATTTTTCCTCCTGACCTCTGAATAATTCTTGTCTCACAGCGCTATTTTACACTTTGCCTGACTCTCTCTCATACACCCCTCCCTCTCAGTGACCTCTTTAAAACCACCGCTCACCTCCACGGTACCAAATCTGTTCCTGCTGACCTCCCTTCTCCAGGCAACACCCCCAGGCCCTTCTTAATTTTGTTGCTTGTCTCTGAACTCTCTCCAGTTTGTCCAAACGAATGGCTCTGGGCAGTGGGGGCTGGTGAGAGGCCAGAGGGTGTGTGACAGTCACTCACTGTGCCGAGGACACGTTGCCTCTGCAGAGGAGCAGGGCTGGGAGCTCTCATGGCACTGCAGGCACAGCTCTCTCCTGTCCACAGAAATGATTTCACAGGATCACGGAATCACAGGATGGGTGGGGTTGGGACAGACCCTAAAGTCCATCCAGTGCCACCCCTGCCATGGGCAGGGACACCTCCCACTGTCCCAGGCTGCTCCAAGCCCCAATGTCCAACCTGGCCTTGGGCACTGCCAGGGATCCAGGGGCACCACAGCTGCTCTGGGCACCCTGGATGGAAAGAACTCTGAAAACCCATCAACCTCATTAATGAGCAGTGAATTCACTAAGGGCCAGGGTGAATTAAACTAACGTGTGTCTTTCCCAAAATTTCTGGGTTTTTGGTCTCTTCCTAAAGATAGTCCACCTTTTTGGTCTCAATGTGTTATTTAATCAGTCAGGGCAGAATAAATGATCTGACCTCCATAAAGAGCTTTCTGCCTTTACATTAATAAATTTAAATAATTCCAACCTTTCAAAATGTAGGATGATATGTTTAGAACTCTCTAAAAATTTGTAAATAACACTTCACTCTAATGACAGCTGGGAAAAATAATCCTTTCAAAAACTCTAATATTTTTTTAAAAGCCCTGTGCCTCCCCCGCTCTACAAATGCACAGGCAACTAAAGCCCAGAAAAAACTTTATCCTTTTTTGATGTCCTGAAAAAATCCATTCTGTTTGGGCCAGAAACATCTTGGGATAAACCACTCTGACTCTGGGGTCTGATGGCCACATGCTCCCCTGGCTTCTGGGCCGGGTCAGCACTTCCCAGCTGGTGCATCTCTGTCCCCCAGCAGCCCTGGGGGTCACACACACGCCGTGGGGGTGTCCCCAGTGTGCTGGGCACCCCGAGGCAGGGGGGACAGAGGGGGTGTCCCAGACACGCTCTGCTCTGTGGGGCAGGAGCAGTGGAAGCCACTGGGCAGAGCTTTGGCCTGACTGTATCCCAGCTCTGCTGCTGATTTGGCTGAGGAATTTACCCTGGCTCCAATCTTCCTTCTGGGCTTTCCTTTCCTAGCTCAGTGCAGTGAAATCCATTTGTTTCAGGGATGCTTAGGCTGGACCTTGGTGACTTTCCAAACATCTATTAAAACAGAGCCAAGGCCTTTCTTTCCCAAAAAACTTCCATTTTACTCTGTGGCTGGAATGATGATGTCAGACCAGAGTACTTAGGATCTCCAAATTCCCTGCCACAAAATAGGAATCAGCTAATCAGAGGGACAGACAGGCTAATTGCAGTGCAGAGAGCACTTCTATTTATTTCCAAGGATCTTGTTAATCAGCAATGGAAAAGGAAATAGCAAAAAATTACACAGCAGTTAAGTGAGTTTTGGGTAAAATATATGTTCTTAAATTAACCTAAGTGTCTTTGAATCATGAGAATGTAATTTACTTAATCCATTAACAATATGAAAGTTGAATCCTACTTCCCCTTGTATTTTCAGTAGTGGAAGTAATGATATGTATAGTGGTGGTGTTGTCAGAGCCCTGCCTGCTCTAAGGTGGGATAATATCTACCCAAAGTTTTCATTTTGGGGGGCTTGGAGTCTTTTTTACTGTCACAGTTGAAAAAAGCTGGGGCAGAAGTGCTGGGCAGTTTCCAGAGAAGCCAAATGCAGTTGGTCACAGTCTGATCCATGAGCTGAGGGAGGTTTGGTGGGACAGGAACAGGAGCAGAACAAGTCCAGCAGAAATAAGTGGCTGGAGCTGCAGGTGTGCAGCTTCTGTGTGGCTGTAGCACAGGAACATTTACACAGACATCAGCAGTGAAATAATAGCAATTACATTTTGGCCAATATCTGATCTCCCTTACATGCAAACACCCTTTTGGGATTGAGGCTTGTCATTTGTATAGGATGGAGAGCAATAGGATCTGGTCTCCACTTGGAGTCTGCTTGAGGAGGTTGGTGTTTATGAGCACATTCAGTTTCCTAACTGGAAAAAAACACTTAAAAAATCGAACTTTGATCCCCTTGAGTCACACAGAGACAGGCACTAACAAGCATCTTATGAGCTCAAAATTGAATTTTACAGCATTTCATCAGAGCAGTCTTGGAAAATTAAGATGAGGTCTGGAAACAGGAGAGAGCTTATGTATCTATGTTTGGTGTATAGGCTCTGTGTGTATCTGCTTTATGCATGTACACTTCATGCACACCTGTGGTGACCAAATCACCCTGAATTACTTCACCCTGCAGATAAATAAACTTTGGCTGCAGCACACAGGACAGAAAAGAGCCCAAGAAGCTGCCAGTGCCTTTTGCAGCCTCCCCTCCCCAACCACCGAGCTCTTCCAAAAATGCTCCTTCAAATATTGATGATTTCATCTTTTCCCTCTCACTTCTGATGGTGTGTTTGGAATGAACGCTGATGGAATCTATTTGGAGCGTATTCCAATGGTCTATTTGGAATAACACCTTTGGTGAGGATAACCTTTACAATGCTGTGCAGAAAGAAGGAGAAACAGGACTGATGCTTACAGGAGGACAAACTATTTCTGTCAGGTTGGATTTCTTAGTAACTTCCACATGTTCTGCAGATATGCAAACCCAAACGTCCCCATGAGGAAAATCCTGCTTGTTCCCCAGGAATCAGTGACACATCCCTCTGGCATTTCCATCCTGGGATCTGTGGTGCTTTGTTTGGAAGGGGCAGTGAGTCAAGCTCCCAGTGGGACACAGGCGTTGGTCAGTAACAGGACAAATGTCCCCTTGGTGGCTGGAGTGGCTCTTGCTGAGAGGAGGAGGCAGGGCTGGCACAGCAGCACAGAACTCCGGAGTTCCATTGGACGGGTCTCATCCTCCTTCCCTGCCTTCCTACTCATCCTTTTATTATTCAGAACACCAGACAAACCTTGGACCTTGGTCACTCTGGGGCTCTTTCATCCACCTTGGTTTGGTTTTTTTAAAATCTCCTTGTAACCAAGCAAACCAACCCAGTCTCAGCTGGAAGCTGTGAAACCTGTTACAATAAAGCTGATGTTCTGTAAAAAGGCTGACAGCTTGCCAAGGGCCGTTGACTTTTCTTGTATCAAGAATTCTATACAGCAACAGCCTGCAGAAGTCTGAAAAGGGGATTCCTCTGATTTTCCTGGTTGGCTCTGCTATATTCCTACATGGACACTCTCCTGGTTAAGAGAGTCCTGGTAATCATTTTGGTTGATCTGGGCTGTAATGTTTTATTTCACTCTGAAATGTTTTTTCCTAAGATAGGACAAAACTTATGAAACTTAAAGTCCATGTCAAATAGAAAATTTTTCTTTTGACATATTTTATCTCAATGCCACCATGGAAAGTATTGGATGATCCACTTCTAGCTGAATATTAATGAAGTAAATTATCTTGGAAAATTCCCTACTGTGTTCAGACTACAGGAACTAACAGGCCTCATTAGATGCCTGTTGATTAGAAATGTTCAAGTGGATTTTCTTTCTTTGAATTGTAATTAAAATTAATTTGATAGACTTAACCCCCACCCCTGGAACTAGCTATCACTGAATCGTGTAAGCTGGGAGAGGAGTGCACTCCCTGCCTGTGTGGGGCTCAGCAGTGCCGTGCACTGAGAGGAGCTCTGAGGTCCCTTCCACCCCAAACCTCTCTGGGATTCTGTGCAGTTTGCTGGCTTTGCTCAGATCTGTCACAGCTTTTCTCCTGCCACAGCTGCATCTCACTTCACTTGTGTCTCCTCATCCTCTCTCAGCTCTGCACTTCATACCCTTCTTTTGCCTTGGGTTGTGCTTTCCCTGTAACCCTTCTGCAAGCCAGGGAATGTTGCTGACATGGTTAATTCAGGCAGAGGGCCAGGAATGTGCAGAATGCAATCTCACCTGTGCAGCCCAGCTGGCAGCAAAGCTCACTGTAACAACCCAGCACTGCCCATCGCTGTGCCCAGATGTACAGCAGGAGCCTTTGGAACTCTGGGAGCCACAGGCACACCAGGGACTGGAGAGTTAGAAATGGTATTTAATCACCAGTCCCTTCAGGATTAATAGGCAAGGCGAGGGATAACATTTGTAATAGATTTTATCTTTCTGAGGGCTGAATCTAGGCAGATTAAATACTATATTCCTTACAGTTATTTTTGTTCTCAGGACGCGTATTTGGGTCAGAAAGATCCCTAATACTGTAATGGAAATGCATTATGTGGCAGAGGAAGCTTTAGTTGTCACTGTGAGATGAGACAGAGAGTCACCCGTGCTGCTCCCTGCAAGGAACACGAGGCTGGATTCCCTCCCTGCTCCAAGCGAGCCAGGGGCAGGAATTTTGTGCTTTGTAGGTGTCTGTACCTGAGCAACCTCGGCTCCCTCAGACAGCCTCTCCCATTCCCAGGACTGCACCCCAGGAGCTAGCCCCTCGCAGGGGGTCACATGGCAATGGGGACATTCTGAGGTGCTTCCTCTTTGAGGCCTGGTAAAGTGTCCTGCAGCCTTTTTTAATACCTGTCTACAGCAGTCCATGGTCACTGGAAAATTCCCTGTGTCTGCCACTTGCAGGAAGGGTCTGCCAGGGGTCAGGAGGTGTTTGGGAGCCCTTCCTCAGAGTGGGGTTATCAGTTCAGACACCGGCTGGGTTTGGTTCCTCCAGCCTAACTAAACAAGAAGCATTTCCCACCCAGGAAGTATCAATTCACATGTAGCTGCCTGGGATTCAAGAGCTTAACAGGGACAACTTCAAGGGATGCCCTGTGTGTGGCATGCACTAAATGGGAATGGAAAATACATCACATTTTCAACCCAAAATCCTGACATCTTCGGTGTGGCCCTGGCTGGTGGCCACAGCCAGCAGGTGCCTGCCTGCCTGCTTGCATGCTCTCCTGGAGAATGCTGCTCAGAGGAAGAGGAACAGGTTTTCCTGAAGTACAGGGGAACAGCAGGCTCAGTCTCTCCTGTCTGAGCTGTTCATAACAGGCCCACACAGTTAACACTGCTCAGTGATTTATTCCTCCTTCCCCTCCCCTGCACTTCCTCCCTGAGCTCCCAGCGCCTACCCAATGTCTCAATTAAATAATTGTCCTGATTTAGACATAAGGAAGTTCTCAGCTGTCTGAGGCCCCGGTTGGGCACCAGGATTCCTGGGAAGAGATGGAAACCCCTGCAGACACAGCATACAAAGCACTGCTTTGGGATGAGTGCTCCCTGGGAGCTCCAGTGTGCTGCTTTCCCTGGCAGCAGCCAGCCCGTGCCAGAGCCAGCCTGGCTGCCCTGCTCCTGTTCTGCTGTCATTCCGCCACCAAGGAATCCCCTGGGTTGGCATTTAAATAGTGACCAAGGATTCCCCCAGTCTGGCATTTTGTAACTCCGTCGAAGCTCCACAAGCGATGCTGTGTTGTAAGGTATTTGAACCTTGACAGCGTGCCCCAGCCAAACCATCTTTAGTTATTCTCGTCAGAGCCCTCAGAGTGGGACCAGGCTGGAATTACCCTCACCAACTTCACCTGGCCTTTCCACCTTCAGCTGCAGCACATCAGCCCCAAGAGGGTTTTTAAGCGCCAGTCTGAAGGCTCAAGGGGAGAAGCAAGAGAGGTGGGGCAGGTTGATAGCTGCTTTCTGTGCTTTGCTGTCTTGCTGTTTGGATTTCCTGGACTAACTTGGCTGCTGATCACTGGATGGGTTTTGTTGCTGTCATCATCTTGACTCTGCTTGCCTGGATCTGGAGCCCCACCTGTCAGAGCCCTCAGGAATTCATCAAGGACTGAAAGGTAAACTGTGCTGAATTGGGAGAGAAGAGGCTGAAAAACTAAATACCAAGACAGCAAGGAATAGATAAAAAGGACTGTGCTGCACTGGGTTAAAACCAATCATATTATCAGAAAAGTGCGTGCGGAGCTCATGGACAAATTGGAGAAACAATGTGAGGTCTCATGCACAGGAGTTGCAAAATGCATGTGTACTGTATTATGGTTAAGTTGTAAAATGCATAAGAAGAGTAGTATGTAAAGATAGGTAAAATGTCTAAGTAGTGTATTATGTATAAGTAATGTATTATGTATGTAAGAAAATGTATGAGTGATGTATAAGTAGCATAAAATAAGCAAGTGAAATGTATAAGTAGGTAGAATGTATAAATAAGCAAGGTGTATAAGTAAGTATTATGTCAAAGTTGTGAGATGTGTGAGTGGAGTGTATTTTAAACAATAAGAAGCTTCTGTGTAATCACTTTGATTCGTTGATCGAAGGCACGAGTTCCCGCAATGCTGCTGACACGCAGGGACAGAGCCCGCTGTGCCCTCAGGGTTGTCGGGCCCCTGGTATCTCCCGGGTACCCGCAGGTCCCTGCAGGTGAGCTCAGCGCTGGCATTTGCGCCTGGCACTTGGCACGGAGCACGCCCTGCTCCGAGAGGCGCCGTCTCCCGCGTCTGAACCACGGGCAGGGCCATCAGGGGCAGCGTGGGGAGCCCTGGGGCGGGGCAGGGGCTGGGCCGGAGCACATTCCCTGGGGAGAAGAGACGGAGGAATGTCCTGGCTCAGAAGTGGCCCTGTGTGTTGTTTCCGAAGCCCAAAGCGCTCGGAGCGCAGGGGTGGCTGTGGAGGGAGCTGCTGCTGCCCGTCCTCCCGGCACAAGCGCCGCGGCCTTCGCCGCTCCTGTGCGGGCGCAGCTGTCCCCGCACAAACCCTCAGCATTTATTCTTCTGCCGTGGAAAGATTTTTCTGCCAGTTCTCACCATTCTCAGCTTCACGTCATAAACAGTAATGTCCCCTGCAGTGTCAAGGGGTGGGAGAATTCCATGGGCTCCCTGGGGAGCCTCTGTCCCTGTCGGGATGTGGGGGCTGTGCCAGCCAGGGAGGGCACGGGGCATTCCAGCAGTGCCAAGGGAGAGCCCCGGCTGTGGTCAGGGCCTGGCTGCTCTCACCAGACAGATCCAGGGCTTGGATGTGTAGGGAAACAGCTGCTGTAGCTGAGTGCCCGGGTACCAGCCCTGCTGTGGCATGCTCAGTGCTCCCAGCTTTCCGCTTTCTCAGCTTTCCTAACTCTGTGTGAACTCTGTCTCCAACCCAGCCCACACTGCAGAGGCTGTCAGGATGAAAAATAATTCCCAAAACAAACACAAAAAGGAAATTTCTGTCTCTCCATCCCCATAATTTGCAGGCAAAAAAACTAATCCAGGAATTGTGGATGGATGTTATTTAGGACAAATTGATTCACCCAGCTTGTGCACTTCTCTCCATACCATATTTGCAATCAAAAATCCATGCATAATTAATCCAGAGCACATGAGAATCTGCAGGACAGTGGAGCTTCCTGGAAAACGCCTCCTCTGGGGCTGGCAGCTCAGCTGCTCCAGAGCCAGGATGAGGCATTGCCAAGCTCCTGGGCTCATCTGGCCAGTGCCCTGGCGGGAGCTGTGCCAGCACAGCTGGGACTGCACCAAGACCCCCTGCACACACCCCACTGTGGCACCCCTGCTCCGGGTGCCAGCCTGCCCCAGCTGTCTGCCAGCACCTGCTAAGGAATGGAGATGGGAAACATGGGGGAAAGTGTGTTGTTCCTGAATAATTCCAAAGGAGAGGGCCAAAGTGGGATTTTAGATCAATGACTTATAGGGGTTAATAAGCTGTGGCTCTGCCTCAGGAGAAGGACAGAGCCCAGGTTTGTTGATCTCATGTCCCAGGTGCACAGGGATGCCCTACCCTGGGTTTCAGGACAACATTCCCTGTCCAAGAGCACCAAAAGCTCACCACTGCTGTGTAATGGCAACATGGCCCTGCTGCTGCAGCCTGCGTGGACATGGTGACAATGTTTATTATTCATTATCAGCCACAGCCCCAAGAGCGCTTTATTAAATTGCCTCCAAGACAATTGGAGTGGGGTTAATTATCTAGGTGCCTTAATTTCAATTCATCTCTGTCTGTTGCCTGCAGCACCAAAACTCTGCAATGCTGGTTCCAGAGACAGAAGCCCAAGAAAGTGTGAGCAGTATTTATCCAAGCGCAATCACGGCCGTGGAGGGAGCTGTGATTTAGAGTGGTCTGTGGTGCCTGGAACACAAAAATGAATATTTAAGCAACACTCATCATTTCTCCTGGATGCACAAGACTCCAAATTCCCAGCAGGTTTTGTGTCTGAGTTGTGTTATCACACATCCCATTGATGCTGTTGCTTTGGTTCTGTGCTGTCATGGCTGTGCAGTTGCAGCATGGGCAGGGAGAGCATCCTTCCTTCCTGCCTGCCTCCCTCCCTCTTGGTTGTTATCTGGACATTCAGCTAAAATGGAAATAAAATAACCCACACTCACCTGGCCCTTTGCTGAGCAGGTGTGATGTGGGGCCAGGGCTGGCAGGAGCAGCACTTTTCTACATACTCTGGCAAAGTGACAGGAGTGATTTCTTATTTTCATTTATTTAATAAGTAACTCCAGCAATAGAAGCATTTGCCTGACTCTGTCTACCAGCATGAATTAAAACATTCAATTACACCACGGGGGGAAGTTTAAATATTTACTTATTCTTGAGGGGATTATAAATTAACCTTAAGGACCTCCATAAACCTTTGCCAAGACATTGACAAAAATCTTTAATCCAGACCTTAATTAATCTGGGGAAAACAGCACAGAGGCCCCAAGAGGTGCTGGGTGGGAGAGCCCCAAGGGCCCTGCAGGAACAGGCACACCCAGCTGTAATAATTCAGATTTAGTAGAAGTTTGTTGTAGGGATGATTAAAACCCACTGTACCTGAAACATTTCATGATGGTCCCTGGAGAGGGAGCTTTGCTGCTGCTCTGGGTTCCTGAACAGTTTTGGGATGTGAAGCCTGGCTGGTGGAGTGCTCTGGGCCAGGGGATTCTCCAGCACCAGCTGGGGCTGCACTGGCTCCGCTGGGAAAGTGCTTGTGAACAGATTCGTGATCCCCCTGAAGTTCCCTTTTCTCTCCCCAAAGGAAAAATAGGAACTGAAACTTGCTTATCCAATATATTCATTGCTGTTCTCTAAGGAATTAAATTGGTGCTGTCAGGGTGTAATAAATTAACGAGATGAGTTTTGATGAGCAAACAGAAGTGGGGGGGATGCAGCTCCAGCAAGGAGAGGGTGGAAGGGTTTGTGTTTGGACCCGGCCTCTGGAAGGGCATTGTTATCTAAATCTGCTCGCTGGGATCCCCTCCTGGGGTTCTTCCCTGGCAGGCACACTGCTCCAAGGCAGGAAAAGGGGGCACTGCTGGGACCCCACCAGGGCGCTCTGGGAGGCCCTTGCCACCCTCCCACCCCTGTATTCTCTGCTTCTCGTGTGGTAATTGATGGTTTATTTCAGCAGAAAAGCAAAAGTCTGCCTGAGGAAAGGCTGCCCCACTTGGCCCTTATTGTGCCTTGGACTGAAGCTGAAATCCCGTTTGATTTGGATTTATTTTCCTGGATTATCTGAACATGTGGCTGGCTGTTTGACAATCACCTGCCCTCTGCAGATTATCCCGTTCTCCAGACACCACTGGGCTCCTGAAAGGACGCTCCACATCTCTGCAGGGCAGGTGAACCTCTAATGAAAGGGCTGCAAATTGGGCCAGTCCTGGAGGGAAGCAATTCCAGGGATAAAAGCAGCTACAGTAACTGTACTTCAGTAACCTAATTTTGCCAGCCTTTCCTGGCTGTGCAGCTGCTCAGGTGCACGAGAAAACCCACCCGTGTGTCACGCACACGTGGAAGGGCTGTTTGGCCTGAGCTGAAACTGTGAGGGAAAGAAAGTGGCAAAATCAGTGGGGCTGGGAATGAAAAGGGGATACAAGACTTCCCATGGATTTCTTGGGGTTTTGCTGAGGATGTGGCTTGGGCTGAAATGGTCTGTAGGGTCCTTTCAAATCCAGCCCCTTGTAGGATTCATGGAATGAAAATTATTGTGGGTTCTTCTCGCAGGGGGACTTGCTGCTGGGAGGAGCCTGCAGCTCCCTCTGACAGCAAAACCAAATCCCTGAATCGCTGTAGGCCGGGATTCCCCCTCCTGCCTGTCCTGAACCACCCTCCTCCTCCTCCTCCTCACGCCTCCCTGCCAAGGTGGGCACTGGGCAGGAGCTGGAGGGGCTGCAAACCTGGCCCTGAGCCCCCCAAAGCATCTGCAGGGGGCACGGGGCAGCCCCAAACCCCAAACTGTGGCCCCACAAGAGCGTGTTTGCTGTCAATCCTGCAGAAACACACCTCCCTGCCTGTGTCAAAGCGCCCACCATGCTGCAGGGAGAGCTTTGTTGTTGTGGGAGCAAGCAGGCATTTATTAATTGAGCAATTTCTCCTGACCTTGATGGAGACCATCACTAACAGTCAAAGAAATAGATTAGTATCATAATATTTCAAGACCAGGCTTGGAAATTAATTGCATTTATCTGATTGGGGCTGTTTTGCCGTGGCAGTGGCTGGAATGTTTTGCACATTTTGGTCCCAATTTGCACAGAAGCATACATCACACTGTGGACAGTGCTACACCTAATTTACTGCAGCAAATGAGACCAATTAAAAATAACTAACTCAGTAAAAATGATACTGAATCTTCAATTACTTGGGGAGATGAGGAGCAGGACATTCTGTAATTGACTTGTTCATCTTCTTGTCCTCTAAACCCAGCCTTAGCCAGGGTAACTCCCAAACTGGTGGCCATTTCACTACTGGTTCTACTCTTTGACCACTATAAATCACACACTGTGGTTTTAGTTTTCAGGTTGGATGAAGGTTATTATCTGTACCTGTGGGAGAGTGGGAAGATGGAGCACTTTTTCCATCAGAAATGCAGTTTTCTTCTAGCTCTGCTGTTCCTGGTGTGCTCTGACACCTCCTGCTGACACCTCACACACGGCTCTGGGTGGGTTATTAGGGTGAAGAAAAAAAGCAGGTAATAGGAGTGAAGCACTGTACTTTCAGTTCAGGGCTGGGAACTGGGGCTGTGCTGCACAACACACCTGTTTTGCATGATTTGTAGGTAATCCCATATTTCAATAAGTAGCAAAAATAAAATGCCATAAAATGATCAAAATTCCTGCCTTTGCAGATACCTGCTTTGAAAAGAAATAGAACAGAATCATGAAGGTTGGAAAAGCTCCTTAAGATTATCAACTCCAACCATAAACCTGGCACTGCCACCAAACCGTGTCCCTAGGCACCACGCTTTTAAATACCCCTGGAAATCAGATGCTACTGCACTCGCTGTGGTAAATTCGTTTCTAGCAGTGAAATGAGCATCTCTGGTGCCACTAATTATCAGGATTTTAGCGGGGAATGCACAGCTCTACTTAAGGCCCTGTTGCACATGCTCCTCATTCACAGCTCAATTTGTTTTGATGAATAGTGAACAGCTGCTGCAGATAAAGCCAAGATGTGCCCCGGTGTGGGGCTTTTGGTGGGGTCCTTGAAGGACATCAACGAAGGTGGAAAAGTCCTGTTAGTGCTGTTGAAGTTTTCAGAGAGGTAAGTGGTGCCCAGCCTGAGTGCCAGGCACTGAGGGGATCTCTTCTGTGCCGCAGCTGTTTGTGTTCTATCAGCCACAGCCTGCTGCTGGCTGAGCAGGAGCCTGGCTTTTCCCAGGGCTGGTGAAATACTTTGCTGTTGCAGGCTCCCTCTTATGGGAGGGTGTTGCTGAATCTGTCTCATTTGAGGGGGCAGATTTTTCTCTTGTTGAAGACTGTCTGAAGAACATCCTCTGGAAAACTTCTGCCCGGGTTTGGCTTTGTGAGCTGCCATCCCTGGAATGGTGTGTGCCTAGCTGGTTGCCATTTCTGCTGGTTTATTCCATTACTTTTGTTTTATCCCTCCCCTGCCCTGTGAGACATGTGAGGAAGTTTAATTGATGAGAGGTCTTTGAAGGCCCTGAACACATGGTAGTTTGTGGCTGCTGGCTTGGATGAGCATATTTACATCTTCTTTTTCTGTCCCTAAATTGATGCCCCTTTGCTCACTTCTGAGGCAGTATTTCAAACTTTGCATAAAAATGAAAAGATGCCTTTCATATTTAATGTGCAGTAAGATCATGTAATTAGGAATAAGCCTTCATCGTGATCCATGCACGCTGTCAGTGCCGTCACCATGGAGGGCTCTCTTCCCTCGGAGCAGCCAATACGTTCTTCAGGCCACTGTATACATTTGCTTCCTTTGATCAATAATTTAGGGTAATCATTTTGTTCTGTAAAATTTCCCAAGTCCATATATATTGCATGAAATGCAGAATAGCCAATCCCAGAATGGATTTTTAAAAGCTTTTCATGAAAGGTTCAGGGGGGTTTTTTAACTCTGAGGAGGGGAAAGGAGAGGAAAGAAGGGGGGTCTAGAGACGTGAATAAATCTGTTTGTTTGGGGACTTTGATTCCTGAAGATTTATTTTCTTAATAGTGTTGAATAGCATTTAGACTGTCTCCAGCTCCTCAGAGCTCATGGAGCAGCTATTTTTCGATTTTATTTTAGCCTCTAGCCTTCCATCCTCAGTCAGGAGGAGAGGAGTGGGGCTTGCACAGCACTGGGAAGGGAGCGCAAGGCTCCGAGAGGCTGCGGTGCGAGCTCTGCTTCGTGCTCCGACGTTCCTGTGCTCGTGCTCTGAGAGCTGCTGGGTGTAAATAGCTGCCAGCAGGAACTCTCTGCCTTGTGTTGCAGCAGGGGCAGAGGAGAATACTTATTCTTTGGTGTCTGAGGATTTGTGTGTCTGGGAAACAGCGGAGATGGCGAGAACCAGAGTTTGCTCCTGTTTGGAGCAGTGGAGATCTGCTAAAGGACAAAGCTGGGTGGAAGGAGGAAAAATAATCTGTTAAATGTGGGGATCTCTGTGCTGAGCATCAGGTGGAGGTGAACAAGAGAAGGACGAGGACAGTTTTACAGGCTTTTTATTTTTTGGGAGTGGGGGGAGGTTGATTTATTGGCAGTGTTGACTAAGGTCAGAAAACAGACGGGGAGCTGGATCTGTGCTCTGAGAAGCCTCTGCAGCAGAGGCAGTCTGAGACTCTGCTTTATTTATGTATTTGTTTATTTTTAAAAAGGAAGAAAAAATACCATTAAGCACCAGTGGGGAGAACATTCGCATGTTGCATCTATTTGTCTATCTGCACAAACAATGAGGCGTGGGATTGGAATAGGTGGGGAGTGAAACCTGACTGGAGTCTAATACGTGGGGACTTTAGATTTCACTTCCAAGGAGAAACATTTAAAATGGTTCAGGCAGTGTGAGCTGATGTGTTATTCCCTCAGGAAATGGGATGCAAAATCATATTTATTGCTGCTGGTAGGGAATCTGAGGGTTTCTCTGTGCAAACATCTCCATCTCCAGAGGAAAGAGGTGCCAGGGCATGTTTTAAATTCCGTGTGCCTGTGAAACGGGAGATGGAGCTCTAAAACCTCTGGCTGTGGGGCCATTTGGAGAAGCAGCACCAAGGGGGTTAATTAAATCTCTCTGGACTCTCAGGTGGGATTCCTGTGGATGCTGCTGTCCTGGAGGCTGGAGTTGGCCCCTGGTGGATGGTGTGGAGGAAGGGCTATGGGATGAGGCTTGAGAATCGAGACCAAACAGTTCTGTCTTTATCTCTATCTTTAGCCTTGAGAAGCTGGGAGAAGGGGCAGAGGAAAGCAAAGCCAGGGTGGGCAAACCTTGGCACTTTGGATGAGTTGGCCACAAGGGAATCTGTGTAATTGTGACATTTCACAATGCACCATGGCACAGAATCATCAGCCTACACATGTTAAAATTCCTTCTGTGTTCAGAGTGAAGGAAAGGACTGGATGTGGAGCAAGGCTGGTGTGGAAGGGCAGCAGAGCCTGGCCATGATCCATATTCAGCACCACCCATCTTTATGGGATCTGGGGCTGACAGCACTTCTGGCACACACAGAGCTCCATTGCTTGAACTTTAAAGTAGGTGTTTTCCTCACCTGTGTTTTTGATTCTGGAACCTAGGAGGGAAAATAATTGGATATAGGGGGAAAATAAGAGCCTTCAAATGTGATGTTACCATAATGTGCTCTGGCAGCTTGGGCAACGTGTTCATTTTTTCAATCCTGAGGTGCATGAATAACACATGAGACAGAGCACAGCTGGAATGAACTGGAAAGAGAGCCAGGCTCTGGGCAGAGAGCACATAAAAGGTGTTATCCATAAAGGCCATCCAAGCTTTATCTTCCACAGCGCCAGGCTATAACCTTCAATTGCCTCTGGAATATCTGGCAGCTTGTGCTGGATGCAGTGCTGTCTTTCTGATGTTTATTCCTTTTGAAGGTTTAGCTTGGTGCTAGAGTTGATAAAGATATCTTACTTTATTGCCTGTTTGCAGGGTGCTGTGCACAAAGCAGCTCTGCAGCTTTGGCCTGGTCTTTAGGACTGGCATGTGCTATTTTAATATCACACGTGTAAGAGTGTTTGTAGAGAGATAAAGAGAGAACTGTTTGGTCTCTATTGCAGAGTGGACCTTCAGGTTTTACATGAATTAAACTCGTGAACATAATTAATTTTAAGTGCTTTTGTCTGCCACTTTTCTGGTTGCTGCACACAAGTACCAAGATGACAAAAAATGACTTGGCCAATAAGTTGCAATAAGTAAATGATGTTGTATTGATCTGAGCATTTGGAGCAGACTGAGCAACCAAGATGTTCATTACAGTTCTTCCACGCTCCTTCCAAATCAGCCTTACTCTTGGATATGAAATGTGTGTCTCCAGTGCTGGAGCAGCCATTAAATTATGCTCATGGATATTAATAAAAGAGCCCGAGGCTTGTCTTTGTGCAGGCAGAGAAGGAGCACCAGTTATATGGTAAATGGGATGAAGAATATAGTTTTATGGTACACTTAAAATTTATTCAGTTTTAAGATATGTAACAGTGTAAGAAGAGAGAATTTTTAAATTCTGACCTTTCCACACATAAATTGGCATCTTTGGCTTATCTTTTTTTCCCCTTTACCCAAAGAACCATGATGACAGCTCTTGTTCCCTCTCCGAGTCTCCAGCAGAGGAATGGCTTCACTCTCAGAGCAGGGGTGTGAGGTTTGAGGGGTCAGGGATAACTTGATGGGCTGCTTAGTTTTAGTGAGCACAGGCTGAGCTGGGGCCGTGCCTCCTGTCCCACCCTCCACTCCCCATGGATGTGGGGGAAGAAGCTGAGAGCTGTGGTGTCTCCGCTCCAGACAGAGGGCAGAACAAGGTATTCAGAGTGTAAATTATTAAAACAGAGCAGGAACATCAGCCCCTGCAGCCTCCTCTGTCTGTGGCAGCTCTGAGGGGCTCCTGCCCCGTGGGCTGGGCTGTGCTGGGGGGAGGCTGGAGGTGCTGCTGCTCTCCCTGTCTGTCACCAAGCACAGGTGACCTGGGCAAAACCAGCCCTTCCTGCCTGGCACAGAACAAGAAGCGTCTTTGCCTTGTCTGTGTAAGGATGGCAGAATTTCCCCTGAGGCTGTAAAGGAAACCATTGCAGCGTATGAAAAAAGGCCCCACCTGAGGAAACTCTGGGTGTCCAACCTGGATGTCCTTCTGCTCTCAAACCTTTGGTAAAAGAAACTGCCCGAGTGCTGGGCGCAGCATTCCCACAGGGCTGCACTCCAGGTCTTGGCTGAGATTTGCTTCAAGATGAGAGCCCAGGTACAGCCAGCCATGGCTGGGCTGGTCAGTGCTGATGGGAGCTCTGGAAAGGGAATCACAGAATCACAAAGTGCTTGGAAGGGACCTTAAGGACCATCCAGTTCCAACCCACTGCCATGGGCAGGGCCAGCCTCTGGCAGTGGAAGGCCATTCCCCCTTGTCCCGGCATTCCACGCCCTTTCCAAAGGCCCTCTCCAGCTCTCCTGGAGCCCCTTTAGGCATTGGAACTTGTACAAAATGAAACTTTTAAACAAACAGCCTAGAAAAAATGGTGCATCTGTAATATTTCCCATGCTTACTTTATCCCCCTTGGTGTTCATTAATGAGAGGAGCAAGCACAGGGTGGAAGTTCAGTATGTTGTGCTGATGCTGATCAGTCCCTGGGAGAGCACAGCTTTGTGAGGCTCTCTGGCAGAGGAAGAGCCGTCTAGCAGAGATGGGAATCTACCTGGAAATCAGTGGAATGACACTCAGAGAAGATCGATACCGAAGAAAGAAGCTTTCAGAACTCTCACCAAAGCATTAAGATTTGTGCAGAGGCAGCAAAGAGAGGGTTGGAAATGGAGCCTGAGTGTGCCTGGTGGGGCTGTCAGAGGGATGAGAGAGCTTTCACCCGAGAGAGGCTGCCCGGAGGGACGGGGGACAGAGGTGATGATGCCTGGACAGGGGGGGATGTTCTGGCTGCTGCTGGGGCTGGCAGCGTCCCCTCTCTGGCCAAGTGTCCGGCGCTCTGGCCATGGGCACTGGGCACCCCCGAGCTGCTGGTCGTTCCCCACAAAGCCCAAAGCCACTGGGCTTCCAGCTCTGCATTTTGTGTGTGGCTCCACGTTAAGTGAAGCTGAGCCAGCCCTGGGAGCCGGGCTGGAAAGCGCTAACGCAGAGAGGTGGGATCATCCTGAATTTTAGTAAATCAGGAGCTGCTAAGGCAGATGTGAATTCAAAGTTAGGACAGAGCCAGAGCACCCTGACCTTGGGAGGTGATAAGGATCAAGCCTGCACTGTTTCCTTTAGGTCTCCATTTATGAACTCTACCCCCTCTTAGCAGTTCATTAAACCTTTGTGCTGCGCTGAGACTCGGAGCTCCCGCCAGGAATCTGGTATTTCTTATTTTGGATCCAGTAAATACCAAGTCAGATAACATCAGGGAAGGGGTGAGCGCTGGTGTGTATAGCATTACGTGATAGCTCTGTCTTGCTGAAAATTCCATTTCCAATTCCACTAATATTGAGGGAATACTCTGGGTTTATTTTAACCCCTTCCTACCAAAGCCCCAGTACAGTTCAGGCACAGCCCCTGTGTCAGCCTGGAGCAGGAGAGCCCGAGCTGAGGGATCAATAGAACCTGAGGAACATCAATACCTGTCGGGGAGAGGGCTCCAGGCACTTGGAGCTGTCTGTGGGCATTACAATTATCCACTGCTGAAGCTTTCGGGTGACCTTCAGTGTCCCAAGCCTTCATCAAGTATTAAAAGCTGGAAGGAATGCGTGCAGCAGGTTTGAGCTGTGCCTGGTGAATCCCTGCTCCCGCTGAAAGCCACAGGGCTCTTTGCTGGGGTGATGCCTCTTTGTTCCCCAAGAAATTACAAAAACTATGAACAGCTTTGGGTGCCAGCACCGTGGACACTGGGCCTTGCACGGCCCCATTCAGCCGCAGCAGAGGAACCCTCCCATGGCAGAGGCCCCGTGCTTGGTGCTGCCCATTCCCACCCCGCTCTGGGGTGTTTGTGTTGCTCCAGACTCCCCAGCCAGTCTGGGATCCAGGGATGATGATCAGCCACACACTTTGGGAAGGGCAATCAGCAGTCCTGCTCTCTGCAGAGCCTCTCTGAAGTGCAGGAACCAGGCAGTTATTAAATAATGCTCTGTGGCTGATTCTAATGACAGAAGCTGCACTTGCAATCTCTAGGTGGATCTGATCGTCCGTCATCTGCAGTTATTGAGTTGCTGGGAGAGATGAGAGTAAGAGTGCATTGAGTCCTTGCCATTTATAAGCCCAATTACCAAACCATTTCTGCCCAAGCACAAAGCTTGTCAAGCCTAAGTGAGAATAAACACTGCAGGAAGGAGCAGGAGGTGCTCAGGGACACAGACACCAGCCCAGTGCAAAAGCTGAGCTGGAGAGGGTGGGTGGGAATCCTGGGAGTGCCTTGCTAAAGGATGATTGGCACCAGGAGCATCCTGGGTCCCTGGTCTGAAGTGTCCCCTCTGCAGGGTGGGGGTGTGGGGTTCTCCCTCCTTTCTGTGCACTCAGCACCTCCCAGGGTCTGCAGTGAATGATGTTCAAAGCTTATCTCTGAGCTTTTGAAGGTGTTTGAGCATCTCTTCCCTTCAGAAAGGAAGATAGTCCATGTTCAGAGTACCCAAGGTATCCTCGGATGTGTCCAGCTGCTGTCTCTCACTTTTTCTTTTATTTTTTCCCAACCTCGGTTTTCCTCTTATTTAAATTTCCAAAAAGTACATTGTGTTTTCACAGTAATACCTTGAGATTATTTGGGTTGTGCAGACGTTTTAGTTAATCTTGATTTTGTGGAATGGTTTGGGTTAGGAGGGGCCTTAAAGCCCATCCAGTGCCATCCCTGCCACAGGCAGGGACACCTCCCACTGTCCCAGGCTGCTCCAAGCCCCAATGTCCAGCCTGGCTTTGGACACTGCCAGGGATCCAGGGGCAGCCCCAGCTGCTCTGGGCACCCTGTGCCAATCCTTCACTGTCCCAGCTCTGCTGTGCTCATCCAGAGGATGGTGTAATCAGCTCAGATACAGGGGTGTGGCTGCAGAGCCAAACCCGGAGCCTGGCACGGGGGGCTGTGGTGTCCCCTCCCTGCATTTCGGTGTGAACGTGCACCAGAGTGAACTTTGAGCTGCTTGGCTGCACTGGAAAAATCGACCATGAAAAATGGGGCTAATTATTTGGGAAAATATGTTGTGTAATTAGACATGGATTGTTCTGCTCCCCTTCCTGGGCAGGGCTTGAGAAGAGGTGAGGCCACTGTAACGATAAATATTTATATCTGCTCAGATCTGTCTCTAGGGAAGGCCACAATCAGATGCACTAGAAAATAATTCCAAATATTCTTCCTTCTTCTTTCAAAAAAAGTTCCTCTGGAAAAAGCCTGAGTTTAAAGCAATTTGTACCCCACAGAGGTAATTCTCTACCCCACATTTATAGAAGAAATACTCAGAGTAAAGCCGGTAAATGGAGTAGAACAGAGAGCTCTGACAGGATTATTTGTATTCTCATAAGAAGCAAAGCAAAGTCATCTGCAGGAGAATGTCGCGGGTGGGAGAGGTGGCAGCACAGTAAATATGCAGACCTTCTCCGTGCTTCTGCAGCTGCTTCCCTGTTATTGGTGTCCCCATTCCTCCCTGGGCCCCAGCTGGGGCTGTCTGGCCGTGGGCTCCTGGCTCCCCGTGGGGCTGGGGGGGATGCCCAGCCCTGTGGACAGGCTGCTTTAGCAGCAGCTCAGCCCTCACAACTAAAAAGAAAGGAATTATTAACAGCGTGGAAACCGTTTAAGCACTCCAGGTAATTAGGAAATATGTCGGTGCTTTCAAATAAGGTAAATTAAATGTGTGTTAAATAAGTACCAAAAGAAAAGCAAGTGCCAGGCGTGAAACGAGTTATGAATAAAACATTTTTGCAACATTACCTGGTAATTCAGGGAACTTCCCTGGGTGCAGAGGTGGGACGTGGTGCGTGCTGAACAAGCCTGGAGTGTTTTCCCCAGGTGCAGAGCAGGGGGCGGGCAGCCTGGGCTGGATTTTGGGGGTGTGTTAGGGGCACGTGGCCATCGCGGGTGGAGGGGGTGCCCTTCCCCAAGGAAAACACTCGTGTCGGGAGGCTGTGGCACTCAAAGCTGGAGGGGACAGGCAGGGCTGCCCGTCCCTGGGGAGCATCCCCCTCCTGACCCCAAACAGCTTCCTGGGAGCACCTCCTGGTCCCTGCAGCTCCATGCCGGGCAAGGAGCACCTGCGGACCAGCCTGGGGCCAGGGAGGGACATGGGGGTGACAAACACTTGGGGGATCACTGCTGGAGCCCCTGGCTTTCAAACGAGCTCTTGAAAGGCCTTTCAGGAGTTTCAATGTTACTACAAATATACCAATGTGTTAAATGAAAGCGTGTGTGGCTGCTGCTTCATTGAGCACCTTTGAGATGAAAATAATGAAACAAATGACCTCTGCTAACTGAAAGAGTGTTCCCCAGAGCTGTGCAGCACACGGTTCAGCTGCAGGGTCCTTTGGTGGCTAACACAAACCGCAGCAGTGTGTGCAGGGGCAGGCCCCCGAGTCCCCAAGTGCCTCGAGCTGCTCCAAAAGCAGCACTTAAAATAACGAAAGAGCCCTTCTCCACCCCCTCCCTGGACTTTAAAGGCGGTTTTCACACTCACTGCTGAACTTGCTGCTGCCAGCAACTCTGCTACAGCCTGGGGGGCTCGGAGTGCCCCGAGAGGATGCCAGGAGGGATGGAGGGAGGGATGCCCTGCTGACCCAAGGCCCCTCCCAACCAGAACTTGTGGCACAAATTCCGAGGTTTTCACAGCTTTTCCTCATTCCTTGGGCAGGATCCTGGTGCCGGCTGTTGCTGGGAGCGCGGGGAAGGTGCTCACACCGAGTTTGAGCAGTCTGGGTTCTGTGCCAGGCGAGGCGGTCCCCTCGCCACCGCCAGCCCAGGGACCCTGCCCAGGCACTCGAGGAGCTCTTTGGCAGCCCCAGCTCTGCTGGCACTGCTGGGTTTGGCCTCTGGAGCTCGGATCCCTCCCAGCCTCCTCCAGCCCAGCTGCCATTCCCTAATCCCAGTTACCTGTGATACGGAACTTGTACCATTTTTAAATCACCTCCGTGGCTTTCCCAGACTTAACTAACTGGAAATGAATCTGGATTTCACCGTACTTTGGGCCATAACAGTGCATTGTATCTTGCCATGGAATATCTTTATAAGCCTTGGCAGCTGTTCCATATCCCCTTTTTGCTGGATTTTATTTCATTCTGGGACGGGCACTCTGAGGAGGCAGCACGGGGCTGCATTCCTTGTTACCAGGAAATATTTCTTAACGAATACTTTGGTTTCTCATAAAATTGTGAAGAAATTATAGAAATTAAGACAAAAGCCTGATTAATTAGAGGATAAATGACAACACACCCCAGTGCAGAGCCACTAGCATTCCTTAAGGGTAACTAAAAAATGTTTTTGAGCCTTTCCCTTTTCCTAATTTGCTGCAGTGTGGATCTCCTCTGTTGCTCATTTAAAGCCATCTTCCCACACCCAAATTTTCAGATTTATATGTAAATGCACTGTCGATCAATTAAAAGATAAACCCAACTTTTATGTGGGAATCTAGAAGGAATAAACTCAATAAAATGCAATTCTCATATCCTGATCTTTGTACACAGTGATCAGAAAGCAATTAATCAGATTATTTTTATTGCCCAATTGTAATTTTCCACTTTGTAGCGATTTTCTTGGCCTATACTTTATAGTTATAAAATACTTTTATATCAAAGAAGATAAGCTCCACATAGAGGATCTGTTTTGATCAAAGCCAGACTAATGAATCGTGCTGGAAATACAGTCCAGGGTGACCCTTGTCATGAGTGTCAGCAGCACGAGCATTTCCCTCTCTCGCCAGGGGTCCCTGGTCTGTGCAGAGCAGCAGGATTTCAGTGAAGGTCTCCAGGCTGAGTCCCATTGGGGTAACCACCACATGTGAGAAATAATAGGGACAAACATGTGCTGCACTGGAGTGTGAGATGCTGGTGCTCCGGGAAGTGGGCAGACTTTAATGAAGGGAAAGCCCGGCTGTGCTTGCAGGAGGCTGTGGGAGCAGGTGAGGAGGGGTGACAGGTGTGCCTTGGAATTCCCTGGTCACGGCGGGGATGGCAGGGGAAGGGGGAGGCTCCGTGAGTGAGTTAAAAGTGCACAGCAGCAGCAGCAGGGCAATGGCTGGCAAGGCAGCAGCTCCCGGGAGGACAGAGAGGAAAGGAGGAGCTCATCTGGCTGCTCTTTAATTCAGAGGCGCTTTGGGAGTGCTCCCGGATCCGCTCGGGTTTTGGGGAGGGTTTGCTGGGAATTGGTGCGAGGCTCCCGCCGCGTTGCCATGGCAATGTCCGTGTGGAGCTGCAGCCGGATCGGGATGAGGGGACACCATCACTGCCTCTCTGCAGCCCCTGCCAGGCTCAGCCGCTCCTCTGGGCCTCCGAGGTGTTGGTGGAGCCTTTTGACCCCCACTTTGGATTTTTATTTAAATTTTTTTTTGAAAAAAAACCTACTTCAGTTGTTTACTTCAATGCAGAAGAAATTGATAAATGTTTATTCTTAATTTATTTTTATCTACTTCAAGAGGAATTTTGTAGTACTTGATTTTTAAAATGTGAAGTTTGTGGAAGTTGGAAATAATTTTTCATGGTGGTCTTTAAAAGTAGACTTTTGCTCTACTTTTTTCAAATCACTACGTGTGTGTCTCACATTGGTGTGCAGAGAAAACCCAAACCCTGCTTTAAGGAGCTGGTTTGGATCGTAATAAAGCCACATACATCAAACAACTGTGTGCAGATGGTGGCTCATTTGCTTCCCTTTCATTCATATCAGTCACAGCCACCCGAGTGTCGGGGCGTTGGGAGCACAGCGGGCTCCACTGTGGGAACACATTTGCAGTTGCATCCTGGCTATTGATCAAGACTCAAGTAATCTGATCTCAGATGATATTAAGAGTTCACTCTGCAGATCAATCAATTTTTTAAATTGTAGTTTCTCGTGGTAGCACAGAACTGTGGATTTGGTCTGAACCCAGCCCAAGTCTGGCGGCCTGGGAGGGGTCGGGAGAGCACCTGGGCCAAAAAGGTGCTTAATCTTTACCAACCTGAAAGTTCTGTCCCCCCTGCCCAGGCACCTGGATCTGGAGCTCATTGGTATTCCCAGGAACGGCAGCAGGAAAGCTTCCATTTATCCTGAGCTGTGCCTCTAATGAAATATCCATTTCCCAAATCAACTGCTCAAATTTCCTGTCACTTGAATGCCTTGGCATTCGCTGGAAGTGTTGCTTGGAGTGGGAGCAGCTGCTGAGCTGCTGTGCAGAGAGGGCTCCGAGCCCTCCAAGCTGAGTGTTCGCCAAAACAAGGGACAAGACTGGCAGGGAGAGGTCCCCTAAAACCTGTGCATTCCTAAGGGCGTCCTCTGTGCCTGTGCTTCCACCTCAGGAGTCTCCTGATGGGATTTTTACCTAAATGAGCTCCAAGTGTGGGAACAGCAGCTGTGGTTGCTGCACTGGGCACAGCCATCCTTCCCACCTTCCTGCAGCCTTGCCCATCCCTGGGCGGCCCAGCCCTGCCCTTTCCCTGGAGTGATGTCCATCCTCACCTCCCTGGAGGTGTCCAAGGAGTGCCCAGACGTGGCACTCGCTGCTCTGGGCTGGTAACAAGGTGGGGATCGGGCACAGATCGATGATCTTGGAGAGCTGTTCCAACTTCAGTGACTGTGGGATTCTTTTGCTCTGCTGGTTGGTACTGGCTGGTTTCCCCAGCAGTCGGCTGTCCCCACTCCAGTGTCATCAGCTCCTCTCATGGACTCCAGAGCTGCTGCATTGGCCACGTTCTCACAAAACCCCTGAAATGATGTGTCATCCTTCTGCCTTAACGCTAGAACATGGCATTTTCAGGATTTTGTTTGAAATGTGGGGTTCTAAGCCAAGGCTGTTCCTTTGGCAGCCGTTCATTCCAGCTGAGCTGGCTGTAGATGCTTTTGGCAGATTGTGCCATCAAGGGCAGGGCTGGGGCAGCCTCAGGGCCTGGCTGTGCTCCAGGAAATCCTCTGGCATCGGGTACTGAAGGAGAGATTTATCACAGCAGGATCAGTTCATGGTGAGCAGGCAAAGCCTTGCAAAGCCTGGTGAGCAAGGGATGGAGCCCAAGTGTGGGTGAGGTGCATTTGCTTTGGAAATGCTGGAGAAAACAGAACAGGAGGTTGATTTTCCAATGCTGGAGGAAGAGTGGAAGAATAGAAAACTTTGCCTGGAGGAAATACATCAGGGAAACAGAAGGAACTGCCATGCAATGTTTCCTTGTGGCATCTCACAGTGATATTACTAAAAGTATGAAAAAATAATTAATTATTGCATGAAGAAGGGCAAAAATTAAAGTAATTTTTTATAGGAGGTTATATTCTGTATTCTATATACTCTACAAATAAATAATTTACTCTTTGTGATTTATGCAGTTAATTTGTGTTACATGTTTGTCGCCTTTGGATTGTCGTGTTTGCAGAGCCGAGGGCTGTGTTGTGTCTCTTAGAGAAGACAAAGTCCTGGCCCGTGTGTTCTGTGATTCAGATTGCAAAGGCCATTATTCACCTCTGCCTCTGGTTCCACAGCACGTTCAGGAGCTGTGCTGCAGCGCGTTCTGCCGTGCCAGGAAGATGTTTCTGTTTTTTATCTTTATGAATGACCACATTATTTATTTGGAATACGCCAAACACCAACAAGTGCTCATACGAGCAGCGAGCAAAAGCTCCCAGCAAACAGTGTGACACTAATCTGTTGTTTGTGCTAAAATACAGAAAGGAAATTACTGCTCGCCTGTCATGAAGCTCATAAAGGAAAAAAGAAAAATGCCACAGCAGAAGAATAAGCTTCAAAAGAAAGTTCCATTATCAGTTTGTTTCATGCCTTGTAGCTCCAGCTGCAAACAATCCCTTCCATAAACACCCCCTCAAGATAAATGGCAGCACAATTCGGGTGCTATTGGGGAGATAAAGCCACAAGTCGCCTGTTTGGGGGAGGGAGGATCTGCTGCTTTATTTTGTAACATCTCATCACCATCTTGGGGGAGCAAATGAATATGTATCGTCTGTTATCTTGTCATTTCGGAGCCAAACAACTTAAAATACATTTTCTGTGAAATAACCCCGGGGATTTCAAGACCAGAATAAATTATTAGAACAATTTGAGCTTGGAGTCTCTGTACTTGCTTGAAACATGGCAAAAGCTCTTCCTGGTTTGTGAGAGTTGCTTTTGCTTAGGAAACAAAGGGATAAAAAGAGGGAAAATAGCCACCAGAGCTTCCTTAGCCCAGGCACCTGTGCCAAACCAGGGACCTTGTAAGGGGGGGGTTGGCCTCTTCTCCCAGGCAACAAGGGATAGGATGAGAGGAAATGGCCTCAGCTGTGTCAGGAAGGGTCAGGTTGGACATGTGGAAAAATTTCTTCTCGGAAATGATGGTCAGGCCTTGGCAGGGGCTGCCCAGGGAGGTTTGGAGTGCCCATCACTGGAGGTGCCCAGGGAAGGGCTGGACGTGGCACTCAGTGCTCTGGGCTGGGGATGAGGTGGGATCGGACACAGCTGGGACTCGATGGGCTGGAAGGGCCTTTCCAGGTGAAATGATTCTGGGATTCTGTGACTTACCTGCACAAGCTGATGATGTTCAGCGAAGCTCTTGGAGGCCTGGGCCTGCAGGTTGTGGTGGTGTGGGGACAGCTCTGGTGGTAAATGCCTTTTCAGATCGTGACACTAATTCTCTGTTTAATAATTTGTGCTGGAATTTCTTAAAGCTTTCTCTGGTTTATGTTTTCCTCAGGCTCAGGAGGGGCTGAGCCCTGTGTCAGCCGGGCAGCTCCTGGGCAATGGCTCTGCTCTTGGGTGCAGTTCTTTCATGGCCACTGGAAAAAAAAGGAATTAAATCCTTTAATGAATGTGTAACTTCTACCTAAACACAGACTTCAGAGAGGACAGAACAAATGAAAAAAATATGGGATTTTAGATTCTGCCGTTTCCTGCTGTTGCAGCTGACTGTGTGGGCCAACCTCCACCAAGGCCTGAGCCAGGAACTTGGGCTGTTGGAGCCAAGCACTGTGACAATCCATGCGAATCTAAGCTCTAATCCTTTTATATTGATGGAAATTAAACTTTTATTCTTGCCATGGATATGGGAGTCTGAAATTCACTTTGGGAAAAAATTCAGGGTTTTATTTTTGGCTCCACTTTCACAATTACTCAGCCCAGGGTGTTTTTATGCTGCAGCTCCATTATGTGAAAATCGTGAGTAACATTTTTCTCTCCAGGACTCTACATTTACTCTCCGAATGTTTCACTGAGAATATGACATGATTTAGACTGCAGTGCTTTTAAAAAAACTACCCAATTTCTTGGACCAAATTGTACCTGTGAAAGTGGCTGCAGGGAGTCAGCACTGTCGTGGTGGGATGGAGCCAAGAGATGGCTGGAACTCGTTAAAGCTCTCTGCAAATTATCTCATTAAGTGCTTTCAGATTGGGAAGTGTCTCACCACTGCAGTGGTGAGGAATGGATCTCTTCAAAAAGGGGATTTATAATTATTTGGGGAACAGAATTCCCAATGTAACCACTGGCACCCTGACCTGCAGCAGGTTTAAGGTCTCGGACACCTCAGGGCACCCCAGGATGGAGCAGGTGGCTCCGAGTGCTGGCAGGGGAAGTACCAGGTTCTTGTGCACTAAGCTTTTCAGATTTTAGGGACAGATAACCCAAATCAGGTCTCAAAGCCAATGGTGTTTGTTCTGGAGGGTGTTTGGGATGGTTGCAGTGAATGGCTGGGGCAGGGACAGGATTGAGGCTGAATAAGAAGTAAAATTCATTTATTCTGTGATTTCCCAGTTCTGCTGTGTCCGTGTGCTCGGCTCCCACCCGCTCCTCCTCCACAGCCCTCTTTTCTCTCAGGTAGGTCAGGCCCTCGGCACCACGGCCCTGTTCCTCCCCACACACATTTCTCACCCCACAGTGAGGAAGGACTGTGCTGAATAATTTAGTACATTGGAAATCTTTGTTCTGTGCCTCCAGACTGAAGTAGAAATTTGTCTTGAACTGGCAGCTATCTGAAATCAATAATATCATCAACTTCACCTGCATTTACAAAGATAATATTTCCTTAATATTGCCTGGATTCAAAGGAAGAAGAAAGGCTGTGCAGGAGGAAAAGGCATAAAAAGCATTGCAGTGAAGCAGCACTAAATTTTAGAAAACTTTTCCAAGGTCATTAATTGAACTTCGTTACAAGATTTAAATGAGATATTGAAAATCAAACACGGCGGCCCAGTTTTAATTGCCTGCTCTGCGGTGGAGCCCAATCTTAGAGATGTAACTTCTGTTTTGTATCTATAAAGAAAGATCCAGCAGCCCTGGAGGAGCGGGGTCACTGGAGCTGGACACGGCATTCACAGGTATTTATCTCGTGGACGCTGCTTTCAGCCAATGGCCCGTGTCCAGCACACGTCAAGGAGCAAATTAAATCCTGTTCATGGTGCTGCTAAAGCAAGTCTTAATGTAAATATCATTATGAGAGTCTCAAAACTATTGCACTGCCCGTCCCTGGAGTGTGCAAGGCCAGGCTGGACAGGGCTTGGAGCAGCCTGGTCTCATGGAAGGTGTCCCTGGCTGTTCTGCAGGAATGGAGAGAAGGAGGTGGATCTCTGCTGTTACTCACTGTCTCCAAGGGAATCTTTAGGGCAGGAGGATATGGATGTTCCAAGTGCTTGGGTTGAGCTGGCAGTTCAGCCTGGATTTATGGTGATTTAAGTTCATTTTGATGAGAGCTGGTGGCTGGCAAGAGGTGGGGGAAGCAATCTCAGGTGCCTCTGAGCCAGGCTGTGTCTGCCTGGGCTGCCACATGGCAGTGACAGGAGCTGCTTGTCCCGGCTCCCCAGATGCTGCTGGGCCCACAGGGAGCTGCTCATCCCAGCACTCTGGCTGCTGGGCACAGAGCAGAATTCAGACCTTGCCTTTTAATACTGCATTTAGGAGTATTCCCTCATTTTTCCACTTTAAAGTTTCACAAACTGCAGAATATTTGATGGAAACAAAGCCCATCCTTGCTGTGCTTCCTGCTCATGTCAGCAAACAGCTTTGGGGTCTCCTGGTTTCCTTTCAGGTCAGCATTTAGTGTGTATTTGAAAATAAATCCACTTAATAATATTTTAAGCATTGTGGATGACACACCTGACACTGGGAACATGTAGTTCATGTGGAGAAGTTTTAGTGCTACTTGGTAAAAAGGAAATTTTGGAGCAGCATCAGCCCAATAATGACCATAATGTCTCACCTAATGCATAAATAAGCAGCTCTGGGGAAATTAAAATAATCCAGTCTGTTAATGCTGCAGGTTGGGCAGTAAACGGGGCACATAGTCATGGAAAAGAGGACAATTTAGACCCAAGGGGAGTTAACTCTGTCCTTTCCAGGAGCCGGCAGCACCAGCACAGTGAAGGAGCCCTGGTGTCAGTGTGGGGAGCAGGAGCCATTCCCAGCCAATTGCTGTTCCCAGAGGAAGCAGCAGCTGCTCATCCTTTTTCCCAGAGCCAGTTCCTCCCCATGGCAGCGCTCAAACAGCCCCGTTACTGCAGAGGAAATGCAGCACACCTGGGGAGGCTCAGCTCTGCTTTATAGGGCAAGTGCAGGGGGCTTCCTATTGCCTGCTCCCAGTGTGGTGGCTCTGTGTGAGTCCCACTCTCTCACCACTGGGGACTTCTGACCCAAACTCCAACGGGGCTGAGGAGCCCCAAGCAGAAGAGAGCAATGAATGGAATTGCTAAGTGCTGTGTGTGCTGGGAATGGCAGAGGCACAGATGGCAGGAGAGGCAAAACGGGAATAAATCTGACAGGTTGGAGAACTGGGACTTTTACAGCTGGTGAATGCCTGAAGAGGGTGGCTGTGCTGATTCGTTGGTGTTCCCAACTGCTGATCCCTTGGGTTTGCTTCTTGGTTGGTTTGGTTTTGGTTTTTTGGGGATTTTTGTGTGCGGGATTTTTATATTTGTGTGTTTGGCTGTCATTTTTTTGGGGTTTTTTTGTTTGGGGTTTTTTTGAGAATGAATTTACATTGAAGATTAAAATGCCCAAGAAGCTGCCTGAGCCATCCAAGTTCCTTGTGGGATCTGCAGTGCTTTGTAGACATAAAGTGATTGAAAACATTTATCTTCCCCCATGATTAATAATAAATCAGGCGTCTTATGATTCCTCCTTTAGGTTTTAATTTTTAGCAAGCTGTTGAAATACAATGTCTAAGCAAAAAAAGGTTCAGAACAGGCTTTGTTTGGATTGAAAACAGAAGTTTTGTACTGTTTTGGACATAAAAAATACAACTATATAAAAATTCAGCCTCCTGTGATAACATATGGCTGCAAGCTGGGTTTGCTGAATGAGGACGATTTATGTCTGCAGTCACACCATAAATCTGAACAATTGTGTGAGATGAAAAACGTGCTGATGTAGATGAGGAGTGTCCCAGGCAGTGCTGCATGGATCAGCTCCAGGAATTCCGATGGGAGAGCTTGGCCAAGCGTGTGCTGGGATGAAGGATGTAAATGAATGTGTGTCCACAATGAAACTTTATTGCCACTAACTGAGGGACCCCAGGATGGCTTAAAAAGGTGAAGGAAGTGTCTTGGTGTGGTTTGACTGCCCCAAAAATTCCAGTTCTGAATTCCCTGGAGGAACCCGGGGCTCAGGCTGGGTCCCTCTGGCCCCAGGGCTTCATTCCCAGGGCCTTCTTCAAAGATTTCAGCCTGAGGGGAAATATTCTACTCTTCCTCCCAGGACTAGCTTTGCTGTTGGATGTGATTTCTTTGCTATGAAATGTGAGTAGGATCCCGAGATCAAACAATTTCCAATGGAAATGGAGAGCCCTACGTGGATATATCTGTGTGTGTTTCAGCCATTCATTACTTTTCTCTGAACAGTTCCATGTTACTCAGCAGTTTATTCATAAAGAGAAAAAAAGGAGCAGCAGCAGAAATAATGGCACTAACAGGGGATGGGAGGAAAATTGAAAACTGTGCCTTTTGCCAAGTGGGTGAGTGAGCAGAACATCAGCTCACCCAAACCAGCCCTGGCAGAGGGGCAGCTTTGGGTGTGAATAGAACAATATTTCACTTCCTGGGGGAAAAAAAAACCCAACAGGCTATTGGTCAAGATGTTTCTATGGTAACTGATATAATTTCATTTTAGTGATGGATTACACAGGAAAACTCCAGGGAGGTTGGAGATGATGGAGTTTCATCTGACAGAGCCTGGCAGACTCTTTCTCTGGAGTTATTAGGCAGTTCTGGTTATGTTCTATATTTTATATAACCATTTATAACCATATATGCTTTTTATTTTATATAACCATTTTACATACAGGAGTTGTGTGGGAAGGCTGAGCACAGAGTCTTGGGAAAGCCACTGGTGTGGCTGTTCTGCTCCAGCAAGGAGGGACACTGGGGTTTGTTCAGCCCCAGGGATGGGGAGGGGGCTGTCAGCAGTGGAGTTCCCCCATAAATTGTGTATTTGCCCATTTCTGAACTTGGAGCCAAGCAGCACTGAATCAAGTGACAAAATTTGAGATCTCTGTTTTTAAAAGGTGTTTCTGCTGCAGGTATAAAACACAGGTACAGGTACAGCAGGCAGAAGAAAGCTAATTTTATTTCTTTGGAGGGGATCAATATTCCACAGTAGAGAAAGTTATGTATTCCCAGCTATACTTTTATAAACAGCATTTCATTATGCCCATTATCATAACAGGCCTCTTTATCTCCTCTGTCAATATTTGGCTCTATCAGGCACTGTCTTATCTTTAAAGTGAAAAATCCATCATTGTGACAGAAGGGAAAAAGTACATTAACACCCACCTGCTAATTTATATTTGAGGCTGGAGGCCCAGAAGTGTTTTAAAGAGCTCCTGCAGGTTGGCATTAATTGTGCATTTGAGCTGTTCTGGTGAATTCCCACATGCTTTCCCCACGGGGTTCAGCAGAAGGCTGTGGGGAGGAGGAGCAGCACTCACCACATGCAGGTGACAAAGTGTCCTGGGGACCAGCAGCTCCTGGAGCATCCCTTGGGAAAAGGGAAAGAGGGGGAGCTGGGGCTGCTGGTGGGAGAGGCAGCCTGCTGCTGGCCAGGGGGCTGCCCTTTAATCCCAAAGGCCTCTGGAATTTCAGCTGCTCACTCACAGCAAGGTTGCCAATGCTCTTGCCTTCGTTAGGGTCCGAAATCCCTCTTGTTGCTCTCAGGGATCATTTTGGTCCAGCCAACAGCTGCCCTTGCTCCAGAGGGGAGGTGCTGCCCTTGGCTCCGTTCCTGCCGTGGGGTTGGAGGTCCCGTGGGCCTGTGCAGCACCCAAAATGTGAAAAATGAAATGTATTGAGAGTCTCTTCATGATGAAACCAGTGATGGAATTATAATAACATTTCTGCCTGGAAAGATGCCTGTGGAGCCCCAGGGGTGCCCCGGCAGAGCCCCTTGGCTCCTCCTCATGCAGGTGATGGAGGACAGGTCTGTACACAGCTAACCCCTCCTTCTGAGGCTTTCTCAGCCTGTAAACACCAGTCAGTGCCTTGGTCAGACGCTGCACTGCTGCTGTGAAATCAGAACCTTTATAAAAACATCCTCTATCTGCCTAGTGAGGGGGGAAAGCTTTACTGTTAATTCAACCATTTCTGTTGGGAAAAACAGCCAAGGTATTTCAGGTACACATCTTTTCATCTTGGAAAAAATAGGTGGTGTGCTTTTATTCCATCCTGACATTGTGCAGGGATACGTACTGCAGGCTGCAGTGGGAACCAAGCCTCCAAAATTGCATATAATGGGTGTAATACCTGCTGTTAGAGGAGAAATAATTGCAGTGCTTAAACTCTGTGGCAGGAATAGAAATGTGACTTCTGCCTCATTTCAGTAGAGAGGGGACAGTCTGCAAGGAGCAGTGGGAGCTCAGCCTGGCCTCCAGATGCCTTTATTTGACAGAAAAGAGTCTCAGCACCAATTCCTGACAGTGCAGGGCTGGGGCACACACCAATTAACGTTCCACCCTTTAATGGAATTATAAAGGGAAGGTAGAATAAGTTCATAGAATACACTGAGTTGGAAGGGACCCATCGTGATGCCAAGGAAGGCAGACTTTGCAGATTTTGCAGACTTCAGACAATAAACTTAAATCCTTCTGGGGCCACTTGTTGGGCTGCTGGGATTTCCTGGCTGCCCTGGCCTCAGATTCCTGCCTCCATCACAGCAGTGGGGCTGGAAAGGGATCATGTACACCTGAAGGGAATGAGAAAAGGGGAAGGAAAAAATGGATTGAAGTGGAGAAAATTACTTTTGAACAATTCATACATGTTTGTGCATCACCCATCAAAGGCAGCATTTTAAAAAGGTTAACACCTTAGCAGAACTAATTGCTGTTCTTCCTCTTAAATTCCAGTGTAATTTCTGATTTCCTCCTCTGTTGTTGATCTTTCAGCTAAGTAGATTTTAAATAAAACAAATATTTATGCCAGTAAAGGTTCAGTGTTTAAGTAAAGCAAAGCAAATGAAACTTCCTCATGTAAATATTGAAGGAAAGCAAAGCAAACAAACCCAGAAACCCACATGGCTGAAGGAAGCTGCCTTAAAAACCTGAGGAAGACAACTTCATTCCCAGAAATTGTATGGTAATCACTTAGTCACCAGGTTGAGGGATTTTGTGTTTTAAATGCTTTTCCTCAGCAGTTGGGTTCCCAGTCCTTGCACTTTGCTGTCGCCTGCATCTGTATTTGCACGGACAGAGGATCCTGAAAGGCTTGAGGCTCCCTGGGGAGTGGAACCAGTTCAGGGCTGTGAGAGGAGCTGGGGGTCTGACAGAGCTGCTCCAGGAGCCAGCAGGACGGCAACAGGTGAGTGCTGCTCATTCCCAGCTGCTGGTGCTGTCCTCCTCCAGCAGCTGCAGCAGCACCACCTGTGCCAGGGCTTGCCAGGCCGGCAATGTCAGGTTAGATCCAGGCTGTGACAGAGCAGGGCTAACCAGGGCCAGCAGGGCAGGTGCTGTGCTGAGCAGGGAAACTGCAGGGCACAAACCAAGCTCGGTGCAGCTGGTGCTCCCGGGGACAGCCCCTAATGCCAAGGGACACCCCGGGGATTTACAGCTTCCAGTGCTCTGGGTTGTGCAGAGGAAGCTGGGAATATGCAGGGATGTGCTCCTTGGCCATGAATACACACCTCCTCCCATACAATTATTTTATTTTTTTACTTATTTTATTTTATTTCATTTTCTTTTGCTGGGCAGAACGGAGAAGGCAAGCTCCAGCTCTTTGAAGAATCATACTTGGAGATAAATTATCTGTCTTTTCAAGTTGCCTCCCTTCTCCATGAGCCTTGACAGCCTTTAAAGTGCAGGACTTCAGGTGTTTCCTCGTGGCGCATCTTCCTCCAGGCACATTTTGCCCTGTGAAGGAAAGTTGCAGTTTTTCACTGTAAATAAGCACGGCTCTGCGGAGTTGGGAATGCAAGGGCTTTGAAGTGGTAATTGTGCTAAGCAGGGAGAGGTGGTGGAGACACTGTCGATTGGGGTGAGGACAAACACCCGAGTGGCTGCTCCTGCAGCTGGAGGGATTCTCAGGAAAACAGCAAAAATCAGTGTGGGAACGGAGAGGAGACTGTGTGGAGCTGCTGCTCCGACCAGAGAAGAAACAACGAGAATCTTCTGTACTCAAGAGACACAATGATGGCACAGGTAGAGATCAAAGCTGAGGATGGGATGGAGGGAGGGTGGCAGGGTGGAGTGGGACTGCAGCCAGGGATGGGGTCCCTGAGTGTCACTGGAGGGGACAGACTGAAGGCTCAGTGCGCAGGGTGTTCCTCCTTGTCCCATTGCTGTGCCAGACCCCAGGAAAGGTCCTTGCCCTCTGGTGTCTGCAGTTTGTGCATCAGCCTGAGGCTGAGCAAACATGTTTGGGGGGTGTGTGCAAGGAAACAACAGTTCTGGTCATTTCATTCTCGGTGTCCTGCTTGTTTCCAGAGGAGAAGATAAGGCCCAGCAATGGTGCAGTGATGGAAAAGAAAAGAACACCTGGCTGTGGGTAATTCTGGCTGCTCACCCTTGTGCTGATGGGAGCCCAAACCAGAGCACGGAAGCACCAACCAGAGGACATGCAGAGCCAGAAATCCTCTTCTCTCCTGTCACGCTCTGCTGCCTGGCCTTGAATGTCCAGCAATCTCTCGAGTCCCTGACCCTCCTTTCTAGGCACTAGGAAATGCACTTGCACTATGATTTGTCTGCTCCAAAGGGACATGTGAGAGAACAGATACAGGATTACACCAACTGAAAAGTTAAGAGCAAGGTTCACTTATCTTATGATTAAATATAGTGGGAGACAGTCATTTTTATAAGTTAAAGAGCACTAGATTGAGATACATTCATCACAGATTAGCTGAGGTTCTGCCTTGAAGGGGCTCATTGAAATGTATGTGATGTTCATGTTGTGTGAGATGCTGTTTAAAACTTTTAACAACAAGATAAGAGCTTGTGACTGGGAGAAAGAACTGCTGTCATTGCTGGATTTAATAAATCTTCTGCAGGGACAATAAGCCCGCGATAAACCCAGACAAAGCCTCTTGCTTGGAAGTTATTTTGGCAGGTGGAAAGGAAGGACATTCTGTCATTGTGGTTTGGGACTGTGCACGTCAGCGGGCTGCTGGAACCTTCCCTGGAGTCAGAGCAGAGGCTTTGTCACTCCCTGGGCACAGCCAGGGACTGGCTGGGGGTCTGCCCAGTGCCACCCTGTGGCACCAGTGTGTGTTCAAAGGCACTTCATGGCTTGATCGTGACTCTTACACACCTGAGAGTCCCAAGCCAAACACAGCCACAATCCCGTGAGTTTAACAGCACAAAGAGCACAGGAATTCTTCCCTTTTTTCCTGCTTTGTCCCTGAGATTAAGGAAGACTTTTGCCAACTTTGGAGGACAACAGGAGCATCAGGGAAGATGAAAGGAAAGCAAACTCTCTGCTTCAAACACCCTTGATGCATCTGTCAGTGGGGATCAGACCTGGAACAGTCAACACCTGCCCAAGATCTACTCAAGATTTGGTCCAAACCAAGAGATATAAAATAAATAACGAACAGAAGCTGACAAGAGCCCACAGAAGTCGTTTAACATGGATCACCTCTTAAACTGGGATTTTTATCTTGGTCCTGATGAACAGAAGAGGAACAAGGCACTGATGTGTGCTGCTCATCAGCTTTCTGCTGAGCATTCTGAGTGAGGGGGTGGGAAGGGAAGGCTGATCCTGTCCCCTGCAGGTCCATTTTCTGCACAGGGGCTGGTTTGGGGTTTGTACATTATACACAGCCAAGTGTACTACAGGCATCAAAAAACTGGAGAAAAAATAAAGTTGAGATCATTCTTAAGGGAAAAAAGAAAAAGGAGTATTCTTCTGGGGTGGTATAAAATAACAGCAGTTGCTAAAAATAAAATATACTGAAAAGAAATGCGTGGCACAAGTAGAACTGAATCACAGATTCTTTAAGGTTGGAAAAGACCTCCAAGATCAAGTACAACTGTCAACCACCCTGTCCATCAACCACATTGCAAAATGCCACATCTCATTGTTTGAACACTTCCAGAGATGGGGATGCCAGCACTTCCCTGATCCAGTGCTTGACCAATCTTTCAGAGAAGAAAGCTTCATTAAAGCAAAAGAATTGTTTAGATTAAATATTAATTTAATTTTAATTTATCATTTAATTATAAAATTAAATTGTTAACATTAAATCACTTTAAATTATTAATAATAAATAATTGTGGCTGCATCAAGGCCAGCAAACAGGCAAATTCTGGAAAATCAATGCACTCCTGTGTCAGGTTGTTAAGGCAGTGAAGGCCTTAACCCTGTCCCACCCAGGGGGCCTGGATTTCCTGAGCATGACAGGGAGTTGGGGGGTACCAGCTCTCCAGACCCGTGTGAAGGCTGAAGGCCAATGTTCACCAGCACATAGCAAGGAGGGTGGTCCAAGCACCCCTGCCCTGGCTCTGCCACTCCTCTGGGCAGACACTGCCAGGGAGATGCCAGAGAGCCAGCCCTGCTCCCCCTGCACTCCCAGGAGACAGCAATAACCCTGCAGGTGCAGCTGTGCCCCCACCTCCCCCCGTAACCCTCCTTTCTTCTCTCCTCAGTACATATTAAATAAAGCTCTGATGATTGGCAAGCTCACAGTGGAACAGGGAATTGAAGTTGGCAGCCCCAGATGGGGGAGGTGGAAGTTCAAATCCATTTGCTCCCAAGTGTGGGCTGAGGGTGAGTCATGAACAGAAAGAAGCCCAGAGGGCACAGCCCAGATCTCCTGGGACTCCAGGTTTGTAACCTGCATTCAGCCACCCTCAACACACTCCAAATTTGCCTTTTTGAAGTGGTTTTGGGAAAGGCCTGGGACGCTGAGGGCTGGTGATGGAATTCTGACTTCATGGGAGCCAGAGGCAAAGCAGCGCCAAGCTGGATGGAAGCAGCATTTCACCCCTCAGCTCTTATTAATCTATTAGAAATAATATTAATTATGCCACTAGCACAAAAAGCAATTATCAAAATATTTTGCTAAACATCTTAAAAAAATGTTATTTACCAAAAACCACTCAACTGTGTCAAAGCCTTGACAAAAAGCTCTCTTAGAAATTAATAAGTATGTTTGATTAGCACTTTCATGGGTGCACAGATTCTGCATATGGGAGCATTATAGTGCATTTAATTATATATAAAGGCAATTAATGTCACAAATTAAGACTAAACTCTGACTCAGGCTGAATAATTGTCATTATCTATCATATAACATGCCCAGAAAGCTTAACTCTGCAATGATTTTTATGAACAATAAACTTGGCATTTACATACCAAAACAATTTGGTGTAATTCAGTCTCAATAATAAATGGCAACAAAAAAAAATCACTCCCATTCTTCGGGAAATTTTCCTTTCACGATCACATGGGCGTTATTGACAGCATGTTCATCACGATGAGAAGGGGAACATTTCCTGTCTGCAGCCTGTGCTGTGGGTCCCAGAGCAGAGCCCGAGGGGAGGGGATGATGCTCCAGCTCATCCCCTGCTCTGCCCGGCTGAGGGCTCCCTGCTGCAGCCTGGGCTTTGCAGCACCTACCAACACACGGCATGGGCTTTTTTGGGAAAATCCTCCAGCTTTCTTTGTCCAAAGTGGAAACAGCCCAGCACTGACGGTGGCCATTTACAGGACATAAAATGTGCAGCCTTAAGGCAAAGGCCCTTTGCACCTGCTCAGGTCCCAGGTGTAAAAACACCCCAGAGAGGGACCAAACCAGTGCAGCGACACCAGAGCGTACTCAGCGGGGAATGAGATGAAGCTGATATGGAAACAATGGTAACACTGCACTGATGCTAAGTGCAGCCAATTGTAAAATAAAAGACTCTAAATGGAGTTAAAGGCTCATGGTTTTGTGTTTGAAAGGAGCTGTGTGGGTGTAATAGTGTGGTGTACTTTGTGAAATAGAAAATAAACATTGATCCACAGTGCAGAGTGCAACATCTTCACCTCGTGTCAGCTCTTAAACCAGAGCCTTGCTGGGCTCAGGGACTTGCTTCAGAGTCTAATGCATAGAAATAGGGGGTGGAAGTGATTTAAAAAATTACTAATGCATTCATATTATTAAATATTTAGAAAATAAATATTTTTTAAATACAACCAGCACGATTATGTGGTGATTATCAGTTCTGTTTGTGTATGTTGTAGCAGGATGCTCTGCCTGGAATGGGGTAAAACAACTCCAGAAAGGCCCAGTTTGCAAAGCTGTCAGTGCTGGATGAAGGGGGCTCACGCTGCTTTTGGGGTGAATAATGCTGAAACCAGCCTGACTAATCCATCCCGAAGTTAAATATCCCGAGGTGGAGTGAAGATGTGTCAGAGCTGCGAAGTACCCAATTAAGGCACAAACAAGTGCCACTACTGATCCAAAGCTGCTGAGCTGACACAGCCTGGACACATCTGACAGTGCAGCCTTAGTCCTGCAACAGCCCAGCCCCACTTCTTAATGGCAGGGACTCCTAAGGTACCCTCTGGAATGTGTGTGGAGATTCCTCCCTGGAGCAGGGATGCTCCTCGAGGTCCCCCCTCGAGGCTGAGCTGGAGATTTGCCCACAATTCCTTCGTCTGGGTGAGTAACATCGACCTCTGCTCAATAATTTGGTTTGTCTTAATATTGCTTAAAAAGAGTGCACTTTGCTGCAGTAGTGCTTTGAGTAGTAAAGAACTCTGATTAAGATCTCTTTGTCTAATTATTATCCTAATAAACAATTTGGTTGTATATAAATATATGTGGTTTGCCACCCTTAATCCTGCAGGAAAGGGTTGTGTTAGAGTCAGTAACACCTGTACAGTCTGTTAGACACAAAGGGCTGGCAAAGTTTGCTGAGGTTGGATCCAGCCGCACCCCGACTCCTCTCTGAGGACTTTAGGAAGCTGGGGGGCCCCTTCTGCCCCTCGTGATTGAACAGGAGGGCTTCCCTAAAACTGGGGACGACTTTGCCTGGGGCTCCCAATCTGCTAGGTGACACAGAGTGGTCATATGCGTGCGTGTGTGTGTATATATATACACACAGATATATTTATGTACATATGTAGGTACAGCTAAAGAGAGCCATTAATGCACCCAGGGTCACAGCAGGGGAACAGCCACCACCTGCCTTTGCCTGTGCCGGCCCCACCAGTGATCCCACTGGGATGGGCACCAGTGAGGACACAAATCACAGCCAGCAGATTCCACGTGGCACTTTGATACATGGAAATATTCCCAGGCTTTTCCTGCCACCTCGATTTACTGATGTTTTCAGGCTGTGATCAGACTAGAAAGACATTCAGGATGGATAAATCCTGTAAGGCTGCCTTGGGTCAACATGGAGCAAACCAGGGGGGAACAGGGATGTTGAGGCTGTGCATGATCAAAGGAAATTTGGCCCTGACTGCAGCCAGAGGGGGAAAACATCAGTGGCCAACCTTTAGCAAACAGTGCAGCTCATGAACCAGAACCCACTTCATGTGGGTGTTGTGGTTCACATGCGACCCCTATAAAAATAAAATAAGCAGGAAAATGAAAGGCTCAGGGTTTCTTCTCTGTGGGCTCTGATGCAACACGAGCTGGGAGAAGAAATTAAAAAACCCTAATTCCCCATCACTCCCTCTCAGCAGCACCATTCACTCTTTGCACCTCAGTCCCCCTTCACCAAAATAAAGTGGAAACCAAACGAACAAACCATTTTTTCCCATTCAGAAAAACAACAAAAAAAAAGAGAGTCTTTGAGCAAGAAACATTTGTTTGATAGCAACATACTTATTTAGCCCAACGCTGCCTCTGTCCCTGTGTTTACGGGAAAAGGAAAATGCTGCAGCACCTCTGCCTTCATTATTAGCTGAGCTGGTGATCAGTTTCTTGCTACCAAAGCCTTGACCTGGGTGGAGTTTAATCTATTGTCTGCTGCAGGTCATTCTTAGGTGCAGGAACATCCCCCCAGCCACGGCCGTGCAGAGACAAGCAGGCTGTGTGTGACACGCAGCTCTTCATCTCTATGTGCCGTGGCCCTGCTGCAGCTGTCACAGCTTCTTTTGATGCTGATTAACCTCATCAGTATAATTGATCAAGTTGTCTGGAGAAAATGGGAGGCTAAATATCTTCCCGGGGATCCGTCAGAGCAGCCAAGCCGAGGTTGCTATGCCGAAGGTGCTGTGCTGCAAAGGGAATGAGCTTCCTCTTGCCTAAACTTCTCCCTTTTCCTGCCCCAGCTCACCCAGCCCGTGCCTGGCAGATTGACTCTGATTAATTGCTCGCTTAATTACCTTCTGGTGTGCTGTTGAACGTAATGTCCTTCAAAGGCATCAGAAGTCTCAGCAGTTGACAGCAGCTTTGGAGATATCAAACACAGACAGGAGGTTGGCACTGTGGGACTCCAACTTGGCTTTTGGGGTTGTTACAGATCTTTAAAAGTGCCTTTCAAGCACTTTTTCCCCCTGCAATCAGCTGCCAGCTCCTCCAGGACTTTCTCCAGACCTGCTCCTTGTGCACAAGCCCCTCTGTGCTGGGTTTTTGGATGTCTGACAATGTCATGAAATAAATGTTAAGTCACAAGGGGGAAGGGGGAGGGAACAACTGAAAAAATATATTTATTGGAGTAAATAAAAAAAAGTTAACCAAAATCCTTTATTGATACATTCTTGGATAATACCACAGGATTGAGAGAATGGAAAGGGAGGGAGGAGGTTGCGGCAAAGATTGGTTTCACTAAATTGGCACATAAGCAGCAAGATTAACGAAATTACTTATTACAAACAGTATAAAACATACATGCTTCTGTAAGTCCTTATCACACTGGTCAATCATGGTGGGGCATCAACAAAGAAAAACCTCAAGACATGTAAAAGCCATATTCTTTCCTCCAAATATCATAAGAATCATTGAAATTATTGCAAAATAGTCATATACCTTAAAGAAAAGAACAAAATAGAACACAAATACAAATATCAAACATAAATTATTAACATGTACCATAAAATACATTACTGGCATGCATTCCAAAGATCAAGACCTCTACTAAAACTCAGCAAAAATCCTTCCTGCTTCCTCTGCAGCCCATCGGAGGTGTGAAGGGGGGGGGGACAAACTTCGCCAGCACAGTTTTTGGTCTTTAAACTCTTTTTTTTTGTTTGTTTGTTTGTTTAGTTAAAAAAAATAAGGTGTATGGATTGCAGTGATACAAGAGTAATAATACAAGTCATGTACACAGGTCTCAGATCCTCAGTTGTCAGTTGGTTTGAGAAGTGCCGAGAGCACAGGGCCTCAATGAAACCGTGCATCCAAAAAACAAACAGTGACCTCGGAACAACATGGATGGCAATATGCAAAAATCCTCACAAACTGTACAGAGAGTTCAAAAACTTGCCGTCTGGAAGTACATAGAAAGACAGAATTAGCCCCTTAGAGTCCAGAGCAGCCGAGTGCAGCCGGCCCGGGGAGCCGCTCCTGTGGCGCGGCCATGGCGGCCCCAAGGCCGGAGCGGCTCCGAGGCCGCGGCCAGGCCAGCGCCGTCCGGAGCTGGGAGCGATGGAGGAGATCCCAGGAGCAGCCTGGAGCACGGGGCTCCTCTCGCCTCCCGCGGCCCCGCCGTGCCCCGGTCCCCCGGGAGGGCCCCCCGTGTGGGGAGCTCAGCGAGGCAGGCGGGCTCCGGGCCTGGCCCGCGCCCCACGGCGGCTGGGCCTAGATCACCAGGTTGTTGTAGCTCACGTACTTCTTTTTGCAGCAGGGCCTGCAAGAGAAGCGGACAGAGGTCAGAGCCTGCGGGCCGAGCCCTTCCGTGGGGCTGCTCCGGAGGCACCGGGAATGGGGACACGCAGGCGGCTCCTGGCCCCGAGCTCCTGCCCGCAGGACTCCGGGCAGGCGGCTCCCAGGCCAGCCCAAGCTCCAGCTCCAGCTCTGACTATCAACAAAATTAGCACAGATTGATTTTGTCAGGCTCCCGCAGTCTGGGTGACTGCATTGCCGAGGCACCACAACCAGATCCTATTAAGATTTCTTTTTTTTATAAAAACAGTGACACTTCCTCCAACTTCTTAAATCTCCCGGGCTAAACTTGGCTTTTCTCACGGATAAAGTGATCCTTATTCAAGTTTTGTGACTTCTGAGAATTTTTCAATATGGGGATGAAGGTACCAGCTTTCCTAATTATGACCTTCAAATCCAATCTGTTTGCAAACAGAAGGAAATCAAACCAGTCAGAACTTTATGAGTGCTGCTACACATGCCCATCAGGAAAAACTGCAAATATTTGCAGCTGAACACAGAGCAAAATGTTCTGCAGTACTTCGGCAACACTGACAGATCCAGGACACAGAATCATGGAATATCCTGAGCTAGAAGGGACCCACAGGGATCATTGATCCAGCTCCTGGCCCTGCACAGACACCCCAACAATCCCACCCTGGGCATCCCTGGGAGTGGTATCCAAACACTCCTGGAGCTCTGGCAGCCTCAGGCCGTGGCCATTCCCCGGGGAGACTGGGCAGTGCTCCACAGAGACCAAAAAAAAGAGCCTGGATTTACAGTTTGCTAAAGCACTGAAATCTAAATCCCACAGTTTCTGAGAGAATTTGGCATAACTTAAGCAGTTTGCTGAATATTTCCAGCCTGCTAAGCTGGGGCAGACTCCACTCACACTTTGGATGATGTTTTTAACGTGGTGTGTTTCATTTTGAAACTTTCTCAGGAAGATTTAAGAGACACTACAGAGGGAGAGGCAAGACCAACAATTGGATTTGTTCTGCAAATCTGCTTTTCAAACTTCATTGGGTTTGGGCATCCCAGGGCTCCTCTCAGTCCCTCTGCAGAACCACACCCAGACAGGACATGGAGCTCTACCCGCCCCCGGAGCATCCCTCCCAGAGCTCTGTGTCCCCCAAGCATCCCCCAGATCTCTGCCAGCCCCTGAACATCCCCCTGGATCTCTGCCAGTCCTGTAATCATCCTCTCACCTCAGAGACTACACACAGCTCCCTCTGCTCCCCACCCAGGCTGTGGTGTCCCCCTGGGGGTGTCCCCCGGCCAGCACTGTCACCAGCACTGTCACTGAGATCACTGCTGGTTTTTCAGAAACACTTGCTCTGCCCTCCCTCAGCAATTCAGACCATTCAGAGTACAGCCACAGAGTGCAGCCCAGTATCAATATTTCCCATGGTGTTCACTGTGTCACTGACAAAGAAAGGATTTTAGTCCCAGGTATTTCCAAGATGGGCATGTAAGGACCCCGTGCATAACTGCAGCCCTTTGCAGTATTATCCTGAAACCCCCATTAACTTCTCTTGGACACGAAGGTGTCCAGCATCTGCCAGGATAAAATTCATTATCTTTCAAGGCTACACTACAAATATCCAATAAACTGGGGAATGCTATTAACCGCTGAAGAAGGGTAAAATGAGCCTGGGAAAAAAAAATGTCATCATGGAACAGGTTGCAAAGTAATTCCATGTATTATTCTGTGATGTACTTCAGCTTTGCCCATTACATGCTCCAATTTCAAAGAGCAGCAGCGTTCCTATGACAGAGATTTAGATGCTCCCACTGTGGGTTCAGATCATGTCATCCCTCCAGTGCCTCCCAGGTACCACTGGGGCTCTCAGCAAAACCAGTCATTTTGCTGATGAGTTTTCTCACCAGTTCAGCCACAGTATTCCTTTCTCATTTCCAACAGGACAAGGACCCACTGGTGACGTATGGATTGAGCCAAGGAATGCTGTGGATAAGGTGTACCTGGATGGGCTCTGAGACAGTGACACAATCCTTGGCAAGGCTCTGCCTCACCAGGATAATGTAGTTGACAAAAGCATCATCCATAATTCAGATAAAATGATCAATAAAACCCTGTGGTTATTTTTGGAGAGGAAAAACAGCCTTCCTTGTTTAAAGGCTGTTAGGCCAGGGGGGATCATGTCCCCTGATGGTTGCTGGCGCTCTTCCCCACTCTGCTCCTGCACTAACTCCAGCATCTGCAGCCCAGCCTCTGTGCAACTTCGAGACACATTCCAGTCTTGGAGAGTTCAGGAGAGACACCGTCTACCTCGATAATGAATCTCTCCTGAGTCACAGCTCATCATTATCATTGGCAATTAGCACCAGGTATGGATTTGATTTTCCTCAAAGAAATTAATTTACATGAAAATGGGGGACGCTAATGAAACATCAGCGTTACCAGGCTTTGCCAAGCTTTAATCCATGAGACACGAGCATTCCCTGCTCTTTACACGGGAAGCAGATACAGATCTCACACTCTCTGCTGCTGTTCTGCTAAAGGGTGACGGCTCCCCGACAGTGAACACAGATTGGCCTCTTGCAAACCACATATACATGTTAATTAATATACATCATGTTAATTAATATACATATAATTATGTCAGCCTCAGCTGGCCACTGATTTAGATGTGCTGGCAGCGAGCCAAGAGCAGCATCTGCAGTGCCGGGCCATTGCCTGTGCCCAGGGGGACACGGACCTGCTGCATCTGCGCCCCTTCCTCAGCTCCGGGTGAAGCACCACGCCAAGGGGCCGCGGGAGGAACGGGCTCTCGGTTTTGGGTACCAAATTCGGTGTGGAAAGGAAGCATCCCGGCCCCAGCCTGCCTGTTTGCAAGTAAAGGTGCTCCGGAGGCATTTGCACCGTGTAACTTGCTCAGAAAAAAAGGGGACTTTTCAAAAGAGCCTTAAGCACCTTAAAAAGAGGTTTCCTATCGCAGTGAGAGATAAGCGTCCTTTTCTGCTAATTTTCCACTAATTAGTGGTGAAGAGTGACAATGCCAACAGGAGATGAGTACGAGGGACACCTGAGGAATACAGACTGTTGACACAGGCAGGACCTCTGCACCGTCTCCAGTTCAGTCCAGGCACAATAATTCATTCCTTTCCAGCAGTGGGGGGAAGTGAGAGCCTACACCCATCCCCTTCCAGAAGTGAGTAACAGGATGGGAAACAGCTGCACCTCTGTGCCAACAACACATTAAAAACAAATACACAGAAGCAAAAATCCTCTTTGGATTTATAAGTTTCATCACTTGACTGGTTTTCATTATCTTGAGCACAGGTCACAAAGAAAGGAGCTCCCACAGCACCCCAGAGCAAGGCAGAGCTGTCAATACTGACTCAGAGCGAGATGTAATCACTTGCACTTCAATTTTATGCACATTTGTAACCTCTTCCATGCTTAAAGAGAAAAGATTTACAGTGCAAGAAATGAATTTTATTGCAGCCCCCAGGCATCTCAAGCTATCAAATGTATGAAACATCATCTCAGTATTCCCAGCTCCGAGCAGGGATGGACATGGGCATGGCTCTGAGCCTGGAACCCCTGCTCTGATTCCCTCTGCAGTCACTGTGGCAGATAATTCTTAGCTCCTCTCTTTCATTTCTTTAATTCTGGCTTAGCAACCCATATCATTTGTGCCAGGCAGAGCAGAGGCTGATTATTAAATCCTACTTCTAGTCCATCTAAAATCAAAATGGAGCTTTGTGGCTTCTCCTCCATCTCTGCCAGAAAGACAGAGCTATCCCCATGCTCTGCTGCCTTTAAATTGGGGAATTTAGATGAGAGTGAGATGAAAGCAACAGGCCTAAATGATTCTACATGCTTGCCCAAACCCCAACAAATGGAATGAAGCTTGCAGAAAATAATTTTAAATTTGGTATCTAAATGTAAATGGATTGTTCTTTCACATTTTGACATCTCTCTGTTGTGCTACCACAGTGTTCTGGCACCTTATCAGGTCTCTCAGTGCCTGCATTGTACAAAGCCACTTCACTGCCCACGCTGGTGGGTGCCTCCAGCCTGGACCCCGTGGCTTTGATGCAGATGAGCAATGGAATGTCCTCTTTTAATAACAGAATGTGAATATATGAAATAACAAATATAACATTAGGAAAAGTGTGTTCCTCCCTAATTGCTTTGCAGCCTTCTCTCCTCATAAATTATATCATCTTCAGCTGTCACTCTTGGTGCAGCAGCACAGCCAGTGCCTGGGCACTGGGGACAGCTGGGAATAGCGGTGGCATTCCGGGTGTGGGAGATGCCTCAGCAGATCCCAGAGAGCACCAGGGCGGGGCAAGGTGCTAAAAACATTTCTGCTCTTTCCTGATTTCAGATTTTCTAGGACACAACTGGTCAGGTGGCAGCTGGTGACGAGCTGGACAGGCTCTGGATGTGCCAGCCACAGGACATGCTCAGGTGACACAGTGCTCAGGTGACACCATCATAGAATCACTGAACTTGGAAAAGTCCTCCAACATCATCGAGTCTACCCCTTTCCCCAGCCCTGCCAAGGCCACCACTCCCCCATGCCCCCAAGTGCCACATCCACACGCCTTTTAAATCCTTCCAGGGATGGGGACTCCACCCCTGCCCTGGGCAGCTGTCCCAGGGCTGGACAGCCCTTGCCACGGAGAAATTTTCTCTAAGATCCAACCTAAAGCTTCCCTCGTGCAAGTCAAGGCTGTTTCCTCTTGTCCTGTGACAAACCGTCTCTGGCCATCCCTACATCCCTTCTGATGGACACGGCCCTTTAGGTTCTCCAGCAGGATAACTGGATGGATTGTCCTTAGGAATCACTGAAAATCCCAAAGGTGGCTGACACCTCAGGTGGGGCCATGTGGGCACATTTTGACCTGGCATAGGCACATAATACACATCATGCACATAATAAATACACACAACACAGTGCTTGCTGTTGGAAATCCACTGAGCTGCCACAAAAATGTCAAATGCTGCAAAAGATGAAACCAAAGCAGCCTCCCCCACATGCCCAGACACGGATTTGAGGGGACAAGGCCAGGTTTTCTGTCGACTCAGCTCAGCTGATGTGAGCAGGGTGCCAGGAGGAGATGTCCAGCCAGGCTGTCCAGTCCCACCCCAACACCACTCCGGTGCCTCTGCTCCCCATCTGCAGAGCACTGGTAACATCTGTGAGCTCCTGCTCCAGAGGGGCCCAGGAGGTGACACCAGCACCCAGAGCTCACCAGTGAGTGATGAATGTCAGGAGAGCACCAGAACAGAGAGCTAGAGCATCCTGCTCTGTACACCCTGGATAGCCTGGACACGCCTGGCTCACCTCAGGAGCTCAGAATGCAATTAAATAATGAAACTGTTACTTCAGCTCATTAGAATAATGATGTTTATGCATATGCATGCAAATACTGTGCTCAGAGCAGGGCTGGGCAGATGCTGCAGGTGTATTTTCATCCAAAGAGCCCTCTCCTCTCTGTCACTTCACACAGCTTCCACTCCTAAATTCCTCACATTCTATCCAGGGCTCCATTTTACCTTCAGAGCTCCCTTATTATTATTATCCCTTTTAGACACGGCTGTTTCCCCTGCCTGTCACACGGCCCCTGAGCACACCCAGCCTGCAGAGCACAGCAAGTGAGTGGCAGCACCCTCGAAGTGAGCCCTGAACTCAGGGTGCTGCCAGAACCCCGCACAGAGCAGCACCGGGCCAAGGAGCAATTACAAATATTCAATACCCCGGGTTCCTTTAATGAGCACTGCTTTGAAGTTCCCAGAAGGATTTAATGGGAAGGAAGAGTCCGACCTCGCCGGTTCCCCAGAGCATGTGGGGGTTTGAAGCCAATTTTTCTTTCAAAAGTCTGTTTTAGCTTTAAAAGCTTTCAAGCAGTAGCAGCTATCGGGGTGTGTGTTTTTAATTCCTCAGGTTTGGTTATGATGCTCTTTCTGTGAGAACTGGGAATGTATCCGAGAGGAAGAGTAATAAAAGCAGTTCTTGGATAAGATAATGGCATAATAATAGCATCAATTCAGGTCAAAGTGGCAATGATCTGACCCTCTTAGAGCTTAAGACAGCGTGGGAGGGTTTGAGTACATAGAGTAAGTGTTTGCTTTGGTGTCCTGCAAATGTGTTGGACTGAGCCCAAGCTGCTGGTGAACTTCTCTCTCCAGAGAAGGAACCCAGAGCTCAGATAACACAGGGACAGCAATTCTATCAGACACACGCCTGCACTGCAGCACAGAGCCAGACAACTCTGACTTTGTTTCCAGTAGATTAATTCCCATTCATTCTGGTGAAGCAGCCTTTCCCCCAGTGAATCCCAGAAAGGATGGAATCATCATCTCCGTCACCCCAGAAGCCACAGAATGATGTCAAGGTTATTCTGTGCAGTCCCTGTGCATGAGGCACCTCTTTGGAAAGAGGAAAGAAGAAGGAATGGACTGTTGGAAAGCTGGGCATGTTTTCCTCTTGTGTACAGATAAATAATGGACTTGGGCTCACACACAGAGCTCTGGCAGGGGGGGACAGAGAGAGCTGCTGTGCTGGAAAGCTTTTCCTCATGGCACAGGGTAACCATTACACTTCCCTAACACTGCTCCGTGGACAGCAAATTTAAGCTGTCTACAAAGACAAGTAAGAAAAAATCCTATGGAACACAGCACAAAACATGCACTTCCTATTTTCAGGAGAGAGCAATGGTGAACTGCCAGTTAACTCCAGCTCTCCAGCCTGGAGAGGGATTGCAACCCACTGAAATGCCACTGAACTCCTGCTCGAGACAAGGGCACCTGGGGATTTCAGCTCTGCCAGCCCTGAAAATTTACAGAAAACCATAAACCAGAAAGTTAATGACTTCTTATGATGCTTCTATAACGATTTCCCTCGTGGATACAGGGAGCACTTTGGGTTTGTCATGGTTTTCCATCACTGGGCAGTAAGCTCAGACCCTGGGGGCAGCTGCCCTTCCCGGGCAAAACACATGCCTGAGGAATGTTAGCAAACTCCAATGGCCTCTAGCAGGAGACATCCCCGTGGCAAGGGCAAAAGGCAGTGCTGGAGGCAATCTGCTCCTTCGCAACATAGACTTGTACCTGTATGAATTGTCACGAGCTGTAACCAGGGATGGGGGACATGCTGGGATATCCCTAAAAGCTGGGCTGTGAGAGTGCTCCCTGGAGAGAGGTGGCACTCAGCACATGTGCTCCACTTACAGAGGCCAGTGACAGCTCTGTGTACACAAACACTGCACATCATTTATCTCCTGCCTCCGAGCTGCTCGCGCCAATACCTCTGTCAGCCTCAATAAGCTCCTCCTGATAAGCTGCAGAGATGATCCAAAGTGCCTGTGGTGACAGACTCTGCTCCCAGCTCCCCAGGGCTGGGCTGAGGGATCAGCTCCACCAGCCACCCCTCGGCTTTGAGGAGTTATTGGAGTGGGACCTCCAAAGACCAATCCAGAGATGAACCTCCCCACCTGAACCACCAAAATAAATGCGACTTTCAGTCATAGAACAGAGCCAGGTTGTTTGCAGCCTGAAAGATCATCAGGGTTTTGCCAGAAAGAGAACTGTGGGATTGAGATTTTGAGTCAGGAAATAAGACTGTAATAGGGAAGGATTAGTTGTACCCTTCCATATAAAAGCTAAAATCAGCAAAGTATGGCACTGCTGAAGAACATCAATCTCAAGCACGTTTGGCTGCATCCTTTTCCTATCTCCATCTCCTCCTTGTCTGCTTTGCAGATAAAAACTTCTGCGTCAGGTGAAGCTTGAGAGTATCTGCCCCACCAGGATCAGAGGATGCACAGCAGGAAGGCTTATCAACACCTCCAGCAGTGAAGGATTGCAGAGGGGCACAGGCAGAGCTGTGTTTGTGCTCTGGCAGTGGGACGTGGTCAGGGAGTGGGGGACAGAAGTCCTGCTCTGAGTGGAGGAGGATGTGAGGATGGAACCAGTTCTCAGGGGACAAGGGAGTCACTGTACAACCCTCACACCCATCCATCCCCAGAGTGTCACCTGCACCAGCTTCACATGGAGCTGGAGAAATGCACAGGATCTTAGGAAATGTGTTTCCAAATGTTTATGAGATTATGGCAGGGAAGAAACAAACCCAACTCATATTCCTTAATTGGAGCTGGCGGTACAGAAAACCTGCTAATTCCAACTCCATTTCTACTGCTTCTGTGTGAATGCCATGGGCTGGAAAGATAACAAATGGGGGCAAATTATTTTCACGTGCTTAAAACAAAGTAATTAACAGCACTTTGGTTATCTTACCTGGAAAGCCAGGCTCTGCAGAGAGCTGTTAGAGCCAAGTGTGAAAACAGTTTGCATGAAACATAATTAAAATTATGACCTGAGTGATGGCTTCAACATCCCCAAGGAGGCCTGGAGTCAGAGCTGTTGGAAAACAATTCACCTCTGCCTCCTGACTGTGTTGCTGAACTGGTTCCAGAATGTCCCCAGTGCCTTGTCCCCAGCCCCTGGGCCCGGCGGGGGCTCCGTGGCTGCCCTGCCCTCCCAGCCCTGCTGTGACCTGTTCCAGCACATCTCTCCAGCCTTTATTTCTCCTGCCTTCCTGGGAGGTGTTGCAGGCCTCACAGGGAAGAATTCCTTGTCAATATCCCACCTAACCCTGCCCTCTGGCAGTGGGAAGCTATTCCCCATTCCCCTTGTCCTGTCCCTCCAGCCCCTGGAAATATTCTCTCTCCACCTTTCTTGTCAGCCCCTTCAGGCACCAGGAGGCCACAGTTATGTCCCCCTGAAGCTTCTCTTCAGCACTCCCAATTCTCCAAACCTTTCCATGGTTATACAGCAATCACACAAGCAATATTTTCTTACTCACACCCAGGAACTCCTCTCCCTTCCTGCCAGCTGGCTTGCTCCAACTCCTTGGCAAAGACTTGCAAGTAACAAACATCTTAACAGGAAAATCAAGCATGTTCATGAGGTGCAAAGAGACTCAATTCACTGGAAAATGTATTCCTGGTGTACAACTCTGTTACACAGTGTCTGACAAAATTACACTCTGAGCTGCACTGTTAAACAGCCCAATTTTGCTGCAATCAACATTTAATTTTTTAGCAGAAAGTCTTGATTTCAAATAGCCTGGAAATGTTTAACAGCTGATATTAATAAGACCCCAGATTTATTGCAGGGCTCTTTATCCCAGGGACATGATAAGCATCGTGACAAAGTGGTGTGACTATGGCAACTCTTACCTTTTTTATTTCTTTTTCCCCTGAACAGCAAGAACAGGCACCTCACTGGATGCAGTGCCAGACTGCTCCCAGGTGAGAGCCAGAGCCCTGGGTCACTGAGGGGAAACTCAGCCGAACCTCAGATCCCAGCACCGGGCTGCCTTTCTTGCCTCTTATGTGTCTCCACAGTGTGTTTCGTGGGCATTTACATGTATTTGACCTAATTGCCTTCCTTGTTTTTTCATTTTTCTCTATGGGTAGAAAACAACCCCCTGCCTTTGCTCCCTGCTGTCAGACAGAGTCCAAGCCAAACAATCTCAGCCTGAAGTCGAAACACCTCTTTTCAAGACCAAAAGGATGCTCTCCTCTAATGAATCCCATACCGCACTGGGAGACCCCACATTTCCTTCCCTGAAGGCAGTAAAGAGAAACGAACCCCCTGTGATGTTTTCCAGAGGCCCTGGGTGTGACAGCAGTGCCTGTCAGAGAGGAGCACCCAGAAAGCCCAATTTCTGATGGGCCATTGCTTTGATTTGCTGCTGCTTCCTGGGCCTCAAAAGCCAAACAAACCCAGGTCCCTGCACAAATATATTCTCTGTTTGCTCTCTGTGACAACACAGACCAACATCTCCCTCATTTCCAATGTGATTTTCTGCCAGTGACAGAGCAGAGCTGTGCTCCCACCCTCCCCAGCCCATCAGCACCTCATTTCCCAGAGCTGCTGGGATTTTCTATGGTTTGTTTCCCACAAGGTGACAAAAACCATCAAGGTTTGGACAGCATCACCAAAGACACACAATGAGGCAGGAACGGAGATTTTTTTGCTGTTCTTACAAAATCTGAGCAGTTTTCTCTCTCCATCCTTGCAATCATGTCCACCAAAAACTGCCTGGATTCGTGTCTTTGAGAAATTAATTTTGCTGCAATATTGCTTGGGTTTTGTTCTCCTGGCCTTTTCACTCCATCATTACTACAATTTCCTTTTTGAACTCACTTGCCAAATTTTCAACAGATTTGTGAACAAAAAGGGTGCTTCCAGCCCCCGGTTCTGCTGCTGCTGGGAACTCTGCAGCTGTGAGCTGTTCCCTAAAGACTGAATTCCAGCGATTTCAGGGACTTCAGGGGAATGAAGGGGAGGATGTGAAGTTTGATTTCCTACAGCTCCTTCCCTGAGTCATGTCCCCAACGGGGAGAAGGATGTGAGTGAGTGCTGTAAGAGCCCCCAGCAGGGAGCTGAGAACAGCATGGGGTGAGCACTGATATTTGCCCTGCCTGGGAGAAAGGGAGCCATTACAAATATATGGAAGATAAGAGAGCCAAAAGCCGTGTCTTTTCCCTGATACTACAATTTATAAATTTGACAGAATCTCCCGGAAAGGATGTAAGGAGTGATAAATTAGTCAAAGGGAGAACTCAGAGCTACTGAGAGTTTGCTTAGCAAAAAAGTGAGAGGGACTGGTCCATGAGGTGTAACTGTATCTGCTCACTCCTCGTCCAAATTTCCCAGGAAAAAAGATCACATAAGAAGACAGAAAAAAAGTAATGAACGATCAATACTTACACACTAATTAATCCTAATTTGTGCTCACAGACATCCATCTACTACCCAGCTTTTAATAGCCAAGGCACTTCTAGCTGTGTGTTTTTATTCACACATCAAACTCGAAGGCGATGGTTTAAGTGCCCTCAGAATTTCAATTTTTAAAAAGGAAAGAGTCTGACACTTCCCTGCATATTTACAAGTCTCGTATTGTGTAAGTCATGGAAGGTGTGAGACAGTCTGCAAATAATTAATAGGGGAGCAGGCAATTATATGAATGTACCATCAAAAGTAATTACTTTTAGATGTAAAAAAGAAAGTAACACAACCCCCAAGTGTTCAGACAGGAGGGAAGGTTCTCTCCGAGGGCTGGAGCCCCTCTGCTCTGGAGCCAGGCTGGGAGAGCTGGGGGTGCTCACCTGGAGAGGAGAAGGCTCCAGGGCCTAAAGGGGCTCCAGGAGAGCTGGAGAGGGACTGGGGACAAAGGCTGGAAGGACAGGACACAAGGAATGGCTTCCCACTGCCAGAGGGCAGGGCTGGATCGGATATTGGGAAGGAATTTCTGGATGGGAGAGTGGTGAGGCCCTGGCACAGGGTGCCCAGAGAAGCTGTGGCTGCCCCTGGATCCCTGGAAGTGTCCAGGGCCAGGATGCACCACCGTGCAATACTTTTAAAATAAGCACATCACCATTAGAAGGAATTTGGGATGTTTAGTTTTCCAGTCAGCCATTCCAGAATCAAAACAGATGCAGTGAAGCGCTGTCAAAGTCTTTCCATTATCATTCTCATTTCTTAGCAGCCTTCACTGAACAGAAAATCCCTCAAGTGAGGTTAAACACAGAGTATTTTCTCAGGATGAAACTGGCCAGATTTAAAACAAAAATGACACTTCAATCTAGCAAATAATTATTCCTTAGCACACACTGGAGGCGTGATGAGCTACAGAGCATCTCACAACTCAGACCCAGAGCCTTCAAAGAGCTGCCTGTCGCCAGGGCTGCTCATGGCCTGGGGCACCCTGGGCTCCCAGGGCTGTGAGCAGGAGGAGAACAGGCACGGAAAATCCTTGGTATTAGGGGGTACCTGAACTATTTCCCTCTTCCAACACCAGCCCCAGATCAGTTTGAAACCATGTCATGACTCCTATCACAACAGCTTCATTACGGAGTACTTATGTAATTGCATTTATATTCCAGGGAAGCTGTGCCCAAGGCAGGCAGTGACTCCACACGTGGTGCTGCACATGCTGCAGACTGTGCCAGCCCCTGGCAATCACCTGGAGTTCCCCTGCATGCAGATCGAGCCAGGAGTGCCTCATGGAGCCACGCAGCCCCTCTGGGAGCAGCACCCTGTGCCCAGCCAGGAAGGGAGCTCCTGCCTCGGGCTGGCTCCCAATGCCACTGGAATCAGCACTCCCGGGGTGTCCATGTCCAGCCAGCCTCCCCAAACCCTGCAGACAGCCACTGGCCCATCCAAATCCATCCAGGAAGCACTGGAGATGCACTCCCTGCCCAAAGCAGCGCCCCAGGCCAGCTTCGGGACACCCAACGCAGAGGAATGCAGAGGCCAAGCCAAGGCCAGGACAGGGAGCTGCTCCTCCGTGTGCCCTCAGCCCTGGCAGCCACAGCCCAGCCCAGGTGGGGAGGTGCAAAGTGCTGCAGACCTTCCTGCAGTGCCAGCTGTGACCCTGCAGCTCTGCAGAAGCCTCAGATGTTCCTTTGCCTTGCTCTCTGATGGACAATTTCTTCCACAAAGAGTTTTTCAAGCCTTGTATTTTCATCAGCCTCAGGAGCAGAGAAGCCCTATTTGTCACTCGCAGGAAACAATTTAAAGCATTACAAACACATTTCTCTGTGCATCACAAGCAGAAATTGATACAGTCAAGTCAGGGCTCAGCTCTGTGTTCATTCCTACTACAAACACCTTACCAGCAAAACAAGTGTCAATTTACAGCCGGGCTGATGTTTTCCTGCTATCCCTGCTTTGTTTTTAATAAACTGCATTGTTTCATGCTGCTTTTTGTTTTGTATTCCTGGGAGAACAAATCAAAACAGCAACCAGGGCTCCAGGAGCCAGGGCTCCAGCAGCCAGCCCAGATGGAGCAGGAACACTGGGGCAGAGATGGAAAACAACCTGGAGCAGAGGAGCACTGGCAGGACCAGGAAAAGCCCATCCCTGGCTGTAGCATTTTCACAGCTTTTCTGGGCCAAATTTTAAAATCTGCTTAAAGAATCTGAGTGGCCAATTGCTTTTTATAGGACTTAGATGACATTTGTGTGCCTTTGCGGACAGCAATTCCTTGTATTATTTCCATTATTACACAGAAAAAAAATATTCCAGAATCGGTGTGAGCTCCCAATTATTTTAAATTTTTTGTGGCATTAAAAAAAAATTTAGTTTTATTAAAAGAAATATTTCTCCTGAGATTTAAGTGTCTTCCATCTCTCTCTTTCTCATTTCCTTCCTTTAAAAATTTCATCTTCACACAGCTGCCCTTTCCTGTCTCCTTTTTCATTTGCAGTAATACTTTGAGTGGCCCCTTCTCCTCGCCTGCTTTGTTCTATTTCCCTGCAGCCCAGCCCTTCCCGCCTCCAGCTCTTGGGTGCTCCGGGTCATCCCGGGGTTCATGGAGAGCTTCATGCCTTCAATCGGCCTTTCTGCCTGAGCTGGGAGTTGGCATAATGGCCCTGATTCAAATACAATAAAAACCAATTTGAGCACTCAGCGAGGACTGAACTGATGCTGGAGCTGGGGCAATTTACACCAGCCAGAGATATCTGTAATTTTTTTCCCTGTGACTCAGAGACTCAATTCAAGCAACATTCCTACCTTTGCTGATAGAAGTTCTCGCCTATTAAGGACCAGCTAAACATTCGGAAGGCTGAATACAGTGATTTTTCCAGCCCCCAGTGCAGAGCACCACAGGAACCAGGTCAGGTACAACCTTTTGTACCTGGGCAAAGTCCCCTGAGCACACACGGAATTGTGAGAAATACTTATTAATGGTTGGTAATCACTTCTCTCCGGTATCAAAGGCTTCCTCCCTCTCATTGCCCTAGGAAAGCAGGAATTCCTGGCCGATGCAGTCACGAATACCAAAGGAGCTCACCCATCACCAGATCACCACGAGGCAGCCACGACACCCAGGAAAAGCCAGCCCACAAAATTGTTCACTCATGGTTCCACGGAGTCAGTGGGCACTGGGCTGCCCATGGGGAGAAGAAGCTTTTCCAAACTCTTTGGAGCCATTTATAGTTTTGGAGTAGGGAGGGTTGATCACATTTTGGCAAACGTTATCTCTTTGCTGCCAGGCAAACCTCTGGGTAGAGGTGCTGGGGATGACTCAGAAAACACTTTGTTAGTTGTCAGATGTGGTGGCCAGAATTAACTTTTGATCATTTGTTTGTTCTTTTTTAAGCAAATATCTCCATCCTCAAAGGCTTTATCGGGATCCACCTCCAGTGGTGGGAAGCAGGAGAGCCCTCAGAGCTGGTGCTCAGGGATTCCAGCACAGGCACTGGAACCACCCATGTCAGGGGTCTCCCCTTTCCCGGGCAAACCCTCCCATGGCAGCCTTTGGCAATGGGTTTGTGACCGATTTTTAAGTGAGATATTTGTTTTAGCACAGCTGCACTAATGAACATTCCTCATATAGTTATGTATATAATAGTAAATCATAATAATCACCGTCATCATAATCATAATTTGAGAATAAAATAATAAAAGCTCGATTTTCCTTACCTTTTTGGAAAGCAGGCAAAAGCTACACAGTAGGTGGAAGAGTGTACCAAGTAACAGACTTTTGAACACTCTTTCTTACTGGTGGTATGGAGTCTACAGGGAAAGTAAATACATTGTATGTAGGATAGGTCTGGGCACCAGAACACTCACAGCCTGCCCTGCCGTGAGGCCCTGCCGTTCATCTGACTCAGAGTGGGGCACTGCAAAGCTGAGAGGCACCAGCACAGGAAATCAGCTCTGGTCAGCACCAAATGAACCAGGTCACAGAGCTCAGGTACCTCCAACCACGGGAGCAGCAGCTCACAGAAGAGCAGGGCTGGCTGAGCAGACTTTTCCTTCCTCTCCCCTGAACCAACACGGGGATATTTTGGCTGTAGTTTCAGACCCCCCCATCCCTGCTCAGCCACAGAGTCACTCACAGGTTCCTTGGCATCATCAGCAGCCATTTTAGTACTTTGGATGGAGATATTCTTTCCTCAGGAAGGTGGAAGAGGCCCCATGAGCTCAGTGACATTGGGGGAGAAGAGGGAGGATGAGGAGGGATGGACACACAGACACAGCACGGGAGGATGAGGAGGGATGGACACACAGACACAGCACAGGAGCAGTTGCAGTCTGAGGCAGGAGATGTTTGTGATCCACCACCCAGATCCCCGTGGGACCCACGCAGTCAGTGCCCACTCTCGTGGCTGGAGGGAAGTGAGGATGGACATGCAGTGCCCTGGCTGCCGTTGGCATGGAGAGGGGCTGGCAGCACACGGGAAAGCACCACAGGGAGCACAGGGAACATGGACACAGTGCCTGGGGTGTTCCCTAGGAAAACTCAAGCAGCTGCCAGGGAAGTTCCACTTCCTTGCTAAAAGGGGAAGTGTCCAAGGCCAGGTCGGATGGGGCTTGGAGCAACCTGGGCTAGTGGAAGGTCAAAGGTCCCTCCCAGCCCAACCATTCTGTGGCTCCATGAAAGCAAACACTGAGAGGACCCAGCCCTCAGGAGGCATCACCTCCTCATCACCACACAACCACACTGCTGATTGCCTGATTTCCTGTCACTCTGTTGGGGAGAGCCAAGAATTAAAACAAGCTGCTTGGGAAAAGGAGTAATTACATGTAAATCTCAATATAAGTTAAGTATGGGTTGGAGGTTCCAACATTCCTCTCCCAGTCTGACACTGCTCTTGCAGCAGAAACTCGAGCAGACAGCCCAGCAGGGCACTCACTGCCTGCTTCACCTCAGGCTCCATGAGAAACATCTTCCCAGCCAGTGTGAAATTCACCCAAAGACACACAAGAGCACAACAAACTGATCCCAGGGATGTGAGCTGCTGTGCACCAAATCCTGCTGATCCCAACCGTGCACTAGCAGGGAAAGCCGTGCAGTGAGTGACAGCAGGCACATGCCAGATGGCAAACAGGAGTGATTAAGAGAGTTTTCCTAAATAGAATGGAAAGCTTGGCCTTAATATATCCCATTCAGCATGAAAGCCCTCCCACGGTGTGGCTGGGGAGCTCAGCTCCTCGTGAAACTTCTGATTTCCCAGAGATCCCGAGGAAATGTGTAACACAGTGAGTCCCTGCTCCCCTGAGGGGTGGGAGATGAGGTCACTGCATTTCAAGTGATTCTCCTCTCATGTTAATCAGTGTCCTCTTTTAGACTCACCCCAAACCCCCAGTGTTTGAGCCCAGCTCTCCCAAGTGCTCTGCACATTTTCTTCTGAGCCTAAATTCCAGCAGATTGCCCCAGAGCTGTGTGCAGTGGCTCCACAGGACGAGGATCACCTGCTCCTGGGAAGCTGCTCACAGAGTTCACAGACTTCCAGCCTGACATGCACATCCTCAGTTCATTACCACAGAAGGGTTTGGGTGGGAAGGAATTCAAGCCCATCCAGTGCCACCCCTGCCAGGGGCAGGGACACCTCCCACTGTCCCAGGCTGCTCCAAGCCCCAGTGTCCAACCTGGCCTGGGACACTGCCAGGGATCCAGGGGCAGCCCCAGCTGCTCTGTTCTTTTAAAGCTCTACTAAAGCATGGAGATTCTTTCAAGGCTATTTCTCTGTAAAAGCACCCACATTCTGCTTTTGGTTTGACTGTGGCCTGTGAGTAGGACAGGCCATAAATCTGGGCTCAGTCCCCAAACTTCCAGTGTTTGGAGGTACATGGATCCTGTGCTGGTGCTCCCTGGGTCTCGGGAGATATGAAACACTCATGGCTTTCCAACAGAAATGGCAACTCCAGCATCCAGAAGCTGAGCAAGCAACAGCAGCAGCCCTGTGAGACACAGTAGAAAATCAAACTGGAAACCCCAACTGTACTTGCACACCCTGAGAGCTGAGCCAGCACCTGAATTCGCTCTGTGCTGTGCTGATTTTGATCCTCCCCAGGAATTTCCCCTGCTCCTGCCTCCCTGAGCTCCACAGGAGCCTGGCATGGATCCAACAACCAAACCCTGTGCCCTGGTCAGAGCCCTGGGGGGACCAGGCACCCCCTGCCCCACAGCCAGAGGCCACCAGGGCGCATCAGAGGGGAGCAAAGCCAATTTTGCAAAGAAATACTGAAAACACATTCTTTGGTTTTCTTTTGAAAGAAGATATTTGAAATTTTTAAAAAATTGTTCCAAGATGCGTCCAGGGTGATTTGTAATTCACATTTCCTATTTTCTGATTGGTAAAACTCTGGAAAATTCCCTATTCACAATATAAAATATTTTTAAAGTGAAATTGCTATAAAAACTTCAAACCCATTTTTATATATGGACACCATACTCAAAATTTTACTGAAAACTATGTTTGAGGACTTTTGCTTGGATGTTGAGACTTTTTTTTTAAGCTCACTAGTTCAATTTTCATTTTTTTCCACCTAAAAATGGAACTGTAAAAAACTTCTATTCAACAGAATATTCAAACTTTAAAAAAAGAAACTCAGTTCAGGTGTTCAAGGAATTACTTTTATACACATTCATGAACGATGCCTTATCAGGGGGTTGATCAATAACCTAATCAACGCTACAGGACAGTAACTGCAGCACTTACACTGGGACTAATGTACCCAAAACCTTTTAAGTACAGCAGAAGTTTATTTCATTTGATTTTCTAATAATTTTTATGAACACACAGACCTGGGGAGTGAACGAGCAGTGCTAGGTGCAGCTGAGACTATGAACAGATGGAACTCTATATAAACAGTGCAAATGTTTTTAAAAATCGGTATTTCACAAACCATAAAAGAAAAGGTAAAAGCCCAGTACTTGGTTTATAAACCAGAAACTCAGAGATTGCACATTTCCTAACAAATACATTTATGTGCTCTAAAATCCCACTCAGTGAAGGCTCAAGGCAAAAGTGGCACATCTGGGCAAGCCAGGGGCCTCTGCCCCTTGTGCCTCTTAAAAACATATTCTGGTCTATAGCCCTGGACTAAAAATGGGGTGTTTGACCAGAAACATGGGGGCTAGGTGGGCAGTATTTATTTTTAGCAAAAATATTTCCTTCCCAAAGAAAAATCTGGCTGTTCTTTGGTGGGAGGGGAAAACATTCTCAGAAGCCTGAAACCAGCAATAAGAGGCAGCACAGGAGAATGAGACCAGGAGGGGACCCAGGGGAGGGAAGGCCCCAGGCTGGGCTTCCCACAGGGAACACTGCAGCATCACAGCTTGGGTGGTTTTCCCTTTGTTCAAATCTTGGGATGAGATTTTTAGATTTTGGATTTTGTGGGGGAGAAACTAATTTCAGCTTAGTTGATCCCAACAGTGATTAGTGAAGTCCACCAGCAACACATTCCCCTGCCCTGGCCCAGCTGGCTTTCAAATTCTCTTTTCCTTCCTTCCCTTCCTGAAATTTGCCGTGGCAGAGGGCCCTGAGTGTCACTGGGCAACACCCCAGTGCAGGAATTCCATTTGTGTCCTCCTGCACTCAGGCTCTGTCCAATACCGCTGGAAGAGGCCTAATACAGTCCTTCATTTGTGAGAACCATTCCCTCCCTGTCTCATGTCAGAATCCCAGTCCAGCCTCCAAAGACAAATTTAGTTTTTCCAGTTGCAATGTATTTTGTACACCTGCATGATCAGACATCAGAGAAAAATCCTGCAGGGGTGAGCAGGGGAGGGAAAGTGCTGTGTCAGGGATTTGCTGCCTGTTCCCACTCTGACAGCAGAGCTGCTGCTCTGAGGCAGAAATTCCAGCAGCAGTGAACAGACAAGAAGTGGCAGGGATTCCAGCAGCAAAGGGGTGAGCGGAGCACGGGCAGGGAAAGGGCATTTCTCCGCATTCAGATCTGGTTTCTCACAAAAACTGCAGACATGCCCAAACCTTTGCAGTGTGCTGCGAGTTGTGCAGCTGTCTCCTTCCTCAGCTCCTTCCAGATTCAAATGCAAATCAAATTTGATGGCCTCAGTCTGTAATTTCGTGCTGTGCTATCCTCTGCTATGCACATTAAGGAAACTAGAAGTGTCTTTGCCATCTATTTTCCTTTTAAATCGGTGGCAAGATTTGCATTAAGACCAGATAAAATCCCTAAATGGGAATCTTCAGGGATTGTGAGATTTTTGCAAATCAACTTTGCAAGAATCAGGATGAAAACTCGGGTTAGCAGAGTTTTTGGTGCTTGTCTGGGAACCTGTCCCTGCCAGGGCCAGCTGGACACGGGCTGCAGGGTTCTGTGCCCAGGGATGTGCTGATCCCTCACCCACAGAGAGAAAGCAGGGGGAGCACGAGTTACTCACAGCTCCCAAACACTTCATGAGGCGCTGCTGCCAAACGGCACAGCTCAAAACTTGGAGATAAAAATAGAGACTTTAAAAACACACGAGAGCTGAAAACCCTGTGATGGAGCAGAGCAAGCAGGGTGGAGGCCCGGGCCGGTGGGTGCTGCAGAGCCCCAGTACTCACTGTTGGGGTCCACGTTCTCGCAGAGCTCGGTCTTGGCCTCGCCGTTGGGGCGGTCGCTGGGCTTGTGGGACAGCCGCGAGGACATTGTGGCCGCCGTCACCACGGCCTTGAAGCTGCGCTTGCGCTTCTGCACGTTGAGCTCAGGGTGGAAGATGATGATGTAAACCTTGGGCATGTAGAGCATCCCCAGCGCCACCGACGCGCTCAGGTTCATGGAGATGGTGAGCGTGGTGGTTTGGATGTAGAGCTACGGGACAACAGAGACAGGTTACACACCAGGGGCCAGGGAGGCTGCAGCGCTTCAAACATAAACACCCACTGTGAAGTGATTTTGAACCACTTTGCATGTGTTGCACACCACAGGCCTGGCTGGGCTGCAGCACTTCACACACAAACACCCATTTTACACTGATTTTTAACCAGTTTGCAGTGAAGATGTGCGAGCTGAGACCTTTGCACTGCAGCCACCGTGATGTTCCACACCAATCCCCTGCCTGATCCACCAACAGCCTCAGTGCTGGAGACTTTCGGTGGCCTTAACACAATTCCCACAGCAAGTTATGGCACAGCTTTTGTTCATTTATTTAAAGAGTGCAGATCAGATTTGGATTGAAATAATTCTGATATAAATTAAGGTTTAGCTGAGCTGTAAGTTATAGAAGAGAAACTATAATAATACAGGTTAGTAGAAATTTCTGACTTAAAAACATTGAGGAAGGTGGGATTTTCTTGTTTTTACTGCACTTTAATTCTTTACAATTCACTGAAATAACTTTGCAGAGGGTACACAATGATTTCTGTGCTCGTGACATTCAGCTGTGCTCAGTATTGCGAAAAAATATTTTCAAGTCAGACAACAGGTACTGAGATGAGTGTTCAAAGAAACCACAGGGATTAAAAAATGTACTCTGCAAATATACAGGGGTAGAAAAGCCTTTTTTACCCCTTTTTTTTTTTAACTGTCTTTTCAGAGGACACACGTAACAGATAAACCAGAACAATTGTCACGACTTAAGAGGATTCAGCACAATTAAAAGGCACAGAGACAGCACAATACATGTGTGAGGGAGCTGAAGAGGCAGCAGCATCTCTGCAGATCCTCTTCAGAAATTAAATATACAGGAAATCCAGAGAGATGGGAAAATCATCACGCACTGAGGCTGGTTGCTTCAGAACACTACTTCCTCTTCTCCTCCCATTCAGCGCTCATCAGTCTGAACTTCTGATGGAAGAACCCTGAGAACAACACAAATGTCTCCAGGCTTGCCCTCACGGCGTCCTAAAGCCACCTCTGGGGGAGCTTTCAGAGCCTCCGCAGCAAACCCCTGCCAACCAAACCGCTGCCATCGTCCCCAGAGCACTCGGAGTGCCCTGCCCCTGTGCTGCTGTCCCTGCAGGTGGCCCAGCGAGGTGGCCCCAGACCTCTGTTACTGCCGCTTATGCATTTAATGAGGGGCGTTCTGCACCAGCGCCAGAGCCTCCCCAGGCACCGCTGCAGCCAGAGGTGCTCCATGGGCTGCCCCAGTGGGAGCTCCTGCCTTGCTGGGAGCTGCCTCACCCTGGGCATCCTTTGATCCAACGCTTTCCCCTTAATCCTGGGCTGCTGCAAAGGCTGCACCCAGCAGCCCAGCGGTGCCTCAGGTATTCATTTTAATTTTTCCTGCTCGGAAGGGGTTGAAGGTGAAATGATTATTTAATCAAAGGGGTCTTTGCAGCACCTCCCCAGCCGAGTTCCCACCTTGCAAACGCTGATGGGAGATAAAAGGCAAGGGAGAAAAGAGCGTTTGTAGAACAAGGAGGGATGAGTGACACACAAAGCTTCTCATGACAAATGGGAGCAGTGTAAAGATAAGGGAAACTAATAGATATGCTTATTATGCAGAGTCTCAGTTTTATGTGTTTTATCTCTGCTTTGTGGTTTTACCAGCCAGACATAAAAATGCAGTTTACGTGAAACTATTTCATTTCTTATTTCACTTCTTCTGATAAATTCTCTGGAAGACTTTAGATGAATGCAAATGGATGACTTAAAGTACAAAGGATCAGATTTAACTGACAATGGGACTCTAATAACTCATGCGTGCCTTTTACAGCTGGCTGCTGAACCTGGCAGCTCCCAAACCTGAGATCAAATTAAGAAATTAAGATGCAGATTTAGTGAGAGATGCTCGAAATTGACATGAATGAGAACTGGGATGGAGCTTGTTCAGCCTGGAGGGGAGAAGGCTCTGGGATGACACAATTGTGGCCTTCCAGTGCCTGAAAGAGCTACAAGAAACACAAAGAGAGAGCGTTTACAAGGGCCTGGAGGGACAGGGGAAGGGGGAATGGCTTCAAACTGCCAGAGGGCAGGGTTAGATGGGATATTGGGAAGGAATTGTTCCCTGGGAGGGTGGGCAGGCCCTGGCACAGGGTGCCCAGAGCAGCTGGGGCTGCCCCTGGATCCCTGGCAGTGCCCAAGGCCAGGCTGGACATTGGGGCTTGGAGCAGCCTGGGACAGTGGAAGGTGTCCCTGCCCTTGGCAGGGGTGGCACTGGATGGGCTTTGAGGTCCTTTCAACCCAACCCATTCCATGATTGGAACTGTTGCCAGTGGAAATCAAGGCTTTCTAAAACCAAGTGGTGTTGGTCTCCCAGGGCCACTCCCCTGGAGGGCTTGAAGCCACATCTGCTATGACAGAAGGACAAAGTCACTCTGAAGGGTCACCCTCACTCCAATCTCCTTCTCTCTCAAGCAGACTGAATTCTGACAAATTTTAACTTCACACACTGCTTTGCAAATGCACCGACTTTGAAGCAGGCACTGGAGAAAACCCAACCCTGAGGACATCATTCACATGCAAAAGCACCTAGATTTTATCACTTCTTTTACATAAGTGATTTCCATTTGAATTTTAGATTTTTGTGTTTTCCAGATTCTTGCTTTATTCATGCAAATTGCAAAAATTACCTTCAAAACCTTGAGAGAAAATTGGACTGGTCTGGAATACACACATCTAATAACTGGCAATTTTTATAGAACAAAATACATCAATGGCTGATTCTGCATGAACAGTGATTTCTCTGGGAAGGAGAGCACTGCAGGATCAGGCCTCTGTCTCTGCCAACCCAGGAGAGATTTCCAGCTGCTGGGCCAGAAGAACTGAACTTACAGTTTATATAACAACTTCACTCAGAGCTGCAGGGCTTTGAAAAGTCCCTTTAGGAGTCAGAAATCCTTTTTGTAGGCTAAAGCTTTGCCTTCAGTCTAATCAGGAGCAACTGCTCCTCTTTTCTAATTCAGCTTTCTAATTGTGCACTGAATTGTGTTACGTTGCAATATGGAAATAAAGTGGTAACTTGAGATATTTTTGGACTTGTGCTATTACAAGCCAATTTATCTCAATTTTATATGGGAATTAAAACAAATGTCCTTACAGATGAAGCAGACAGTTTATAAATCTCCCAGAAGGCTTTTCCAGGTCATCTGAAGATTCTATCTCATTCTCTACATTATGTTGTGCAAATACAAGAATGAAAACCACTTTTAAATAAAAATTAAAATTAGCTTCCCCTGCGTTATGTGTTTGTAACAACATGGGAAGTGAAAGGACCTGAATGCAAACATGTCCTCAGACATTTTGGTGTCCAGTGGGTGGGGGAGGGCACTCCACCCTTCCTTCAGGAGCACTGTACCCTCACTGAAAACCCCAAACCCATCTGTACGTGCAAACACTGGTCCCGTTCCCTCAGCCAAGGTGATTTATGGAGGCTCAGGCAGGGCAGCTTTGCCCAGACAGCCGTGTCCTTCCAGGGGACTGCACAGGGAAATGGGAACAGCAGTGGGGAGGAGCCCTGCCAGCTCCCGGCCCAGCCCGGCTCGGCAGCCAGGGCTCGGAACAAGGGGATCCTTGAGGCCCTTCCCAAGCCAACCTGTTCCCTGATGTGGATGCCTTTTCCTGGTCTTAAAATCAAGAGTCATACACAGAAGGGGAAAAGGGATTTTACCTTGGTATTTATTTTAAGGATCCTTAGGTGCACACGTCCAGGTCAAATGCACCGAAATGCAGCCCGCCAAACGCCCACCCCAAAAGATCGGGTATGTCATTATAGGTGTTACTAATTAGCAGATCTATCAAAGATTCCCCAATGAGAGGCTCAAGTGAGCCCCCCTCCCCAAGGAGCCTTCTCCTGGATGGTTCTATCTTAGTTTACAGAATGTGTTCTGGAGAGGACCTTGGGGTCTGGGGCACACTGATCCCTAACTAGGAAGCTTCTAAAATGTTTAATCTCTTAGCTTGACAGACAAGTGCAAGAATGCAGGCAAAAAGCACTGAGAATACAGAAGTTGCAGAAAAGGTATAACAGGGGTATGAAAGAAAAGGCAAAAAATTGTCATGGCATCAATGATGATGATGATGATGATTTTAACATCAAGATATTCACGATCTTTGCCCTCCTGTGCCCCTCAGTGTGGACTTTTCCCATGGAACACAACCACATCCCTGTGCTGAGGTGCTGGCAATCCCTCAGAAACCAACCCAGAGCCAGCTGGGACAGCAGCCCTGAGGAAGGGGGATGCTCAGGACGTTTGATAAGTGACAAGGGAAGCTGCCCAAGGGACGCTGGATAAACAAATCACAGCAGTTGTGCTGGTCACAGTTATTACAGCATGAATAGCAGGGCAGGCAAAGAGCCCTTGCGGGATGGCTGTGGGATGCCAGGAAATCAGTCACACCATTTAATTACAAATCCTGTGCTTGGCAATCATATGAAAGGTGACACTGAAGGAAAGGATGGGATTTTAGCATCAGAAGATGTCCCTTCAGTGTCTGGTTGTTGCGCAGCCTGGCAGTGCTTGGGTGCCCAAAGAACCCCGCTGCTCCTGGCCAGGCTCAGGGAATGGGCTGCACATCACAGAATCCCAGCCTGGTTTGGGTTGGGAGGGACCTCAAAGCCCATCCAGTGCCACCCCTGCCATGGGCAGGGACACCTCCCACTGTCCCAGGCTGCTCCAAGCCCCAATGTCCAGCCTGGCCTTGGGCACTGCCAGGGATCCAGGGGCAGCCCCAGCTGCTCTGGGCACCCTGTGCCAGGGCCTGCCCACCCTCCCAGGGAACAATTCCTTCCCAATATCCAGTTTATACCAACAAAATGAGAATTCCTCAAATAGAAGCATCTAAAAGACCGACTTGCTGAGGGCAAGATCATGTCCCAGCCCCGTGGCAGCATTGCACATCCTGGGATGCAGGAGTGTTGTCATGGATCCTGTCCCAGCATGTTCCTTGGAGCAGAAGGCTCAGCCATCAAAAGGAAAATTCAGACATATTCCCAGAGATTCCCACCTGCAGAGGCCACGTGCAAGGCAGCCAGCATGGAGTAAACAGGACTAAAAGGACAAACTCCCAATTCCCTGTGCCTGCACGGTGAAACTGTTCCTCCTGATGTCACCTTGTCAGAGCCACTGTTCATTTTCATGTCCCAAGAGCACCCAGCACATCGAGTTTTTCAGCCTGTGGTTCAGGCAAACGTGTGGAGGAGAGTTGAAGTGAATGTCTGTATTTTAAATATCTTGGTTATTCCAGCTAAATATCTTACACAGCTTGTTCTCTTATATTAGGAACTTCCTTATGCAAGAAATTTGCATGCGCCAAAAATAAACGTTTATGGGTTATATCTATAACTTGTGTGATAATTCAAAATAGCAAACGCTGAAGCACTTGCTCTGAGAGTTCTGATGCAGATGCAGAAGAGAAGGAATTTTGTCCCTCCAGCCTGCGAGAGAAACTCTAACAGCTTATCTGGAAGGAAATTAAATTAGGCAGATAATTGGACAAAGCAGTGATGGAATAGCAAGTGCTGCTTTCAAACAGCATCTGATGTCTGACAGAGAAACTGAAGCAGCATCAGAGGCAATCCCACCAGTCAGACAGTTTGTGTAGACAATATTCAGCTGATTCCTCACCTGCTGCAAGAAGAGCTGCCTTGGCTTTCTGAAGCAGGTACAGAGACAGCAAAGGTGCCCAAAAACTGCTTGGAATCGCTTGGGAGTTGCTCAGCCAAGAAAAGGACAGCACTGGCCCTGGCTCAAGCCAACAAAGGATTAAAGGTGTTTGGAGTTGGTGCCTCCCTGGAACTGGCTGCTGGATTTCCCTGTCCTTGAATGGAAACCGGGCACCGTTAAGGGTGTGCCAGGAAGAAGCCATCCTGCAAGGACAGGAGGCTTTGGAGTGAGGTGTGTGCATCCCCACCATGAACAGGATAAGTTCTCTCTCCCTTTGGGTTCATCTGCTCTTTTCTGTGCCCCTGCACACTGAGCACAGCTCGGCACTCTGCTGCCCCTGGATGGGGATGGGGATCCTGCGTCCCACTGCGGATCCAGGGGTGGGCAGCCAGAGGCAGGGGCTGGGCTGTGATCCCTGTCTGCTCAGGGAGAGAATGAGCCCTCCCTGTCCTGTGCCTGCTAACAGAGGTGGTGACAACAGAGGGACACAAAACAGCTGCACGTCCCTCTCCTGATTTTTCTTCCCTGCTAATTACATGTCCACAGGTGATGGACAGAATGTGAAATGGATGAAGTTTCCTCACAGGATCCCAGCCATGGGCTGGTACCCAGAGCAGGTCTGCCCACACCAGGAGCGTCCTGAGACCTCCACCTCCCTGCTGCCGGCTCACCAAAGGTGATCAGAAATTTCAGCCACAGCAGGGCTTGGTGGTATTTCAGGCACAGCCAGAGGGAAGAGCTCCAGAAATCCCATTATCAATCCTCAGAACCATCTAACATCTCTTGCTTGGCATTGCTGTTTGTGATCATAGCTCTAAAATAAGTTACACATCACTAAAAGAGACAAACACAAAGTGCAGCAGAAGTAATGTACATCCTCAACTTCTACTATTAAAATAATGGCTTTTCCCTCTCTCACAGGCTGAGCACTTGGCTTTTTTGAGCTAGAAATAATTCTTCATCTGTCACTTCTTCCAAAAAAAAAAAAAAAAAAAAAAAAGGAAAGGAAAAAAGAGAAAGCCTTCATTTCATCGCTCCCCCTTGCCACTGCACTGCTAAATTGACTGACACACAATCTTGGCATTTTCAGGTATTCAGAGCCAGACTCTGGCTGCTGTTGTAAATCATATTTCTCCACACTTATTGCATTTTGTTCATTTTATACATGACCAGAGATTAGAGTTCAAATGAAACAGATTTTGCTATCCTTCTTATATTCGAAACGTCACCAGTCTAGAAATCTTTAATTTTACTCACTTCAACTATTGAATAATTCAATGTAAAAGGAGAAAAAACCCAACCTTGCAACCCTCAGTTTGAGATTTTGAGGAAAATAAAGTGAGAGTCCAGGGCTGTGTCTCTGCAGGATGGGGGGCACTGCACAATGCTGGGACTGTGGCACTGGGACAGCTCCTGGGGCACCAGAGCAGGGTCCTCCAAGCCCTGCAATCACCAACATCTGCAAATACCAAAATCCCCATCCTCAGTTTTAAGAGAGAAGCTGTGGAAGCTTCTAGAGCATTCCATCAGACCAACCATGGCCATCCAGCACAGCAGAAACTCCTGACTGGGCCCTGAACTTCCCAGAAACACTCCCAGGATCAAATATTGCTCGTAAGGACGGAGCCCAGGCAGCCTCCCCACACACATCCCCCTTCCTGACCCAAGCAGCTGCTCACTGAACACCAGGCAAAGCTCTCCTGCCATTTTTCTTAAATTATTAAAGCATCCCAGGACAGAAAATAAACTCAGGTCAAATGGTTTTAAGACAATTCCATTTACCTGAGATGGAGGAACGAGCACGAGGAATATCAGTGGAAGGTATTGATTATAAAGAGACAAAGTGCAAGTGGATGTGTAAGTAAACACACAGATGGGCAAGGAAATGGGCAAATAAAAATGTGATGGCCTTCAGAAATGGTTGTGCATAATGAATCAGTTCTGAAGAATCTGGCACGCTAAGGAACACCCGGTGTTCTAGAATTCCACTTTGCAGCCATCCAGGACACATGGAGCTAAGAAATAGTCAGAAAATCCCAAAGAATAGAAAGGTATTGTTTAAAAAGCAACTTTAGATGCTTAACCTCATGCTGATCATGTGTTCAGGTAAATCTCTCTGGTCACCAGGTTAAGGAATTAAATGTTCTTCCCAGAAGTCTCCATCAGAACAAAAGAGGTGCTGGCATTTAGTACTCAAGACAGGAGAACCTGGAGTGGTGTTTGGGTTTCCTTGGAGAACCTGGAGTGGTGTTTAGGTTTCCTTGGAAAACCTGCAGTAACACTTCGGCTTCTCTGTCTTCCCACACTGGAGGTGCCTTTCCCTGGAGTGAAAACCCCCAAAGTTTGGGGATGAACTTGTAGTGCAGGACAAGGGGGAATGGCTTCCCACTGCAGAGGGCAGGGTTAGGGGGCACATGGGAAGGAATTGACTCTGATATTCCAAACTCATCGCCATAACTTACAGGGACACACGTCAGGAGGATCAAACATTCCTCTGCCATCCTCTGCACGGAGCCTTTTGGAAGCTGCACGAGAAAGGCAAGGCAGGAAGCATCTCAAAACTAAGGAACCATCCTCTAAGGAACAGCAAGATGGAAACCCAGCAGCAGCAGCTCTGAAAGCCCCTTTGGCTCTCAGGTTGGCTCTGCACCCCCAGGACACTCCATCAGTGGGGGCAGGTGAGGTGACAGGGTGGGTGTGGCACAAGGGGCTCCTGGGCCATGGTCCAGGTCACATCCAGGCCGGGCTGAGAGCCAGAGCAGCTCCTGGAGCAGCTCCTGGATGTGCCCGAGGTTGTCATGGCAATGGGAACTCTGCGAGTGCAGCCCCTGGGAGCTGCAGCTTTGCCTTGACAGCGCTGAAAAATGCTGCCAAAATTATTCATAGCCTGGAAAGGAGAGGCACAAATGCCCTGATGGTTCTCTCTCCTCTCGGGCTCTTTAACCAGTCTGGGGGTTGCAGTTTTGTTTTACTGCCCAGTAAATCACTCAGCCACACGTTATGACAGCAAGCAGCCCTCTCACTTAGGATATTCAGGTCCTGCAAAATTAAATCCACAATGCAGAATAAATACAAGCATTGTTAGAGTTCCCCAATCACACACAGTAAGCTAGCACTGAGAAAACACAGCAAAAGGAACAAGTCAAGCCTTAAGCCAGCCTTACAAGAGGGGTTGATCCAGGCCAGCAGTGCAGGACAGCCCCAGGCCAGGGTTTCTCCTGCTCGACTGGGGTTCAAATCGAGCTGTAATCGAGTGCCCATCACACTCAGGCTCTCCTGAGCTGTCCATTTGCAGTCCTGCCAGGATGAAACCCCAGGCCATGCCCCCAACAAAGAGCAGAGATCCCCACAGAAGGCTGATCTTACAGAGCAAGCTTCAACACCTTTTTTCCATCCTTTCACTCCAATTCTGCTTCCCCTGAGCCAGCCACATGAATGTTTGATTTATACCCAGCCAGCCTGGCCCACTCAGAAGGCTTTGCCTGAGATCAAACTGCTCTTTTTCTGAGACACTCCAGTTAATAAATTCCCTTTGCCTCCATGTGCTTCAGCAACTGAACATCCTCCATATCCCAACACGCCGGGCTTACAAAAACTCACCCCAAACCTTCCCCCATCCAAACTGAAATCCTCTGGCCTTCCCAGAAGAACAGAACTTATTCCCCTGCACAGCTGGATGCAGTATCTTCAATGACCACACCATTCTGACCATGCACCTTGGCTGCACTCTGGGTTTGTGCAGCTGATCCCTACGGGGCTGCACCCCGACACTGCAGTGAGGAGCTGCCCAGCCACAGAGCCTCGGCAGTCACCAGCTGGGGACGTTGTCTGGAGGATCCATGCAATTTCCTCCTGGTTTGGCCACTCCAGGGTGTTAATTTCTGGGAGCATGTACTTCATTGACACACTCCTGCCCCTCCTTTAGGGTTCCCTCCGAGCAGACTCCACCAGGCTGACGGGGAAGGAGTCTCCACCCAGCCCTTCCCTGGGGGCCCTTCAGTCACAGAATCACTGAGGTTGGAAAAGACCTCCAAGAGCATCGAGTCTGGCCTTTGGCTGTTCCCCACCTTGTCAGCCAGACCAGAGCCCTGAGTGCCACGGCCAGGGAGGGTGACTCCACCACTGCCCTTTATACTGAGGCAACCCAGTACTCCCAGTATTTCTTCCCAGTATATTCCCAGCTCAACCAGTGTGCAGAACCTCAAACCAATCCCACAAAAAATTCCTTGCCCATCGAATGCCCAAGAAGTGACTGATGGCCCCAGCCCTGCCCGTGCCCAGCACTGACTGTGGTCACCTCACTTCCCCCATCACTACAAATTGCAAAAAGTCATCTGGAATCTTTCAATGTCAGTGAAGTTTGACCCAGGCCCATATTGAGAATATATTCCATATATTTGCATACAAAGTAAAATCTAATTTTGCTTGGAGACCTGCAGGGGAATTTGAAGTGCAAGCCGGTGTCAGTGCAGGAGGGGGAGAGGGAAAGGATAATCCTACACTTATAATTTCTCTTTAAAGACCTTTGGAGTAGAACACTGGCAATAAAAAGCACTGACAAATATACATACATGAAGCAAGCCAGTTTTTCACTGACTTTTGAAATGATAATGGAATTATTACTTAAACCAGAGCATTTACATATTGCTTTGGCTACTTAGAAACAAACTTGTTCTGGCTGGACATGTTCTTTGCCACCACAGTGCTGGGTACAGAGTGTGGAGTGTGCCTGGGGAACTAAAGGCTGCAGTCAAGTACCCAGAGCAGTTGGCAATTCATTTACTCTTATAACTGGGTTATTTATTCATTTATTTATTTATTAGCATGCCCAGAGCAGCTAATAGAGCAGCTGTGGCTGCCCCTGGATCCCTGGAAGTGTCCAAGGTCAGGTTGGATGGGGCTTGGAGCAGCCTTGGACAGTGGGAGGTGTTCCTGCCCATGGCAGGGGGTGGCACTGGATGGGCTTTAAGGTCCTTCCAACCAAAACCATTCTGTGAAAATGATTTAATTTTCTGAAGGATGAAGGTGAACAGGGAGTGTGGCAGAGCTGCCTGAAAGAATGGGAGATTCCTGGACAGGGCAGCAAAGCCTTTGTTTCTGACCAGCCACCATGAGGAGTTTAAACCCTGGCACGAGGAAAATAACTCCTTGTATTAAAGAAAAGCAATTTAAACCTCAAAACAATCAATAAAAAGGGTCAGACATGGGGTGTGGGCAGCAGCCCCAGCCCCACACAGGCTGGACCCACACACGGCTGCTGACAACAGCTCAGGTGTCCCTGCAAGAACGATGAACGCCAGCAGTTCACCTCTGCCGGCAAACAGCAGCATCTCCTCGGTGCAGGCGCCCTTTCCGAGGCTCGTGTGAGCACAGCCGGGTTTGTGCCAGCCCCTCTCCCTGCCCATCGCGGGGGTTCCTGTCACCAACATCCAGCACGGCCCGGCTCCAAAGGGGCTCCCCTGACCCCTCCACACCTCGGCCAGCGCCTCCTCATCCCTCACCCCACGGGAGAACGCAGCGGGCGGGCGGCACAGCAGGAGCGCGGAAAGGGCTGGGATTATCCCGTGCCGCACACGGGGGCACTGGGAGGTGTTAATCTTCTCTATTATTCCTTCAGAGCGGTGCGAGTTTGCATTTAATTAACTCGGTGACTTGAGCCAGCCAATTCTTGTTGCTGCTAATGTATCACAATTAGAACACACCGTTGCCATGGCAACTGCCCAGTGCATCATAATTCCAACCCCGGCGCTGCTTTGCGCAATCCTTGGGCTCTGTGACACGCAGACGAGCGGTTATTGTTATGCTAAACTGGGAATGGGTAATCCCACAATACAAGATCATTTAGGTGCTCATTTAAACGAGATTTAATTACAAAAAGTCTGTCATTTTAGGACCTGCCAAATTCCAGTCGTTCCACGATCCTCCGTATCTTTGGGAGGTAGCCGTGTGCATCAACGATAATCCAGAGCATCAGGGAAGAGCTTCTCTCTTAATTATCTAACACTGCCTTTTTATTGTAAGAATAAACCAAATTTCCATCTCAAATTAGACGCCGCGGTGACAAATTACAGCAATATCCGGACCATTCTCCAGCGCGGTCTGACGGAGCGATGCCCTGTCCTGCACCATCCCACCGCAGCTCCCACTCCTCATTGCCAGCTCCAAGTTAACTCCGAAATTGCCTCCCACACGTCAGTCATACCTCAGAGATAACACCGCAATTCACTCTGAATTATTCACAGCTCCCTATCAGCACCTTCATTTGGGATACTCAAACTGAAAGCAATCTGGAATATTACAGGGGGAGAAAACCCCGGGTTTTAAGCCCAAATCAGCTCACATGTGTAACTCATCCACGGCCTGACAGAAGTTAGCGACCCGCAGACACTGATGTGACTCTGTAACTTATTAAACACCTTTGAACAGGATAAACCCCCGAGCCTGGTTATTGCTGCCTTCAGAGCCGCGCCGTGGAGCTTCACCGAGAGCGATCCGCTGCCGCTATTGCACGGCAAGGGAGAGACGTGCAGCAGCTCGCAGCTGCCTTATCTCTGCGTGAGGGAGCCGCGAGGAAGCCCACGAACACAAACTGAATTTGTGACAAACTCTGTCTCCCGTCAGCGCCGGGACAGCGAGCATCCGAGCAGGGATTCATTCTGCCGGCATCGCGGTCCGCCCGCGCCGCGCCGCTCCCGCAGGGCGCTGACTCCGGTGGGTGCTGCTCTGGGCATCGCTCCCCGAGCCCGGGGCCACGGGCTGGGCTCCGAGCAGCCCCCGAGCCCCGCACACGCGGCCGGAGCAGGCGCTGGGCTGCGCCCAAGGCACGCCTCGCTCGGGGCCAAAGCGGAGCCAGGGCTCGGCGCCGCTCCGCGCACGCTGCCAGCACCAACGGGGACATCACAGGCCCTGACCTCCCCTTCTTATCTTCAGTCATTATCAGATTTCATCTTCCAGTCAATAAAAGCTGCTAAAACAACATTGATTTTGAAGTTCTGGAGAATCAAATCACTTGACTCTCTTGGTCCTCCAATTAAGGCACCAGAATAAATCTTAACTACTCCCTAATACCAGTTTTCACAAGACTTTCTTCAGCTGTAATCACGTTTAAGCACCTTGGCTAAACTAATTGATTTCCACTGCTTTTCCTTCCCACCACCTAAGAGAGTCTGTGCTGAGCTTTCCAGTGCATCTCCTCTCCAGCTTACTGGTGAATTACTGCTGCGAGCTCCGTTGTTAAGCAGGATCTGTTCCACTACTAAAAAGAGCTATCTTGTCTCCAAATGATATTTAATTATCTCCATTAAACATTACAGGCTGCTCTGATGCTCGAGATGTAAATCAGAGGGAACAAGAGGAAGATGAGACCATATTGTTCATCACATGTTTTGTCCTCCTACTCCCTCTGCACTCTCTTAAATAAGTGTCTCTAGAGGTAAGGCCAAGGCAGATCTTGTGAACGCTCGAGTTAATCAATTTACAATACACACATTATTTTCCACCAGTGAAACCATGAGGCTTGGGCAGGGTTAAACCTCAGCTTTCCGTGCTGTGGCACAGGCAGTTAAGGGCTGAATGGATGGTGTTTAATGAGCAATTAACAGTGCAAGAATAGCTGTTATTGCTGAGTGAGCAACCCCTCGTTTCACCTCGTTCCCCCACCTGCGTTTTGTCACCACAGACACTCCAGCCGTTCAAAGCCAAGTGCCACCGCAGACGGAATAACCCTTGGTGAAACTCTGACTACTGGCCCTGCTAAACCTGAAAAGCCCTTCAGGAGGGCCTGACAATTACCAGGTCACGGGCTGCCCCATCACCAGGGGCATGGCTGGGAAATGTCCAGGTGAGGAGCCTGTGCTGTAAAACACCCTGTGGGTTCATGTCCAGGTGCTGCCCACTCTGGGAAGGAAAACGTCCAGATCTTTGGTTTCTGCTGCTGAGACAGCACAGAGCGGGCACGTCACCAACAGCAACGCTGGAAATGCTGTCAAACCACCAAAGTGCTGAAGGAAAAAGTCTGCCTTGGTTTTTTTCACACCACCCACGGCAAGGGCAGCACTGCCCCACTGAGACCCTTCTTTAACAGGGAAAACCAGGACAAACACAATCTCTGGCCTCTTCCCCAGCTTCCCTGTTCTCTTCCACTCTGTCTCCTCACCCCTTTATCCTCTCATGGGCTAAACTCCTACCTTTTGAGAACCTTTCCATTTGTCATTGGCATCAATCCCCTGACAGCAGTTGCCAGCTTCTTTCTGCTCTATAAACACCACTCTGGGTCTCTGAAGCTGCCGGGGACACAGGGACCTGCTGCCACCCCGGGACCGGCACCTGGGGACAGTGACCCGCCTCCCAACACAGCCAGGCCAAACAGCATCGGGGGTGACATGGTCAGGGCCCCCAGCCGTGTCCCTGGTGGCTGTGGCCCCTCCCCAGCACTGACCCCCGCCAGACCTTACACCCCCAGCTCTGCTGCGGGAGGGAAGGATCCCCACTGGCTGCTTCTGCCCCATTCTCCTGGATGAAACAAGCAGAGAGTTTAAAAAGCTATTATTTCAAAATGCAGAAATATGAACATGCCCCAAATCACTTTTGACATAGTACAGTTGGGACACAAATTTTTTGCTTCAGTCTACAAGAATTCATTGTTGTTTCTCTTTAACCTTCTGCTAAGCTTATGCCTCAAAGACAAAACACGAGGCAATTTCTATGACTGAGTATGATGGTTTCTACTTTTATTATTATTACATGCCTGCTTAAACCGTTTAAAACAACAAATAAATCCTTCAAGTCAATATTTTTGGGTCCATCTTTTATGTACAGAGAATCCTACTTTTGCTCTGCATTACACTACCCTTGCAAGACTGAAAATGCTCTTGGCAGAGCAGCTCTTCTCTGCCCCTGCAAACCCAGCTGTGCTTAGCTCTGGTGGGCACAGAGGAGCTGATGTTTGGTGTCAGAGGATCTCTCCCAAACAAACTGCAGCCATCTCCATGATCCACACAGGCCTGGCTTTGTGGAGGGGAGATTCCCTTATCACTGCCTGCAACTTGGGATCTTTCACTGATTTTGGAGGAAAATTTTGGTTTAAGGAGGGTAATTTAGATTAGATATCAGGAAGAAATTGTTCTTCCTGGATGGGGAGGCCCTGGCACAGGGTGCCCAGAGAAGCTGGGGCTGCCCCTGGATCCCTGGCAGTGCCCAAGGCCAGGCTGGACATTGGGGCTTGGAGCAGCCTGGGACAGTGGGAGGTGTCCCTGCCATGGCAGGGGTGGCACTGGATGGGCTTTAGGGTCCTTTCCAACCCAACCCATTCCATGATTCCATGAACAGCTGACTCCAAAGCTGAATGTTCTCTTCATTCCACGCTGGTTTGGAGCAGGATGATGCCCTGGCCCTGCCCGTGGGAAGTCACTCTCTGTGACACCCATCCCATGACAGGGCTTTGCAAGGCTGAGATTTTCCCAGTGCTGCCTCAGGAACACAGCAAAGTGGAAAACGCCCCCCAGCCCCGCCCAGCAGCGGCGTGGTCGATGCAAGAGCTCTGCTGGGGAAATTATGTTGTCAGCCCAAGCGAGTTTGACATTCAGAGATACCACAATGCAAGCAAAGAGAAAAGTTTCATCAACACAGTAATTACTGCTCTGGACTCAACGGAGCCGCAATTATTTCCCGGTGAGGGGCTGTCAGTTTGTGCTGCAGATAAAAACTGTTGATAGGGCTGCCAGGGGCCCGTGCAGAGATGGCTTTTCAGATGTAAAACCCTCCTGGCAATTCTACCTTTTCTAAAAAAAAAAAGAGGAACAAAAAAAGTACATGTCAACACTATGCATTAAACACCTACATGTTTTTTCCTTTAAAAATTGTGTTGCTTTTTAGCCAGAGGCAGTTAAGTATGCACCAGAAATTCCAGGGGAAAAAGAGACCTTCGTTGCCCACTTGTCCTTTTTTTGACATCAAGTGTGTGCACAGGACAGGGGCAGCTGTGGCCTGCCCAGAGGTGGTGATGCCGAGAGCCCTGGGCAAGTGCCTCTGCCACAGCTGGGCTCACAGGTGGAAAAGCACCACAAATATTCCCAAATCTGCTGCTCCAGTCAAACAGAGATTGTCCAGACTTGGGGCTTTTGGTGAATTGGTCAAAATAGAGATACAGAAGGCTGAGGAGGAGCTGGGTCCAGCTCCCAGTGCTGCACCAGTGCCATGGAGGGAGGCTCAGGCTGAGAGCAAGGAAAGGTTCTTCCTCCAGAGGGTGCTGGGCACTGCCCAGGTTCCCCAGGGAATGGGCACGGCCCCAAGGCTGCCAGAGCTCCAGGAGCATTGGGACAGCGCTGCCAGGGATGCCCAGGGTGGGAGTGTTGGGGTGTCTGGGCAGGGCCAGGAGCTGCACTGGGTGATCCTGTGGGTCCCTTCCAGCCCAGGATAGTCTGTAATGCTGTGATTTTCACTGCTGTAGTGCCCTCTCCTTTCTGGGTTCCATTTATTTTCCCATCTTCCAAACAATTTTTTTTCTGTCTCCTCAGCACAGCTGGGAATGAAAAAGGCTGGAATTATCACAGCAAAGAGATCCCTCACTGCCAACATCAGACATCAAAGCAGCCACTCAGAGGCTTCAAAGGGTCCCTGGGTGACGCAGCACCACCGTGGGGACAGGAACCAAGTCACTTCTGCTTACATGAACCCATCTCCCCTGTGAGACAGCACACAAACCCAAACGTGGTATTAGTGCTCCGTGACAGAGATACCTGCCCCAATAATTGCAAATTTCACTGAATGAACTGATTGTTAATTATCCTCCCGCTCTGCCCTCTCCCTGGCTGTCAGGGATGCTGCCTGAGCGGAGCACAGTGCCTGCTCTACCTGGCTCTGCTGGTGGCACCGCTCGCTGGGGGAGCCCCCCTCCCCAGGTAATTATGTGGAACACGATTGTGGCCTTGGGCTCTGCCTGCTCAGTGTTTGCAATTAGATTTTACTACAAACGTACATATTAACATTAAAGGAGCATTACAATGCAGCAAATGTGATAAACCAGAGCGACGTTACGTGTACCTTCTGCTTCTGTTCTTTCAAGAATCATAATCACCATTAATTTATGGTCTTCTGAGGAGGATCTAATTACTCCAATCAGGCCTTATTTCACTGAGAGTGTGTACGTGTGCTGTTCCCTGCCTTTAAATACCTGCACTGACAATAGAGACAGCACAGACCTTCATTTTCAGGGGTCCTGCAGCCTCCCACTGCCTGGCTGAGCATGGGTCTGAACATAGGCAGCTGCTTGGGTGGGAGATCCCCCAGACAGGACCAAGCAAAGGTAGGAATCCCTTTCCCAGGAGAGCCCTGACTTGGGAGTACAATGCAGTGCTGTGGGTAATTATTTATTACCAAAATGTGTTTGCTTCTTTCAAGACACCACCTTGAAGAGCAGCGGTGTCACCTCCCCCAGCCTGGCCAGATCCTGGGTGAATAATTCTGCCCACTTTGGTTTGCCAAATCTTCCCCTCAGGCAGGTCCTGCACAGCCACAAGCTAAACCAGCTCCAAGGGTTCTTCAAAGCCACGACCCTGAAGTACACCTGTGTTCCCTCTCGCCTCTCCTGATCCCAGTGACAGCCCCACTGGTGCTCCACGGGAGCAGGGACAGCCCATGTCACAGCCACCTCTGTGTCCCCAGGGCCAGCAGCCAACCCTCAGCCAGCCCCCGGCAGGAGCCAGGGCAGAGCAGGGCCCTGCAGCATCAATCTCAGCCCTTTTTCCACACTCACCCATCCCACGAGTTCTCTACCCAAGCTCTGGTTTGCCTTTCCCCCACCACGAGTCCCAACCATCCCTGTCCTGTCACAGGAGGCCATTCCCTCCTTCCCAGCCATCCCTGTCCTGTCACTGAGGCCATTCCCTCCTTCCCAGCCATCCCTGTCACATCAAACACAAGTGACAAATCCCCCCCTTCTCTCTGCTGCACCCGAGTGTGAGGCTGTGGACACCCACAAATCCCAGGTGCCCAAGTTTAGGCACCAAGTTTTCCTTGCTATTTTTCTTTCTCTTTTCCAGCCTCCATGGCAGAGGGAGCTGTGGCAGAGCTCCTGCTGAGCCCTGACTCCCTGAGGCGCTCAGCAAACACCAGGAACCAACCCAGTCAGTAATTTCCCCTATTTCCTGGGGTGTTCTCTCCTCCAGGAGCCTCAGAGGCCATAACCCAACTCTAGCCAGGGGGTGGTGGGTCTGTGAGTGTCTCTTCAGGAACAAACCTCCCCCCAGAGCAGCAGGGAGAGGAAAACAGGCATGTGGCCAAGGATCAACAACTCCAGAACCCGGGACTCCTGCAGCACTCACCAGTTCAACGACACAGATGGAAATGCTGAGCTCCTGTTTAGGGTTACACCTTTAGCAGCAGTGACACCTTAAAAGCCTTCTAATTTGGCTGTGGTTTGACTGGTCACAGCCTCCCTTCCCACTGGGAAGGCCAAATGAATGCAGAGGGTAATAAAGTAAATCTTACTGAGAACTTGACCCAGAAGCTGTGCTTAAAATTTTTGATTAGTTCTACAGAAACTAGAATTGAAGCTCTATAGGCACTCAAAGGTTTTCACAAGGGTTTTTATGCACTTTTCAGCAGTGTTGTTATATAACCTGATAAAAACCTAGGCCAGGATCACTTTTGTAGTGAAGGTTATCAGCCTTCCAAAAATTCCACTGATTATTTCACTTCTAGATTTCAAAGAACACCTAATTTCTCCTCAATTAAAATGCAGAACTCCAGTACTCCACAAAAGTGGATTTTATTGAATACCCCGTGCTTGGAGGATCTCCAGACCTCGTGGCTCCAGCCTGGAGGGTCTGAACTGCAATGAGGTGAAGCTGCTCTTCAATTCAGGCTTGACTCATGACAACTCTAATGTCAGATCCTTAAATTCCGGGGTGTTCTCAGGGATACAGTCGAGGCTGGATAAAATCAGCAACTTCAGCACCTGAACATGCAGATAATGCAGTGATGGGTGAAGTGAAAGTGCATCAATGAGAGAAATTCCTGTTATCAGAATCCTCCTTTAAATGAAAGCTGCAATCCACCCCTGTCCCTGTGTGAGCCCCAAATCTGGGCAGATTCAGTCACATTCCCTGGAGCCTTGAAGCCTGATTTTCTCCACGATACAACAGTGTAAAATTCCAACAAATGTTGCATTAAATTCCTCATAACTCCCAAATCCATATATGTAGAGTTGCTATAGCAACTGTCAGCTCAAGCCTTCCCAAGGGAGAAAATAAAAGTGTGTCCTACCTGGCTAATTGGTATTTGTGTTACAGAGAATTGAAGGGTAACTTAGTTTCACCAAAAAATAGAACATAGACTGAAGTGCTCCTGTGCTAATGTGACATTATTTAATCTGAACAAGGACCCATTTTGCATGTGCCTTCAAATTACAGTATTTATGGAACACTTAACACGATAAGTAAAAGCGTTGCTGCCAAATATGCCTGACTTGCTCTGCTTATTGACTTCAATAAAAGGGACATTGAAAAAAAAAATAGAGAAAGAAGGAAGAAGGTGGAAGAGCTGATGGAATTAGGGACTTCAAATTGCATAGTAGTTGTATTACAAAAACCTACAAAACCCCCCAAAACCCCCAACAATTTACAACCAAAAATTCATGCAGAAATAAGCTGATGGAAGGTCACAACTCTTTTCCCTATTTCAACTTTTCCCTACTTCTCATCATTGCAGGAAGAACAAAGCATCCCAGGCAGGATGGCCACACTGGCTGAACAGCAGTCACCCCTCACTCAGAGGCATGATTAGAACTTTTTTAACTTGCAAAAAGCCCTGAAAATCATTCAAGAAAAAATCCCACTGGCAGGATATATTGAGGAGCACGCTGACAGTTCTCACTGGCTTGTAAAGACATCCAGAAATGTATTATTTTAATCTTGGCACAATTACTGAATAAAAGCAATCACAGCTCTGAGGCAGCAGAACCTGTATGAAACATGAAAATATAATGATGACATCTCTCTCTCTATCAGCCCAGTGACATAATCTGAGAAAATGAGATTTTAGGGGAATATTCAGTTTCTCTGGGCACCCTGTGCCAGGGCCTCCTCACCCTCAGAGGGTGGAATTCCTTCCATATATCCAGCCTAAATCTCCCCTCCTTTGGCTAAAAGCCATTAAGTGGCTTTCTATCAAATACACGCTGAAGGAAGGATCTTCACGAGCAGAGCCAGCACAATTCCTGCCCCCAGAACTGTCCTGCTCCCCCAAAGGTTACACAGCATTTTTAGGAGATCCACCGGATACAGGAGAACACAACCCCCCAAAGCTGCACAGTGCCCAGGCATGGAGCTCTGAGAGCTCTGTGTCCCAGCCAAGGGAACTCCGGGAGTGCTGGAACGTGGGAAGGACGAGCACATTCCACATCCACGGGATCCATGTGCTGCATTACCAAGCCAAGCCCATAGACCACAGCTGACCCATAAATCACAACCAACCACGTGTTCTCTCCACTTTTGATGGTGGACAAAGAACCAAGTTGAGTAAACTCAAGCTGTAAAAAGATCTGAAATCTGCTTTTACCACCTCCCATACAACCCATGGTTCATCTGCATCCTGGAGAAACTCTGGGTTCTGGCCTTCCTCACACTGCCCTGCCTCCCTCCACTTGCTGCAACAGCTCCTGCTTGAATTATTCACCTTTTATGAATTACCTGCAGCACATTGCCAGGGTTTTTTTGTTGTTGTTGGAGGTGTTATTCTCTACCTTGAACAAGGCAGGTGTTTTCAATATGCCTTCTACCAAACAACATTATGCTTGTATTTATTGATAAAATAAAATAAATCCATATACTGAAACCCACAGTGTTGTATATAACCCCATTCCTCAGTTTAAAAGATTGTGCTGCATGAGATTTTTCAGCAGGTACAATTTCCATTCCAGCACAGACATGCGTGGCTAAGCTAAGGCACAATATTTTCCAGAGGAAATATCTGACAGGAAATCAGTAGCAAGCACAAAAAAGCACAATCCCTGCACCCCCACCCAAAAGGAGCGACAGAAGAGAAAGAAAAGCAGCAAAGCTCCTGCAGCTGCAGCTCTGTGCAGGGCAGGAGGGGGAAAGCCCCAGGAGCAGGGCCAGCACTGGGGTTCGGCACCGTGTACTGGTCCCACAGCCCAGGACCTGCCCAGGCCTGCAGGGACACAGGGACTGGACCTGGGGCCATCCACGCATGGCCACTGCACAGGGAGGGTCACACTGGGGGCTTTGCTGGACTGGACAGAGCAGCTTTCAGCCCGAGGAATGGGGATGAGCCCCAGCAGCACAGAGCAGCCACTGCTGTCCCCATCCCCAGCGTCCCCTATGCCCCCGGGCTGGGGCACAGCACACTGAGGGGCTGCTTCTCCTGCCCTGTACCCTCCACTGTGCCCTGTGTGAGATCAAGTTCATCATCATCTCTTCTGCTGTCCTACAAGGGCTGTATGAGAATCCAGTGCTTCCAGAGTCCAGGTTTAATTCAGCCCCAGGAGTACACAGACACCTCAAGCTTTTGCTGCTGAACAATTCTGAGTGCTGGCAGCAGCCTCTGGAATTCTTTGTGGTTTAATATCACTTGGTTAAATCTTTGCAGACAACAATTCCAAGCACTTCAGCTCAGTCTCCTGCAGGCCCCACTCCCACGCAGGGAGCCTGAGAGCTGCTGAGCACCCCCCGTGTCAGAGCCAGGTACAGACAGACCCCACTGCAGCCAGAGCTGCTTCTGCTGCTCCTTATCTCACCTTCAACAGGGAGAGCAGAGGCATTTGAAGTGTTCATAAGCCTTGGCAGGTTTCCCTTCCAGTTGAAATTAATTCCCTTTAGGGATGCAATGGCTCTGGAAAGCCCAGTGCAGAGGTGAGAGGATCCATGGAAACTTCTCCATAACCCCTGCTCCTACCTGGCTGTCCTGGGTGGTCCCCTCTTCCCCTGAGGGCCAAAGCAACTGTGGATCTCTACAACCTCCTGAGCTGCAGAGAGCAAAGCTCTGTGCAGCCCCTTCCCAGGGAAGAGCCCTGGAGCCACAGCAGGACCTGCCCCAGTGACCCCGTTGTGTTCCTGCAGCTTCAGCCCAGCAGCCCCCGGGTTTAACCACGGCCTCTTTGGGAGTGATAGCCCTGCTCAAGGTGAGACCTGCCAGCTGGCATGAGAAACTGGCTCACCCATTAAGAAGACACAATAATTCCATCCACAGCACTGAGCCTGCCCCAGTTCCGTGTTCAAGAACAAATGGAAAATGAAAATAGAGGTGAAAAAAGGACCAAGAAGCCAAAGCTCTTTCCTGCACAGGAAAGCGTGGGTTCAGGATCTGGGGAGAACAGCATGCTACCACATCCATGCAAGGGCTGGGGGGAGCATCTGAGGCAGGTGAGTGGTGCCTGGATTCAGGAGCACACCACAGGTAAGGATGTGGTGTTTCCTCCAGGCTGGGGTGGGGTGGAGGGGTAAAACAGACTGACAGAAGCTCAGGACAGCCCAGTATCACCATTGCTCTCTAAATACTGGGCTTGGAGGTATTTGCCAAATCCCTCTGAAATGACAGCTCTTCTCCAGAGAGAAGTAAAAGTGAATCTGCATCATGGAGCATCAGCTGGAGCCACTGGGCTCAGCCACAGGAGCTCAGGACAGGCCCTTTACACCATGGTGTAAATGTGTCCTGGGGCTGCTCTGTGAGCAGAGCACTCCTCAGACTCCACACTGCCCTCAGGGCTCAGGTCCAGAGGCACAGGAGTCTGTTTGAGTATTTTTTGACAGTTTTCTTGCTTACATCTTGTATTCAAAATGATTGAGTTAGGAGATGCCTCTTTGTGGATAATATGACAGCTAATTCCCACTTATCCTGCTGAAAAGAAACAATTGAAATAGATGCAACAATGAAACTAACAGCTAATGTGATTGCTATTGATCATTTGCCAGTTTATCAAACGAATGGCCCACGAGCTAGACGGGGAAGGTAAACAGTGCCATAGATTGCCCGTGAGTCAGGAACGAGCTGACTGGAGAGCTCAGCTGGAAATCCACGGAAAGCTGACACCAGCACGTCGTTACAACCACAGTGAATCCTGAGGTACCTGTGCACTCTCACCTACCTTTTCGGCTGACTGGGCCGTGCCAAAAAATATTGGAATGAAGGCAAGCCATACTATACAGGTAGTGTACATAGTGAATCCAATGGGTTTGGCTTCATTAAAATTCTCTGGGACCCCCCGAGTCTTGATGGCATACACAGTGCACGTCACCATGAGCAGAATGCTATAACCCAAGGAACAAATGATTTGTAGATCCGTAATGTCACATTTGAGAACTCCTCTGGCCTGATCGGGGTTCATAGTTTTCTGCTCATCATAATCTATGATGATGTTGGGTGGGTCAACTGCAAACCAAATAAAGACCCCCAGCAGCTGGACCGATATCAAGCTGGAGGTGATGGCCAGCTGCGAGGTGGGGCTGATCAGCCTGGGCGCAGTCACCGACTTCTTGCCCTGCTCGAAGATGCGGTAGATGCGGTTGGTCTTGGTCAGCAGGGCCGCGTAGCTGATGCACATGCCCAGGCCCAGGAAGATCCTGCGGAAGGAGCACACGGCCACATCGGGCTTGGCGATCATCAGGAAGGTGATGATGTAGCACAGGAAGATGCCGGTCAGCAGCACGTAGCTGAGCTCCCGGCCCGAGGCCCGCACGATCGGCGTGTCGTTGTAGCGGATGAACGTGGCCATGACGAAGATGGTGGCGATGATCCCCAGCATGGCCAAGAAGACGGGGATGACGGCCCAGGGCGAGTGCCACTCCAGCTTGATGATGGGGATGGAGCGGCAGCCGGTGCGGTTCTCGTTGGGCCGCTCGTTGTAGGAGCAGAGCAGGCAGGTGACCTCGTCGGCCTGGTACTGGTACCCGTCGCACAGCTCGCAGTGCCAGCAGCATGGCATCCCCTTCACCATCTTCTTCCTCTCGCCCGGCCGGCACGGCTGGCTGCACACCGAGGGGGGCACGGAGCGCACGCCCCCGCCCCACTGCATCTCCTCGATCTGTGGGACAGGGACACAAAGAGGCTCAGGGTTAGGGCTGGCTTAGGGCTGGCTGCACACCGAGGGGGGCACAGCACGCACACCTCCTCCCCACTGCATCTCTTCTGTGGGACAGCGACACAAAGAGACTCTGGGTTAGGGCTGGCAGCCACAGACACGAGCTGGGAATGAAGAGGGGGGACCCAGGGGAACCCCAACACGCAAAACCCAACTGGATGAACGTCTCCTCTGGCAGACTCCTGGAACCACACAGTGGTGCCTCTGTGTGGGGCTCTGGTGCCGAACTGTGTTTATTGCCTCCATTTTTTGTTTCTATTTGTAGATAAGTAGACGTGTGTAAGTCTGATGGAATGACACACAAGCCCAGATAAAGCAGGAGAGTGAAAACCTGTTGTTTCATGAAAATTAATAGGAACATTGCAATCCTTGAGGGAAGGCAGGACTTACATTTGCAAGGCCACTTTCCAAAAACCTTGGGGCTTCTTACAGAGACAGAACAGAGATCTTCCTTCCTGGAACTGCTACTGACCAGGGGAAGATTTGGAATGAGGAGGAAATGTGTTTTCTATAGGGCATGGGATCAGTGAGAATGGGGAAGGTCTGCTCTACAAGCCAGGTAAGAAATATGAAGGACAAAGAAAATGGTCATCACTGAAAAACGCAATAATTAGATAATATTTCATTTCAAAGTCACATTCAGCTTTTGAAATACCACATGTGCTTCTGGGAATGCAAATGATAAATGATTATGTTCAATATATGGAAAGTCTCACTTGCTCCACAGTCTGGAGAATCCTGAACTCCAAGGTATGTGACAAAGGCTCGCAAGTACTGTGGAGAACTAGACTCACAAATCATTTCAAACTATGCCTGACTAAAGCCACTCACCAGCTTCCAAGAACAAGGAAGGATTAGCATTGGAGCCCCAGGGAAACAGTCCAGACTGGAAGCCTGGGAAGGTCCTGGCATTCCCAGCACACCTCAGTGGCTCCAGCAGCTGCTCTGTGTGTGTGTGTCTGTTCCAAACATAAAACCTGATCCCCTGGGATAGATGTGAATAAGTGTTATTAAAAGCAACATTTCAGCTATTTTTCTGTAGGTCCCTTAAATGCTGACAAGCTCCACGATTTCCCCTACAAGTTAAAATTCTAAGATGAGTTTCTTGAATCGGCTGCCTTAATTATCCATGTAGACAGGAAGACTTGGGTGGGCAAATCTTACACTGAAGGATTAAGTTGCATTTTCCTAATTTAAATCAAAATAGATCCTGTATCATCTTCATTTTGTGTATGTGAAAACACCAAACCCTGAAGTCACACTCTGCTCAAACACTGAAGTACCAAGAGTCTCTCTGTGAACGCTGTAAAAATAATCCCTCAGTAAGAGATATTCTAGAGGTCTGCCACTGCCTGGGAAACTTCATTAACCTTCAGTATTCTGGGGAAGAGAAAAGATCCATGAACTCCTCTCTCCTACTCCGCTGAGCTGAAGGTGTGCAGCTTGCAGGAGGCAAAGGAGTGCTAATGATAAAGGGAAATACAAAGATTCATTTAATTGCACTGGAAAATGGTGCTTTGGTCTCACTGGCAGTGCAAGGAGCCAGGAAATGCATTTCCATGCCTGACTCCATCCCTGCTCCAGCACGGGCTAACGAGGAGCTGAGTTCCAGGGCTGTGAGAGCGAGGAGGAGGGGCTGAGGAACCCGGACGTGTCCCTGTGACTCCCTCACTGCAGGGGCACAGAGGGCGATGCCAGCAGAGAGAGCCAGGGAAAGGGGCACAGAGGGGAACCAGGGCTGAGACTGCTGAACCACAAAACGTGGGAAAATGTCATGGCAATTCCTTGGGAAAGCAGCTGACTGACACTGCTGCTTCTTTTACTCTTCTGAATCCCTGGTTTGTGTCCCTTTTCCAGGGCAGCTGTGACTTACATGAGTTTTTACACCTGAGAGCGAGGCCTCCATCCAGTGCAGAGCCTGCATTTCCTATCCTCATTGCTATCCACAGCCACTCCCTGATGCCTTTTTGCAGCAGGCACCAGTATAAAATGAGATCACCCCAACCACACGGATTTTGACCCAGTCTGCATCAGTGAAATGATTTTCACCAATTTCCCACATGTGAGTATCTTCAGAACCACAGACTGATTAACGTGTTATCACAGCCCTGCTTCCCTCATGGCTACACAAGAATGAATTTCCATATTCTCAAACATATTCCATGGCATTGCTGGTACCTTAGGGACAGCCTAAAGGTACTTCATTCTGCACAGATACTCTGTGGAAGGAGATCAGGCAGAATTAAGGGAGGTCCTTTTCCTGGCCTCCTGGGATGACAACAGCTCTAGCACTGGCCTTGGACAGATTTGCAGAGTTCTGCTGTTTCTGGAGAAAATTCAGGATGCAAAGTGCCTGGGAGGGAGCGCTGGGCACCTGCAGCAGGGGGTGAGAACCCGAGTCAAACTACAGACACTTTCCCCTCTCAGAAAAGTGTATTTTTGAAAGAAAATTTGTCCCATGTCTACACATCTTTTAAATACCTCCAAGGATTATCTGAAAATGCCTATCACGGCCTACAAAGCAGGAAGCAAAAAATTTCATGCATTGTGAGAAAGTGCTCTTGCAATTAGTAGAAAAATCTGGGGTTTTTTTTGTAGAACCTTAAATTTCAGCCCAGGGATAAGGGAATTTACTCTTCCCAAACCAACAGCACTGCCAGAGGCAGCCAGACATTGTACCCACATCGAGCCAACAATGCCACACCTTGAACTTCACACTTGGCCAAGTCAGTGCCCAGGGACACAAGGAGCCTCCCCTGTGCTGCAGTTCTGGCAGATTTGGGAAGGATTTTCTCCCTGCTTCCACACATCCCCCAGTTCCTGAATGCCTCGAGCAAGAGGGATTGGATCCACTCACAATATATATTCTCATTATGTTCACTATAGAACAAGCATTAACAAGAAATGCTTAGTCTGTCTCATAAGGCCTAATGTAATTGCTCATTTTAATGAATAAAGTAACTCAGTATCTGTGTGTAATTCAAACATTGCTGCTTTGCTTCCCTCTGCCACAAACATTTCCATAACAAGCCATTTGTTCTGAACTTAATTGTTTTGTTCAATGTTTGATTAAAATAAAAATCAGTACAAAAATAATTACATTAGTGGTAATTAACCTACTCAGGGAAGAAAACAGCCACGTTCCCTGATACCACTTTCATAATGACGGTGCCATTAATTTCATGGACACACAGAAGCCAGCAGCAAGGACTGGGCTCAGATTTATTGCCACCTCCAGACTGCAGCTCCTAACTCAGCAGTTCAAACATTTGTATATATTCCACTTTGCAGACAGCAATATTTGCATGACTTAGCTCTTTAGGCTCAGCTATTAATGTCTTGTAATTAGTTTTTAAATCCAGGGATTTACCATGATAATGGTTTTAAGCTAAGAGTATGTCAATAACACATCCTCAGCAGAGTCTTCTGCAAAATATCAACTGAAATCCCTTCAAGAGATAACAGTGATGATAAGCCAGAGTGCCAGAGAGGATGCAGAGCTGCTCCAGTGCCTGGCCCAGACACGGTGTTTCCCCTCACAGGGTAACTCCCTTTCACTTCCCTGGCTGCAGGGGTTGACAGGGAGCCCTAGGGCAGCACCTTGCCTGCAAGGTGGTGGAGCCACAAACCCCACCAGTTCTGCCTTGTGCCAAAGAAACCCCTGCACTGAGCAGAGCAGCCTTAACACCTCTGCAGGGTAACAGAGAATTCCCAGAGACACCAAACCCTCCCTTCAAACAGAAGGATTGTTTCTGCAGCAGCAGCACATGAGCTTCGGGAAGCGGCTGTGTCCCTGCCCCTGCTGTGGGAGCTGGCACTGCTCCCATCCCACCCCAGCCCCTCCGTGGGGGGCAGTGCCACGGCCCCAGCCCAGTCCCTCCTTGGGGACCAACACCACGGTGCCAGCCCAGCCCCTCCACCGGTGAGATGGAGCATCAGCCCCGTGCTGCCTCCTGATCCCACACGAGGCCTCTCAGGCTGGTGAGTGGTTTGGGGTTCTGAGGACAGAAAGCTGCTTCAGAGGAAAAGCAAAACCTCCGAGAATCTTCCTGCTCTGCTGCATTAGCTATCTTAAATCCCTCCAATGTATCTTCCATATAAACAGAAGTTAAATGTCATCACATATATTCTGCCCTGGTTTCTCCTGCTGCTGCCTGTCCAGTTTCTGCCCTCCTGGCACAGCAGCCACTGAGTCTTGTCCTCAAACACACACTGATCAGGCAAATCACAACTGCCGACTTGAAAATGATAGAAACTCATCACTTCTCAAAGGCTTCCAGCCAAAAAATACCTGCAATTTTCATTGTCAGCACAAATCCCAAATGTCAGAAGATGGTGACGACATTCCCATAACGCCAGACCCTCATCTTCCCACCCGCTGATTCAGATCCTGATTAATGAGGAAAATGCCCCCAGGATCAGTCTCAGCCAGGGACTGCTCAGCTCCAATTTCTGGCTCTCATTAGTGCTGTGACAGCTCCTGGGAAGCCCTGGCGTGGGCAGGGAGCCCACGGTGCCAAGAGCTGCAGGAACTTGTGCAGAAAAGAACGCTCCTTGCGGCTGCTGGAGGACATGGGACCAGCTCCCACAGCTGCTCCCGAGTGAGCAGGACAGGAGAGCCTGGGGATCCCAGGAATGCCGCCAGGCCTGCCCCAGGCTGCACCCCAGTGCCCTCGGGCTGGGACACCAGTGCTGCACTGGGGACTGGGGAGGCTTGGGCTGTGGTAGTGGGGTCAGACCTCCAGCTGGGTGTTTCTTGAGTGAGAAAATCACATTTCACTTTCAGCCCTTCCCTCCCTGCAGGGAGTGGGGCGAGGCCCCTGCTGTCCCACTCCTGTCCCACACAGGGTTCAGCTGAGCAGGATCCCGCAGTCACAGACCCACTGAGGCTGGGCCCTGGAGTCCAGCCCTGCCCACGCCACCCCTGGGTCACTCCTCACAGCACTGACCCTCCAGCCCTTCCTTCCCCAGCTCCCTTCCCTTCTCTGGACATGCTCCAGCCCCTCCACGTTTTCCTTGCAGGGAGAGGGCCCAGAACTGGACCCAGCACTGGAGGTGCCCCCAGCAGTCCCTGTCACACTGTGTCACATCCTATTTAACACATTCAATTAATTATGGTTGAGAGCTTCCAACTAATCCCAGCACCTTGCTCCCACACTGCAGCTCCTCTTTGGGGCTCTCACAAGAAGCAATTCTTAACCTTCATTTATTTCCCTCTTTCATTTCTACTCTTCCTTTCTCTTTCACTTAATGTTTGACTCTGGTTTTTAGCAGCCCTACCTGCTCTACCCCAGCAGCACTGAGAGTTCCTCTGAGCTCTCAGAACACCATCTTTAATGAGATCCAAGGGCCATTTGTTCCACATTAAAACAAGGACATTTCCAGCACACCACTGATGTAGAGAAAAATGCTTAATCCACAATTTTTGCAAAAATGCTTATTATTATACACTTCTGTTGACACACAATAAAATGGAAAATTAATTATTTTAATGCTTCTATATCTGCCTACAGCTTTGTGTTGTCTTCTCACTAATGGAAGGGGGTGGACCATGCATCTTCAGTATTCATCCTGCAGTGCCTGCACAGTATTTTTTTAATTAAAAAAAGAGCATGTGCTTCCAAATGTGCATTTATAACACAGTTCTTGTCTCTTTAAATGGATACGTTAGGACAAAACTATCTTCTGACAGCAGAGCTAATCCAAGGCAACTTTTTATCCTGAAGTGGCCCAGAATGAGGGAAAATCTGAATCATCACAGAATCCCAGACTGGTTTGGACATTCAACTCCATCCAGTGCCACCCCTGCCATGGGCAGGGACACCTTCCACTGTCCCAGGCTGCTCCAAGCCCCAATGTCCAGCCTGGCCTTGGGCACTGCCAGGGATCCAGGGGCAGCCCCAGCTGCTCAGGACAACAGAGTTTTTTATTGTTCAGGATGATGGGAAAGCCCCAAACCCATGAACACAGCCCATAACCCCAGCTCAGCATGAGGGCAGAGCAGTTTGGCAGCTGAAATCCAACACTTTTTTCTAACACACTCACAATGCTCCACACTGGCAAGTTCAAGTCCTCAAGAACAAGCCTGGATGACAATGGCACATCCAGAAGCAAATCAAGGAATTCTGTTTTTTCTCCTGGAAACTCCTTTTCAGAGCTATTTTTCATGGCACAGCCACGAGTCAACCTTACCTAAGGTTTGAGGAAAGGATTAGCCCTTTATCTTTGTTTATCTCTCTGATGGGCTACTAACTTCTTATTTTTTCTGCTATTTGTGACTGTGAAAAAGTTCTGCTTCTGCCAAACCCAACACACAACTCCCAGTCCAGAAAAGGGAGTAAGGAGAGGGAACCAAGCATGCGTGTGTAATTTGGAGAGCATTTCTCTTTGAGTGCCTGCCAACTCAGAAATGCCTGCATTTTTTTATCCTCCTAATTCCCCAGCTGATTCAAAGACCAGCATTTTCCAGTCAAATTATTTGGTGCTGATTTTCCCTTTCTGAAGCCTCAGCATCAATGGGGCAGCAATTTCCTCATCACATCTCATGTGCAAGGCGTAACAACACAGGGCAGGGAAGGAAGATGAAAGAAATACAGAATTCTGAGGGAAATTCAGTACCCAGCTCATTTAGGCCCTAATTAAATTGCTGCAGTGATATTAATAATACTAATAATATTAAATTATCCTGCTCAGGTTATGCTCAGTCAGCTGGGCCCTAAAAGAACTGCAGATGTACACAGAAAATCAGGAGTGGCTGATGGCAAGACACACTCTCAGGGGAGCAAGTGCCTCCCAGGGCAGGGAGTTTTGTCCCCACACACAGGGTAAGGCCTTCAGTGCAATCTCTCTCCAAGGAAACCTGGCAGTGGGAGATGGGATTCACCCCCAGGTGAGGGGGTCCAGGAGCTCCCTGGCTGGACTGAGCTCAAGCCTCACGGTACACAGGTGAGGAAAAAAGCCTGTACCACCTCTTCCAGCTGCATTTTTGGGAGGAAAAGGGCAAGATTAGTCTCGCACAGGGAGGCTGATGTCTGTGCAACCCTTCCCCAGTCAGTCAAAGTGCAGGCAGTGCTAAAGCAGAACGAAATACCTGATTCCAGTTAGCACTGGGAACCAGCTGCTTGGATGCTGCTGTTCAGAGTCAATCCCAGATCCCCTTGCCAGTTAAAGGTGGGATTAACAAGTAAACAAAGTTGTTTCATGGGAATCATTTAGGCAGCATTTTCATAAAATGTACATTTTCAGTTTAGTGGAAGAAAAAGCAAATAAAACAGGAAAACAAAGCAAATAAAGGCTTCCCCTCAAGTTGTTTTAGAGCAGACTAAAGACCCTTTGCAGCTGTTTATTCGGGGCCATTATTGTCCATCATGTGAACAATTAGCTGGAGACACATTAAATTCCACATTATACATCTGATATTACAGTCCTGCCAGCAGCCAGAGCGATTTCCTTCAGAAATCAGTATTCAGGGGCATTTAAATTGCGATTATTTCTGACCCACTCAATACATGTGACCTGTCAGGAACCTTTATGCTTTGCTTAAATGCTGGAAAATCTGAGGGCTGCTCACACGAGCCTGATGTGAGCAGAGCTTTCAATCACCCTTTGTGGGATTTCTTTCTCCTCCCTAAAGCAAACAGGCACAGTATGATACATCTGTCATCATTTCTACTCTACCACCCTTGGCACTGGTATCTGTATGGGACCAAAATTTCATTTTGCAAAACACAGCTGGGTTATGTTTAGGATCTACAGAAGCAGCTCTAAGCCAAGAGTTCCCATAGCTGTTAATACAGTTTATTAAAGGAGTTTACATGCAAATCTGATCAACAAAAATGGAGCCAAGGCGGCAAGTTTTGGCTGCTGTAAACTGTCACAAGACTCTCAGCATGACTGGAAGGTGCCAGCCCCTGATCTGCCACTAAAACCTCGGGCAGGTGAAGTCCCAAAGCTGTAACCCTGCTGACTGCCCCACACCTGGAGGGAATGCCAGGTAGTCACCATGCCCAGGGCAGGGATATTCAGCAAACACCTTCTCCCACAGCAGACAAACACAAAGAGGTGAGAAAGGAGACACCAGAGAAGGGAACAGCACGGGTGTCTCAGGGGTGCCCTGGCCTCACCCCACACAAACCCCCACGCAGCTGACCACTCCTCCCAGAGAGAAATCACACTTACCTTGCAAGGGAAAAGGCAAAAGTGTCTTTGATCTAGAGGCAGAAATCCAATCCTTATTTTGCTGATACTCCTTGGACTCTCCCTGTTCTGCAGAGCCTTGCCCCTGCCCGCAGCACTACCCACACGTCTCACAGACCTTCGGTGGGGAGCTCATGGACAAACAGAATGTTTTCCACCCAACCTCCTTTGCCAGGGCAAGGATGAGACACAAATGTAAACCCAGGTTTTGCTGCCATCTCCACACCCCTGGAGATGATCCAGAGGGAGCAGCCTCCACTGGTGACAGAGGTGCCACAGGGCTGCCCGAGGCTGAGGCTGGGCAGGAGTTATGGGGGCCCTTGCTGGGCTGAAACGAGGGGCAAGAGGGATGGAAACACTTGGCAGAACTCAGCTAAAGATCCCAGTGGGTCTGACTGGGACCCTGAGTTCCCTGCTGGGTTAGCTGGGAGGTGTTTGGGAAGGGCCCAGTGCTCCCATGCTGGTGAGATTGCTGTACCCCACATTCCCCTGGGAGCACGAGGAGCTGGGGCAGCAGGACAGCTCGGGTGCACAGCTGAAGTGCTTTCTCTCCATAGCTGGGTGAACTTCTCCAAACACAACAAAGCACATCTGTCACTGAAGAGCCTCTTCCTGTTTTCAGATATTAAATAAAGAATATTGCACCCTCAATAACACACAAACTGACATTGTTACTCCTGCCAAAAGCAACCAAACATGTTCATTAGCCATAAAATATCCCAGCAAAGCATTTGCTCTTGAATATATTTGCTGACAAAACCACATTAGCCTCGCAAAAAGGCTTTACAGAGGGATGTGTAGGCGCAGAACCAGCACCTATTTTGAAGACTGGGTGATTTATTTTTTAACTCCTATTTCTTACATAACTCATTCTCAGAGTGTGTCTGCCCGCAGGCTCACGGGCATGGAAGAGAACAACACAAGACAAAGCAAAATCTCAAGTCAAGTCTTCTGCTACATCGTTTTTTTGCCATTATAGCTTTTATGAGCTCCTTATGCTCCAGTTTCCTCCTGTCTTTAACCACATACGTGATTCATCTCAGACTCTCAGCCTGCTTTCCCTGAGCATTTATATCCCCACCAACACTTTCCCCCGTGACATTCCCAGACCTGCAGCAGAATTACAGAGATGTTCTGCCTTGCCAGAGCTGATGGAGCTGAGATCCCTCGGCCGCTGCACTTGCGGTGTTGTCACTGCCTGGGCCAAGCGGGTCAGTAACAGAGAGGAGATGACATTTCATGTCTTCAGTTCGGAGCCTGAGCTGCTTTGCAGAGAGAGGGGTAAGATTTAACTATTGCCTTGCTACTGTGATACAGCACCAATCTGCATGGACAGCCTGACTTGGCTGAGCGAGTGCTGCAGCTCCTGCCCACGGCACAGAAGCCACCCTGCCTGGCCCACGTGGTTCCCATCAGGGGTACCGGGGCTGTGCCCTTCTCTGATAAATCCACTTCCAGCAGCCAAACCCATGTGCTGTCCCACAAGCCCCTGGTTCCATTCCGAGGCACTCCCCAAGTCCAGCTGCAGTCACAGCTTGTGCAGGACCTGCATGATTTCGGCCTGCTGCCTGCTCCACCATCCCTTGTGGAGGAGGGAAGAATTAGCATATGGCCATTCAGCGGGCCAGTGGTTTGAAAAATTCCCTTCCACTTGGCTGCAAGTTAATTCTGCAAGTTAAGATAATTAAAGGTGTTTGTGCCGGTCACGGCTGGCACGAGCAGTGAAAGATTGCAGAGTGTAATGAGGGAACAAAATAAACAACATCCATTATTGCAGCACACACCAGGGCTGCTGCCACGGTGGCCATGGTGGCAGAACCTGTCACGGGGAGGTGTTTTAGGAACCCACACACGGAGTTACCTTTCAGTTCCTCACTGGGCCACAGTTTGGCTGATGGGGTAACAGGGGCAGAGCTCAGAAAGGCCCAGCCATGCCAGGGGCTGTGCAAACAGGCTGCAGAACCTTCTGGAAGGACTCTGCATTGAGCAGCATTAATGCTGGGAAATAATTCCCATAAATCCAGACACTGCATCCCTGTGAGTGGGACTGTCACCACGTGTCACCCAGTGACTGATGTGACACTTGCAGGGACAGGACCACGGCAGCAGAAGATGCAGAGTGTCCCTAACAGTGCCAAGAAAAGAAACTCCATCTACTCTGAACACATTCTGCTCCAAAGAAAAAACCCCAAACCCAGCAACAAACCCAAGAAAACAATGAACAGAAATCAATTTGAACATGTTATTTTAGAAAAATACCATCTCTTGGCAGAATATTCCTGAGCAACAAACATCGCTGAAGAGGGGCTTGAATCCAATTCCAATTTGAGTATTTTATCAAAAAAAGGCAGGTACAGCCAGGTCTCTTGCCAGCAGGTTAGACAGTTAATTACTCTCTTCACCAGCTCACTATTCATAACATTTATTTCCAAATTCCCTAACAGAGATGTTTATGGCATGTAAATTGATTAGTCTGAGCCCAAACAGATTCAGGAGCTGTTGAAGTGAGCAGGTTCTGCATAAATTGCACAGAGGATTACAGAGTTACTCAATGTACTTCTATTTGTGGGGAAAAAAGAATTGCAGTGTGGAAGTGCCACCCTCTCCGTGTCAGTGACCATGGTGTCCCTGTCCCTGCTGCTGTCCTGCCAGCAAAGGCTCCTCCTGCTCCAGGGCAACACTGACCCCCAGCTTGCCCCAATCCGCAAACCCTGAGCTACAGGGATGTTACTCATTTCAAGCAAGACTGTATTTCACACTCTGCTAAAATGCAGGCCTGACCCTACCCAAGGAAACCAGCAGCTCCCAGCTCCTTGCCCAGGGAGCAGGAAATTATTAATGAGCCCACGCCACGGCCTTGGGGCCATACAGCACGAGCCGGGCTTGATAAGAGAAGCTGCAGCCATGAACAGCCGTGTTCATGGAACCATCCTGATGATTATCAGTACCATTCATCTCCCAGGCACTTGTCTGGCAGGGCTGCAGGCACAGATCACTTTTTGCTGGGAGACATCCATAAAAGGGAGGGATCGGCAGCAGCCCCAGCAGGGCGTGCGAGGGCTCCGTGGAACCCTGTGTCAAACCCTGCTCTGCTCCACACCACTGAGCCACCTCCAGTCCCAGGGCACACCCAGAGAACAATGCAGATCTTCTTGTTTATCCCTACATGCAGCTCATTTAGGCATCTTTAATATGTATTTGGTTCTGTTTGCAAACAAATTAATTAGAGGAATGGTTTTGTTTTATCTGGCACTCACAGTCGGCCCTGCTTGGTGCTTTGGAACTGAGGCACGTCTGGAGCACGAGCTGCCTGAAATCTCCGTGGTGTGACAAGAGACAGGACATGGTGTTTTCCATCCCCAGTCAGGGATTCACTTTCTGCAGCCACGCTGAACATGTGCTGCAGGCCCCAGTGCCCAGTGGCACCGTTATGAGCCAGAGCTCCGCGCTGGAAGAGAGCGTCTGACACGGTGGAGACGCCGATGCAATTAAGACACAACATGAAGCACCCTATGCAGACACTAATGGCCTTATTACAGCATTAATTAGACAATCAGACTGAAAAACAACCCCACAACAGCTTGCTCCAGGAAGATCTCCCTCTCCAATGGCAAATAACCAGGTTTCATGGAAGCATCTCACTCTTCCAAGCTGAGGGTGAAGGAAGAGGGCGTTGTCCTGCCCGTGGGGGGGCTGTGGAGGGATGGCCAAGGTGACCCCACACGGAACAGGGGCAGGATTCCTTCCCCAGGGAGAGCTTCCCTCTGGTGTCCAGCCAGCACCTCCAGCCCATCAGGCAGGATCCCAACACCCCACACCTCGCTGTCACTGGATGCCAGGGAGCAGCTCGTGTCCATAGGCAGGAGCCCGGACAGGTCTCTCCAACCTCAGCACAAGGCAAACACCTGGAAAAAGCAGGTTCAACAATTTCACAGGGATTGTTTTCTTTCCTTGTTGATTTTGACAGTTCTGGGATACTTGCACAGGGAATGGGATGGGAAAACATAATAAACCTGAGACCTGCTGAGTTAAGTGTACCTCGAGAAAGAGAAGCAATATCACCAAATTTCCCAGGAGAACCTGTGCTTCCTCTAGGAGCAATCCATTTCTTCCCCCTGCAGGGACATCAGTTCCTCCAGCAGAGATGTGTTGGTATTTGTGTCAGACACCTCAAAGCATGAGAAGCTGCATTTTTAGGAGCCAGCCACGTATGGGAGCTGCTCAGCCAGCTCCTCGCATTCCTACCACGCCTCTTATCCAGCAGCCCCAGAGGCTGCACAGGGCCTTACAAACAGCAAGGAGACATCCAGAGCTGGATCCATGGGAGATGGGGGCAGAGCAGGGCACGGAGGGGTTAATTCCTTGTCTAGGATCCAAAGAGAAGCACAAGGCATGGAGGCAGGACCTGTCTCCTGGCCACGCTGCCTTCAGCCATCCTCATGATTTCCTGCTTGAACCATGCTAGCCTTAGATATAAAGGAAAAACCCAACCAAACAACAAACTGAAATGACCCACTGGAAACACAAACCAACCCAAAACCAGCTGCTGCACAACACTCCTCCTCCTCCCCATGGCAGATTGGCTCCTTTTCACGGGCAGACTTCTGGCTTTTGAAACACATCAAAGCTAAAGCCAGCCCAAGCAGCTCTGGTAACGATGGAGCTGCCCTGCAGCACAGAGTGCACCCTCACCCAGCTCCAGTCCTCGGCTCAAATGCAGCTGTCCCTGTGGCCAGAGGATTTCTATCCTAATTGCATTAGGTGTATCTCTGCCTTTCAGCAGGCGCTGGGATCACAGTGCTGCATTTCAACAGGGATGCAGCTGGCCAAGTTTCTGATCCTAAAATCCAGGGCAGAGCATTTCAAATGCAGGAGGATGTGGACTATAAATACTGCATCCCAAATCTGCGTGCTGGGGGCAAGGAGGGGCTGACAGAGCTTGGCAGAATCCTCACCAAGGAGAGGGGTGGGACTCGACCTTCCCTGGCCTCCTGTGGGAAATGGGTGGACACCTCATCATCACACTCTCACTGCAGGGAGAACGAAGCACTGCCATGCCTTTTCATGGAATACTGGCCAAGCCCTTTAAAATTAGACATCTGCTCATTTTATCCTTGCATAGACACCTGAAATGCAGCCAAAACTGTTACTAAACCATGCACTGGGTGCTGGGCAAAGCTGTGCCCAGCTGTTTGCTACCAAGCAGGCAAAAGAAAACAGGGCGATTGTACTGCCCTCACCTTAATAAATTGTTATGTCCCAAGTTTGCTGCAGTGAAAAGTCACTAAATATTTTCTTATCTGACCTGAGATACAGAAATGTCAGCGCAGGTGAGTGAACAGCAGCGAGAGGAGCCTCCTCACACACGGATGTGCCGGGGAGCAGAGCCGGGCTCGGAGCGCAGGGAGCGGCGCTGCCTCGGCCCAGCAGTTCTGCCACCACCACCAGCAAAAGGGATGCCAAGGTGGGGAGAAGCCATCGGGACTGAGGAGAACAGACAGTTTAATTCCTGGGTTTATCAACCCAGGAAAACAATAAGAAAAGAAACAGAGCAGATTTGAAGAGTTGCAGGTAAGTTGTTAAAGCTCTCCTCAATCTGTCTACTCACACAAACAAAAGAGAGAAAACTGCAGCAGAAGTTACTCTGCAATCTTACGTGAAAAACCTGGTTCAGCTCTCCAGATTAATCCAGCCTGTGCCCACCATACTCCAAAAAGTACCAGGAATGGGAAGATGACCATTGTAGAAGACACCCACAACAGACTGAACGGCAGCACCCCTGCCAGAGGAATAAAACACCAAAACATTCCTGTTCCTTTTTGGAATGAGGACAATGATAAAGAAATATTTACTCACCTATGCTGTTCTCCTGCAGTTATTTCCCTCCTGCCTCTGGGATCCCTCTGGGATCTGGAGTGTCCTTACCTTTAAGGCCTGTGTGAACAGCTTTTCCCATTCATAACCCAGGCAATGCAGACTCACAGAACTGACCGAGACTGCCCAGAGTGACAAAGCTCTTGGGAAACAAAGCCCCACTTGCAGCAGCTGCCAAATTCAAATCAGCACTTGCACCAAACATCCTTTGCTTTCCCCTCTTGTGTTGTATTTAGAAATAAGAACTGGGGAAACATCCCCTGAAGAGTTACTGCCACAGTAATTACTGAAGACAAAGTCGTATCCTCCGGTAGTTTTCCCTGGGATGTATTTAATAGTATTTATTTTGGTTATTTCCAGGAATCCTTGACTTCTCTAAACCCCACAATTCTCTTTATTATTGTAAGAAATAATACAATAATAGAAAAGGGACTATCTTGTATACATTTGTGTGAGAAACTAGGACACTTGAGTGATTAGAAGGGAAGTTAGTGAGAGAATCTCAGCTACTGATATGACCCTGTGGCCATGAGGATATGAGGGTGAGGAAAGAGGTCTTTTTATGGAAACATTTAACACAACAACAGGAATACAAATCAAGCTCCAATAATTTTGCTTTAAATTTTAATGAATCAGTATGTGTAGTTTACATAAAGAAGGATTTGCTTAATAAAATATTAATATTTTTTGCTAAAAGAACTGTAAATTGCAAGTAAATATAGGTTTCCTTATATAGGACATCAAAAGTTGAAAAATCCTGAAAGAGCAAATCAAACACAGAAAATAAAAATGAGCCAAAATTCAAGGAGAGCAAAATATTGTTTGTGATCAGACTCCAAGACTGGACCCTCGGTGACCCACATTATTTACTTGATTTAACAAAAACCATGAAAGCATTAAAAATAGAAAGTGTCCTGCCTTTGGTTCCGCCCCAGGTGATGGTTGTGACCCCTGTGGGCAGCCCGTGGTTTGTGTCCCCAGGGGGCTGGGGGAGCTCAGATGTCCCCACAGGTCACGGGGCCATCCCCAAGTGCAGCGAGTGATGCCAGCTGCACAGAGAGCCCCAGGCTGGGAGCACCCCCTGTGCCACCCCCTGTGCCACCCACAGTGTGTCCTGGCCACCTCTGGAGGGGTGTCAGGGCTGGGCCACGGCACACAGCCTGTCCTCTCACCCTGCACCCTGCTTCCAAAGGAGATCTGGCAGCAGAGGCAGAGAAGGAGCCACAACGCACCCAGAATCCCTGATGTTCCTGGGGTGGGAAAGCTGACTGAGAGAGGAAACCTTTTTTCTACAAATACCCATTTTCTTTCAGGAGTACCTTGATCTTCCTCAGGCTGTGGGGCTGAAGAGCCAAACCGAACTGAAATCACTGTCTTTGGGTGTTAATAACACTCTGCAGGGAGCCACCCTGAGGCAAAACTGGCGCCACTTCTGCAGGAACTCGAGGCTGAAGCAAAGTGCCCAGAGCCAAGCAGAGATCCTCACCCAGCGAGGTCACAGACCAGGCTGGCATGGGTGAGGCTGACACAGTCTCCAGCTTTCCCACCCACCAGTCCCGGGGTTTTTTTCTGGGAAACATCAAAGTGTATTTGCGCACCTGCTCCTACGTGCTTGTTTTCCTTTAGGCATCATCCCAGAAAGGCCACCTCATCCACACGGATTGAAAGTACCACCAGAAAAGTGACTCACTCCAAAAACATTTCGTTTCAGCTTTCCAAAGACAAGAAAAACTGAAAAGCATCTGCAAATGAAAGCCCAGTGGCTTCAAACTACAACAGATCACAGCTTCATTTTCCAAGCTGGCAACTCGGGACTGCAGACACGCAGAAGTAATAAAATTTGCATTTCACCTCATGTCTCTGTTAGTCTGAGCAGCTTTGGTTCTCTGGGTACAGGGAGAAGGTTGCAGGACAGAGGAGAAGGAGATAATGTGCAAAAACCCCACTACGGAGCTGTGAGGAAATAGCAAAGATCCCTGCTAAGTTTTGAAGCACTGAGTGCCCATAGCCAACAAAAAGGAGCCAGGAAAGACTCACATTGAGCTGGAGGTCATCTGTCCACTGGCCCACGAGGCGGTACCCGGGTGTGCTGGTGTTGCTGCTGTGGTACTGGAAGATGTCGTAGCGTCCCGGTGCGTCCCCGTTCTTGTTGAACATCACTGGAGTGCCAGCACTGCCTGGGGGAAGGAAACAAGACAAAATCCAACCAACCAACACCAAACCTTTACCAAATCTCTTTTATTTGGTCATGGGTGAGAGCTTTCACACTGGGAGCACATTCCAGGCCAAGGCCATCCAGCCCCCCAGCCATCCAAACCAGGCACTTCAGGACACTGCCCTCACCCGGCCCTCTCCACAGATCCATTATCTCTGCCTGACCCTACTGCCTGAAAATAAACACAGCAATCCTAGACCAGCCTTACCTCACCCTGCTCCGCCCAACACGAGAAATATCAGAAGGCTTTTCTTCCTACCCTCCAGCCTCCCTCCCATCTCCTGTTCCTCAGGGAGTTCTCCAGTGAAAATCACTCCTGTGAATGGAGCCTCTAAATGCTGCTCCCCGCCCCCCCCCCGAAAACGTTCCATCTGCGTCTGAGAGATGCTGCTGTCAGAAGTCAGCCCGGGTCTAGTGAGTCTTGACTAGCATGCAGAAATAGCTTCCTCCTCCACAACATGTTCCATTCCTGTAATCGCCGTGCGCTGGGGTGGGAAAGAACAGAGGCAGCTTTGGGAAGAGCATTCCTTGTGTCCTCCTTATCTGGGCTCTGTGGCACCACCACTGGATTGCCTCTATTTACCCTGTGCTGAAGTGACAAACACGGGGCAGTGCAGGGCCAGAGAACCCCCGACCTTTCCTGGAGCTGCCCAGAGCCCCAGCCTCAAGTGAGCTCCCAGCAGGACATCTGCATTTTAAATACCACAGCACTGGACGGGAACCTTCCCGAGAGGAGAATTCAAAGCGGTGCCTCATTTCCTCAGAGCTCCAGGAGCAACCTTCCAGGGTGACATTTATTTCCAGACATATTAAAATAGGTTTCGGTAGGGTAGAGTAATATTGTGTCAAGATTGAAGATTATGACAATCCTCCAGCATATCTATATTCAAAGCTTCCTCCTCCTGCGTAACTTTTTTTCCCTAAAGCAATGAAAAATCTCTCCTGTTGTAGCACTGAACTTTAAGATTATCGTTTTCTTCATGATTCTCATTCTTCATTGAATTCCAGGGAGTGAAAAAAAGATTTGAAGGAGTGAATTAGCATAGTCTCCACTCTAGCCCTGGTAAATTGTTTCCTGTCTCTCCTACAATCCTCTGAGATCAGATACAAATTCAGTTCAAAGGCTGGTACAGAAAATCTGCCACTGAAATCTCTCCTCGCTGGTTCCTTGTGAGCACCAGGCAGATATTTAATTGTCATTACAGATTCATGGAGCCAGAATACATTTGAGTGGGAACACTCAGAGTGAATCAGAAGCAATGGCTGTAATTCCTCGGCTCCTCGGGAAAGGCAGCACAAGTGCTAAATGGGATTTGGCTAATTACGACTCTTAGGGCTGCTTAGGGTGAGTTAAGCTTGGGTTTGTCAGAGCTGACAAGAAAGGGACACCTGAAATGGCAGGAGCTCCAGTGAGGCTCCCAAAATTCAAGAGACACATCTGAGGATTGCCCACGTCACAACACAGCTCCAGAACACAGAGGGAGGTCCAGGTCTGCTCGTCAGGAGGCAGATGGAGGATGGACACCACTGTTACGGCCACCCCAAAGTCAGTGCTGGGACAAACGCTGGGGGACGCAGCCAAGAACACACCTACGGCCACCGTCACGGGAACAGCACCCCAAATCCCCCAGCAAAGCCATTTAAAGCAACAAAGGATCCCTTGGATCCAGCAGGGCTGCACAGCACCGTGGGATGGGTCACTGCAGAGGCCCCAAAGGCACATCCCTGGGACCTCACACACGGGTCTGGACACGGTGTGGGCAGAAGTGAACACTGTTTCCAGGCCCATCACTGCTTCTGTGCTAAAATGACACAGACAGGCTGGGAGAAGCCCGTGCTCCATCGGGAGGACGAGCAGCTGTGGAAATGGGAAGCACTGCTAACCTCGGGGCACGGGTCAGGCACACGTGTCCCCTCTCCTGACTTTGAAGTGGCAGTAATTGGGCTCCAGCCAAGGCTCTGCTCAGCAGGGGCAAGCCCTCCTTAACCTCTGCGTGGGCCAGGTGAGGCTCTGGAGCCCTTTCTGTGCCACCTGTCTGCAGGGTCTGTCAGTCCTGGTTTACATCACCGCAGCATTCCAGCCCCAGCTCAGGCTCCTTTGATAAAATAATGGAATTAATAAAAAGTGATGTATGAAAACCTTATCACAGAGAGGAAACAGCGGTTTCAAAAATAACCCTTGATCTTCCAATCATTAAAACATGTCATTATTTCACTGGTTTTTGATCATTTAGGATTTATTTTCTTTCTATTACAATTTAGCAGATTTTGCTGAGCCCAGTAAGCAGTTCAGAACCTGTGTCAGTCTCCAGGCTGCAGCTTCTTGCTCATGCAGAGCCGTGACAATTTAATTCAGTTCCCAACAAAGGAGCTGCCTTCGCCCCACACAGACACAGGGCACTTGACACCTGCAGGAAACCCTCAAACCCAGACACAATCTGACTTGAATTTGTAGGATCTCGATCTCTTAATCACTAAAAGATGAGAAATGAATTATTAAGAGGAGGACAGGAGTTACACAGGTGTCACCAGCCAAGGCGTTTGTTACTCAGGGCACGTTCACGGCAGTTTGAGCACCCAAGGGGCTCCTGTGAACAGCATCTTCAGCTTTTCACTGGCAAAAATACAATTGCACTTCAAAACTTTCAGAATCTCACTGCGTGAGCACTCGAGGTTTAAAGTTTTCCATATTTTGGGCCTTTTGTTCTCCAGGCAACAATGATCACAAAATGCACACTGAGCTCCTCGCTCAGATCCAGCCTCTCTTCATCACCGCTCTGGCTGCATCGATGGCAGCACCTCTGCACGGAGGACACGGCCCCAAAGCAGGGCCAGCAGGAGGATCCCAGGGGCCGAGGAGAGCTGCCCCACACTGAGAAGATGCCAGGCTCCGGGGCTCGGGACACTCGAGAACAGGAGGAGAGCAGGCGGCGCTTCTCTCACACAGAGCTGGACAAAGCTCCCACTGCTCCGCCCTCGGAACCCAGGACAAGTCCCCTGGAACGCCAGGGAACAGGGATCTACACACAGACCAAACTGCCTTCCCAAGCCCCAGCTTCGTGATGGGGGGGCAGTAGGGGATGGGGGGGTGAGTAGGGGATGGAGAGGTGAGTAGGGGATGGGAGGGTCAGTAGGTGACTGAGGGAGGTCAGTAGGTAACAGGGAGGTCATAGGTGATTGAGGGGTCAGTAGGTGACTGAGGGGGGTCAGTAGGTGACAGTGAGGTCAGTAGGTGACAGGGAGGTCAGTAGGTGACTGAGGGGGTCAGTAGGTGACTGAGGGGGGTCAGTAGGTCACAGGGGGGTCTCTGTCTCACCGTTGAAGTTGACGCTGCGGATGTACTTGAGCAGCCGCTTGCCCCCCGCGTGCTCCATCTCGGGGCACAGCCCGGCGCTGTCGGCGCACAGGTCGCGGTTCATGTGGTGCAGGGCGTGGGCCATGGCGTACACGGCGTCGATCACAAACTGCACCTTCCCCTCCTGCTCGTAGTGCGAGTCCTTCCCGATGCGCTCCTGCCCTGCAGGGCACACAGGGACAGTCAGGGACGGGGGGGCAGCGCTCTCCTGGCACCAAACACCAGCCGATCCTCTCCGAGCACGCTGACAGAACTGCGCCGTTAATCAGTACCATAAAACATTCCGAGCTGGAACGTTATTAATTAAAACACAACCAAACCTCTGTCACTGCTACCAGAATCAGACACTTCTTGCAAGTTTCTCTCCATAATCCAGAGAAACAAATCCTGCCCTGATCACCAACGTGAATCCCGAACCCACAGGGACCACCTTAGAGAGACAACTCCAGTCTCCGTATGCTCCCAAAGCTTGGCTTTGAAGCAGGAAAGCATTTAAAGTAAGGCACAGCTGGTATTTAAAGCCTGGTGTTCTGTACTGCTGCAAATCCCAGGATCTAATTGAAAGTCAAAGCTAGATCAAGGGAAGAAAGAGTCACTTCAGAGATGCCACCAAAGGGGCACTCCAGAGAACTGAGGAACTCGCTGGCAATTAACGGCACCTCGGGAAGCTCCTGCCACTGTCACCCCTGCTCCCCAGCCTGCAGAGCCTCAAATGTCCTGCAGAATCCCCCCAATGCAGATCTCTAATTATCCACGCTTTCCTTCTTCTTTGGTTCCCCCTGTGTTCACCAAATGCAGCACTGATGCCTGATCTGCTCAACCCAGCTGAGAGCTGCAGAGGGACTTCTCACAGGGGCCTGGGATGACAGGACAAGGGGGAATGGCTGTAAACTGACAGGATAAATTGGATATTGGGAAGAAATTCCTCCCTGGGAGGGTGGGCAGGCCCTGGCACAGGGTGCCCAGAGCTGTGGCTGACCCTGGATCCCTGGCAGTGCCCAAGGCCAGGCTGGACATTGGGGCTTGGAACAGCCTGGGACAGTGGGAGGTGTCCCTGCCCATGGCAGGGGTGGCACTGGATGGGCTTTAAGATCCCTCCCAACCCAACCCTTTCCATGATTCCATGATGGTTGAGACACCCTCTACCAAAACCCCTCAGTTTTAAATCTCAGCTCCTCTGGAAGCACTGAAATCCTGCAATGAACTGAGCAGAAAAAGTGAGTTTCCAGCTGGTGAAGTTCCAGGCAGGATCCTTTTCATTATTTCACTCCCTCTCATTGATTACAGAACTTATCAGGATTTCAAGCCCTGACAAGGAAAATGCTTTTAAGTGGTTTCAGCTCAGCTCTGTAACCAAATGAGCAATGCAGCAGGAATGGGTGCCAAGGGAAGGGATCTGGGATTGAAATGCTGCACACAAACAACACTGATAAGCCACAGCAAGTTCCAGAAGCATGGCTGGGCACACGCACAGCAGGACAAAAACCTTCAGCAGTGAAGAGATCTGTGAGAGGAACCCAAGCAAAACCCACCTGAAAAAACCCAAGAGCAATGTCAGAGTGTCCGAAGATGAAAATAATAAATGTTTTAAAGTCTTAATAGAATTTCCAAGAACAGGGATGCTTCCCTGAGCTGAAACAGCCACTTGGTTGGGTATTAAACATCAAGAACTGTGCACAATAAATCCAGATGTGGAGACAAATGTAACTGCTCACCCAAAACATGTGAATTTATACAGTTGGGAGTGTGCTGTCCTTCACCACAACACAGGCTGTTACCTTCTAAAGAGATTCTATTGCAATTGGAAGTTTAATCCAAATCTGAAGCAGCAGAGAACCTGCAAAGCAAATGTTATGATTTACATGGGTCGAATTTCTTCAGACTTCAAAAAAAAGCAAATATCCAAATTAATAGGCCTGGCTGAACAGTGCTCCCTCCAGTTTGTGTCATCCTCCTGCTGGAGTAACCAGTAAGCAGCAAATCAGGCCCAAAGTCCATTTTCAGGCAGGAATAAAACAAAAGTGATGGGCACAATTTTAATTCCAACTTCAGCATTATCGTGGGAAATATTTCCCCCTCTGAGGCTAGGCTGAAGAAGTCAGGCAGAACGTTCTACTACAGGCTTCAGGAATAGCTCCTGTATAATGGGAGTATAGAAATTCAATTATTAATTACTCTGGAAGAGAAGGAAGCTCCCAAAAGACATTAAGTTCCTGCAGATGAAAGCAGCAGGAGCAGCGCTGTGGGTGCCTCTGGCCAAGGGGCAGGAGAGAACCCCAGCACAGAGGTGTCAGGACATCCTGGGTGTGCCACGGAGGGAAGCTTGGAGAGCCAACCTAAAATTCACATGTTGGGTGCAACGAGAAACCACGAACCCCCCTGTGCTGTCAGACTGAAACCATGGAAAGGAGGAACAAACCCCATCTGCACAATTTCTGCTTGTCTTTGAGAAGAAGTTGCTTTTTTGTTGGCTTTTTTTTTAACTTGGAGATCTGCAGGAGCCACACAACATTATCTGCTTCAGCACTGAAGCAGCTGACACCTGGGACACTCGAACACAACGTGATTTCAGGAGAACACACTTCTGTCCCATGGGTTTGAGATGAGTACCTTGGGATGTCAGGAGAAGGATGAAACACAAAAGCAATGTATTGACATGAGCATTTTTTGCTTCCAAAGGATCTATTTGAAGGTGATGACAAACAATTTAAACCCCCCTTCCTTCTCGAGCCTCAAGTGCTCATCATCCTGATTCCTGAGAGACGGAGCAGCCAGGGCCTGCTTCAGGCACATCCTCACAGGAGAAAAACGCTGCAACAAAGACAGGAAAAAGAGCTCCAAACCCAGAGTGGTGAGAACACAGAGAAAGAATCCCACTTGTTCCATCTCCTTCAGATGACAGAAGTGAAATGCAGGTTTGAGAACTCCTGGTCACACTTCTTCATCTCCACAGAGGCAGCGTTAACGCGTCCCTGAGCAGAGAGGAGCAGACGGCACAACTCCGCATGTCCTGTGTTCTCAGTGCCTCTCCTTCAGCTGATTCCTCTGCACTCATTGTTATCATCACACAACAGAGGGGATGTGTTAGGATGAATAAATAGTATCTCTAGGACAATTTTTATGGCATATAATTCACACAGACAGACGTCAAAATCCCACTCCATCGGTGCTCGCACGAGATGAATTCAGACTCTGCTTCAGTTCCTGAAGGATTAAACACATTTTCAAAGGGTCTCACACAATAGTGCTGCTGAGAACCTGGAGATAGTCATCATTAACAAGAGATTTAATTTAAAGATTGTGGAATGCTCACAGTATCAAACAGGCAGCTCTTATTTGCACAGGGTGGAATTCAGCAGTGGAGGAAGTGCCGGCAGAAAAATATCCACTGTTCATCCACCCCCAGCACCATCACACACCCCCTGCCTGGGGGCACAGGGATATCCACTGCCCCAGCCCCACGGATCCACCCTCCACAGACAAGTCCCTGCACCCAGGGCTCTGCAGATATCAACCCTGGATACTCAGTCACGGTACAGACACTGCACACACAGCAGGTGTGAAGTCTGAAGGCTTCTCCACATAAGCTTTTTATGTGAAAGTAGCTGAGAACCAGGGCTCAAGAGCCACCAATGACATGCCAGGGTAAATATTGTGATTTCAGGGAGCAGAGGATGACAGTGAGGCCTCTGTGCAGTGTAATCCCTGGACTGTCACCTGACAAAGCCCTCCAGGATCCAATAACAGCTCTGCAGTGACAGAATCCCCCCAGCCCAGCCTCAGCCATGAGATCTCATTAGAGACAAAAGCCTTTATTCAACAGAATCCATCAATCCCCATGGAATTTCTTGGGGAAAGCAGATGAGCTTTTAAATTTCTCCTGCTCACCACACAAGGCATCGGATAACGCTTCAACCCAAACTCCCTGCACTCTCCTTTGATTGGGGATCTGTGGCTGGGAGCACTGAGCTGCTCCCTGGCACCCATGGACATTCCAGGTGGGAGCTCTTCCCACACCTCCCAGAGCCTGGGAGCACTGCTGCTCTCAGGGACCCAGGGCCTGCAGCCTCCTACCTTCCTGTGCTATGAATTACCAACCCCCTTTAAAAGGATGGTGCTGATCAGTCACAACATTATCCCATCAGAGGCCACTCCGGCTCTCACGCTGGAGATCACTCATGGTAATGCTTTAGAGATCATCCTGGAAAGGCTTCAGCAATTTTTGGTCAAATCCCAGCCTTTTGGGGAGACCCCCAATGCCAAATTTAACAGCAGTGCATTCCCAGTGGAATCTGTGCTGTTCCTGTGCACAGCATTCCCACTGCCCCCAGGAACTGGGACCAACAGCAGAGGAGATGAAGTCTGGGAAGTTTCCATCAATTTTCAATCAAAGTAAAATAAATCCTCCCTTTGATCACAATTCAAGGCAATTATCCAACATAACATGTTTCAGCTGCTGGGAAAATCTAAAGGGGTTGGGGGGGCAAGGCCAGGGGCGGCCAGGGCGGGGTGGCCATTAGGTGACAGCACTGGCCGTGGCTTCCATGTCACAGAGGCACATTCTGCCCAACGCCTCTCCAGGGTGTTCTAGTCATGGAATCATGGAATCATGGAATCCCAGAATGGTTTAGGTGGCAATGGGCCTTAAAGCCCATCCAGTGCCACACCTTTCACTGTCCCAGGCTGCTCCAAGCCCCAATGTCCAGCCTGGCCTTGGGCACTGCCAGGGATCCAGGGTCAGCCACAGCTGCTCTGGGCACCCTGTGCCAGGGCCTCCCCACCCTCACAGGGGAGGAATTCCTTCCTAAATTGTTGTGAAACATCCTCCCTCTAAAATAAACGAACAAAACACCCTCCAGCTGTCCTTCACTCCAATAAAACCATTCCTGGGTCCCACGGCAAACATTCCCACAGCACGAGGAGGGGGAAGGATGACTCAGTTACCTGTGCATTTACGGTCCGTGTCCTCCTTCTTGGAGCCAGTGATGGTCAGCTTGCAGTTGAAGTTCTCCTCCCAGTACTCTGCAAACCACACGTTCCTCCTGTTGTTCTCCAGCGTGCGGGAGGTGAAATAGGTGTCGAACCCTGCGGGGGGAGAGGGCACAGCTGAGGCCTGGCTGTTCTGCTCTGGGGAGCTGCAGCCTGGACACAAACAGTGCCCTTGTGCCCCCCTCAGTACCCAGCACACATCTCTGTCCACGTGAGGTCACCGTGGGAAGAGAGAAAATCCACATTTTCTCATCAGCTGCATCCTGCAGGAAAATTATTCTGTTTCTAACTACCAGGTATAAAACTGGGCAAGGCAAATGTGAAACAGATCAATATAAAAGAAGTTATAAGGAAAAAGCATGGATTAGAGATGTACCAATAAGGAATGGAAATAAATGACATGGTGCAGCAGATATTGGGCCGAGCTCAAGAAAACTAATGTAGTTATATGCCTGCCCAGACCTCCAGAGGAGGCAGCTCCACCTCACCAGGCTGTTACCAGCACCCCTGTGCATACAAATTTCCACTGGGACCATCAGCCAGCACCACCCTCCCACAGCATTCATATCCTATTACCATCCCTGCAAACAAGATTTGCATGAGCACAAAAAAATCAGTGCATGTCTGTGCGCTCACACACAAAGTCTTTTGTCATTTCTCGTGTCTTTTTTCCCTGTGTAGCTGGCAGGAGCTCTATCCACTCATGTGCTCAGAAGGAACAGTGCTTGGAGTGGCACAGCCAAGTGCTCTTGGCACACAGCAAGGGGAGGTTTGTCGCCTGTGCTCCAGAGGTGTCGGATATAGGCAATGCTGTTCCACCCCTGCAGCCCCATCACAGGCTCCTGGCACCCCAAACCCTGCTGATTTTCAACCTTTTCAAACCCAGCTGTCTCTTCCCAAACCTCACCGTCCCTCTGGAGTCTGGGGGCTGTGCCTGTTCCCTGCAGGGAGCTGTGCCAGTCCCACAAGGAGCAGATCAGTTCCAGCACTGGGACCCTCACCTGTGTTAGTGCTGCTGGGGTCACCTGGCTGTAGCTGCAGTGAGCAACAGCAGAGCTCTGCCTACACCTAAAGATGCTGTTCCTCAGGGAACCTTCCACAACTGCAACCCCACTTCAAGTCCAGGTACAAAAGGAGTTTTTCCTTTTACTAAGAAAGTTGTGGAGGAATTCAAACTACCCAAATCTGAAACCTGGATAAAGCAGACCAGTGGTAAAGAGGACTTGAGAATGCTGGTTGCACTCAGAGGAGCTCAGAGGTGAATTATCTGCCATCCTACAAGTGCACACCCATTGGAGATGGGAATCTCAGAAGATGTTTTCCCACTCCTGGGCGCTACAGCTGCCCTAGCACTGCAGAAGAGGGTGCAAGGACAGAAGCAATGAGCTCATACAGCCCAAACCACCCCTGCTATTGCACCATCACAGGGGCCTGTCGGGTCTGCAGTCAGAAATGGCTGCAGATGCACATTCCATTGAAAGGGGGAATGTTCCTGGCACTGCAGCCAATGATTTCCCTCCTGCAATAGGTGGGTACAGTGGCACAGGCTGGCACAGCACGGAGAAGAGTCTGAGGAAAACCATCTGGCATGGTTAAATTAGCACAACAACCCTTCCACCGGGGATAAGATAGAGAGCACAAACCCAGCTGTTTTAAAATTGCAAAGGAGAGTGGGACTGGGGTCAATCCCTCTTCTCCTCTCTGCTCTGTGTGCCAGTGACCCAGCTCTAATGTGTGCTTTCCTAGGGCTGAGTCTGCTGTTCACAGCTCACATCCCAAGCCCAGAAGGCACAGCCCACGTCATCTCCAAAAACCAACCAGGAAAATCAGCACTGAGGCCTTCCAGGAACAGGTGGAAAGCTAATTAAAATTTTACCTGCAGCCTCACCAGCAAATGATGCAGTTTATTAGAATCAAAAGTAGGTCCCTCCTATGACAGAGGAGGGTGCCAAGCCCAGAGGCCCAGCCCCACCGAGGGGATGCCCTGCTGCACAGGCAGCAGCCAGAGCCTGAAGGACAGCAAGCAACCCGTGGGAAAATGCAAGTAAAGCACCAAAGCGGGCTGGGAGAAGCCCTCAGTGCTGGACTGCAGTTTTACTGAGTACTTGGGTGCACTCTGTAAGTTCCACATGATTTTCCAGCCCTTCACGTGGGGACTGCAGCTGGAAGTTGAACCTTCCCAGAATAAAATGGATCGAGCTGCAGGAAAAGAGACATCCTGGGATGGCAGAGACCCCCATCTCTCCCTGCTCTATTTATCCTGAGACAGGGACTTCACCTGGGCCTCCCACACCCTAAATGTATAATTTGTTGAAACTAAAGTAAACAATTGCTTAGAACTCCTGGGACACCTGCTGTAGTTAATTAATAATAAATTAGTGATTTAGGAATGTTTCTGTGCAGTCTCTAGAAGGGCCAGCACTATTCCTCTACCCAAACCATTCTGTGATTCTATGATTGCCACTGACAGGATTAAATTTCCTAAGGAAAAGATTCTCATGGATGGGTCAGAAGAATATTCAGAAAACAGTCAAGTTTTAGGGACACACAACCTAAACTTTTTCCTGTAAACCTGTGTATATTGGTTTTCCTCCTAATTAAAAGAGCATTTCAAATGGGATATTCTAGATCTACAATGTCCATATGGCTCAGAAAGAGCACCAATAAACCTTCCCCACGTGCCAAACTCACTGACCTCTGGGGAAAGTGCTCTATAACTTAATAACGTAAAATCAATGAGTCCTGATAAAACTGTAATAGAATTCCATATGAATTACTCTAAACCTTTCCAGATTTAATAACAAATAATAACATTCCCATTGATTTGTTTAATGATTCCCCTGCATTCGCAGGCTGGAATATGGATCCCTATTAAAAAGGGAACATTTTTTACCATTCTTTTCTATTGATCAGGACAAGCAGGAGAGTGACAGTGGGACGGGGTGCAGAGATGCACAAGTTCCTGGTAATTCCCAGGGGTCAGTCCTGTGCAGCCACCCCTCCCGCAGTGCAGACCCTGGGAATGCTGCTCCCACACAGCCAAGGTCCTGGAGAACCCCTCCCAGAGGCACCACCCTGGCAACTGCCCTCCTTCCCAACCTGGGAACAAGAATCCTGGAATGCTTTGGGCTGGAAGGGACCCTAAAGCCCATCCAGTGCCACCCCTGCCATGGGCAGGGACACCTTCCACTGTCCCAGGCTGCTCCAAGCCCCCGTCCAGCCTGGCCCTGGACACTTCCAGGGATTATTTTCCCAGGCAGGACTGTTCCTACACTTCCCACAGTGCTGTCCTGCACACACCTGACAGTGGCAGGTCCCTCTGTGCCAGTGGGAATCTCAAATGCTTCTCTAATTTTAGACACTTTTTTGGACTGAACCTGACTCAAACACTCAGGGTGAACAAGGCAAACACTCTCTGCACCAACGACAGACCTCAGCCTGTGCTCCATCTTTCTGACCTGATACATGAAAGCAACTCACATGCACAGGGCTGAACTTAAGAGTTTTGGGTTCAGAAGCTCTGGGAATTAGATGACCCAACAAAAACCACTGGATGCTTAAATGCAAAAGCAGGAATAATCACTTCTCACCCCTGTTCGTGACCAAGCATTGCATTGGTGTGACAAGATTTAGTGATCCCCCAATGTTCTCCATATTTCATACTTTAGCAAATTACTTTTTCAGCAAATACCTCTAAGAGATATAAATATTTCTTTTATGAGATTTTCCAAATTACAATGAATCTCTTATTACTTCAAATCACTGTGATTTGATTAAATCGTTATTTTTACACATAGAAAGATGATACTACCTCAAGGCTTCATTTATTTTCCACCACAGGATAAATATGTACACGAACTACATAGTGATGAGACAGAGGGAATAAAGGGGAGCATGGAGGGGGGAGTGGGGGAAAGGGACCTGATCCCAAACCCTATGGAAAGGCCAGGAAAATCTAGGCAAGGGACAAGGGTTCCTTGGCTCTGTGGCCATCAAAATCTGAGCACTCCAGGTTGTTTTCCTGCCACTCTCAGGGTGCCCCTTGGATCAGGCCAGGAGTTATCAGCAGTGTTAAGTGACTGAAATCAGAAATTCCTGGGGGAGATGGGAATGACTCCTCCCCAGCTGGCTGGAGTCAGGTTTGATCCAGGTGTTCTGTTCCACATTCACAGGCAGCTGTCTGGACTTGGAGCGTCTGCATGGATCCAGGCCTGCCCAGGGAACACTCACTCCCAGCCCCCCAAACTCAGAACCCTCTCCCAGCTCCTCCCAGCCAGGGCTGTCCCAGCAGGAAGGATGCTACAGCACCACCGGGAGCCTCTTGATTATTCACCAGGAAATAAGCCCTGCTAACCCGGGGCTGTATTTACCCCACTCCAAAAACCCCAAATGATTGATTTCTAACATTAATCTTGCATCCCTGCCTCCCTGGGCTGCCCATTTTCTGGCTGGAAGCACAGGGCTCGGCTCCCTGGCAGTGCTGGCAATTGCAGGTGCTCGAGAGGCCAAACCAGGCTCCAGCTCTGCCACGGGCACCTCAGGGACAGAGGGAGCCTGGCAGCAGGGGTTTGTCACCGGGAAAGAGTCAGGAACACACCCAGGGGGACGGGACAGGGACAGAGGGAGCCTGGCAGCAGGGGCTTGTCACCGGGAAAGAGTCAGGAGCACACCCAAAGGGAAGGGATCGGCTGCAGGAGACAGACTGGGGGCACCCAGGAAAAGCAACACCCTGTGGGAATAAAGATGAAATCAGGGGATCCAGTGCTGGGCTGGCACCAGTGACACCAGCAGCAGCCAAGGGAAGCTCGCAGCACCTCCAGCAAGAACAGCAGGGGTGGCTTGTGAAGCCAAGGTGCCATCAGCATGAGCACAGCAGGAGTTTAGAGGCACTTGTGTCACCTCTGGTTTGCCATGTCACCGGCACGCGCTGCAAACCATCCCCTCGTGTCACCAGGGACTTCAGAGGCTCAGGGGTTATTTAATAAGGAAAATCATTAAGCCTAATTAAACCACAAAATTATTGACCCACTGCATTTCCAAGGTACCTCAAGTACTTTCATTCTCAGCCCAGGCGAGAGCAAATCCAGCATATTGACCCCCAATTTCACTCGAGCAGTGATTTGATCAGTTTATGATATTTTTATTCTTCTATTTAGTCCCAAGGATGTCCCCAGTACTGACAGCCAGTTATTTCCCCACGTAGTAAATCATCACCTGCTATAATTATTGAGGCCAAATGAGTTGAAAGCAGCTACTCAAACACTTTTCCAATTTCCCTAGCATTTAACCCAAAGCAGTTTCATTTACTGGCATTAAATCTGGGATAAAGGCATTAGGTGTGGAATGACAAGATCAATTTTAGGGCAGCAAGTGTCTCTGCAGATTTCATGATGTTGCCCAACCACACACTATGGGCTGTTATTAAGACCATCTACAGATATTTTTTTGACCTTCTTGCTTGGTAAAAAAGCCGTAATAGAAATTATTTTATTAACTTCCATCATGCCATAAAAGTGCTTTGCAGTTGTTTTCTTTTTTAATAATTGCTGATTATAACTGTGCAAAAGGGTATTTCAGGTGGTGTCACATCTGACTTTTATATCCGTGACACAAATCACATACAGAGGAAATTCCACTTTGGGCGAATCTGGGATTTTAGGCTGTAAAGGTTCTATTAGGGAAACAGCTAGCTATTGGCTAAGCATCCTTGTTATCGCTTCATAAAATGACACAGCTGCCAGGGCAGTGAGATCATGACCCAGGCGGTGTCTGAGGCAGCCCTGTCAGGGAAAGGTTAATGTACAACTGCCTTATTATTCATTATTCTACATTTCACAGCCCTCAGGCACCTCTCACTCCCCGAGAGCTCCCATGTGTATCAACGTCAGCAGCACAACCCCCTGAATTTGTCCCTCTATTTCCATTTTCAGTGGCACCCCCTCAGCTGTTGCAGCAGGTGCTGGGCACACCCAGGAGCTCAGCCCCATCCCCGGACTCTCCTGCTGCCTTGGGCTTCTGGATGGCCCCAGGATCCTCCCCCAGCTGGAGCAGGGGAAGCCTCCCTTTGTTAATGAACAACAAAAGGACCAAATCCAGGCCTCAGAGCTGCCACAGATGCTCTGGAGAGGCCCAGGCCCCAAAAACCACCGAGATTGTGCATTTTCAGCCCCAGAGAGACTTCCCAGGATGGCACAGGTAGAAAGTCACCTGGGCTGGTTACACAGCTCAGATCCAGTGCTCTGAGCTCAGCTGAACACTGCACTTCTCCCTCAAAGGGCTCCTGCTGCGGGAATGAATAATTCCCTATGAATTGCAGTGAGCAGAGTGCCAGCCAAGGGAGGAACACTGCTCACCAACCCACCCCTGCGAGCAGGGAGCGGAGCCTGCTGGAACCAGCATCACCAGAGCCAGGCCAGACAGATAAAAATACCTCCTGGAGCAGAATGCCTCTGCCAGGAAATCATCCTTTCCTGCTGCCCAGTTATTGGAAATGGGCAATTTGTTTTGCCAGGACCTTTCTCCATGAAAAACTCCTTTTCCTCACACCTGAAGATGAACTAAAAGCTTTTATAAAAGCTGTTCACCAAATAACAGAGCACTGTGGATCCCTGGCAGTGTCCAAGGCCAGGCTGGACACTGGGGCTTGGAGCAGCCTGGGACAGTGGGAGGTGTCCCTGCCCGTGGCAGGGGTGGCACTGGATGGGCTTTAGGGTCCCTTCCAACCGACTGGATGTGTCTTCCCACCAGTTTCCTAAGTTCCTGCTTCCCACTCTTCTTACCAGAAGCTGCTCCACAGATGGCCTGTTCCCTTTTAATAATGCAGAGCAGCAAAACCCGAGATCCAGAAGGTCTAAATGCAGAAAACGAGAGTGCTTTTGCTCCCTGCACAGCAGCCACCAACAAAACGCTCTGAGCAGCTCCTTGAAGGCAGTTAAACTCCAGTCACCCACTTGCATAATTTAAATGAGGGTGAAAATACAGAAATCCCTCTCTGTTGGGATGCAGCAACTGCAGCAACTCCTGGAGACACTCAACAGGTTAAAATTAGAATAAAGAATGATAATGCAATGAAAACCCAAGGGGCTGCTCTGCCCAGCCCGGCTGCAGCACTCACACATCGAGTCCTTCACCCCCAGAGTTCATTTGCCCCGTCCCTCGCTGCAGTGTTTCCATGTCAGCAGCAGGAACTGCAGTGAGTGTCCCCAGAGCTGTGCAGCCTGGAATGTGTGTGCCAGAGCCCCCAAAGCACACCCAGCCCCACTGCTGGCACGGGGACACTGCTGGGGACAGCCACAGCTCTGTCCAGTGCTGCTCCAGGTGGTGCCTGTGTCCTGCAGAGCCAGAGCTGGGCCCAGGCAGCCAGGCTGGCACAGGAGCCAGGGCTCAGCTCAGACCACTGCAGACACTGCCAGCCTCACTGCACATTCCCCTCGAGACAGACATGCCCAAGAAAATTGGGGGGGACCTGAAAGCCCATCCAGTGCCACCCCTGCCATGGGGGCACCTCCCACTGTCCCAGGCTGCTCCAAGCCCCAATGTCCAGCCTGGCCTTGGGCACTGCCAGGGATCCAGGGGCAGCCCCAGCTGCTCTGGGCACCCTGTGCCAGGGCCTGCCCCTCCCTCACAGGGAATTTCTCCCCGATATCTCATTTAACCTCCCCTCCTCCCTCACAGGCTGTTCCCCCTTGTCCAGTCACCCCATGCCCCTGTGAAAAATCCCTTCCCAGCCTTCTTGCAACCCCCTTCAGATAAAGGAAGGGGCTCCAAGATCTCCCCAGAGCTTCCTCTTCTCTCTGAGCAACCTCAACTCACTCAAAATAGAACCCAGCCCCCTCATCACATCCTCCCCTTTTTCCTTAGGTCCTTTTACAAAATACAAATTCCTTGCTATTTGACAGCTGATTTCTTGACTCTCAGGCAGCTTGAACAATGCCAGAGTGTGCAGGGAGGTGAGCAGAGGGAGATAATTACTGTTCTCTCCCTCCTTCCCACTCCCTGCTCAGCTGAGGCTGCTCACCCCAACCCAGCTCCCTCTGTGCACAGCAATCACATCAAACACCAGCTCAGACCGGGACAGGCACAGCAGAGAAACGGAGGGGATTTCTGGGGCTGGCAGGCCTGGAACCCTCCCTCAGGCTGCCCCCAAGGCCATGGGGCCCCGCACAGGGACACCCACAGCACCCCCAGGGCTCCTCCTGGGAACTCCTGCATCTCCAGGGAAAGCAAAATCCATTTCCAATTTGATGTAAGTATTTCAGGAGCAGAGCATCCTCTAAGCACCCATCCCTCATTCTCCACCACTATTTTTTTCTGCAGGGGTATCCCACCCCCAGCATTCCCTTTGGGATCCTGGCTGGCCTTGGAGACCACCAGGCAAGTCCTGTGGCCACTTCCTAGCTCAGAGCTCCCCTCATGTCACCCATCCAGCTGCAACCACAGCACCCAGAGACCCTTGAGCCCACCCCAAGGAGCAGAACACAGAAATTCCAAGAGGATCAATATCCAACAGCCCCTCCCTGGCTGCTGAGGGGAGACTGAACCCAGAGTGCCCTGGCAGAGCCACCCCAGGCCTGGCTGTGTCAGAGATGCTGGGGAGATGCCTGAGGCTGCCTAAATATAAGGAAACTTTTAAATGGCTCTCAAGTTGCAAGATAATTTGTATTCCACTCTCTTCATACCAACACATTAACCAAATACATTATTTCCATAATGAGGAGATGAACATCTGTGTGGCTTCCCAAAATTTCAAGTGGCAATACTCGAGACAAGTATTCCCTCTTTGGGGACTGACACATCAGCATTTCAAATAACTGCCATAACTAAAAATATCATTTAAATTCTAAGGAGGTCAAAGACAGTTCAGGTGTGGTTTAGATTTCAGGTTTTTTAGATAAAGCAAACCAATTTGATTCCACAAAATTAAGTCGCTGCAGTATTGTATTAAATCATTTGTGCTTGGCCCTGTGTAAAAGAAGTGCTCAATGCAAACTTTACCTGAAATGGGGAAGACAAATACCTGAAGCAGTGTTACGTCACTGAAAATTGCTGTGAGAGAGCTGAAGAGCTCTGGGTCAGGCACCCCATGGCAGCAGAGCAGCCCCAGCTAATGTGGCCTCACCTCTTCCCAGCTTTGGTACAATAAACCTGCCCAAAGCCACCAAAAAAACCAACTCATCCCATCAGATCTGGAATATCTTTCTTTGGAAATTTATGCTATGGGAAGCAGTAATTAAACAGAGAAACAAAAAGCCAAGCTTGAAAACAAAGATTAGAAGGATTTCTTTGTCACATATAGGACTCGATCCTTGCAGGTCCCTTCCAGCTCAGGGTATTCTGTGACTGACAAGGGGGCCTGAGGGCTACTCCGCACAGGTGAACCACTGCGAGCACCCCAGGGAAGAAATCTGAGAGAGAAATAGCAGTGAAAGCCTGGTTCCCCTTCAGGGATCCCTGGGGGAGCTCAGGGAAGCGTCACTGTGGGGAGAAGCCGAGTCTCATCCCCCTGCTCAGACACACAGAGGTGCTGGGGCTGTACCTGCCCGGCCACTGCAGGTGCTTGTGCCCAGTGTGGCAGCACAACACCGGCTCTAATTAGGCCTCATCGTTATTCACAAGCAATTACACCATCCTTCTTTCAGCAGCAATAATCAGCTCGATTATTGGCCCCTCTCTGGCTTCACACTTCTTTCTCACCAGCTCTAACACAATCACCTTTGGAAGGTGGGACGCACCAGGAGCAGCCACTGCTGAGCCCCACCGAGCTGGGAGAGCCCTCTGGCAGGGGTTTCTGGAACCCTTTTTCTATGGTTTTTATGTTTCTATGCTGCCTCGGTTTGCCCGGCCCTTCTCTCTGAGATAGCCGGCCCGGTGAATCACCTCAGCAACTGTGTGCTAACGGGGGAACCCCGCAGCGGCGAAAGCTGTGGCTGGGTGTGCACGGGAGGGCTCAGAGCCAAGCTGGAGTGAGAGGTTCCACCAGGGCAGGAACAAGGGAATTCCTTTCAGATGGACAACGCCATGGAAACAAAGCCCAAGCTCCCCTTCCCAGGCCTTTCCCTTCAGCTGCACAGAGCAGCATCTTCCCTGGCCGGCTCCCAGCTCCTCACCACCCGGCCCCTACGGCTGAGAGGCTAAAGGGTTGTGTTTATCCAGCCTCAGCAGGGCACCCAGGCCATCGATCTTGACTCCTGCTTCCCTTTCCAAGGAGCCAGCACAGGGGGCTACAAGGAGGAGCTTTTCCTAAATCCTTTCCCATCCCTTTGTTGTCATGCAGTCAAGTAAACAGAATGAAAACGCGCTCCTGAAACAGATCTGCAAATCCAGCAGGAGTGAAGTGGGCACTTCTGCACTCATTGTATCATCTTTAAGGAAATTATGTGTATTATTATGTGCATTCTTTCCTAAACTATTACTTTCAAAAGCCTATAATCAGTGAAGCATTAACAATACAGACTAGAAGAAAAAAGCACAGGGAAACAAACAAGACAAGCCTTTCAAACCTCTGCTCACTTCCTAAAATTAGCACATTTCCCTTTGTGCCTGAGCCTGCCTCACCCAGAGATGTCAGTAATACACTCCTGGTGTGTCTGGGGGTGTGAAGCCCCAGCAGAGAGGGGCTGGAGCCTGCAGGGAACTTTCCTGGGATGCTCTGGGTGCCATGGTGAGAGCCAGGATGAGAACCAGCAGCTGCTCAGGCAGCACACAGCCACGATAAACATGTGACACGGGCCCAGTGAAAGCACTTTTGGTGTGTGATGCAGACATTTGCTCCTTGCAAACTCTGCCCCAGCACAGGCACCCATCAGAGCCCCCTGCAGAACAGGCCTGGGGGTCCCCTGGAGCTGCCACGCACAAACAGCAGCTTCCTAAAAATACAGTCCTTCCTCCTTTCTGGCTGGAAATACTCTGCCCAAACACATCCAGCTGACAGCTCCCGTGTCACATCATCGAGAGGAAAATTGGTCTTGAGAAGACGCAATTCAGGGTATCTCAAAAGTGATGATCCATCTGAAGGGTGATCAATAGCTGTGTGTTCCTCTGGGGATGATCTCTTCCTACAGCACCAGCCCTCCCTGTGTGTCTCCATGTGCTCACCTCCCTCTCTCAGAACACCCACACCATCTCCAGTGTCCTGGAATCACAGCTGAATGGGAACAGCAAAGGGAAAATGCCAGCAAAGCTCGGGGAGCAGCACCCACACCACAGACCTAGAGACACAAACCCCACACGATGAGCAGCAGTTGGATCCCAGCAGAGATCCTGGATTCTGGCAGTGCCAGATCTGCTGGGGGTTGGGTGAGCAGCTCATTTCATTTCAAGGAGCCCCAGAGAAAGCTCCTAAATCTCTATTTTACAGCAGTTCTGTATGGTCCAATTAGAGCTTCCCACCTCATTTATGTGCTGAAAGCAGCAGCAGCGTTTGGTTCAAGCCCCATTTGGGACAGGATTTCTTGTTAATGCTGTGCTGGTTATGGGCAGTGCCTTGCACTGAGCAGTGGCAGAAAATTCTCTTTAATACTCTGAAACCACCACCCCTTCAAACTGTCTCACAAGCCCCGAGTGAACCCCAGTGCCTGAGCCCCACACAGCGGCCAGGGGGAAACTCCAGCAGAACCCCAGGATGTGTGAGCTGGGAGGGAAGGAGTCCTCGTGAGACCCCACCTGCAGTGCTGCCTCCAGCCTCTGCTGCAGCCCTGTGAAGCTCAGCACTGCAATTCCACAGGGAATGGGCAATTCTCCTGGCAGGAACAGGCCCTGTTTGCCCCAGTCTACAGACAGATCCTCTCAGGACACTGGGCACCACCACACACACGTATTTAAGCCAATATTTACCTGCACAACACTGACATGGCCCCACTGGTCCCAGCCAGCCTGGAAGGGCCAAGGAAGGAAGGACAGATCCCAGAGCTGGAGCCCTTCAGCTGAGTGGGAAGGAAAGCAGCTCATGGGGGGAAGGCCAGGGGATGGGAGGGAATTCAGGGCAGGTAATGGGGAGAGTAAGCAAATCTGGGAGTGATGGTCCAAGGGACTGACAGTCCAAGCTGCACCTCTTATGCCTTTTCCCTCGGGACTGGGGTCCCCTCTGGCTTTTGGTGTTCCTGGGCTCTGCTCCAGCCAGGCTGCAGCCCCACAGTCCTGGAGGAACAGACCCCTGCAGCCACATCTTTCCATCCCAGTTCCTCTCTCAAAAGCACATGGCTCATGCCCCAGGGACACAGAAAAAGCTGGAGAACAACAGAGAACTGGAAAAGACCCTGCACCAGGCTGTAAACAAACAAAAAATACCCAAAGTGAAGTGTTTACAAGTATGATTATGCAATTTACGCTGGCCCGCTGCTCTCCTGAGGGAGAGGCAGGAAGGGCTGTGGGCAGCACCTCATTCCCAGGGAACATCCCGGGGGAATGCAGGGCAGGGTGACCCTGTCTGTAACACTGCACACAACCCAACACTGTCTCTAAGAGAGCAGAATGAACCCCGAGCTCCTTCCCTTTGCCACACTGGGGCTGGGAAGGTAAAACACTTCAGAGGCACTAAACAGGGACAGAGAATTTCATTCTCAATTTTGCTTAAATCACCACTCTTTCATTGGTTTTTCCTCAGTTCATACCGCCCAAACAAAAAAGGAGCAGACCAGCTCTTGTTGGAAACAAAAACAAAACAGGGTTCACCATCTCTCTGGGTGACAACTGAAAATTCCAGGGACAGTTCTGTTGGTTTGCAGCATTTGCAGTTTTTATTTTTTAAAATATCTGAGCACATCCCTGTACTGGATTTGAGCCATCCCTCAACCTTCAAGCCCGGAGCTTCACAAACTCCAGCCTCAGCCCCATCTACAGCCTCTGGAATTGAATCATTAATCTGAAATCTACTTGAATCCTACTGTTCAGTTGCATCAATTCTGAGCTCAGACAGTAAAGACTGTTTTTTTCCACATCAGCAAAGCTTTTGCCAGACTTTCTAAATAATTAAGACCAAATCTATGCATTATCCTCCGTATTTCTCTTACAGCTGCTCCCCTCCTTGGTTCCATCTCCCTGGGAGCTGGTGTCCATGAGGACAGAGCACACACAATTGAGAAAGGCAAGGAAGACTCTTTCAAAAGAAAAGCACTGGCGGAAAACCCCGAGCTCTGGAAGTGCTCAGTGAGTAACACTGACTGTAACAACTGTTCCCAGTACCACAGACGGGGAACCACAGGGAACTGCCCGCTCTGATAAATATTGCACAGGAAAAGGTGTGGGAACAAGAGAAAGGAAGAGGTGAGGAGATCGTTGTTCACCCTCCTCACAGCTGAGGTTAAGAGGAAAACAACTTCTGGGGCTCAGAACAGGGCTTGTTTCTCACGTGAGGAGGGCCCAGCACAGCTCTGCTTTGGAAGAGCTCAGAGCACCAAGAACCAGGATACAACATCCTGCTGCCACGTTGCTCTATAAGTAAATAAGTAAGTAAATAAATAAATAAATAAAATCTGCTTTTTTCCTCTGAAAGCCTCTTCAAGCCTTTCAAGTTCCCTGTACCTGGCTGAGCTGCCAGTGGAGTGTGTTCCCAACTTCCCAAGGAGTGATTCCTCTTTCATGTGCACTTCTCTGGTTCACTGTCTACTGCAATTATGCAAATAATATGCAACTTTATCCTTTCAGCATAATTACATCAAACACAATCAGGCTATATTAAGACTGACTTAAGATGAATGAATTCAGTTCATCTAATGATTTCCTAAATCCCCCCCATGGGACTGTGGCAAAGAAAATTCTGTCCCAAGAGTGACATCAAGTACCAAGACAGACATCAAGTACCAAGACAAATAACTCTGGATCTGGGGCCTGATCCTACAAAAAGCCAAACACTTTAGGCCCCCTCTGGAGTCAGAGGCTGCTGGGATATTCCCACTGTCAGAAAACCAGGACCATCAGCTGGTACCTATAGACACAGGTGTAAAACCACAGCACACCCGCACTTCTCACCTGTGTTTTGAACTGAAATCACGCCTGGGGGTGAAGAATGACTAGAAAAATGATTTTTTCTCTGTACAATGAGTGTTTCAGTTTGTGACTTGTGTGACCAACAGCTCTACAGACAAAGCCCTGCTAATCCAAAGTGTGCCATGCACCCTGAATTCGCAGGCACATCCTCGTTCAGTGCAGCTGAGCATTCCCTGGCTGATTAGCCAAACATTATTCCCTTTGCTGTGGGAAGAGGCAGTGTCAACATTCAGGTCAAGGCACGGGAGCTGCAGTGATCTCTCTGCTTCCAGCAAGGTTTCTTAGGAATGTTTTTCCAACATATTCCAAATACTACTTAAGACAGTGATAAAAGGAAAGGAAAAAAAAGAAGAGATGCTTTTGAGGAGTAAAATAAGGGCAACCCCCTCATTCATGACTTAACACAGATTTTCACTAAATCCAGTGGGAATTGAGCTGGCACTTCACTGTGGCCCTGACCTGGAGCCTGGGAGCCCCAGGATGCTGCATGGAAGGGGCCTGGGCTGGGATCTGCTCAAGGCAATGGGCTCCAGTCTGCTTATGCAGTTTGCTTCCTTCCATTTGCAGGGAAAATCAAGGTGCCTTATTTCTTTTATTTTATGCCCTCATCGAAAGAAATGTGTTGCTGAATTTTAGGAAGCAAATGTTCCATTTCTGGACAATGAAAGAATGACATTAAAATGTCTAATTCCTTTCTTTGTGTCTCGTGGCCAAATGAAAATGAAACAACAGAAAGGAAAACATAACAACCTCCAGCAGCCTGAGCACGGGGAAGGCAGCAATCCAGAGGGATTAGGGCCTCCCTGAGCCTGGAAACACCAGTGCCTGAGGATTCCTGACACATTCACTGGCTGTTCTCTTGGTGAATGACACAGAAATGGGACCAGTCCAAAAGGAGAAATGGGGGATCTGGAGAACTGCTCCAGTAGCACCAGGATCTGTTCCCTTAACCACCCCTCTGCCCCTGTGACAGCAGGAGCAGATGGCACATCCAGATGGCAATTAGGGACGGCTGGATGGGACTGGGGAGGGTAGGAACCAGCCCGAGCCTTTGGAGTGGCCAGGGAGCAGCCAGGAACCCTGTGCTCTGCACAAGGATGCCTTGCTCTGCCTCCCTCCCCCAGGCACAGCACCCACTCCTGCCCGAGGCTTTTCCTTCCCAGAAAGTCTCATGGAACACACAGACCCCAGAATGTGTGTCTGCTGCTAAAGGATACCTCAGTCAGAGAGATTTGTAGGCAAAATGCAATTCAGGCACCACAGTAACGCCCCAGCCTATGTGGCCACGAGTGCAAAACGCACTCAGCCAACCTCAGGCAGTTCTCCAGCAGAGTCACTGAATAAGGAGATATTTGCAGGCTCAATAAACACAATTTTTTTGCAGCTATATCAAACACACTGATGTTTACAACTCTTATTTAACTGACTTTCTATACCTGAACTCTTCCACTCTACCATCCTCACTCATTGTGTCCAAAACCCCCTCATGCTTCCCACGACAGGTTTAATGTGTAACGTAAAAAGAAAATACTTTAAAACAAACAAACGTGGAAAGTTTTTGTTTCTGTGTACTGTTGACAGAATTTTCGTTTCTGTGTCAGAAACCCTCAGGGATGAATACAGACAGTGTGAAAAGCTTATTAAAATATCCTGCTTTTCAGAAACAAACCACTTCATTGTCTGTCAACTTTCTGTATTTACAGAGAAATAACATCCAAGAGTGCCTCGGGGGGTTAAAAATGTAAAAGAATGAAGCAGATGATCTACCTGAGAGGAATAACTGATGAGCAGGGAGCGCAGGCACAGGGAAAATGCAAATATTTGGTTTTGCAGGCAGTGAAGACACCAGAACCCCCTTTAATATGGGCGATGTGCTCGAGGACTGCCCGCAGACCCTGCCCCACCAGGGCCAGCAGAGGAGTTGGGTTTCCCTACTCAGTGCCTGCCCTGGAAACAACTTTCCCTCCATATTCCAGAGAACACAGACTCTGATCAACCTCTCTGCTGTCCAGAGGAAGCCATGTGGATGCTGAAGCATCTTTACACACAACAGGATTAACAGACTGAGGCGAGATCAGACAACAGACACTTCAGAGCACAATGGAAAGCTGAGAAACAAAGGGATTAAATAAAACAAGTTTCCCAAAATTGGGCATATACATGCACTCGTACAAGTGTGGATATTTCTGAAGCACACAAGCAATATGGATAAACACAGTGCCTGATCTGAAATGAAAGTTAAGCTGAGTTTAAATGGAAACCACTGATAGAAAAACAGTTTTACTCCTTCAGTAGAAAACTTCTCTGCTTCAGAGAGGAGACATAAATTGCCCAAGATTCTCCCTCCCCTGTATGCACATGACAGGCTCAGATCAGTTGGGTTTCTCTTTCCAGTGATAAAGCCTTGTCACATCCCCCCAGCCTAATGCAAGCTCTGAAATCAGGCCCCTGAGAACCAGCTGCTGGCAGCTCCCCAGCTGGGGAAACAGCCTCGAGTTTCCACCTGAGGAACAGGGACATTCAGGGGAAAATCAGGAGCTGGAGCCGTATTCCATGGGCTTGACCCTGTGTGCGTGCACGCGTTGATCCCCACACACTCAGCAGGAGCAGGAGGAGGGGCAGGACAGGCTCTTACCCTCGATAGTGGCTCTCTTGGGCAGGATGGTGATGGCTCCCTCGGCCACGTCCTCCTGCTGCAGCAGCGGGCTCACCTTGGAGCCCCACGTGTCCGAGCCCACCCACAGGAAATGCCCCACCTGATCCGCCCTCTTGGCAGCCGCCAGGATTTGCCTGTGGAAAGGAACATTTGGTTTGCAACATGATTTTATTTAAATGTGGAGTTGCTTCAGAAAATGGTATGTGGCAATGGCACAGAAGGGCTGGGCTCGATGAGCTCAGAGGTCTTTTCCAAGCTGACTGACTCTGTGATGAACAGGAACAGCACATTCCTGAACCCAGCACAGCTCAGGGGCTTGGGACACTCTGCATCACCAGGGCTCTGGGCAGCCTGGGCCAGGGAAGGATGGAACTGGATGATCTTCAAAGGTCCTTCCAAGCCCAAACCACCCCATGATCCATGCAGCACCAACAGGACTTCTCTTTAAATTCACCCTATACCCCATGACTGAGTTTCTGATTCCACTAAAACTTAAGAGTTTTTCCACTGACTTTACTGAAACTTTTTCCTAAATTCTTTTTGCCTCATTTTGTGGGACCAAGCCTCTCAGCAACTGATGATTCCATCACAATTTTAAGCTAATTTCAAATTCTGGACCCAGAATACACAAGTGAGTAATGAAATAGAAAATATTCTTTGTGTTATTTTATAAGCCCATTCCATGTGGTTTAACCTTGAGCATCCAAGTCACTTTATCACCATTAACTTTCATTTGCCATAAAACAGACTCTGAATTAATGAATTACACAAAGCAGAATGAGCCTGGAGAGGGGAGCGTGTTCTTAATTCCTCTGAGAGGAAGGGTCAGCTCTGCCATCCAACACGAACAACCCCATGACAGGAAAAGCTCCCAGATCCTGGCCCCCATTCCTGTTCCTCCAGCATGGTCTGGGCACGCCATGAGCCAGAGCAGCAGCAGCCTCGTGCCTGGTGCTTCCCCCACATTCCCAACTCCACATCCCCCCATGGCTCCCACCAACAGACCTGTCCCTCCCTCCCTCCCCCCGAGCTCTGTTTGCTCTCCCTCTCCTGCAGAGCCCCAGGGGATGGGTGCCCCAGCCACCCTTACTTGATGTCCTCGTCATTGGCGAAGATGACGATGGCCCTGGCGTTGGGGGTCTCCAGCAGCTGCCGGATGATTTTATCGAAGTCGATGCTCTTGTCCTTGCGGTCCTGGGGAATCTTCAGGGACTGGGCGATGCAGAGCCCACCTGTGCCAGAGAAAAGGACAAAGGGACCTTCAGAGGAGGAAAGGAAGCTTCAGGGGAGAGCACGGGACAGGCACTGGGGAGTGCACAGCCCACAGGGGAGCCTGGCAGGGGAGGAACTCTCCCGTGGGATCACTGCCCTTCCAGGCACTCCATGGCCAGCTTCCAGAGGGATCCACGCAATTCCTTCTCTGATACCTACAGCCTGCATGGCTGGGGAGGGTCAGGGATTACACAGGCTGTGCCCAACCCACGGGAGAAAAGCAAAATAAGCGAAGACATGGGCAGTGGAAGGATGAAAATGAGAGGAATTAAAAAAGGAAACAACAGCAACCTGAACAAGCTTAAACTGATGAATAAACCCCCAAAACAACAGGCTGAGAGGCAAAAGGTGCTGACAGTGTATTGGGCAGGTTTTATCTCAGTGAAGGGCTGAGATTCTTTTTGATTTTGCAACTTCAGGGCTCCTGGGGGGAAATGCTTTCACTGGAATGACTTATCTGGAATAGGAACAGCCAAAGTTGAGATATTGGCAAAACCCACATTGTGCAAGAAAATCCTTACTCATTCAAGTGCCCACCACCAAATAGGATGGAGAGACCCAAATACTGAAGCCTCAAGATAAAGTAGGTGTGTGAATGGGACTTCTCAGAAACACCCAGGGAACACAGCAAAGAGCATCAGCATAGCCCCAGATACCTATGGCCAGACCAACAAATGCCCACTTTTAGCACAGTTCCCATACTACAGTTGTTTAGTTTGTTTTAGAAAAAATAAAATAAAAAAAAATCCCATCTCCACTGACATTCTGGTTGTTGCTGGCAGATGAAAACACAACTTTTGCCTTAATTATTTTGTTTCTCAGTAGTAAACACTTTCATCTTTTGCAGCATCTTTGATACCAACCTCCTCACCATAGTGCACAGTGTGTTAATTAACAACATATCAGAGCTCTTAATAAAAACCAGCAGTGGGGATGAGTTAATTAAAAGGCAGAGATTCACAGATAGGCTTTAAAACCCAGATTTAAAAGTCCTGGTAATTGAAGCACCTGAGGAGGTGTTGGTGGGTGAAGAACCTGGAGGAGGAGGCGGCTCAACTCTGGAGCATCCTCTCCATCCCAGGGCAAAGCAGCCACGGCAGCACCCACAGAGAACCACGGGACAGCCAGGAAAACCAAACTCCTGCTTGGAAATGGGGAAATCCGGCTCTTGTGCACATCCCTGAGCTCCTCACAAGGCACATCAGGCTCGTTTTCCCTGATTTTTGTCAGGGACAAGCTGAGCTGCAGTGGCTGCCTGAAGGCAAGGGAGCTCTGCTGGACCGGCTGCTCCAAACACTCAGAGGGAAAACGATTGTTTCAGTGGGAAGAAATAAAACAGTGAAAAGGAAAGGCTGGGAAAGAATAAAGGAGAATAATAACCCCCAAGTTTTTCTCTGACTCACATAAAACATTCATTTTGGTTCGCAATTATCACAACCTGGGCTTTCTGCAGCCTTTTTTTTTCCTTTAAAAGCAAACATTACCGAGTTTTTAAAATAAACTTCATTTTAAATGAAGATCAAAAGTCTCACTGCCAGTGAATTCAAAAACCTGAACAGTTTAAAATGCTCTTTCTATTTTCCCCAGTCAAAATTATATGGAATGAACCCAAACCCGCAAGCAGTGCTCTCCAGCTTTCCTAAAGCATCTCACTTGGCAGGAATTCCAGCTGGTTAAAAGCACAACCCCCAGCCAGCCCTGGTCCTGAGCATCCTGAGCATTGTCCCTGCCCACGGCAGGGGTGGCACTGGATGGGTCCCTCCCAACCCAACCCAACCCAACCCAACCCAACCCAACCCCTTCTATCAGCCTGTGATTCTGATGAACAACCAGCCCCGGTGTGCAGAGAGGCGGAAACAACAGGGTCTCTCACCCACACCCAGGACAGTGATATCTCTGCAGATAAGAGTCCACCTACATTAAAGAATCTGTGAATCCAGAGGGGAAAAGAACAACCCTCCCAACCAGGTGACATGCTGTTGTTGCAAAACTATAATTAAAAAAAAATAAATTATTTCGTATTAAGTAAATGTGACCAACATGAAGAAAGTGCTTGGAAAAGGGGCTGGAATGGCTGGAAGGCTGCTGGCTCTGCAGCCACCCTGCAGCAATGACATCCATTGTGTGGGTCACTCACCCACGGCCTGCATGGAGAAGCCAAAGCTCCCATTGTTGTGGATAATGGTCACAGCTGAACAGAGCAGCCTTGGACAGAGCCACAGCTGTGGCCAGGTTTCCACAGCCAGCAAAAACCCTCTAATGCAGCATATGCTGCCAAAGCTGCGATTTCCAGGAGCTTTTGAAAGGAAAGAGGAGCCAGGGTGGGGAAAGGAAACAGTCTGGAATTTGAGAGGGCTGTCTCAGACCCTGTTTGTGACAGTTTTCCACTCCCTTTGGGAGGTCAGCTCCTGCTTTCCCTGCTGTCCAGTGGGGAGGGCGAAAACCAGAGCTCTGTTTTAAGCTGCCCACCTGGGAAGGGTGGCCTGGGCAGACACCATGGGCTCAGCCCCTCAGGATGGGGAGCTGCTCTCAATCCAGGGAGTGGGAGAGCTTTCCCAAAGGGAGCAGATGACCTGGTACCCTGCTAGCCTTGGCACTGCCTCTGGTCAAAGGAATTATGGATAAATGGATAAGAGGAATGGATATTACTATGGATAAATGGCAAATATCAGAGTACACTTTGTCACCCCTCGGCAAGCAGAGTGCCCAGGGAACTGGGTGTTTGTTTTCCAAAAGGCACAATGGAGTAAGTTCAGCTTTCATATCCTCACCCCACATCCCATTACAACAGGAAACGTGCACAGTTATTGAAACTGTCAGGTTAATTCACAGCACTTCCGAGGGAAAAACCTCCAAGGGAATTAAGTGGTAAAAACATGAAAGCTGCAAATTCGGGATCCTGTCATAGGATTCCTGCAGTAATTCATTACCCCTGGTGGCCTGGAGAAGTGACAAATGCTCTGAGCAGCACAAAGTGCCCTGGCAGTGGATGACATGTCCGGAGAAGCTGGGGCTGCCCCTGGATCCCTGTCAGTGTCCAAGGCCAGGCTGGACAGGGCTTGGAGAAGCCTGGGACAGTGGGAGGTGTCCCTGCCATGGCAGGAAGCGTGGAACAAGAAGATCCTTAAGGCACCTCCCAACCCAAACCATCATAGGATTTTATGATCCCATGAATTTGCGGATCCCACACCATGAAATAACCAACATGCTCACGTTGCTGGGATGAAGGGTCGACACACAGAGCCCATCCACCCACTGTGGAGTGAGATCCAACAGCACAAGCCCTCTGAAGGATGAGCACGAGAGGATTTTTGCCCTGGGGATCCCAGTCCTATGTCAGAGCCGTGGATGGAGGTCAGGCCCCATCGCAGGACGCTCCAGCACCCGCAGCGGGGGGCAGGCAGGGACTGAGCCAGCGGGGTGGGGAGCACACGGGAGCTGGGGACACAACAGAGCCTGAACAATCCCCTGGCTGCTCCTGTCACCCCTGGCAGCCCCTGAGCCATGCCTGTGACAGGCAGAGCCCTGGGGAATTCTCACAGCTGGAGCAGCCACCGTTAAATTGGCCGGGGCACTGAACACCCAACGCCGGTGTTCAAGGTGATGCACGGATCTGGGAATCAAAGTGCTGCTCCAGTAGCCATGGATACCCCTGATTATGTGCTATTTGGATTCTGCTACAACACTAAGTACATTATTCTGCTTCCCTGAAATTCTCCAGGAGCTATTTTTCTTATCACCACTTAATTGGATTATCAGGTAGCGAAAGAGACAATTTAACACTTTTTCAGCTGATTTATCTGCAGAGATCCTCTTTTGGGGGGAATCACTTTTAGCAACACTGAAAACATCATGTCACGAAGTTATGTTGGTGCTGATGATTATTAAAAGGAACTCTCAATTAATTTGATTAACATGTTCCTTTAAAATTAGCAGCTGCCAAGAGCTGCCTCCTGGATGTTTATCAGAGTTATGGGAACAACAGACAAAGCCCCTGGAACAGCTCAGCTGCTCCTCCATTGGCAGCGATTCCAAGAGCTTCCTCCCTGCACACCAGTACAAAAAACACCCCAAAATGAAGATTTTAAGGATGGTTTGTTGGGAAGGGTGAGAAAAGCTCAGGTTAAGTACAGATGGTACCTAGACTTTGTAATGCAAACAATAAAAATAAAAAGTCTCCAAGTGCAGGAGAGCTCTGATCCCTCAGGAAGAACTGCTGTGGCCCCATGATGCTCCAACAAGCAGGATCCCCCATCACACAAGGGGAAATAAATCAGTCAAACACTTTAACTGAAGTTTGGGGGAGCCAAAGGAGAGGAATTAACTGGGGAAGAAACCAAATAGACCTCAATGGCACACAGTAGGTTTTCTCATTTCATTGCACATTTTCCACATCACTGCTGGGTTCTGGGATTTCCTGCCATACCCTGCATATACAATTTACCAGCTGCACTGGATCTGGCTGGTGCACCTCCTGTATTCTGAACAAGAAAAGACAAGAAACCAGTGGCAGTATCACTGAAGACTGAGTTTAAAGAAGTCAGGATTCCCCCCATGTGAAAACCTAGATAGCATAACTGAGGAGATTTCCCTGATAAAGCAGAATCACATCCTGAAGAACCAGAATGACAAAAGATCATTTTATGGTCCTCAAATACAGCTGGGGCTGCCAGCTAGCACCAAACTCCTCAGCAGGGACAGAGTTGTTCAAACAACTGACACAAACCCACCAAATCCTCAAAGCCCAGAGGCTGGAAATCGATCTGTGATTCCCACATGGCTCTGCAGCAGCAGCCACATCCCAGGGAGGAGTTTAGGCCCAAGCTTTGGTTTATGTTTAACTAAAAACCCTCAATGTCCATGTTCTTGTGTGTTTCTCCACAAGAAACAATCAGATTTTCAGCAAGTTAATCAAGTGCAGGAAGATTTCCAGCCCCATTCCCAAAATTTCCAGTCCCATTCACAGTAAAACAAGTGAGCAAAGCAAATCCTGACCTGGAAGTCCAATTTTCCCTGTGCCATCATGGGACAAGGTGCCACCAGCGTGGAAGTTCACCAGGCGCTGGTCTGAGCCCACCAGAACACTCCCAACACAAGACCCCAGGGATTTATCCAAGAACTCCAGTCCATCTCTCTGGAAAGGCTGGGATGCAGAGCCTGGAGATGCCCAGGGTGATCTGTCCCAGCACCAGCTCTGCCCAAGGCACTCCAAAGGAATTTCAGTCTATGGAAATGAGCTGATGGATAGAAAAGCTCCTGCCATTCCATGCAGCAGAAATGGAAATAAATTGATTTATTCTGCCCCCCCAGTTAAACCAGATCAAGGCATATTCAGAGAGAGCTGGGTGGGTTTCATTCTGCTGCACTCCACCCACCACACACAGGTCTGGGAAATAGAACACCCTGGGCATGGAGCTATCATACTGCAAGGGAAAAAATCAATGGAGAGGCCAAATCAGCACAGAATGTGCAGAATCCTCAAGAAAAAGGAACTTTGAGTTAAAAAAACCAGCCTGTAGTGAGATCCAGAAATGCCAGCTGGGCCCTTGTGTCCTAAATCAAAGTCCTAATGAGGCTCTGGATTGGATGGTTGTTCCTTTACTAGAACAATTAATATCCTACTCCCTAGGAATCCTCACTCCCCTGTTTGCCAAGAGCTACAAAGTCCTTGCTTATGGCAGTAAAAGAAGTTTACAACTGCCCTGATCTGCAGATGGGCTCGAATTTAAATTACATCTCCACAGTATGGTAATTCAATTGTAAAAATGGAAAGTGCACCAATAATAAAATTACATTAAAACTTGGAATGACAACAATTTATCCAAGGAAAAGGATCCCTGTGGATACTCAACAGCTTTAACTTAGAAACTTTCTACACATGAAGAAGCTACTGAATCACTTTGAAATTTTATTTTCACTAATCTTGTTTATTGTTTCATTTTTTCACATTAGCCCTCATCATAACCCAACAGCAGAACACCTAAACTAATATGGAAGACTAATATTTCTAGTATGTTATTCATTAGTGCTTAATTCCACTGTGTCAGACCTTTGCTGCATATTTAATGACATTCCCGGTGTGTTTTACCACCTCAAAATTGTCCTTTATTATGGCAGTTAAACTCCAGTAACATACAAAAAATTAAGACTCTCCTTGGGAACACTAAATTAAATTATAAGAATGGCGTAAGACCATTTTGAAAGATGTAGGAAAGTTCTGTTTGTGAGACAGAATAGAAGGAAAATGAGGATGTGCTGTAGGACCAAGAGCTGCCTGTGCCTGGGAATGATGAGTGAGAACAGGTTCAGCCCAGGCTTGGCTGGAGATGGGACTGGGAGTTATTGGCTTCCTAAAATCTGCTACAAAATGTGCATTGGGGCCACACAGTGCAACCATGTAGAAAAAAGCAATATAAAATAGAACTTCTGCTTCTGCTTCAAACATTTAAATGACTTTTGTTGTTACAGCTCCATGCCAAGAACGCTGCCATGACCTGGCCTGGAGCAGAGCCCTGCAAAGGGGAAACCCCTGCTCAGAAGGGCTCTGAGATCCACCTAACAATGAAATGTTACCCACTGGAAAGGAGATTGGATTGCAGGGAATAGAGAAGAAAACCCCTAAATTGATAAACCATTCCCTGTTTTCTTTGAAAGACCCAGAACAGGAAGCTCCTCAGCTGAAGGACCTTATTCATGCTTTGAATCTCGTCATTCAGCTGTTCCTAACAACAAAGAGAAAGGAGAGACCCCAGATTCAGACATCTGGATTAAGGTGAAGGGTGGAACTGGACACCTGTGGGATTCTGTGAGATCCCGATCCTGGGGGCACCTGCTGAGCCATGGGATGCACCACCCCAGGGGGTAAAATGTTTCCTCTGATCTCAAACAGCACAAATCCCCAAATAGTGCAATGATAAAACAGAATCACACAGTTGGCAAGGTTGGAGCAGACCTCCAAGACCCAGCTGGGAACCCAGCACCACCCCCGTGGGCCCCACTAAGCCTCAGCCTGTCCTTGCAGAGCCGGCCCTGAGCCTGAGCGCAGCTCTACAGCATCCTGAGCAAAAATAGCCCAGGCAGAGTCCTCCCAAGCAGTGTCAGAACACTCCCTGAGACACATTTGCTTCGGAACAGCCGTGGGCGGTGCGAGCTCCGGCTGGGGGAGAGACAGAAACAAAGCACCCAAAATACCCTGGTTACAGCAAACCTCCCGCCCAGCCGTGGCACCAGCAGGACTGGGCTCCAACACAACACCAGCTGAGCGAGCCAGGCCTCTAGCTGCTGCAGAAATCCTCAAAGGTGGCAATAAACTGGAATTCTGGAGGAGAAGCACGGGAGGCAGCCCCTGCTGATGCCCTTGGAACACCCAGGAGGAGGCCCTGCCCAGCCTGGCACCGAGGTGACAAACGCTTCCTGGAGCACCACCAGTGGCACCCGACGTCCCAACCCCAGGAGTGAGAACCCCGCAGAGGCTGGTCCTGAAATGACATGGGATCAATGTGAAACAGGTTGGATTCCAGGGAATCAACAAAGAAAGAGACAGACTGGGAAAACATTCCCTGTTTTTCTGTAAATAAGTGCTATGATTAAGGCAGAATCACAGAATTGTTGGAAAATATCTTTAAAGTCATCGAGTCCAACCATTCGCCAGCCCTGCCAAGGCCACCACTGCCCCATGTCCCCAAGTGCCACATTCACACAGCTTTTAAAGCCCTCCAGGGATGGGCACTCCACCCCTGCCCTGGGCAGCTGTGCCAGGGCTGGACAGCCCTTGCCACGGAGAAATTCCTCCTGATGTTCCACCTGACCCACTCTGGCCCAGCCTGAGGCCGTTCCCTCTCCTCCTGTCCCTGTTCCCTGGGAGCAGAGCCCGACCCCCCGGCTGCCCCCTCCTGTCAGGGACTTGTGCAGAGCCACAAGGTCCCCCCTGAGCCTCCTTTGCTCCAGCCTGAGCCCCTTCCCAGCTCCCTCAGCCGCTCCTGGGGCTCCAGCCCCTTCCCAGCTCCGTTCCCTGCCCTGGACTCACTCCAGGCACCCTCAGTCCGTGCTGAGTCTCTCCAGCTGTGGCTCAAAGCAACCCCGTCCCCTCCATGGAGCTCTGCCGGTCACTACGTGTCACCTCCCAGCACTGCACCCCTGGCGGGCAAGGGCAGCCAGGCTCACCCCTCAGCTCCAGTCCTTGCCTCCCCAAGTGCCAGGCTGCTCCAGACAAGCCCTGGAGCTGCTCTGGCTCCTTGCAGGAAGCAATTTCCTGCCTCCCCCGCACACGGACCCAGAGCCGGGTCTGTTGGTGGCAGCTGCCTCCTGGAGCTCCACTCTGTAATTTAGGGAGCTGCTCCGTGCTGGGCTGTTCCTGCAGGGATATTTCCCCCCCCCCCCAGCAATAACGATGCCACCTCTGGATAACGAATCATTATAAACTGCAAGCACGAAATGATCTCTAATGATGAAGCTTTTCTAACTCGGGTTTGGAGTGTTCCCATGTTCCCAATCCGTTTTTTCTCGGAGCAGTAACACGGCATTTCAGCCTGCTCCCAGATAATGGCATTGCTCTGGCTGTTATGTGTCTGTTAGGGCAAGCAAAGACTTGTCACTTCTTCAAAGAGTGACAAATCCAGAGAGCAGCAAGGACACCATGAGACATCCCAGTGGGAAGGGAGGGAGGAGAAGCAATCTTTCATATATAATTTTGGAAGGAAACATGTTTCCTGGTTTTTCCACCCAAGAAGACACCAGCATTTACAGCATGATAAAATTCTTTCATGAGCCCAGTGCCAGGCTTACAAAAGCTCTGCAACAGATCAGGGACCTGGAACAGGGCCCACAAAGTAAGGGTCAAAATAGGGTTGAAGAGCTGAACCCCAGAATAAACTTCTATAACCAGACACACACCGGTCCCCATCCCTCCGAGTGGTCCCTGGGTCAGATCTGCAGGTGCCAGCTGGGATGACTGAGATACCAAACCAGTTTGTTAGGTACCACCTGGGTCTCAGATCAGTCCTCCCTTGCTGCAGCACATTTTCCCTCCAGATTCACACCCAAGGTCATTGCTGGGAGCTCATACAGTGACCACTGTTCTTCTGGGACTCAAAATGGGCACATTCAGCAAAGCTGGGAATTACAGAAATAGGTTCTGTCCCCAGCCCTTGGACAGTAAAACGGAAAATAGAAACAGAACTCTATAATTCCTTGGTCTTTTCTTGTCGTTCTCATAATCCCCATCTCCTTCACACTGGAGTAATGTTCTTAATGTACTCGACTGAGCCTTAATGACCCTCTCTCAGATGAGTACTAAAAATGCAATATAGTTCAATAAAACCACTCCTGCAGCCTGGCAAAGCCCACCCCCTGCACTGCCTGGGCATGAGCCACTCGATTTAATGGAGCTCTGCCACAGGCGGCTGTAAAAGGCACAGGAGTTAGGAGCAAGCCCTGGGAAGGCAGTCCAGGATTCACCCCAGCAGTGCCTTATCTCATGGAAAATGACCACGGTAGAGCCCAGTCAGACACCAACACTCAGCTGGGGACTCTGGAGACAGGGACTGAGAGAAGGACCTCAGCCAGGGGACACCCAGTCACACCCCAGGCCAGGCTGGACAGGGCTTGGAGCAGCCTCGGCCAGTGCAAGCATCCTTGGCCAGAGCAGGAGTGGAACTGGACGGGCCTTAAGGTCTCTTCCAGCCCCACTCCCTGGCCACGTGTGTTCACCTCTCCCAGGAACCCCAGAAAAGAGATGGAATATGGATATCCCTGGGTGATCTCAGCACAAAGCTCTTCACTGACTGCTTTCCAAAGAGCCTTTTCAATGAACAGCCCATTAAAGACAGAGTGATTCTCTTCATTTGATGCTGGACTTGAGAGACCTATGAAGTATTTGCCAATATTCAGGGTGCCCAAAGTGTTTCACTGAATGGAGACTGCTGCAGGAGTCATCCCTCCAGGAAAGCCCACACTGCCCTAAAAGCTTCCAAAAACATCCTCAACCTTTAAAGCCTCCATTTTCCCTGATGCTGCAGTCCTGAGTTTATGAACTGGCAGTGACAGTGTAGGAGAAGCTGCACTGTGCTACACCAAGAATAAACCCAAGGAAATTCACTTTACAGCAAGAACTTTGGAGAGTCAAAATATTAATGCATCAGAAATGAGGTCACAGCCTCCAATCAATCAATCAATCAATCAATCAATATTTAAACAATTTTTATGCCATGAAGAAGTTTTATCACTACGTTTTTGCAGAATCTTGACAGGGAAAGGCAGCACCAGGAAATCTGGGATTCAGAAGACCAAAGAGAGATGCCAAAAAAAGGATAAGGAAGAATTAGTATGCTGGATGTGCCCCTTTCCCTTACTGTGGGGCACTCCTCATCTTAGTCTACGCTTAATTAAAATTCCTTGTAGTATTTACAGATCAAATTTCACACTGTCCCCCCTCCACCCCCTGACACACACCTGCAGCTGCCCCGCTGTGCAGCCATCATCCCACGGCATTCCTCATATCCCATGGGAACTGAGGAGACAAGGAACTCCACTCCAGAGCTGCCAACCTCCATGTGTGACTGATGAAAATGCAGAGGAATTTCTGCCTGCTCTGTAAATCCCTGGGCTGCAGGATGGGGCTCCCCCACTGAAATCTCCCTGCCAGAGCTGCTCCGAGGGCCTCATCCCATCAGGACTGGCCTTGGAAGCTGCAGCTCTTTCAATCTGGAATGAGTGATAAGGGTCAACACATTTTCTCTTAAAAAGAGTCTGACTTGTATGGAGGAATTTAAATGATGTTCTGAGTATTACATAAATGAAAAGTAATTAAATCAATGTAACTTCTAAGAAAACAGATGTTAACTGTTATTTCACATAAGACATCCACTTCCTTTATCTTTAATTCATTTTGTGTTCGGAAAGATGACCAAAGTTATCTTTACTTTGCAAAAACTAGGGCAATGTGAGAGGGGGAAATTAACACTTTGATTAACACTTTTAATATTTGAAATTAATTTCAAAGCTTGGTCTCAGTTCCCAAGGTTTGTATTAATCATTTCTTCCAATATTACGGCATATTGAAAGAACTTGATTAGGTTGATTCCAAAACAGTGAGTGAAGAGAGAGCTCAACCACCACTGATTAAATTCCTCTCTGGCATTCCACGTCTACCTACTCAGGGAACTTGCACTGCGGAGGAGCTGCTTTGTTACCACCTCTATTTTAACAGAAAATGTGGATTTTTCAATGTAAAATTCTCTTTCTCAGAGCTCACACACAGAGCAGTTCATTTCAGGGCTCGGATCTGGGGTTGTGACACCCACAGAGCTCTGGCAAACCACGGCTGGTTGGGAACTCTGTCAACTCACAGAATCATGGAATGGTTTAGGCTGGAAAAGCCCTCTAAGATCAGAATCCAACAATTCCCCCAGCACTGCCAAGGCCACCACTGTCCCGTGTCCCCAAGTGCCACATTCACATGGCTTTTAAAGCCCTCCAGGGATGGGGACTTCACTGCCACCCCCTCCAGTTCCTGACCACCCTTTCCACACAGAAATTGTTCCCAATATCCACCCTGAGCCTCCCCTGGCCCAGCCTGAGGCCGTTCCCTCTCCTCCTGTCCCTGTTCCCTGGGAGCAGAGCCCGACCCCCCCGGCTGCCCCCTCCTGTCAGGGACTTGTGCAGAGCCACAAGGTCCCCCCTGAGCCTCCTTTGCTCCAGCCTGAGCCCCTTTCCCAGCTCCCTCAGCCGCTCCTGGGGCTCCAGCCCCTTCCCAGCTCCGTTCCCTGCCCTGAACAGGTCCCTGTTTCACCCCACAGAGCCGTGTCCAGCACACTCCAGGCATGGAACAGACCCTGCATCCACAGGGGAACTCTCCTGAAAAACCACCTCTATTTACAAGTCATGAAGTTGACTTTTGCCCTTCCGGATGCCTCTCTCAGAGCAAAGCAATGTTCCCTGCATAAAAATAAAGGGTAAAAGAAGAATATCCACAAAATTCCAGCGAGTCTTGTTTAATCCAGTTGCTTTCATTTGTTCTGCAAACTTCGTATTTTGGGGAAATAAATGTTTTTAATTACGTTGACTGCACAGCTGCTGAGGCAAGAGCTGTCTGTCAAAGCCTTGGAGCAGGCCCTGCACATCCACCCCGATAGCTTCACTTTGTGCTGATAGAACAATTTGTTGAGTCATGCTCTTCTCCCTCTATCCCATCTTGATTCCCCAGACAGTGTCAGTTCTCCATTTGTTAATCCATATTTAATTTTTAAATCACAAAACATCGTGGCTTTAAAGATAAGCTTTTAAAGCGCCCTCCTACACAGTCTCTCTTGCCATCTTCTGGGATATTGCTGATAACAAGCAAGAATCAGACGCTTCAAATATTAATGAAAGAGCTGCTACTGGAATCTGGGAAGTTCGAGGCCAGGTGATGATTGTGTGGAGATGGGATGTGAAGTGAAACCGGGGGAGAAACAAGGCTGAGGATAAAAGAGCACTGAAGGAAGGCAGCAGTAGGCCAGTGTCAGATCAGGATCCGGGAAAATGCCGCTTCCCAAAGGCAAGGAGCAGGGAAGGAGCTCTCCCAGGTGGGGGAGAGAACCCCACGACACAGGGGAAGGAAGGTCTCCAAATTCCTCCATTCTGGGAACACAGAAAATGCAAAAAAAACCCCGCCAAGCTGTTGGTTTCTCTCTCCTGGAGAGTCCTTGGGACACACAATGGACAACACAAAACCTTCCAGCAGCAGCTGCTCCACCGAAACCCAGGCATTTATTAAAATCCCTGGAAAACACCACAGAGCCACTGAGCTGCTTGTTTGCAGTGCAGTGCCGCTGGGAGGGGAATTCCCAACCACCCCGAATCCAGGCTGGAAGCTGCTGTCCCCTGGAGCCCCAGGGCTGTCCCAAACCCCAGCAGGGGATGTGTGGGGGAGGCACTGGGTGGCACTGGGGCCGTCCCACACCTGCACTGGTGCAGCACCGTTTTCAGCACCCCTGCAATTCCCAAAGGACAACACAGTCCACCATGCAGGGAGAATCCTGGTTTTCTGTGCTTTCAAAGATACAAAGCCATGGAGGAGCCCCGCTCCCTCCGAGAGCCTCAGTAAAGATTTTAGATGTAAACTTGATTCCTGTTACACTGGGAAAAGAGTCCTATTAAATCTAAAGTTACCTTGAAGATAAATTTTAATTAGTACTATCCACAAAATGCAAAAATAATCTGACGGAGGAGGCAAATTCCAGCTGAAACAGCAGAACATGTAAATCCTCTGCCTGATTTACAGATCTTGGAAGCAAATTGGAGCAGTTCCCTCAGCCTTCCATGCAATATTTTTTATTTTTGTCTAGAAAAGTTACACTGCCAAGGAGACATCTCTTTTTTTGGTAGATCCTTGTTAATTACTAGCATGGAACATTCCTACTAATTGAGCAGCCAGCCAACACACCAACTTAAGAGATGCACAGTTTGCTGCAATCTGAGTTACAGTGTGTGAAAACGAAGGGCTTCATCTTTAAAAAGAAATAAAAGCATTTCACCAATGGTTGAAAGAGAAATGGAAACACTTTTTACCTAGCAAAGTATGGAGTTCACTGTTCTGTGTTCCCCCTGCCACAGCTGAAGGCGTCACTAACACCTAAAACAGAGCAGAGAGCTGCACTTGCACATTAAATGTCTAAAGGCAGGTGCAGAGATAGTGCAGGTCACATCATCTCCTCACAGAACGCATTCCAGAGCAAGCACAGAACTCCAGCCCAAGGAAAATCTCCTTTCCACACCAAATAAACAACCGTGGGGCAGACATTTACTGGGGAGAAGGGGAACAGAACCCTCGGGGCAGCTGGGGATGGGGTGCTCGGAGCTGAGTCCTCACAGATGTCAGGGACTATTTTGGCACAAGCCCAAAGAGAAGATGCAGGAACAAAACCAAGGATGAATTCAGAAGTGGGAGGAACAGAACGAGAACATCTGTTCTAGCACAGCCCCAAACCCCACTGCCTGCAGGTCCCCAGGCAGCAGCAGCCACTGCTGAAATGTGCCTGGCCACACCTGCCCTGAGCAAACCCCTCACACTGCTCTGCGGGCTCAACAAATTCCCTAAATCAGCTCTGCCTCCAGAATGGGTCTGAGATTCACTCATATAACCAGAGTTCCAAAGCAGGGGATGCAGTGCCTGCTTCAAAACAGCAGATTGATTCACTGATGCATTGGTTTTTCAAGCAGACACTCAGAACAGCTTGAAATTTCTACTAAAACTGGGTAGGGGAAAAAACTAAATTCGAGAGGAAAAACTAAACCACAGAGGAAAAAATAACTAGAGAAAAAATCTAAACCAGAGAGGAAAAATGAAACTAGATAGGAAAAACTAAACTAAGAGAGGAAAAAAGACAAACTGAGGGAGAGAGTGACGTCCAGGGGTAGAAATGCACAAGCAAGACTTGCCTGAGGCTGTAACTCTGCTCTGAAGTTGGCCAGGCAAAACCACATCCTGATCAATACTTTTTGAGACAGATTATATCTCATTAGGATCTCCTGCTTCATTTGCTGCTTTTTATACCATTCCTCCCAACAGCTCCCAAGTCCTCAGCAAACAAGAGCTGCCTTCCCTAAGAGTAATGCCCAAAGAATTCTCCCAGGATCAAGCTGGATGCAGTGGTGTGCTGCTGCAGACTGCAGCAGAACGTGGCTCTCTCCATCCCCTTTGTGTTTTAAGGAGTCCTGGGCTCCCTGGGGCTGCCCAGGGCCCGGCTCTGCCCAGGGAGCAGCGACTGGGAAATGAAATTCCCAAACACCACCACCCAGAGCCATCCCCCTGTGCTCCCCTCACTGAGCTGCACCTGCACACAAAGCAGCCCTCGCACAGAGCTCTCTGCTGCCTGCCCATTCTAAACAGCTCCAGAAAGCAGTTGCTGAGCTCCCTGTGATGGATGCCCAACAAAACCACCCCTGAATCCCAGAAATCTTCGGGAGGAGCCGCATGGAACCCCGGCCACCATTCTCCGTGCTCTCTGCTCTAACCCAGGAGGAGCTTCTGGAAGTGCTTCCAGGAACCACCTGCAGCTGGCTGCTGGGTGAAAGCAAAGCTGGGTGCACAAGGGAGAGCTCAGCGCTCACAAAATCACTCCTGTTCCTGGGGAAATGCAAGGAAGGAAGGCTAGCTCATCCTTCCAGGGGTTGCTCCCTGTTGTCAAGTCAGAACTCGCTGCTACACAGTGTTTGCCACATTCCTGCACCCAGCAGAAATAATTTCCTTGGAAAAAAAATGTAAAAGCTTCTTTAAAAAATGATAAATTCATTAGAATAAGTAAAGAGTAAAATCCCCACCTACTGCAGCGCTCAGGCTCCAGACCAGCTCAATGCCTGAGCAGGCCTGAATCGCTTTCAGTTTATCATGAGATTGTCAAAGGTGAAAAGGTTGAACTCAGTGGCAGTAACTTCCAAATTCTAGTGGCTGTATCTGGATTTTTGTCTGCCAGCTGGAATAGGAACTAAAGTGAAATTACCCTCCTGCTAACAGCTGGAAACGACTCCCAGGAGTCAGCCCCGTGCTCCTGGAATGCTCTGATGGGTTAAATTCCTAAAGATTTTACTGCGGATGGCCACTTGTGCCTCCTCATTTCATGGGAGGATTTCATCTTGGCTGCAGTGTATTTTCTGCAGACAAATTTCCTCTCTGGCTTTTTCCTCCTTTATTTGACAGAAACAAAACTCAGACCTAAATAGCAAAATACCCATAATTTTGTACTGAGGTTCTCCAATCATCTTAAAAGTGGTGGTTGATGCAGCCAGTTCAAACTCTGTCTGGACAGAAGATATGCTGGAAATATAATTCAGGGATCTCCTGTTTCCACGGTAAATTGGGATGAACAACATGAAATCAGGAGAGAGAAATCTGGAAAGAAACCCCATTATGGAGAAAGTAACAAGAAGTGCCCAGAATTAGGCTCATTAAGCTGTGGATGTGTGTAACAATAATTAAATCTCTGCAGTGGGGCAGGGGGAAGGGGGCTGGATGGTCCCATCCCTCTGTGGCACCTGGAGCTGGTGCTGACCCAGAGCAGAGGCTCCTGCTCCCTGGAGAGCTCAGGACACCAACTGTGCTCCTCATTATCTCCTTATAAATCACTGGATTACAGCTCAAAACTTCCTGATTCCTCAAACTCATCCTCAAGCCCAGCACTGGGGCCATCGCCTCGGGGTGGGAACTGAGATCACCGAGCAGCACCACATGGGAGATCATCTGCAATATGGCTTGGTGGCATGGCAGTGCTCGGTCTGAGGCTGGACTTGATGATCTTGAAGGTCTTCTCCCACCTTACTGATTCTATGGTTCCATACAAGCTCAATTTTCAAGAAGACACCTTCACATCAGCCAGCTCGTGGAGAAGTCCGTCAGACACGGAGAACATGAGAAGAAAACGTTCCTAATCAAGGCCATGATCAATCCCTTCGTCCCTTCACTTTTTCAGACAATTGTTGAGTTGCCTTGACGGAAAGTGTCGCCACTAGAGATAATTTGGGGAAGATTTCAGAGATTACAGGAATGCAGCTCTGGTCAGTGTTTGGAGCTGTGGTCAGCGGAGGCAGGTGAGGGTCACAGGCTGCTCCCTGAGGGGACGGTGCCAGGAGCACCTCCCAGCCCACAGAGGCTCTGTCACACACATCACCCTGCTCAGAGCATTTCCAGCTGGAAACTGCCAACATTCAGGCAGTCACTACATTCATTATAAATGTTATAATTACCAGTCACCCTACAAAGTCAGTTAGTTGGGGTTTGCATCCTGGGTGCCCTCCAGGAGTCACCTCGTGCCCTCAGCACCCGCAGGACTCCAGGACCACCCCCGGCTCACAGAGCAGCACTGTCAGCACTTGAGCTTTACAGCCCCAGCAGGCACATAAAAGGCTTACACCAATAAAAGGCTTACACAACTCCACAGGAACCTGAGGCTCGTTAGGAACCTCTCTCCAAAGTCCTGCTGCACAGTGATGACACAGGGTAAAACTTTTAAAAGTTCAAAATTAGGAGCCTGTAAATGAATGGTGTAGTCCTTGAGAGAGAGTTTCCGAGCTCTGCAGGCAGCAAGGACAACCAGGCCTGAAAAGGTAACACAGAGCCACACTTATGGCACACAGAACAGATGGCATTTCACAACCTGCCACTTGATGGAAGTTTTCATCCACTCCAAGAACTGTTTTTCCAAAATCCAAATAAAATGTAAGACACAATAATCAGGACAAAGGATGATGAGGCCACAGGCAGCTTTCAAATGTGGTAAATCCAAAGGGATTTAACCTGTTCATTAACACAAAAGCTGTTTATTGGGAATTTACTGTAATTGTCCTAACACCACATTTCCCAAAAGGAAAAGAATCTGATCATGCCCCACAGAAATCAGGGTTTTCTGTTGCTTCATTAAAGATCTACATTCCTGCCTTCTGGAAGTGGTGCCTGATTGCAGCTGGAGCACCTGTCACATTGGAAAAAACCCAAAACAACAGCAAATCATCCAGAAGTGGTCTGAAAAGACAAATATCAAGGAGGCTCTGGCTGTGACTTTCCAGAAGCCCAGACCTGGTGTTAGCAGGGAATGGGAACCAACAGAAGCAGTTTGCTCCCCAGAAGGGCAGAGCTTTCCCTGACCGTGTTAAATACCCTTGGTATTTGCATTTGAAATTCAGTTCCAGACACGCATTATTCCTGTCTCCAAATCCACCTGAGGCAGCACCAGCTGAGAGCTCCCCAAAGCCCAAACCCCAGCATTCCAAGGACAGGAGGGAGCGGAGTTTTCCTCTCCAGGAGCAGGCTCTGCAGGAAGCCCAGGGGCAGTGCGGGATGCCAGCACTCACGGGGTCCAGAACATGCCACAGTTAAATCTCCGGGAATTTCTGACAATTCTGTTACTGTTTCAATCACATTCTTAGGTACTTTTCCTTCAAAGCAACTCCTTTCACCAGCGAGTGCCCCATATGGAGATGAGCTGCTCCGTCCTTGCCTGGTGGAGCTGCCCTGCCCTCACCCCATCTCCTGGGACTGCGGATCCCAGCCTGATCCTGCTGTGAGGGGACCAGGGCCTCTCACAGCTCAATCATGTCTCCAATGTCTTGATTGGTTTCAGAAAAGGCAGAACATTTTCCAAAGGCTGCAGAGGTCTTCCAAGCCCAACAGTTGAGGAAAATGAAAGATAATTTACAAAAATCGCACTGAATTTCCCGTAAATTACCAGCATTATGGCAGTTATCCATTTTTAGGCTACTTCTACACATCTGTTTGTTTCAGGGGAACGGCAGTTGGGATTTTTACCACCATCATTTGGTAGACAGCCTGGAGGAGAGGTGAGGAAAGCAGAGTGCTGAGCAGTGCCTCAGGAATCCTTTGGGATGAAACACCAAGTGGGTACCTGTGACATTCTTACTCAAAGCTTCTTGTGTTTTCTGTTGGTTTTTCTTTGGCAGTGTCACTTTTAATACCAGGTCCAGAACCAGGCTGACCTACACAATCCCTCTAGTACAACAGCACACACTGCCTTCCACTGTTTTTGGAGAACATAAATGGAAATGTCTGTGGTTTGCTTGGTTATCATGTCCCTCCAGAGCTATAAAAATCAAATTGGAACAAATGTCCCAGACTTGTCCAATTCGCCAGGGAAACTCACAGATGCGTTCTTTTTCCAACAGAAGGGCCCAGCAACGCAAAAGAGTCTGATTATTTCATATCAAGGCATAAATCTCCCTGCTCCATGCTCAGATGGCACCGGGGAACTTCAATCTCCAGGGTCAGCCAGCACTGGCCCCCGGGAGGATGAGATGGAGCTTCTCCCTCTCTCCATGTCAATGTTCATCAATTCAGCAGAAGAACCCAACATGGGGAGACAGGATGGCAGATGCATCAAAGTAATTTCAAGCCTTTTTCCTGTTATTCTGTTACCCTTTAATTGTCCTGAATTAACCCTGCCACATGACAGACCTCTTGTTTTCCTTTCTGGCTGTCTCACTTTCCCTTCCCTGGGATTCAGCAGCAGCCTCACCTGCACACAGCCACTGCTTCCAGGCCCAGGCCTTCAGTCAGCAGGTCATAAAGAAAACCCCCTTGGGTTATTTGGCTGAATCACATCTGATCTAAAAAGGTACAAAAGCTGCACATGCAGCCCCGCTGGCAGTCCCAGAGCAGTTTTTGCCAGTCAGGCATTTCCAGAGCTGCATTTTGCAGCATCCTCCCCCAGCCCCATTCCCTCCGCGCCACAGGGCGAGCGTCCGTCCTGCTGGAAGGACACGGCCGGGGCGAGGCTGTGGCCGGAGCAGTCCCTGCAGAGCTGGCCCTGCAAAGGCCAGGCAGGTGGGATCCTGCAGCCCTGCAGGAAGCAGAGCACTGCTGGGAGATGGTTCCAGCTGCAGGTGTGGGGCCAGCCCGGCACCGAGCCCTCCCGTGCAGCTCCTGGCCCACGCACGTTCCCCAGACCCATTGCAGCCACCCCACTGTGCCCCACAGCAGCATCCCCCAGAGCAGCATCCCCCAGAGCAGCTCAGCACAGCCTTGTCTGAACAAACCAAACCCTGCCCCCCTGCAGGTGGGAAGGGGAGCCCAGCTCCTGTGCCAGCCTCAGGAAATCTCTGTTCCAGGATGGAGGAAAGCGGAGCTGCGCAGGACCACGGCAGAGCCCAGTGCGGCCCCAGGGCCCTCCTGCAGAGCAGGAGCTGCTGGGAACAACAAGACCCATCAAAAAGAAGGTCACGTCCCCAGGGACGAGCCGTGGGGTGTCCCCCAAAGCCTGCTCCAGGCGTCTGTCCCTTTCACTGTCCACACTGTCCCAGAGCAGGGCAGAGATGAAAATGTCACAGGAGACAAACCTTGGAGTCACAAACACAAGATGGCAATGACGACCCAGGAGCTCCCTCCTGGCTCCCAGCACTCTGCTCTGTCCCAGTTACTGACACTCAGCTCCTGAGTCCATGGACATTTTGAAGCTAATGTTTATGTAGGCATTAAGGAAGAGGATGTTCTTGAGCAAACCAAACCCTAAAAACTGGCCATGCAACTGGAGATGTAAAACACAACAGCAAAATGAATCTTAATAAAGAAATTACTGAAGAGCTTAAAACCTGCTATTCTGCATCCATCCTGACCTGTTGCAAATCCTGAGGCTGTATAAATAAATGCATTTCATCACTGGGGGAGCAAAAATGGCACCAGACTCCAAACCACAGAGTCAGAGAATGGGGAGAACAGGAGAAAAGTGTCACCTGCCATGACCCAGCGCTGCTGCCTGGGAGGAGAGCAGCCAAAGGGGATAAAACCATCCAGAAACAAACAGGGCAAAAGGCCCTGCTTGCCAAAGAAATGTGTGCCCCATCACTGTGCTGCAAATTTAATCCATCCCTGTTCATCTCCATTCCCTCACCTTGGCACTCCCCACCCTTCCTTTTAATACAACAGAGAAAACATCTCCCCCGCCAGTAATCTTGTTTATTCTAATAAAGAATCACTGACTAAAACAAAATCCTGAGAATTGACTGTTGACTCACAACTGAAGAGAAATTCCCATAGGCAAATCTTTTTAGCATTCCAAAAGCATGACTAATTCAATTAACACCAGCCAGAAGAAGATTATGTAAAGCTATGAAGTTATACATCTATATATGTATAGAATACATAACAATTGCATGTTAAGGAACACAGGTAAGAGCTGAATGGTTTGCATTTTGTATTTCAAATACTGGTATAAAAATCTGTGCCCAGAGGTCTTTTCCTAGCACATCAAATTTCCCTGAACCTCCAGCCATACACACTCCTCAGGTACATCTGTACCTAAAAAATGCCAATGTTTTTTCCCCAAATGCAGGTGCCAGCTCAAGCAGCTGTTTCCAGCAGCAGTGTGGCCCCAGGGCAGTGCTGAGGGCAGGAGGGTGCAGCAGGGAGCGGAGGCTTTTGCCCCTGATTTGGAGGAAAAAAGGCCCTTGTGATGGGCAACGTTATGGGAGCTCAAGATGATGATGAAGGTAATTACACCCTAATTTGTGTATTTGATCTGTTTGCATGAAAAACACCACAGCCAGCAAGCACAGAGCATGTCCTGCCTGGGGCTCGGCTCTGGGAACAGAGCCCACCCTGACTGCTCCTGGGGACAGGGGGCACCTTACAGAGGGAGGTGTCAGTAACAACCACCCCAAACCCTGCCTGTGCCACTGAGCAGGCCAGAGGCCCCCACAGTTAATGGCACTGCTCCGTGCTGAAATGCTTGATGGGTTTGGGTTAACGAGTTCTATGTCTCACAGGAGCACGCCTCAGATTTCCCTGCACTGCCATGTTTATTGCCAGTTTGGCTGCAGGAGATGTTTACAAATTTTCAGACATATGTGAAAATAAAGTTTTAGAATCATGTGGTTTTAATTACCTTTTCTTTATTCAAATCATAACTGGATGTTGTTATGGCAGAGCTGTCTTTGTCCATCAGTGACTGTACCTGTGCCAAGCCACCTTCCACCCTTCTTTTTCCTCTACTAATTCAAAATCTTCATAAATCTCACGAAAAGTAAAAACCAGAAAAGCAAGGAACTGGAAAGGAGCTTGTCTTGTGGATCACTCATGCAAGGAGAGAATTCAGGACTGCCCTTGAAAGGCTTTTCTGAAGACTTCACAAACCCAGAGCACAATTAAACTATGAGTCTGAAAGTTCTTGTGCCAGAAAACAACTTACTGTATTTTCCTTTGACTCAAAAACTGGAAGTTAATAAACCCAACCAACAATGAAATGAATGTGAATTCTGGGCTCAGCCAGTGCAGCTGATCTGGCTGGCTCTGCTCCAGAGCCAGAGCCCATCGTGACAAACTGGGCACCAGAGGTGACGTGACTTTCCCTGACTGCATCAGTCTAAGAACATGAAAGGTTTTCAGAACAAGTCCCACCTTTTCTTTCCTGTAAAAAGCCTATAAATCTCCTGCCTTGAGTTTTCCATCGGGCTCATTTAAAATTCCAGATCAGCCAGAGCAAGGTTGAACTTTTCCCATCAATACAAACTGAGATAAGATGAAGCTCCACATTCACGTCATTTTTGCCTGAAAAATAAAACTTAGGTGGAAAATGATGTACTTTTTATAAAGGTGTGAATTAGGGCTAGCTGAAACTTAAATCCCAAAATAAACTGTTAGTTAAGCAGCCATCTGGGTGGATGCTAGGATGCAAGGCCAGGAGCAGCACATCTGACAGGGCAGGGCCATGCACAGCGCGGCTGGGGCTGAGCACAGCTCGTGTGCAGTGTCCAGGTAACAACCAGACCTCGCCTGCTCTGCAGCCTCTGCCAGCACATCTCAGGGCTGCTACCTGAAAACATTCAGAAGCCTAAACCTGCAGCAAATGTACCTCGCTCTCACATTGTCCTCAAGGAGGTTCAAACACTGGGGTAAAAACTTCACTGACAGCTTCTGACCCCATTCAGCCCCAGAATATTGCACAGAACCCACAGCCAAAGCCCTGGGCTGAACCAAACCCTGCCACAGCTGGTGTCCCTGCCCAGCCTGGTGTCCCTGCCCAGCCTGAGCAAGCCCAGGGACATTCTGCACACCATCCACCTCGTCATTTTACATAGAACAAAGTAGAAGTTGGGGGAGTTGCCTTTTTTAAAAAAAACCATTTAAAATTATTATTTAAAACATGAGGGTAAGATCTGTTCCCAGCAGCATGCCAGGCCCAGGCTCAGCCAGCGGGGTGGGCAGCACACGAGCGGGGCCAAGGCCGTCATCCGGACACAGCCACGGCACATTCCTGCTGTCACACACATCCTGACTCAGCAGCTCCTTCCTAAGGATTTCCAAATCCCAACAAATGGGTTATGGCAGCACAACAACACGCAGCTCCTCCCTGGGCTGCCCAGGGCAGGCGGAGTCCCCTTCCCTGCATGGATTTAACACCCACGGGGGATGTGGCACTCGGGGACAAGGGTTAATTGCCGGATGGGCTTTTCCAACTTCAGTGATCCTGATTATTCCCACAGAAAAGCATTGTGTTTGGGGTGTTTACAAATGCAGGTGCAGGATCACAGCAGCAACCACTCCTCTCCTCTGCCATCCTCCTTCCAAAGGGCAAATGTGACACGGGCTAGACGTGGCACAGGATTGCACAGCCTGTGCCTGTCCCTCCCTGCCAGCCCCTGCCACCTGCAGGGACAATAACCCCAGTCCTTGCATCCCTGCTGGGGCAGAAACTGGGCACAGTAATGCCATTAATCCATGAGGTTTAGGGAGTGTCGATGAGCAGGGATCAAGCTGAAGATCACTGAACGGTTTGGGGTTGGAAGAGACCTCAATATCACCCAGTCCCACCCCCTGCCGTGGGCAGGGACACCTCCACCAGGGCAGGCTGTTCAGGTGCTGGTGCTTAGGATCCATCATATGCTATAAATATATACACACCAATATAAATAAATCTATACAGACAGAGAGCTCTGCCCTCCTGAGAGCACCCAGGACACTGAGGCACAGCTGGGGCAGGGCTGCGTCACTGCTGCCTTTGTACCCCAGCCCATCCAGGGGCTCCTCTGGTGGGCTCAGCCACAGCAAAGGTGAGCTGCCAGAGCTTTTTTTAATCCCATCCTTGAGGGAATCATGCCTACACCAACCTGCAGAGGGGAACAGCAATCTGTACAGCTAACGTAAGTGTTAGAGCACCTTATGTAACAGGCAGCAAGAAAAGCTCACAGGAAAATAACGCTTGCTGTTCTCTGAGAAACTTTCTTGCACAACGTCAACACGAGGATTCACAGGCACAGGCTCCCTGTCAAAGCCGGAGGTGCTGCAGGGAGAGCTGGGGCTGTGCTGGCAGGCCTGGGCTTTGTCTGGCTCCCTTTCATCTGCAGCTGCATGCCCACCGTGCCCTTTGTCTTCCCAATGCCTTTTTGATTTGGTTTAGAGTAAATCATTGAGGGTAGATTTAATTTCTTGGAGCTGATAACGAGCGTAGCTAGATACGGATCCTTTCACTTAAAAGTCTGCTTTGCAATTTAATCAGCCTCCATACCAGCCTGAAAGTAATGTTGGGTGGTTGTAATGGTGAATGAAGAATAGAAAAATTAGACAAAAATGAGATTAATGATTTTATCAGAAATTCTGAGCTGCTGTCTGTAATCAAGTTTCACTGCAATATGCTCTCTCAACACACTGGTGTCCCTGGGGAGGATTACACATCTCCAGAAGCAGCCTTGGGCTTTGTCCATTGCTGAGTAATTCCATCCCACCTCACAGCACAGCTCCTCTCCATACAAAGGAAAGCAGGAGAGAAGCACCACTATTTGCAGCAATTTTCCAATTCCTCATCTTCTTAAGAAACATTTTTATGAATGGTGTGACAAGACATTCAGAGCCACCCTGACACCCCCAGGCAGCCCGGCAGGACTCACTCCCATCTCCACCACCAGGGTCCTGTTTGGGTAATTTGGGTTTATCCCCAGTGCCCCTGCAATGGTCAAACCAGGACTGATCACATAGCAAAGGAAAAAGTCATTGAGTAGCAGGAAGAATCACACCTTCAGGTTATTTCCCATGTTGGAATCCTCCCCCCAGTGAGGGGGGGACACAGATGGACACAGAATCGTCACAGAACCAGGGAAGGGGTTGGGTTGGAAGGGACCTTAAAGCTCATCCAGTTCCAGCCCTCCACCATGGGCAGGGACACCTTGCACTGTCCCAGGCTGCTCCAAGCCCTGTCCAAGATCAAGACTTGGATCAATGGACAGAGAAGATTCAGTTACAGAACAGGAGAGGCTCCCCACTGAGGCTTTGGGGAAACACCAAAGGGAACACAAACAACCCCAGTTTCACACTTTGGTCTTGCTCCTGTTCCTGTGTCCTCCTGACCAAGTTCCATTTTGCTGCCAGTGCATTTCCTTGTTTTGTCTTCGGAGAAAACAGGAATCCTCAAATGCTTGCATCAGTGCAAAGGAGAATGGAACAATATCTGAACACTATGGAAATGAGCAATGAATAATACCTGAACTGATGACCTTTAAACAAGTTGGATTTGGGGCTGGAAGCTGAGAGGACGAATGGATAGAATCCAATGGCTTCTCTCAGTGCAAGTGTGTCATTTTTAGAGGAGAATTAATTTTCCAAGGAAAACATCAGCTGCCAAAGCAATGAGACATTTACACTTGATAAGGATGTTTAAAGACTCACCAAGAAAACTTTCCCCATTCTCCTACAACAGGATTAGAAACCTCTCACACGGCTCCAAGAGCTGGAGCAGTGCCCTGAACAGGAGAGGAAATGGCCTGGACCTCATGGAGGAGGAACTGGGTTGGATTTCCACGCCAGGTTTGTAAGAGCCATTTCCAAGTAACTCCCCAGGAGCCCCCAGGACTCAGAGCCCAGAGGGGCATCTCCTAAGGGACACCCAGACCTGAGCCTGGACACAAACACCCGGCCTGGTAGTGCCACAGGGAGCAGAATTCCCACTCCCCCCGCCCCGAGAATCCCCCGCTGCACTGCCCACCTTCCCTGCCTGCTGTCAGTGCTGCAAGTTCCAATAAACCCCCTGATTTCAGAGAGCCAGGGCACCCTTCACTCACAGATGTGTCTTTATGCAATCAGAGGTTATTCCCAGGCCTGGGGGCTGTCACAGACCCTCTGACAGCTGCACCCTGCCCCCTGTGCCACAGTGCCACTGACCACAGCCAGCAGCTCTTTCTGCCAAGTACTCTCCAGGCTTTTCCCCTAATTAATTTAGCCTGGAAACCTTTCCATGCCCAGCCCCAGCGTCCAGCACTTCCAGTAAGTCATACTGATGGAATGACAGGGCTGATCTTTGTTCTGAAACCATTTTCAAGTCCATACACTGACTGAATCATGAAGAGCAGAAATTGAGAGGGTAATTCATTTTTCTCACTTAGGCAGACTCAGCTCCCCAGAAAACGTTCTCCCAGGCTGTTCTAAATCTGGCTCTTAGTTAAAATAATGTGACTCTTTGTCTCATTGTGTCATTGTCATACACTTTGCCTTGAATATTTCAAATTTTGCACTTTTCTGATCCTGTCTGCAAATCTTTGGTTTTCCTGATATGACTTTTTTTTGCATATTTGGAGCTGTCACTCACTTTTGCTCGACTGATTCCCCAGCACTGCTCTTCCATGTAACCCAGCACACAAGGAAACTGCACCATGGCAAGCACACCTCCAGACAGCTCATACATGTTTACCTTGATGCTTCACTAACAAACATTCCTATGAAAAAGCAGGATATTTTCCTTTTTCCACACCCAGACTGAGAACTGCATCATGTGTGAACCTCAGCTGTCCCACACAAACACCCTTCAGGGTCTCCTGCAGGAGCACTGAGCCACATCCACCACAAATCACACACCGGAGATGCTCCTGGAGCATGGGATAACGTCACTGCTTCCCACAGGTGGCATTCTTACTGGGGCAGAGAGGTCTCAAACCTGGATAATTGCCTGCTTCCTGCTTAAAACAGAGATTGGACACAAATCCCTTAAAGAGACTCTGAAGCCCATGGCCAATACCACTAAGCCAGTCCCTGACCTTCTGGGGCAGCAGGAGGGGAGAGCAGGGATTTAAACCTGGTGGTGCCCAGGCAGCCCCAAATCTGTGGGGGGGGCCCCAGAGAGCCCCAAATCCACATTGGGGGCCCCCAGGTAGCCTCCAAATCTGTGTGGAGGGACCCCAGGCAGCCCAAAATTGGTTTTGAGGGACCCCAGGCAGCCCCAAATCTGTGCTGGGGCCCCCTAGGCAGCCCCCTGGCCTCGGACAGTTCAGTCCCCAGCGTGCAGCCCCTGGACTCAGCCCACTGTTGACACTGGAATTGAGAGCTGAGCTGGGAAGGATTTTTCACACATGGATTTGCCATCACAAGCAACACGATATCCATGGATTGGATGGTTAGAGCAGAGAAAGAGAGAGCTCCTCGTGGCTGAGATCGATTCCTGACACAACTGCTCCGATGAGCAGAGGACAGATCTGCACATCAGCTCTCAGTACCAGATAATTCCACCCATTTGTTGATACAGACAAAATCGTGCATTCATAGCCAGCTGCTAATACACCTGTGCACATTCACCTACTGAAGAGAAAAGCAGCTTAAGCACTAATGACATCCAAATTATATCTTTGCTATCTTTGATGTTTATGATTCTTGGCTCCTTTGTAAGTAAGAGATGTCGTTAGAGTTTAATCAATAGCATTCTGCTCGGAGAAAGGCCTTCTGAAGCTGACAAAACTGCACAGGTTTTGCTTTGAGAACCTGCTTGAATCTGAAGAACGATAAAAAGAAAGTGCTTTACTTTTCATGCTGGGGAGGTTGTTGAGATTTCTGAGGAAATCAAACAGCAACTGCAAACACGATGTTATCTCACTGCTGATGTGCAACACGGCTGAAATCAGGGAAACGCTGGCTATGTGACTGTGGATGCAGCTCTGCACTCACTGCAGAGCCTGGGAACACTCAGAAATCAGAGATTAATAAAATATAATCAAATACATTCCACCAAGCATTGGGAAGATGATAATCTCTGGATTCAGTCATTGCATTTCTCAGAGACATGCTCTGCTCCTGGTCACCGACACAGAATCTCCTTCAGCATCCAGGGCTGCCCCCTCAGCAGCAATAAAGTGGCAAATCCAGGTCTGAGGCTCTGGAGGGAGGTGTCAGTGCCACCCTGCCAGGCCATGCTGGCCTTTGTCCCCGTGCAGGAGGTGGCAATTGCTGCCCACAGGTTCCCTGTGCCAGCCATAAATATTCCTGCAAGCAACTGGGTTTTGTTTTATTGGGGTTTTTGTGGTATTTTTCTAAGTCCTGGAGTGCCAGTGATTTTCGCTGTTTCCCAGTGAAATCCCAGAATGGTTTGGGTTGGGAGGGACCTCAAAGCCCATCCAGTGCCACCCTTGCCATGGGCAGGGACACCTTCCACTGTCCCAGGCTGCTCCAAGCCCCAATGTCCAACCTGGCCTTGGGCACTGCCAGGGATCCAGGGGCACCTGGGAAATCTGAGGGAATTATTAAGATGGCCCAGGTGTGTCTGTTCTCAAGTTAAATGAAGGGGTTCCTTGGACAGCACAGCTCCTGCTGCCCTTCCCTCAGGATCTCAGAGGCAGTAACACCGGGGAAGGAAGGGGAGGGAAGCAGGGAGAGAACACAATGAGGCTTTAAAAAGAGATGGTGCTTTTAATGAGTTGGGAAGTTCTCAGGAAGCAGGGCTGTAATTTGCTGGATTGACTGCACTGAAACCCCAACTCTTGCATTTGTTCTTGGAAAAGTCTGAGGGAAAACACTGCATCAAAGAACCCCGTGCACAGCAGCATTACCGGCCAGAGCCTCCAGAGGCACGAGACTAAGAACATTTTGCAAATCCCTCAAAAGTGCTAATTGCTTTTTTAGTGCATCCTACAGAGCAGGGGCACTGCAGGGCAGCTGTGTGTGAAGGAACTGGAGAGGGGCTGGGCTTCCTCAGAACTCCTGCAGAGGTTTCTCCAAAGGAAATGTTTGTTCCAAGGAACAGTTTGGGCCCTACAGACTTTGGCTCTGATTTGGTGAGGCTGCCTCCCTGCCTTCCCTCCTGATGCTAATAAATAAAAGTTCTTTGATTACAGCAGCTGGAGGTCTGAGGTCAGTTCTGGCTGTACTGAAGGAGCTGGGCTTTCCTGAGAACAAACATCATCAGGAATGGACTGGCACAGGGATTATTAAGAGGCAAAAATTCCAGGATGAGAATATCCAAGCTCAAATTCATCCTGGCTCGGGGTAAGCAGGACACTGTTCTTATCACACAGTTTGAGCAGGCCCTGGCACAGGGTGCCCAGAGCAGCTGTCGCTGCCCCTGGATCCCTGGCAGTGCCCAAGGCCAGGCTGGACACTGGGGCTTGGAGCAGCCTGGGACAGTGGAAGGTGTCCCTGGATGGGCTTTAAGGTCCCTTCCAGCCCAAACCTTTCTGACGAGCTGCAAATAGAACCACTTTTGACACCCAAGTGTCCAAAGCCACTTGCCTCACCCCAAACTCCAAATAAATGCTGGGTTTGGATAACCCAGCCGGCCCAGGCCATGCACGAGCTCCCCACACAGCAAAGAGCATCACCCTGGGAGCCCCTCCTGGGGCTCTGCCTCTGACCACACACAGCCCCAGGTCACTGCAGGACGGCACCAGAGCTGCTGGCCCAGGGCCACCCCCTCCCACCTCCCACAGATGCTGAGGCCACAGCACTGAGACACAGCTCTGTAAGGCTGGATTGATTTCTGTGCACAGAGCAGCTGCAGCTCCAATCAACTTGAACAGAAGCCACAAATGCTTGGTACTCTGGAAAAAAATCAAGGTGCTCCAGTTCCTTTATCCAGGCTCAGATGTCCAAACATGAGACTTCAAGAGGCATTTGCTTTTGACATTGAAACAGATATGAAAAAAGCCCTCCCAAGGAATAACAGGAAACTTGGCAAAAGGCACCTGCTGCAAGAAATAAAGGCCATTCCTTAGGCAGAGTCCGTGCTATCCAGCAGTGATATACCAGCAGTATAATCTTAATTAGCCAATAAAAGTTTTTAGACAATCTGTCTAGACTTGCTTTTGCCTGGGTATAAAATTGGCTTTAAAAGAAATATATAAACAGCAATGAAACGTCAATGAAGAGCTGTCAAAAAAAGCTCCCTGCTGCTCTACATCTGCACCCTGCTCTTCTTAAAACATGAGCATTTATGTGAAATCCCTCAGATTTTAAGCAGAAAAGCTGCTATATTTGGGCTCAGTGCACTGCAAGCTCCATCAGCTCAAGGCCCTGAGCTGCTGCTACCAAAGTCAACAGGAGCACAGCTCTCCTGGAAAGCTCTGACCAGCACAGCTCAACAGGGCCTTTGTCTGGAGGAAGCCAAGTCTTTATAAATAATGAAAACTGAGAACAGCCATATCTGGAGAACAACTGGGTTTGTCCCTGCCTGCTCCAAGCAAGCAGGACAGGTGTGGGACCAAAGGACAGCACAGGGGACACTTGTGAGGAAACAGAAGGGACACAGAACCAAGTCATCTGAGGAAAAAGCATTAGGCTGGAAAAGGAACAAAATACAGATACAAACTGAGGGACAAGGAAAGGGCTGATTAGACATTGTGGATTAGTGAATTAAGGGGAGCAACAAAATACACCCAGGGAATTAAATTACAGGGTATCTTTAATCAATGCTTAAAGAGAATTTCTGTGATCACAGCCTGAGATAGCCCGTCGCAGACTGAGAAAGCCCTTTCCACGATGAATCTTCCATTGTAAGGCAGCTCTCTAAAACATTTCTGCTTTGTTTTTCCTGGGAAGCCACTTTCCCCTGTCCCAGAGCAGGGTCACCTGCAGGATGTGCTGGTGCCCAGAGCCCCAGGTCACCCAGCAGCAGCAGCACCAGGACACGCTGGGGCACCAGAGCCCAAATGCCTGAGCTGCATTTCCATTGCCCAAAATCCACCTGTTCCATCTTTGTGTTCACACAATGAAACACATGCAAAGACTCTTTCTGATCATAACCAAATAATTTGCTTTTTTACCCGCTTTTTGGTATTAACAGCCAGAAATGCTCTGAATATGGACTCCTGAGAGCCCCATGATTCCCCATCACCCTACACAAGGTCCCTGCCTGAGGAGAGGGAGGGCTCTGCCAGCACCCCTCAGGTTTGGTTTCAAACAAGGGACATTGGGAACACGTTAAAATAATGCTGAAATTCTCCACCACAAGATTCCTTTGAGACTGAAAATACGTAAATCTTGGAACACTGAAGCCCAGCCTGCAATCCTGTAAATCTTCCCAACATCCTGGCTCTGGGAATAAACCACTTAAAATGCCATAGTGCAGCTCGTGTTTCCAGCTCAGGTATCTCCTCGGACAGAGCCCAGCAAATAGAATTTCAAACACCACCTTGACAGATAACTTCCCTCAGAACACGTAGGGAAGGCTAAAAACTCCACTGATCCACATTCCCTACCCACCAGGACTCTGCACAGTGGGAACAGACGGGATTTTCTCCTCACACTGAACCTTCCTCCCTACCCAAGGAAGGCTCAGACACCTTTGGGGACACACCGGGGAGTGCTTCTGGCTGCCCAGAAGATCACTAGGAGTGCATGAAAACCATCTTCCAAGAGCAAGGAAGTGGAGGGTTCAGGCTGTTTGTCATCCTCAGCTGTCTGAGGAAGGGTGAGGAATGAAGGAGGCAGGGGAGGATGTGATGGAAGAGGCTTCTCCGAATTATTTATGTGCTGCTACTCCCCCGTGGCTGGGAGAGCTGTTCCCTGCTTCAGCACAAAGGGAAGAGCCACTGTGAAGTATGGAGGGTACAAGCTGAGGCAATACTTTGTGTTTCCTCCTGGGACACAGGGTTTCAGTGACAGAAACTGGAATAACTTACTGCATCCCATTATCTATTCCCCTTCAGATGCACAGGCACATTTAGAGCTGGTCCCAAGCGAAGTCCCAACAAATTCATCCTGCTTTGCACAACAGACACATCCCATGGGAAGACCTCAGCGTAATCACAATATTTCTGTTTTCTGAGGGGAGAGTCAAAGTGACAGCAGGGGCTTCCTCTGCAGCAGGTTCTTAGGAAATCCATTGGATTCCTCCAGGAAAGCTGGCAAGCTGCTCTGCAGTGTGCACGGGGGGACAGGCGCCGGAGGCGAGCTGGGAGCCAGGATTCTCAGGATTCACAGGCTCCACGTGTCCCTCCAGGCAGGCTGGGAGGCAGGGAAGAGCCAGCTGAAGAGCAAAGGCACCCAGAGACAAACCTCTAGAAAGGCTGGTTTCCCTGCCCTCGGCACAAAAGAGAGACTTTGGGAAGGATTCCTGTCTCATCTTCCAGAAGTTTTAGGTTTTCACACAATCAAAGTCAATTCTGCCCCTGAAATCAGGTTTTTTTGGATGAAACAAATGTGATTTTCCAGCCCGCTCTCTATGGCAAATCTTCTTTACTCATGGATATTCTTTCCCTGCCATGGCTCAGTCTTTGCAACCCCAGCCACTTCTATCCACCTTTGTTCTATAGCTTTCCATCCCTCCCTCTCCTCAGCCTCATTCTTCCCTTGCTCTTTCCACAGACTCGTTCCTTTTATTGTTCTCTAACCCCAAACTCTCTCCTTTCCCCCCTCTCTTCCCCAACACAGCAGTCTCTGCACTTCACAGGGATCTTCTCCTCAAGCTTCCTAATGCACAATAACAACCTTTGTGTCCATTTCCTCAATATCTCCAGCTTTTTCCCCCAATTTCCATCCTCCCCAGCAGCACTTGGCTGCAGAACGAACACCACTGCTCCCGTCCTTACCAGGAGGAACCATTACCCTTGAGGTGCAGAAATGCTGCCAAAGAACAAATGGAAACACCTGGATGGGAATGAAGAACCTCCTGAGCCCGCAGCAAACCAACACCCTCCCTTCTGCACCCCGCGGGGTGTGCGTGGCCAAAAGCAGGAGCGCTCCTGGGGGTGTCCAGCTTTACTGGGGGAAACCAAGTACCAACCTTGTATTAAGAAGGACTTAACAGATCCCCTCTCTGCAGCTGATCCACACAACACTCACACAGCCACGCCAGCGATGTTCTATTAAAGCCAGCGTAACGTTCTGAAAGGACGCTGGCAGTTATTTGTTCAGCAGCAGGAATTGCCTGTTTCAATTTTATTCTGTCCTTGAGATGCAATCTCCACATGGTCAATAAGCGCCATAAAAAGGCAGATATTTATCATTAAAGTGCCTGATGGTCTGAGGGAACAGCAGCCTGTTACAGCTCTCCAGTAACTCCCCAAGAAGCAGCTGGGTGAGCTCATTCCGGAGGACATTCCGATTTCTGCGCAGATTGGGATGAACTGCTCTCACATTCCACAGAACAGCCACAAAGGCAATCATCCCATCAGATCCGTACCTGCTTTCCTTCTCCACAGCTCTATTTGATTGATTTTTCATGAGTGTGTTGGAGAAGGAGGGATTGCTGAGGTTCCCTCACAGAATGACAACACGGGCAGAGGCCCCAGCAGGGTACATCCAGCCCCTCATTGCCAGTGCCCATCAGCCTCCCTGCTCACCTGAGCAGGATCACAAGGACCCTGTAAATCCACAGCAGGTACTTATCTCCCAGTGATGGCAAGAGATAAGAAAATACATCTATCACTAGATACCAATGATTGGATTTTTTTTTAATTCAAGCTCTTTAGTGATGTGCTTATATTTGGTGCCAACACTGCCTGTGTAGTCAAGAGAGAAATGGATGCTTCCAAAGGGCAGCTGAGAGCTCATCACTCCTCTTTACTGAGCAGGGAACAGTGCCAGCCAGCTCAGGACATCTGTTATGGCTTAGGTGGGAGAGGCCTCGCTGAAGAGGTGAAGATTGCAGCCACAATGTTTTTGTGATCTAAAAACACAGGCTGGTGCCTCGGGGGGGTTGCAACACCTCAGCCAGGCACAAAAGGGGTTTTAAAGTCCAAGTCAGCACCTTAAGGACCTCACCCCTCCCCTCTGCACAGCATCACTGCTCACAAGCTACCAAAAGAGCCACAGCCGCACTGACCACTCACAGGGACAGATTTTTTTTCCCACTCTCAGAAGTACCTCAACTCTCAATGCAACCCCAACCACCCGGATAAAGGCCAGGGCATCTTCTCCCAGCTAAGCTACAATTAATAGGAAATCTCATTAACCCTGCCAGACTGCAGCACATCACACAAGTCAGTGCTACCTCAGACAGCAATTCTTCCTGTTTGTTTTTTCTGAAATGACAGAACATTTGTTATTCGACAATAGGAAGGAGAACAATAGACTTCATAATGTTGTTATTTAACATCACTGCACACTGAAAGGACACATGCCTGAGTACTTGGGAAAAGTGGAAAGAAAAATGGAAAACACTTGAAGTGCTTGGATATAAACTCCTTGATTTTATGAGTGGTTTATACATTTGTTTTTGCTGTATTTGATCCAGAAAACAGGCTCCAAAGAGTGTTGAATAAAGGCTATGCCCATCAAAGCAGAATCTCTGAACACAGCCAAAGACAGAGGGACAGCCCTGCCCTGCAGCCCCTCCTGCCAGCACTGAGCCCCCCAGGAGGGGTCTGCAGGGCCAGGAATTCCCTGGGAAACCTGCCCCATCCTCTACACTCTCAAACTCCATGAATGCCCCAGAGCCCAGACATGCTGCCCCCCATGCCCACAGGTCTGGTTTTCCTAGGCTGCACTTCAAACCCGAGTTTGCAGGCAGATTTGTGTGCTTGCTCTGCCTGAAGGGCTGCAGAGGCTTCTGCGGCCGCGGTGTGCAGAGGGAGATGCACTGAGCTCAGCCTGCAAACGCTGCTCCCTCGGGCTGGGCAGCACAAACACCTCACCCCATCCTCTCCCAGACACTGACTCATCCAGGGATGGCTGAGCAGGAGCTGCTCCCAGCTGGGCTCTGTTTGCTGCCACGGGGAGCAGAGATCAGCCAGCACGGACCTGGGGCAGCCTTGGATGATGGGCAGCACCCATCCTGAGCAAAGCTTCACTGAACAAACTCTGGGGTTTATGATGACAGCTGGAGCAGTCTCTGCCCACCACTTCTGTCACCTTCCCTTCTCATTTTTAACCTTGGGGCGTGCAGTAAAGTGCCTGCTCCTTGTAATGAGTGCTCTAAACCCATTCAGCAGGGCTTTAATGGATCCAGAAGAAAACAGAGATGTTTCATTAGCATCAGAACGTAGGACAAAAAGGAAATAAATCAGGATTTTCTACTTGGCACTAGGAATCAGCACTGCATTTGAGATGCGCAGACAGAGCAGTCTCCTCTCAACCCCAGACAGTTGTACAACTCCCTCCTAGCAGTGATTTCACTCTCTCATGTTATCCAGCACTAATTTGTGCTAATGGAATTCCCAACAGACAGCATAAAAATTAAGTTCTATTACAAAAATGCAGATTCAGGATCAGAGCAGGCAGCTGAACAGACCTACAGGAGCCTACAAAAGTGCTGTGTGAATCACTGAGGGATGACAGCAGCAGCTCTGCGCTTTTATCAGTGTCAGCTTCCATCAGCAAGGGCTGAGTGAGAGCAGGGTACTCTGATACCACTGAGAGGGTCAGGGAGCCTCAGGACATGACTCAGATCCCCAAAACCAACCCCTAGAAAAAGATTCAGATCTTGTGAGAAACACAAGTCAGTGGAGAAAACAAGTATAAGGCTCTAGGAAAAGTTGTTGCATTTACAGTTTTCGGTGGGTAAAAGGGTTTAAAACAGTCTCCTACAGATAACAAATCCACAGAAAATAGCTTGTGCAGTGAGTACTCAATTGCATGCCATTAATTTGTAAAGAAACCAGTGAATTTGGAGAGGATGACATTGAATGCACAGATGGTGATGCGGTGCAAAGCAGTGGTTCATAGTTCCGGTGGAGTGACCCAGAATCACAGAATGTCCCGAGCTGGAAGGCACCCACAGGAATAAAAATCCAGCTCCTGGCCCTGCCCAGACCCCCCAACAACCCCACCCTGGGCATCCCTGGCAGCGCTGTCCAAATGCTCCTGGAGTTCTGGCAGCCTCGGGGCCGTGCCCATTCCCTGGGGAGCCTGGGCAGTGCCCAGCACCCTCTGGGGGAAGAACCTTTCCCTCATGTCCATCCCAACCCCCCCCAGCACAGTTTCACTTGACAGACACAAGGACAATGTGTCTCACACAGGTTTGTGCCTGTGTGAATACACAGGGGCTTTGTAGCAAATACAAAGCTAAAGGGAAAAACAAGATAAAGAAATTCAAGTTTATATTGAGAAATGCTGTTCAGGAACACCGCTGGGAAAAAATTCAGCTTATGAGGGCAGAAGAATTGAAAATCAGAGTGGTTTGGGTTGAAAGGGACCTTAAACAATCTTGTTCCACCTGCTGTGGGCAGGGAGCCATGTGAAGGGTCCCCTCTCTGGGGGCTGGAGTTTCTGTTTCTGAGCAAGTCCAGCTCCCGCCCTGCTGCACAGAGATGTTCCCACCTTACGTAAGAGGTGTCTGTGGGATCACGGAGACTGAGGAATTACAGAGAGCAGGATCTGCAAAAAGCCTGCAGTGAAGGCAGGAGGAAAGAAGATCAGGAGGCTGCTGCAAGGGTTGTGCTTTCCATGTAAAAGGGGCTTAGAGGTGATTCTGTGTCAGGGTGTGGTGGTTTTTGACAACCACACCACTGCCACTCAAACCCCCAGCAGGAACTGGAGTCCTTCACACCAGCACGCTGGTACAGGACTGGAACCCCTTTGCCACGTCTGTAGCACACAGGGAAGGGTGCAAGTTTCCCCAGAACCCCTCTCCAGCCCTCCCAATGGCTGAGAACATCATCAGCTGCACTTTGGCCATGAAGATTCTCCCTTCTGGCCACCCTGCTCTGCACACGGCCACAGCTCTGCCCTGTGCAGACACAGAACCCGGCTCTGAACCGGCCCTGCTGAGCTCCTGGGCTCAGTGCTGGGATCAGGATGGGGAGCTGGGAAAGGCAGAGGAGGGAGGTGAAGGAGGGACACACATCCTGCAGCTCCAGCCCCCTCCTCACCCCCGTGAGCTGCAGCCCAGGAGTCAGAGAGCATCAAAACCCCACCAGCAACGCAGCCAGCAAACTCAGCTGTGAAAATGGGCCATTTGGGGAGAGCAGAACATTAATAAATGCACTCCAGATCTTTCATTTATCTGTTAGGAGGCATTCAAGTGGTCTTTTGCTAACGACTTCAATATATATATTTCTTACAGATAGCAATTAACCTTCTGGTACAGATTAATCTTTTAAAAAAAATCAAAGATGAATTAATCTTTGAAATTCAAGTATCCAGTAGTTTCATTAATAATCTGAAATTGTCCTTTAGATTTCCCATAATTAGACCATTCCCCTAATTTATTAATCCCACAGAGTGCAGAGCATGTTTCAAACCTTCATCTCCTGCCACAATGACATATTCAAACTCGCTTGAAGTGCTCATAATAAAAGTCACTTTGTGAAGAATTATTAACTCAGAGGATCAAGCAAAGTCTTTATATGCCAAAGCATATTTGAAAACTAAGCAGGGGTAGCACGTTCTACCGATCCTCAGATCTCCTAAGATCCTGGCTGATCAGAAACAAGTTTGGATAAAACATTCACTTTAGGATAATTAGCTTGCTACAGACTCGAGGCCAAAGCCAGGAAATGTGTTGGTACCTACGGACTAAACCTTCCTTTCTGCCAAAGGAAAGTGATTGTGAGACGCCAGACAGTTCTCTGGGAGCTGACAACCACTGCTCCCTGCTGGGACATCTCAGATTTGGGCTGAATTCCCTCCACCCCGGCGCTGCTCCGGCTCTGGCAGATCTGCCTGGTCCCATGGGGTCACACAGGGAGAGCCAACACAGGGACTCTGCTCCCACACCTCTCCCAGCTCTGCTCCTCAAGTGCCACTGCCAAACCTTTTCTGAGCCCTTCCAGGGCTGGTGACTCCACACTGCCCTGAGCAGCCCCTGACAGGGCTTTCTGGACGGAGTTTTCCCTAATATCCAACCTGACCCTCCCCTGGGGCACCTTGGGGCCGTTTCCTCTCATCCTGTTCCTGTTCCCTGTGCAGAGCCTGACCCCCCCCCGGCTCCAGACTTCTGCCAGGGGGTTTTAGGAGCAATGGCACAGCTCCTCCCAATGAACACCACAGGCTTTAGCCCGCTGGGAGATGAGCTCACAACCCAAAGTTGGGGCACAAGGTGCCACTCCCCCATAGGGAAGATCAGGACCTGCATCTCCAGGCAGCACTGCTCCATTAAGCCTCCAGACAACAGGATCTTCTTGCACCTCCCAGGGTTTTAAACCCCCGGAGAACTTGCTGACAGGTGTTAAATCCCATCAGAACTTCACCTGAGCTTTATCTGAGTGACACAAGAAGCTGAGCACAGCCCTAAGCAGCAGCAGCACCCGGGATCGGATTATTCCCGTCTCGGGGTCTGTGGAAGAAGTTTAGGCACTATCCCTGTTAGTGCCTTAATCCCCCAGGCAGAACCTTCATCACCCTGCATGCAGAGCTGCTGGGAGCAGGGCACTGCTTTGGGTTTGTGCTTTGCTTTTTCTGAAGGATGTTGAGTTATGTGTTGACTACATGAACAGCTCATAGAATAAACCTAATTCTGCACAAGGTCTATAAAATGGGATCCTGTTCTTCAGCCAGAGCCTGTCCTTGACACGGGGAGCACATTTCAGGTATGATTTTGCAACAGTGGATATCTGCAAATAAAGTCAGTTTTAAATTCTAATGAACACTGGCACTTGCCACTTCCTGCTGTATTAACTCCAAACCCTTTTGCTTTAATACCACATAAATATGCATTCGTAGGAACAGACAAATTTATGCAAATGTGGGTTTCTTCTGTGACACCAACAGAAGGAAGCAATTCTGGATCCCCCTCTCCAGAGCCCCTTCCTTTAAGTCCAGGCACTTTCCCTGCTTGCTCCCTGGAAGATGCTGCCAGGAGGGATCCATCAGCCCCTGGGGCAGTGTGGGACCCAGCTGGGGCCTCTCCCTGCAGACAGAGCTGATGCTGTGGGATGAGCCCTGCACCAGCCATGGCTGTGGGAACCCCTGAGGCTGCTCCAGAGCAGCTCCTGCTCCCGTCCTGCACTACCCTGGCTGGGATTCACGCGGTTCTGTGAGCTGGGGATTGTGCTGGTTTTATTTAAGGCAATGCCAGGCAGGTACCGGGTGGGAGATCTGTGAGTTCCACTTGGGGAACACAGCAGAGCTTGTCCTTGCCCCATGACAATGGGTTCTACCACCAAAGCCTCCTGGAGACAGCCCTCGCATTCACCACCAATAATGAATTCCATCAGCTGCTTCTTTTTCCTTCCCAGCACAGGAATCAACTTCAAACATTTCAGTTTCCAAACCCTTACGAATCTGGATTGCAGAGCAGCTTGCCAAGGACTCACACCCAAGACTCTGGCGTGTCTCATCCCACACCACCAGGCTTGCTGGCTCCACATCCCACACCAGCAACCCCTGAGTCTCCAAGGGAAAGGTTCTGAATTCCCTCCACTGAACTGGGCAGAGAAATGCCAAAGCAAAGCAACACAAACCAGGCTGGACTCGAAAGCTGAGCGCCAACAGTGACACAAGTCAGTGTCTGTAACCAGCAGTCACAGCAGAATTCCAGGCTGTGGAGACAGAAAAGCTCAGACTTTCCAAATCTGGCTCCTCCCCTTGCCAACACAAGGAAACCTGAGCCAGAGCAACAGGAGGAGCTCGGTACGACTCGAGGGTTTTGATTTTCCCCAGAAACGACTAAAAACCACTGAGGGTTCCCACTCTCTGAAGCTCCATGAGCAAATTAGGAATGACAGTATCCCGGAGCCATTGCAGAGCATTGCAAAGAACTGGAGCAACTTTAGAAGCAAATATCAGCTCTAGAAAAACACGATCACATTTGGTACAACACGACATTCATTACTTCCGCAGCGCTTTCTGGAGGGAGGACGGGCGTTGCCTACCTGCCTCTCTGGAAATTTGCATGAAGGACTCGACTCCTTTTTCTCCATAATTCCCTTCAGATGCCAAAGTGGATACATAATTCCATCCCAAAGCTTTCACAATGTCCACCATTGCTTGTGCTTGGAAGGAATCTGGAGGAACCACCCGTGAGAAGAAATCATAGCGCCTGTCATCGCTCAACTCTGGTGCAGTTGAGGCATAACTGATTTGTGGGATCTGTAGAAAAAAACAATTTCTGATAAATACACACATTCACATACTCATGGCACTTCTTGCAGCAGCAGCCAAAGCACTTGGCTTCAGCTGAGCTTTGGCTTCGCTGTATCCAGCTGCATTTCTCCACCACGTTCCTTTACAACGTCCAAGCCAAAGGAACAATCCTTTCATTGGCTTCGAGTTACCCAAATAAAAATTGTGAATCAATTGAAGACAACTCTGTATGTGCCCATCCATCATTCTTTCCTTCAAGGCAATCAAATACAGCACACAAATCATTTTAATCACTGCCCTTGTCCTGGTGTTCTGGTTTTACCAGGATTTGGGATCCTGTGTAAAGTGAGGTTAACTCTAAACCTGCCACCGCTGGCTGAAAGCCAGGAAGACCCTGCCTCAGCCTTTGGAGGATGGAGGCTCCAGACTTAAGGAAAAGTAGGTTTGTTTTTTATTCTTTCTGATGAAGAACAGTGTGGAGGTTGCTGAGCATGGACATCTCTGTCCCACAGACACAGCCTGGGCACGATTCAGCTCTGCCCCCAAAAAGCAGCCCCTGCTTTTCCTCCTCTCAGCAGAGTGTGAAGGAGTCTGACAGTGACTTTTGCAACAGAGAGCACAACAGTGTTCAGGGCTGTTCTCCCCCGGTTACCAAGGGCCCTGAGCAGTTACTGAGCTGACAGGATGTTAATCCCCAAGCCCATTATGCAATTGTTTCAGTAACAGTCTGGGACTGCTCCTTAGATTAAGGAACCTGCCATAATTCTCACTTGAGATGCCACAGAGGGGAAAGAAGAGATTTGCAATCCACACAAACATGATTGTATATAACGATCTGAGCCGTGCAGCCTGAGCAAAGGGCAGCCCTCTGTGCCTCAGCACCAGCATCTTCTGCACTCTCACATTTGGTCTCTGCACAGCATTCTATGAGTATTTATTATTCTACAAGTATTTATCAGCTCTCCTGCCTCCTCAGAAAAATAAACACTGTATTTCCCCAGGATCAACACTGCAAAGGGCTCAGTACCTTTGGTTCCAGAGAGCAGGGGCAGGGGAGAGCAAATTTCCCCAGAATTAACATTATATCTACACAGGCATTTACAACCCCCGGAGCAGAGGAAAAGCAGACACTGAAAGCCAAATTGCTGCTGGAGAGCCAGAAGAGTGAACAGAGAAGTGAACTTTGCATGGAAAAAATTTTAACTACCCCAACAGCTGCAATTCAACCTAAACAAACACAAACTTCCACAGAACCCTAAAATCCCTGGAGCTGGAAGGGATCCCCAAGGATCATCAGTGCCACCCCTGGCCCTGCACACACCCCAACAATCCCACCCTGAGCCTGACCTGGAGCTCCCTCCCCGGGTGCTGATCCCTCACCCCAGCTGCTGCAGAGCACAGAAACTGCTGGGCATCCTGGCCAGCAAAATGAGGAAAATTCTAATTTGTCCCTGCTCCAGCTGCTGCTGTAGCCAGTGCCTGGTGACCTTTCTGTGGACACTTGACCAGTCACCCACCACTACACAGAAAGCACCCAGCACTCACCCCAGCCCCACACAGAGCAGTGCTGACACAGCCAAGTGCTGCTTTTTGCAATTATAATAAAAGTCAGGCTGAAATATCCATTTTTATCTGCGGCAACTCTTTGTATTCCAACTTGCCAACAACTGCTTTTTCAACTAAAAATCAAAAGGAGCCCATTCTGCACTTTTACAACAACCAAAGCTTCTACAGAGTTTGCTGCATTGCTTATATTCCTTAGGAGACTTTTTGGACTTTAAATCTTTTTCCACTGTTCATAAAATATTCACTACTGCTGGCTGCTTCAATAACTTGGAGTATAAAAAGCAGATATTAGGGGTTTTACCAACGTTTCTTACAGGGCATCTAAAAGCAACATAAAGTCATATATGTGCCAAGTAGAATTTTCCTCACGTTTTGTGTGAATACAGGGAGGAGAGTCCTTCAGTGGGTGTGCCAGGGACTGCAGCCACCACAGTTCCACCCTGCCCTGGGAGTCAGAGCACGCTGCAGACACCTACAAACAACACTTTCTCCTCCTGCCCAGCTTCCCATACACACCAGCAGCGTCCCACACCAGATGTCCAAACTGGGCACCCACGTGCACCAGCTAAAATCTAACTGCTGCTCACCAGGGAGCTCCACACAGGCACCTCCAGCTCCTGCCAGCACTGAAGTGCACTTGAAAATAAAACCAGATTGCCCCAGGTCAGCAAGACCCAGCCCAGGCTGGGCAATGTCCCTGTTCTCTGTCCCCAGTGATGCTGCAGGTGGTGTCACTGTGCAAGGAGGATGAGCAGGGCCAAGGGAGAAGCAGAGAGTTTTAAATCAGGTTGCTCTGTTGAGGGTTTTTTGATTATCCAGATCAATATTTTCTGCCTCTTCACTGACTTATTTTTCTTTCATTTGGGTAAAAATCTGTTCTTTATCATCAATTCAAAACTGGAGTTGAAAGAAGCAAGATTTCTCTTCCATCACATTCTTCCTATTTTCTGTTCTGAGACACCAGGAAGCTCCAGAAAATCACAGTGTGCTCTCCAAAAGGCTCCAACACCTTGGCAGAAGGGCTGGGATCCATAAAGCCCCAGGGACCCCAATCTCCTGGCCCTGCCCCAGCACACACTCCCAGCTGCCTCTGCCTCCAGCAGCACAGCAAGAGCTGAGCTGGAGCTTTCTGCAGGACACTGCGGTGCTGGCAGGCCAGGGAGCATCTCATGGACGTGGGAAGCAGATTTGCCTCAAGTTGCTGTGTTTGCAGGACCATGGCAAACACCACACTCAGGAGTTTCACATGTGGATTGCCTGGCTGATGTTCTGATTACAGCAAGAGGCAATGATTAATACTGGGAACGCTGTCTTAGTCAGTGATTAATTAATGTTAATTCATTTTTAACATTGACCATTATTCTTCATTTATTTCATTTTCTTTGGCTAATGAAGAGCTGTCTCTGGGTCCCACTTGTTGTCTTGCTTGCAAAGCAGCTCCTGTTTGAGAGCAGCTGCACCAAGAGCAGCAGCACAAACACACCAAAGAGCAAGGAGCCTCCTCAGCCTCTCCTTCCAACATCCAACATCCTCCAACAGCACATTTGGAACAGTTCATTTCAGAGCAAAACCCCACTGAACTACAAACTTGCTGTTCCAATTTCTCATTTCAAACTCATTTTGCATTATTATCCGATCCCATATCCTCCTCCTCTCCCTGTTCAACACACCGTTTTTCCAAGAAAAATGACAGAATGTGGCGAGTTCCTCACCAAAGCCAAGTATCTCGGCCTGGAACACACAAGCCCCAGTTCCAGAGCACAAACCAACCCTCCCCGAGGCTGCAGGAGCTGCCAAACCCTGGCCTGCCTGCCCACCTCTGACCTCTACCCAAGATTCACCCCCAGGCCAAGCAAAGCACCCAAACCACAAACAATTATTGCTGCTGTGCTGCCTCCAGTGGGATTGAGCTCAGCTCCACCTCCCCAGTCACTTATTAAAAGATTAAGGAAATGGTGCGCCTGAACCCACCTCACCAAGTGACAGCAGCCAGGAAACTTCAGAAAAGGCAATTTCCCTGAGGACCTGGTGCAATTATGATAATGCAGGAGTGCACCTATTGAGATACTAATGAGCTTCTACCAAGGCAATATTAAGTTCACAGTTTGCTGCATTTTTACTTCAATTTCCTATTAAGTTTTATTGATATGGTTTCCTGACAATAGGAAAACCTCACCCTGCTCTGGCAGAGCCTCTGGAACCCATCACATCTGGCAGGGCAGTGTCAGGCTACAAAAACTGCAAATCCCTCCCAACAACCCAACTTCACAAAAATGAGGTGCCTGAAGACTGCACTCGGCTGCAAAACTCTTTGGAGTGAACTGATGGATGAGTAACAGCCTGGGATTCATTCAGGGCTTGGGTTTTATTCATGTAGGAATTTATCCCGTCAGGATTTAATCATCAGTTAGCACAGCCCCTCTTTGTTCCCCATCCACTTCTCAAATTGCAGAACAAGCAGCTCCAGCACCCTCAGCTGCAGAGAATTGGTTCCATTGTCTCGAACTCAAGTTGTCTGAAGTTTCTCCCTGGCTGTTTTCTCTGAGCAAAACTCCTCCAGACTCTTCTGATTCTCACTTTGCCTTCCGAACGGGAAGGAAATCTGGCAGGAAGTTTTAGAAATCCAGACATCCAGGGAAAGGTGTCCCTGCCCTTGGCAGGGGGTTGAACAGACCTTTAAGGTCCCTTGGAACCCAAACCATGCTGCGATTCCATGGAAATTTTAGCCAACATACCAAATAAGACCAGAGCATGGCTAAAAGCTTGCAGAGCTGACAGGAATGACTCTTCCTGCTGTTTTCCAGTGCCTGGAACTCGAGTTCCCCATTTCCTCGGGAGCTGCCAGCCCTGGGGTGGTGCCCACAGTCCCCAGCCACAGGGGCACAGCACAGAGAATATCTCGGCCTCCTGCTCCCCTCCTGCCCAGCCCTGCCAGCAACCAAACCCTGGGAGGATTCTCCCAAGGTGTCCATCAAGCAGCAGTGCCCTCTCGCTGCCCTGGAAGGTCCCTATGGAAACCACCATTACTGCAAGTTTTGCTCCAGGGCTCTTAAAAGACCTGGGAATAGCATTCCCAGTAGCCCTGGGTAATGATGAGAACAAAGCCTTCTCTAAAGCACTTGGATGATCCCTCCTTACCACGACGTTTTAGGATGAAGCACTTTGAGGTGGTTTTCACACTCAAGAATCAAATGTTGCCAATGAGAAAATGAGGAAGAACAATTAAGGAAGTTTTCATGTAAATCCATTTTAGGAGCAACAGAAAATATTTCTGTGCAGCTGTGCTGAAGGTGTTCAGAGATGACAAACCTGTTGCTGAGTACAGAAGTCACACCACGAGCAAAGTCTGAGCAGTGAACAGGAGCAGCACACCCAGAGAAGGACATTTTCACACCATTCACTCATGTACAGTTCCCCTCAGTTTCTCTCTGTTTACCAATCACTAAAGCCCCCAGTGTTGGCCCTGTTTGCCCCCATCACCCCCTCTCCCCTGCCACCCCACAGGGAATTCCTGATGATGCCTTAGGGAGCAGCACAACCGCCTGGCAGGGAACTGGCTCGGTGTTTCACAGGGCACAGGGACACAGACATGAACAACACCAAGTGCAAAGGAGAAGCTGAGTCTGGGGGAGACAAAGTGCATTTAATTAACCAGAAATGTCTTCAAGAGCAACGAAAGGAACACTGAGAAAATAAACCCAGAGATGGTTCATGTACATGAACTTTGCTTATACCTACACTGGCTCATTCCAGCAATCCTCCCAGGCTGGGTGAGCTCCATCTCCTCTCCTTGACCAGCATTAGGATTAAGCAGCCACGGTGCTGCTCAGCAACACCCTTTAAAATTCCCAACTCCTCATGACCATTATTATAAAGGATGGAGTCCATTACTGAAACAAACACTTCAAAGCTACTTTGGGTTTCTCAAACAACTGTCTTTCTAACTGAACACATTTCTTTTTAATTAATTTCAAACCTGGAAAGAGCCCATTTCCAGGCACATAAATCAATCCTCATCCCCACCACAACTGTCATGGCACTAAGGTGGAGAGACATCCTGAGTGATATTGGCAAGCTGGGAGTCTTTTCCATATCTACAAGGTCTCTCCTGCTTCCTTTATTCTAGAGTGAGAAAGCACTCCTGAAAAAATAATTGTAGCAATTAAGGGAACAATAATTACAGCAATTAGTATTGTCCACATGGCTCATGGGAGCACTTTACCAGCTCAGAAAGCAGGAAAAAAAAAATCATAAACACCCAGTAAAATGAGATGTGTCCATAAATATGAGATATCCTGTATTTCATTTGATGACCTGTGCCTGGACCAAGGTCTGCTTGTGACAGTGATGAGCTTATGGCATAGATTGCTTTTTTATAGAAAAACAGGGGGTGATTTCTTAGCTTTTAAATGCTGAAAGAACCTTGGACACACGACTTGAAACCAGGACCCAAAATTGTAATGAAAATTAGTCACAGCACAAAAATAAGCATCTTACCCCCTTCTAAAACTGTGGATAAAACTGTCTTTGAATAAACAAGGACATAACCCCTGTCTCAACAAGTTCACATATTGGGGGTTAGGACTTGGCCATTTATACTTTCTTAGGAGTCCATTATTTACTGGAATGCTTTACTTTCCATCCCTGGCAGTGCCCAAGGCCAGGCTGGACATTGGGGCTTGGAGCAGCCTGGGACAGTGGAAGGTGTCCCTGCCCATGGCAGGGGTGGCACTGGGTGGGCTTTGAGGTCCCCTCCAACCCAAACCAGTCTGGGATTCTGTGATTCTTTTCCACTGGCAAAAAGCATTCTTTAGAGTCCAGCTCCTTTGAGCTGGGCTGGTGAACCAGTTCAAAGCGTTCCTGATACTTTAAAATAATTCGCTGAAAGCTGTGGACGAGGCTGTGCCAGGCAGCAGAGCTCCCAGGGCACTGCTGAGACAGAAATAGAGCACCTGGGAGGAGGCAGGGCAGGCTCCAAGCCCCCTGTCCAGGCACACACGGGCTCAGAAATAGGTGAGGCCCATGAGGAATTCAGCTGCTCTCTCCCTGCCCTCAGAGAATGATGAAATCAAGCTCCCCACCAGTGCTGCATCTCGGACACAGAGCTCCCTGCATATGGAACACTGCTTTAGGAGATGAAAATCTGTTCTCTGAGCACCAAAGCCAGCGTGTTCCTCACCATTCCCTCCCTGCTGTGTTCCAGCACACCCACAGCACTGCAAAAATAGGCTCCTCTTGTGTGCAGGTATTATTTGTGTTTGCAAGCCCAGCCCTCACCATCTGAATTGCTAATTGCTCCAGTAAATTGCCATACCCTGGGACTTACTCTGTTTAAAAAAACCTCCTCGAAAAGTATGTCCAGAAAGCAGTATTTGAATTTCTAGTGACATGGAAAAAGAGTTTTAGATACACACTTGCCTAATCTGTGTGTGCAAATTCCTCTTTGCTGTGTTTATGTAATCACCAAGATCCTGAGTGAGCACATCTCAGAAGTAAAATTAACTGGTATTTATATTGCTCCCATTTTAATTTATCTTGGTTTATCTGCATTGTGATTCAGTAATATTGGAGCAAAAATCTAATCTATAATTGTTAATTACTATTTCTAAGCCCTTGATCAATAATCACCCTTCTTGGAGGGGAGGCTCCTTGAAGTCACCACCTCCCCCAGCCCTTGGCAGGGCAGAGGTGCCCTTGCTCAGCCCCGAGCAGGCAGGACAAGGCACAAACACTGTGACACACATGCAGGAGCCACAATGTTCCCTGCATGCCACAACAAACACATCCAGGCACAGAGAACCTCTCCCATCCCCAAAGAGGGATGTTTATCTCCTGCACCAGAGGGATTATTGATACTGAAGGCAAAGGCACAGGTACAGGTATGACACTTCCCTATTTAATATTTTAAAGTGAAATATTCAGCTTGTTAAGAATTTTAGCTGGCTTGCCCATAAAGCAGCATGGCAATAAAGCCTTCCTGGTTTGCAGATCCTGGGGATGAGCTATGGCCAGCACAGCACTTGGGATTTTACAGCACTGAGTAGAATACTCCTCCTAGGATGCATCAGTTAAAACATCAGTGCTGATGGCCCATCCACTGCAATGCAAGAATGCACAGCTCTTCGTATTTTAGCTCCAGCCCTGATAGACTGAGAGCTGGAGAGTGATATTAAACTAATAGATGGTACTTTGCTAGAGGCAAATTGAAATCTTAACAAAGCTTCAAAGGATCTTGGCTATTAGGAGCCAATTCTTGAAGCCAATTTTGAGCTGAACTCGTGTAAGGTGATGAGAGCACGGGGACCCTGCAGCCCTTTAATGGGCCTGCTTTTGGGATCAGGTGCTGCACCCAGGCTGCTTATGCAGCAAGGCTCTGCTCAGCCTCCTGCTCGGACTCAGATCCAGCCTACGAATAACACACAGGGATATTCTGTCACTCTGATCCCATGACACAGCACAAGGTCACAGAATCACAGAGATATTGTATGGAGGAGAGAAGGAACAAGAGAGACACGTTCTGTGTTCTCGGAGTTTGTGCTGAGCCCAAATCTACCTCTGGGGCTGTTGCCTCCTACCACAACCTGAGGAAGCACAGGCACCACCTCCAGCAGACAGAACAGACAGTGGGATTTAGAAGGGAACAAACCAAGGTCTGGCCACCCAATGCTACAGAAAACCAAAGAACTTGTGCCAAAAATGCAAAAATGCAGCTGTATTTGCAGCCCACTGCTAAGACCAAGATTAATGGTTGCCCAGCACCCTCAGGGCTTGGGAATGGAAAGGATGTTGTGGTCCCATTTTAGAAGGGCTGACATAAGGATTTTCACATATGGACAGTCTCGTCCTTGTGTTGCTCCCTCCATCCCCATGTCCTTGACAGGACAAGAAGAGCTTTAAGCTGAGAGGTGGCAGATTTAGATGGTGAGGCCCTGGCACAGGGTGCCCAGAGCAGCTGGGGCTGCCCCTGGATCCCTGGCAGTGCCCAAGGCCAGGCTGGACATTGGGGCTTGGAGCAGCCTGGGACAGTGGGAGGTGTCCCTGCCCATGGCAGGGGTGGCACTGGGTGGGCTTTGAGGTCCCCTCCAACCCAAACCAGTCTGGGATTCTGTGACCATTCTACGCACAATGGAGGGACATGAAGGGCACATCTGCCTCTCCCACGGCCTGAACACACCCTGCAATGTCTTCTGGATGCCAAAAAATATTCCCATTCTCTGGTGTTCAGAGTTACACCAATCAGGGCATTCTCAGCAGGGTCCTGTCACCTTCCAAAGTGCTGAACACAGAATCAGGGTCCATACACTCAGTTACGGGACTGGTAGCACTGGGTAGATTTGTTTTCATCTCCTTCCACGTGCACCATTCCCATATCCCTACCTGCATTCCCAAAACCTGAGAAGCCACTCTCTGTGAGGAGGCAGAGAAGCAATGTATGGACACCAAACACACACAGAAGCACAAATGTTCTTGCAGCAATTGGAGCTTCCACATCCAAATATGGACTCACCAATTCTAATTCTTCTGAAAATAAATCAGAAGCAGAATATAAACAGAGTGAAGCAGCTTTTATGTTTTATTTATGTGTACACATTGCTCCATTCATCCCAAACAGATAATTGAACCTTACATTGTCTATGCATATTTTAAAAGGTTTTTAATCTGCAAGTATAAATCTCATGGATTTTGAAAGTAGCCTGATAAAGACACCACCAGTAACGACTTATTCAGCAGCCAGGCTGAGACAGAAAATGTTCTCGGTGGCAGAACACAGTTTTGTGAAAGTAATCCACAGACACGCAAACCCAGCAGAAACAAATTGCAGTGTGGTACAAGGGGAAACAATCATCCCTCTGAGCCGAGTTATTGGGCTAAATGAGAGCTGTCAAGCTCGGGTTTGAGCATATCTCATAATTGCATTTCTAGGAGGGCATCCATGTTTATGTTGTGGAAAATAAGGCTGTGATTTGAATATTTATTCCTAAATTTTTAATATAGCCAGGAGTCTGACAGCCAAGGAGAATAAAGCCTCTGGCCATCCTGCCCTGACAGAGTAACACATTCAAAATCTGGAAATACAGATTTAGCTACATGAAGCGGTTATTTCTAATTTCAGTGTAAAGTTAAACTTTGGGCAAGCAGCTCAATACCACAAGGAGCAAAACTGAGTTCCTGTGAACGACTTCCACTGAACAGATATTGCAAAAGTAGGAGTCTGTTCTCATTAAAATGTCCCAAGAGGTCTCACGTTAAGGGAGAGGCTCAGATAATGTGATCTCCTCCAGCTCCCCTCCCTGGATCCTCTAACACCCCCAAGAGTACCAGCTGCATTTCAAGCAGTAAATGATGTTTTAAACAGGGTTTCTGGAGCTCATTTCCCTCCGTGCAATATTGGAAGTATTTCTGACTTTAAAAATGTGTCAAATAATAAAAACCCCTGGGTTTTTAATGTGCTCACACACTGTGGTTGACTGAACGGTTCTGCTTGAGCTTAAACTGTCTTGGTTCAGATTGGCACTTTATTAAAAGCTTGAGGCAAGGGGAAAGCTGTGAATTATAAAGAATATGTGTAAGCTGCTGTCTGACCTCCCTGCAGCCCTGGTCACTCACACCTACGAGCCTCAACAGGTTGTCCCACCTCTTCCTTCCACCCTGAGGTCTTTCTGCATCCGGCGGCTGAAGCTCAGGGTGAGACGTGGTCACGTAACTCCAGCTGGAGATGACGAACCAGGAGCTATAAAATTAATCCAAATTTATGAGCAGAGCCACAAACCTCCTCAGCCTGCCCTTACGGGAACAGCATCACTGCTGCCAGCATCCCAGTGACGTCAAGGAGATAAATTCCCCCTGAGCCCGAGGCCTCCTGATGGGCCCGTGACGCTGCACACGCTGGCAGGGAGGGTGGGACCTGCAGAGAGCCACGTGTGGGAACGAGGGGGGCCAGAAACCTGTCACAGCTATAGATTAACAGCTTGAACATCATCCAGGTGTGTGATACTGTCATCAGTCCGGGTGGGACAATGCACAGAGCTGATTATCCTGGGTCTGCGTAGACAGGCGAGTTTGACTTCCTGGTGTAAACTGATTCCAGAGACGTGGCACAGCCTAAATGAACTCAAGGATAAAATCTACATCATGCATTCTTATTTTCCTTTTTCTACCAACACAAATCATCTTCTTTTACATGATGAAACGCAGAACAGCATTTCAGAGCATCTGTGCTGCACTGAGGCAGCACATCCAGCACAGAGCTCTGTCCTACAGCGAGGGAAAACCACTGTGTGGACAAGGGCCCAGCTGGGTGTTTTTACCTCATAATCACCACAACTCATGTGCTCAACAGCAAGTTCCTATATGGAATTTGAGCAAACACACGACACAATCGTGTTCTCAGATAAAAAACTATTTGCTTCAGGTAAGAACAGCCTTTAGTTGAGGTGTTCATTGCTGCTGCAGCCACACTCCAGAATATTGGAGTTCACTTCTCCAACTACACCCCTGGCATGTTGTCTGTCTCTCTCTAGTCAAAGTTACCACCTGCTGCAACAAGGATGACTCCACCAGAGAAACACCACTGGGGCTGGAAAAACACTCTAAGACCAAGCCCAACCCTTCCCCAGCCCTGCCAAGGCCATCACTGCCCCATGTCCCCAAGTGCCACATCCACACAGCTTTTAAAGCCCTCCAGGGATGGGGACTCCACCCCTGCCCTGGGCAGCTGTGCCAGGGCTGGACAGCCCTTGCCACGGAGAAATTCCTCCTGATGTTCCACCTGACCCACTCTGGCCCAGCCTGAGGCCGTTCCCTCTCCTCCTGTCCCTGTTCCCTGGGAGCAGAGCCCGACCCCCCCGGCTGCCCCCTCCTGTCAGGGACTTGTGCAGAGCCACAAGGTCCCCCCTGAGCCTCCTTTGCTCCAGACTCAGCCCCTTCCCCAGCTCCCTCAGGAATTCTCCAGCCCCTCCCCAGCTCCATTCCCTTCCCTGGACACGCTCCAGCCCCTCCAGGTCTCCCTTGCACCGAGGGAGAAGCAGCGACTGCCAGGAGGGGCTCAGAGAGGACAAATTGTTCCACTTCCCCTTCATCATCTGCAAGGTCAAAAATTTCCTCCTTTGGATCCCAGGCATTTAATATTCCTTCAGAACATGTGGGAGGCACAGCTGACCCGGGCGTGGGGATGGTTTCACCAGGGACACTGAGGGATTATATTTAGACTGCCTTTGATTTCATATTTCTTTAATCCAAAATAAACATTATCACAAGTAAAAAGGCCTGTTGTGTCCTCGAGCATCAGAAACAGAACAAGGTCCTTCAGGACACAGACTCTGGGTATAAAGGAGAGTGAGAAAATGCAGTGAGGAGAGATGTGAGGGAGAATGGATTGTCATTATGGGAGAAATCTGCATTTGACATTTCTTCCACTACATATCCAAAAGTTATAGGGTATAATGAAGTTCCAGTGAATATCTATACCTTTTATTTCCTTATATTTCATCTCTGGCCTTTTACAAAGTGCATTATCACCATGTAATTCTACAGATATCTAAATATTTCTGCATTATTACAGGAAAAAACACAAGGCAATCACACTTTTACCTTCCTGGTTTTCTTCACCTCAACATTAAGCTTGCCAGCTAAATAATTACATTTCTTCTTATCTAACTTGTGGGAAAACAAATTTAATAACAGAAATACAGCCAGAAAGATGAATACTTAGGGGAGAATAATTTTCAGACTTAAACTTCACAAGCTCAATAGATTATTCTGGACACTGGATAATTACTCTGCATGTCTTTATCACAAAAGTGCCCAGACATTCTAATTAATCCAAATTACTTTCTAAGGGCCATGTTATTAGACTCATGCAGGAACAGCCAGATATAGAAATATTTTTATTTTTCTAAAGGTCTCTAACAGCTCAGTTCTTCAGCACCCTGATGAATACCACACCAGAGCAGCTCCTTCCCTTGCCTGGGGCCAGCCCAGAGCCAGGAGAGGAGCCCCATGAATCCTGACCAACAGGAAACCTGCAGGAAAAGCTGCCCAGCCTGATCAGGGTCTTCCTTAAAAGAGAAAAGTGTCGAGTGCTGATTTCACCAACAGCACCGACCCCAGCCCACAGCCCGTGTCCATGATAAAACTGATCCTAAGCCACACCAACAGCCACTTCCACTGACTGAACCAACCTTTCCCATCCTCACCTGCCTTCCTCTTACTTTTGCAATGTTATTTCATCATTAGCTCAATTTTCAGTCACTAAAAGAGGCTCACAATTCTCCATCAAGTGTCCTTTGGAAGTTCCATGTGTCAAACGTGGTGTAAATTGCTGTCAGTGTTCAGTAAATGGGATGTTCAACTGTTCATCAAAGAAAACATCTGGGCTTGGTGCACACCTCAAGTAAACCAGGTGTGTGTTGTTTTCTCTCCTGAGAGCAGAACTGTTACTGCAGACCTAACCTGTTATACCTGCCATGGTGCACAGAGCTGGCCTCATTTATCGCTTGAAGTGAAAAGAGTAGAAAATAAAGAGCAAATGAAGCCACTCGCACTCAGGTTCCAAAACACATTCAAACCAAACTTGATGGTTTCTCCCTGCAATTCCTTTAGCAGAAAAAAAAAAAAATCCAGGTGCTCTGGAAATGTGAATGGCAGCTGGAGGAGCCTCCCATCAAAATCTGGAACAGCTTTGTCCTCAACAGCCTGAGGACCTGGGCTCTGTGGCTCTCTCGGCAGCACCTACAAGCTGGCTTCCAGCTCCAAGAGATCAAACTAAAGGGTTCCCTGGCAGCCCTGCTTCCCTAACCTTCCTTCCCATGTCTGACTCCCAGTGCCGAGGATTTTGCTGGCAGCTCTGTCTGGAGCTCCATCAGGTTCTCCAGCTGGTCCATGCACAGGGCAGATGAAAGCGATTGCTCTGACCCTGGAAAGCCCTGAAGATAAAACGTACAGAACCCATTTCTGGAAAGCACTAAATATTTCAAGATCCCTGCTCTGTGTAAAGGCTGCTAATGCTGGGAGTGCTTGGAACTGCTGAGGGATTGATCCTGCAAGGGGCTTGTGCACGGAGCCAGCAGAGCAGAACAACCTGTTTACCTTCAGGAGCCACATGAAGCGAGGCAGCGATGGAGGCAGAGCCCAGCAGCAGCTGCAGGCAAGAAGGGATGATGTGAGATCATGTGCTTTCCTTTCATGAAAGAAAACTGTACGTGGAGCATCACATCCTCAGCTGGTGCCAACTGCCATGGGCCTCAATGGAGCTCCACAACATCCCACAGCTGGAAGAGCTGATGCACAAAATTAACACGGCAATGAATGGCTCTGCAAACACTCCTGCATCTGTATTTATCACATTAGAATGAGCACCATGGCTCTGGAGATCACCTCATGTTTATGCATGCGCAGTTTAGACCCTAAATCACCGCTTTTTTTTTTTTTTTACTTCTCACTGAATAGCTATTTCTGAAAGGAAGTTTATGCAGAATGTCGGGTGTCGGATCATTTTGAACAACTGACTCTAACAGGTCCTCATCAGCTCTCCCTGAACAAATGGAGCCGTGCCGGAAGAGCCGTGGGAAGGGCGCTCGTTGGGATGCGGTGATGGGATGGGATGTCCCCCATCAGTCCCTGACCAGCAGGGCCATCCCAGCACAGCAGCCTCGCTGACGGGAATCAGCCAAGCCCCACGACCCGGCTTACAGGAGCCTGGAGCCACCGCAGGGCTGCAGCTCCCTGCAAGAACAGATTGGCCCTTCGGCCCCATTCCACAAACCCGGGAGAGGGGGGAGAGGAGAGGACGGGGAGAAGGGGGAGTGAGAAGGGGTCTTTACTCTCCACTTGAAAATATTTTGAGAATTTGAAAGAAAGCAGCACCTCCAGGAACGCTAAATGCTAGTGTGAGCTTTCCCAGGCAAGCCGGGGCTGTCTCATCTCGCTGTGATAGCCAGAATCAAACCCAAGTGACAAATGAAACCCCAGACATTGCTCCAAACGCTTGGCACACGTTTTGCACCTCCCGCTCCCCCTCCGTGGCACAACAGCATTTTATGGGCATGCTGGAGGCTTTTGAAATGCCACCCCCTTACCCTCAGATCTCACGAGTGTCTGTCAGAGCCCTCGCTGCCAGCTTTAGAAATGAGCACACGGGGTTTCTTTCCTTCTCCTTCATTACATCTTTTTTCAACTCCCTTCCCTCCAGTTATTTATTCCTCTGGAGGGCAAAAGCACGGCGCAGAGGAACGAGCCCCCTGTGCATTCTTCATCAAGATCTGCAGACTCGCTGCTAATTACTGCAGTGGCAGCTCTGCCCTGCCTCGGCTCGGAGGATGGAGCTCGGCAGGTTGTGCTAACCCTGCAGTTTGCCCAGGCTCTGCAGCATGCCGGCTCTGGAGCCCAGGAGCACAGGAATGGTTTTTTGAAACGCTGTGTTCTGGTATCACAAGCAACCAACAGGAAAATTAGCATTGTAAAATGGCAACCTCATTTAGATAAGCACCATGTGAATCCATCTAATTTGTATACAGAGTCATTATATGGTCACAGCCGAGTGACTCAAGCCTCTTTCTCTTCCCCCCGCTCCTAAACACCAGAGCTCCGGGAGTGCCCTGAGTTAGCTGAGCCTTGCTGCCAGCACTAAAGAGCAGGAGCATCACTGTCCCTGGCCGGGGAGTGGCAGTGGCAGTGTGGGGGCAGCAGCTCTGCCCCGTGCCCCAGCAGCCATTCCCCCATTGCCCAGGGTGCTGCCACCTCCCTGGGCTCCAAACCTTCACCGATCCCCCCACATCCCTCACCCAGCTGCTCACGGGGCTTTTCTGGAGCTGCAGAACGGGTGTGAGCCCCTCTCCACTATCACAGCACCTACCCCAGACACTCCTCGGGCAGTAGGTGACACCTGTGGGCACAGGCAGGACCTCCCCGGAGTGGCACAGGTGCCACACACCCTCGGCTGCACAGCTGGCAGCTGGTGGGGTCCCTGCCCCACTCCCCGTGCTCCCCACTCGGCCCTTGGGAACAAATGTGGAGCCACACCATTTGTGGGGTTTGTCTTCCTGCAGACTTTTCCATAGGCAGAAATGCCAGAAGATTTTAACATCCATTCTGACAGCTTAGAAATCACCATGTTTAATAACAGAAAGCTGACAGGGAAACTCGATAAACAGAAATCCTTTCCACTTCCATACTGTCCTGGTCCATCTGCATTATCCCAGACATGCAGGAGATTTGTATCTATCCCGGTGCTTACACCAATTCTATCACCATGGCATCCCAGAGCTCTCAACTCTTTAAAAATAGAACTAATAGCATTTTCTCCTTATTTCTTCCTTCCAGGCTTTCAAGAAGCATGCTGGAATCCTTTACGGCTTTATTTTATTTATTCCTTTGTTTGTGAAAGAGGCTGAGCGAAGCACATCACTTACCTTTCTGCCAAGGAAAGGGAAAGAAAAACGAGGGGCAGTGGAAAGGCATTTAAAAGGATTGTCTGTGTTGCTGTAGGGTCCCAGCACCTGTGGGTGCTCACACATCCCTGGGGGCTGGTTCCTCACCCCACTCCAGCTCCAGACTGCGGCACCATGTGCCAGGTGGGATGGGAGACACGGAGACAGAAGGGAAGGAGCACTGTGTAATTGAGAGCAATCCTATGGAGAGCCTGGATTAATTAGTGCAGACATCCAGGCTCGGGGAAGAGTCACTGCAATGCTGCTGCATTTTTCTAATCACCTGCACACCGGAGAGCGAGGCTGGCACAGCCCCCAGGCCAGGGGAGAGGGGCCCTGCTGGCCCAGGGATCCCAGCCACAGGGAAATGGCAAATCCCTCCATCACCCCAAGAAAGGTGCCTGGCACAGCACAGCACTAAAGAGACAAATGGTCTTTAGATTCCCTTCCTTCCCCACTCCACCACCTTCTGTTTCCCCAGTTAGAGAAACAGATCAGGGTATTATGGGAATTATCTGTGTTTGCTCTTTTACCATCCCTCTCAACAAGTTTTTTGTTTAATGAGACAGCAAGAGCTGTGCAGATCTCTTGACAAGTTCCTCTCCATCCCTCCAGCATCCTGAAGGTGTCCCTGACACAACCCCAGCCCTCAGGAACGCGGAGGCGATCAGTGGAGCACATGTGCCAGGGGGACAGTGGGACTGGCCCGTTCCCAGGGGAAAAACCCAGCCAGGGGGCTCAGTGAGACACTGGTGCATGGCTGCCTCCAGGGGGGACCCTCTGAACCCCACAGCCTTGGTGTACAAACAAGATGCCCCCAAATCCTCTGTGTCAGAGCTCCACAGCTACAGATCCATCACAAACCCAGCAGGACACAGCAACAACATCCTGAGGGAGGGAGGGACAACTGTCCTCTCTCTGCTGTCCCCACACTGAAGGCACCAACCTCACCATGCTCATTTTACAGCTCTCAATGAGAAGAGAAAAAAATATCCCAGCAAAGCTCATTAAATAGGCAGGATTGTCCCACTGGTACCCTGCAGGGCTATGGAAATGAGAGATGGAGAAAACTCTCTCCGACCACCTCTCCCAGATCTAGGCCAGCGCGGAGGAGTATTCCCGGCAGATCCCGGCCGCTCTCCCGCTTCCTGCGGAATAATTACAGCCAACAACGTGACTCCTGTTTCCCCCTGAGCAAACCTGCCAGCCTTCCCAGCCCCATGGGCTCTGGGGCTCCACAGAATCGCACTGGGATGGGATGCCCCAGCCCTGCTCCTTCCGGGAATGACGCGTCCCCAGCATCCTGCAGCTCACACTTGTGGCCACTCTGAGCACCAGTTAACCCCAGAGATTTATCCCATCCCATTCTGCCACCGTAATCGAGCAGGAAGAGACACTAATTAGCAGGGAGCTGTTGCAGGGATGCATGAATATTAATGCCACCGTCCAAACTAATTTCCCCAATTACTGCTGTTACAGCAGCTCCATTACAATCCATAAACCCGGGACTGATATGAAGATCTCCCTAATAAGGGAGTGAGAACAACTGCTGGAGAGCTCTACCATGCCTTGGCTGACACTAACAAGGTTAATTTTTCCCCTGTAGAAAATAATAGAAATCTGCAAATATTTTAAAATACAATAAGCCTTTCCCTCCTGGTATAAATCTTCTGCTATAAAATCCGCACGGAGCTTCCTCCACCACAGCTCGAGCTCAGGGAAGTTTGTGATCTCCTGAACTCCCAAGCATGGAGCATTGAACACTGAGAGAGACAGAAAGAGCCATTAAACCAATGAGCTGGCTCCTGGTTTGGATCTTTATTCCAGATTCCACACTGATACTCCCCTTTGAAGTGTCTGAGCTCAGGAATTCATCAGGCTGTGACATGGCTGAATGATTATATCTCATGTTAGAGCTTAAATGCACTTTTATTATGCATAAAGCATTACTCTTTTGTATTTATCTCCTTTTGCAATGCTTTTTTACCCCTCTGCAAATACTGCCAATACTTGGAAACGATAAAGCTAAAAACTGCAATGACAAAGAAATTAAACCTTTTCCTGAGGAAAAGGAACCATGATATACATTTAGATACATGATTGAGTGATACTGATTCAGAACAAGGGTAAAACGTCCCTTCTGCTCCTGAAGATGATCAATGCTTGATGTCCACTATGATTTAATTAAGCAGTGCCTATAGGTACACAGAACTGATCCCATTCACAGCCCTGCGAGACATCACCAAGTGTCTCAGCCCAGTCAGAGCAGCAAGAGTTGAACTCTCAGCAAAGAAAACAAACACATGGATGGTTATGGAGATGAACTCCCAGTTCTGACTGGCCATGACCACAACCCAAAGGCCACCTCAGGCCCAGTGACCACAACCTCTGCAAGCCTTCACACCACACCCTCACACCGAGGCAAACACTCATCTTTCTTAATTCAAAGGGAAAGATTAAGATTAAAGGGAGCAGTGAGCAGGACAAGGCAACCTCACTTTTCCAGTAGACAAACCACAGAATTCCGGAATATTTGGGGTTGGAAGGGACCTCTGGAGACCACCCAGTCCAACCCCCTGCCAGGCAGGGTCACCTGGAGCAGGTGACACAGGGATGTGTCCAGGTGGGTTTGGGATGTCTCCAGAGAGGGAGACTCCATGGTTCCCTGGGCAGATGCTCCAGGGCTCTGCCCCATCATGGAAAGAAGTTCTTCCTCATGCTGAGGTGGAACTTGTTGTGTTTTAGTTTATAGTCAAGTGCCTACTAAAAACCAGCTTTCAGTGATACCCCTGGCTCCTGAAACAACCAAACCTGGCTTTGATCCTGCCACCTTGTTCTACCCCTAGACCTGACTGAACACTGAGCACCTGCAATAACCCTGGGCCTCATGCTTCTCAAAGATTTTTATGCTCCAGGGAAACAGCACAACATAATAAACAACAACACAAACACAGGGGCTTAGCACAAATTTGCTTTCCTGGTGCTTACGATGTACAGAAGTAGGGAAAAACTAAACGAAGCAAAAAGCCCTCTGGTGATGATCAATGACAGAGGAAGATTTAAAAATCACGTTCAAAACCACACCCACGAGGCTGTGCTGGAGCGGGTGCAAAGCTCAGGAAATGCTACAGGATTTGCCACGGGCTGCAGTGTTAAACACCAGCTTCTCTAGGAGCAGCGTGCACACACGGGAGCCTTTGAGAGGTTTTTTTTCTCTGCTTCCACCTGCTGGTCAGACCACCCTCAATTCACCCGGGATCGGCACTGCGGGCGAGTTAAACCTGTGCCCGTGGCCAAAGCCCAGGGGCTGCACTGGAGCTCTGGGACATTCCCAGAGCAGCACAGTGGGACACGGAGCAGCTCTTGACTTTCTGTAAACGCAGTCCCAGTGTCATGGTTTACAATTATTGTCTGAATAATGACACATTTACTCCGTTGGTGGTGGTGTTGACAAATCCCCGTGCAAATGCTGGACACATGATAGAAACAGAAAGTAAAACTGAAATGCAGCCTCGTGGAATGCAGCACCATCATTACTGTGGTAATGCCAACAAAGAAGAATTTAACAAATAACGATTTTGGGGGTGAAAAGCGGTCTCACTATATTTCAGAAGATTTATTTTTCCAGAAGAGACACTGACTGAAAATTGGAAGAGGCTCATGGAAGCTGTTCCTTGAGATAATTGCTATTAATGACTTTCCTTCAGGATGAACATCGCATTAGAAGCCGGTTCTGTTGTGATGTGCACTCAAGTGCCTAAATCAGATGTGCACCCACAGGTCCAATTTATCATCACTCACATAAAGGTCAGGGATGGTTTTCACAGAAACTGGAATTCTCCTGTCATCCAACAACACGAGATCCTTCACACCTTCTCCCAAGGAATTCTGTCCAAAGACCAGGTTTCCAACAGACACAGCTGAGCAGGGGCAGCAGCAGGTGAAACCCTGGATGGTACTCCCTAAACTGTCTGATCAATGGGACAATGGGAAACAGCCTCCAGCTGTGCCAGGGGATGTTCAGATTGGACATTAGGAAAAATTTCTTCACAAAAAGTTTGTCGAGCCCTGGCACAGCTGCCCAGGGAAGTGGTGGAATCACCATCCCTGGAAGCGTTCAAAAATCATGTGGATGTGGCACCTGGGGACATGGTTAGTGGTGGGCTGATGGCTGGACTCTGTCTTAGAGGGCTTTTCCAGCCAAAAGGATTCCATGATTTGGAACAAGCAAGGAGGAGCAGGAAGAGGAAAGGATGAGAAGCGGAGCTTCCCAGGCCAGGGCTGAGGCAGAAAAGTGGATTTGTTTCTCCCTCTTCTTGATTATCAAAGCTGCAGCAGGGCTAATAGGCTAAAATTGAACAAAAGTGCTCAAGAACAATAAACCAGCCACATCCAGACCAAAACCAGCACTGAAATTGTTCTGACCTGCCTTGCAGCTGCCTGCGTCCTTTGTCACGGCTCCTTTCATGTCCCTCTTTCCCACCAAGGACCAGGACTTTGGTTCCTGCCCCTCAAGGCCTGCTAAGCTTTTCTTTTCCTGGCTCTCTTCAAAGACACTGCCTGTGTTTCCAAGCCTTTCATACTTCTCTTTTACATATCCCTGCTCCATCTGGCACTTGCAACACCTTCCAATTTAGATTCATCTGGAATGAATCCAGCAACAGCTTCAGAAATACTGAAGCAGATGCTTTAAACAATGTCTCTTCCACCTTCTGCACTGATGGGGAAGGAGGGAGTTGCCAGACCCTCCTGCCCTCTTCACCAAGGAGCGTTCCCAGCTCTGCTGGAGGATGGAGCACTTGGACTGGGGCTGTCACAGCTCTTTGGGAGGCTCTAGGCACAGCCACCAAGGGCTCCTGGGCAGTTCCCGTCTTCCTCATTCCCAATCCGTGGCACATCCTCCCTCCCCTACAAACAAAATCCCATCTGCTCTCCCATCCTCTGCTGCCACCGTCTCTCTCTGTCTCTGTTGTTTTCTCCTTCACCACATCCACTGCCAGAAGGCCCAGGTGCCACCCAGCAGGTGGGTCCCCCATCCCTGACACAGCTCCTGTGGGTGTCACAGGGACCCTCCCCTATTTTTAGCATCCCTCAAGTGCAGGGCTGAGGCAGTAGCTCCCCTCGAGCTGTCCCTGGTGCTGCCGGGAGGAGCAGGAGCTCAAGGCACCGCCAGGATGGGGCGTCACCTCCTCTGGGGACGCTCAGCCCAAGCCTCAGCCCCTCCTGCCTGCCTCCAACCTTCCTGGACACGTCCCAGGGATGCTGAGGAGCTCTTGGACTTACACATCTTTAACCACCTCCGAAGCTGCTGGCACGACACTTACGCACAAACACCCAAGAATATTTAATTATCAATGGCAACACTCACAGAGATCCAAGAATATTTAATTATCAGAGGCATCAGTCACAAACTTCAGCTCCACGCTCACCACTGCCTACTCAGCAGATTCAGCTTGGCTTTACTGAGCTACGTCTGTTCTCTCTCTGTTTTCTTTTCATCTCCCCGATTATTGCCGATCATTCCTGGGAAGCTCCATCAGTAATTCAAGCCAGACTCCCAGCCTGGCTCCTGGGCATAGCGAGGGTGTGCTGCAGCATTGATCTGCCTTCCTGTGTGCTGCAATAAATATCGATCAAACTCCTCATCCTTCCCACTTTTAAATGCAAACCTCTTACCAAAGAGCCAACCCGAGCCTACGGTGCTTCAAGTGCTGCTGATTTTTCAACTCCTCATAAAAAACAATTCTGTAACTGGAACAGAGGCTGAGTTAATCTGCAGATGGTTTCAGGCTGCACCTCGGATGCTGAGGAGGATGGAGTGCTCCACCTTCACAGGAGCATCCTCAAGGGCTTTGATTCCAAGTGGGTTGGTGCCAGCTGGGATATCCAGGCTGAGCAGGAGCCCAGCAGGGTGAGATTTCCCAGGCAATCAGGACCCTGCAGGTTTCCCCAGAACTGTGCCCCTCTGGGATAGTCCTGCAGCACCGAGCCCTCATGGGAGCTCTGCCAGAACACAGCTATGGATGCACCCTCGTCACACAGCCGAGGGGTTTCAGTGGCTGGGAGCCTTAAAGAGCATTTGCTCTCTTTTAAAGGACCACAGAGAGAGTAAAGTCAGAGGGAAAATGAGCAGCATTCAAAGGATGCAGGGAGATTCCCCTGCTCACACCCACGCCCAGTCCCTCTGCTGCCAGGACGGATTCAGGAGCTGCAGCTCCCAGAGGAATGTTCTGGAGCACCAGGAGGTCAGACCCTCATTCCCTCCAGCATCCACCCACACCTGCCCACCCTCACAGCTGGGGACAAGCCCTTTACAGCCACTGGAGCAATTCTCATTAAGTCAATCAGTATTTATCCCAGGCTTGGAGTGGCCACAGGACCCTGGGGCAGCAGCTGTGGAGCCAGCCCAGCCCAGCCCAGCCCAGCCCACCCCACCCTGGGCTCCCACACTGGCACTGACCCCTTGTCCTCAGAAGTGCCCTGTGACAACTGGCAAGTGGCACTGGGCAGATGCCAGCCCCTCACCCCTGGCAGGAGCCTGGGGGTGAGCCCCCCTTCCAGGACAGAGCAAAACCTCCTGGCCAAGAACACGCTGGGAATTTATTCAGCCTCCTGCTCATCTTCCAGAGCCACCCATTTGCCATCTGTCCTAGCCAGGAACAGGAGTTTGATCAGCAAACAAAGGGAAATGTGGCACCTGGAACGAGCCTGGCAGTGCCCAGAGTGGACAGGGCCATGGGCACAGTGGGACCCCGCAGTGCCAGCAGAGCACAGCGAATGGGAAGCCCTGTCCCTCCCGGAGCAGCCCTCACGCCCCAGGCACACGGAGACTGATCCTATCAAATCCCATAAAAGCTGCATCTGCAGGCAGCAGGTAATTGTGCAGGAGTGAGAACGAGCCCTCGTGCATTTAAATGCTGAATTAAGCTTTGAGAAGAGAAAATCACAATTCGGGTAGAGCCCAAGCCAAAGCTGCTGTAAAACCCCTCCTTCACAGAAGTTCTGTCGCAAAGTGCCTCACGTGTAATTAAATGATACGGATAATAAAAACCAGGAATCAAAGGGAAGGCAAAATAGAGGTTTGAAGGTAAAAGATGTTTTCAGATCTGATTTCAAAATGATGGTGCATAAATGGAAAAGCAAATTTAACAATATTACTGTACTCTATCATTAGGAGAAAATGAGAGCGATTTACTTATCGCTAAACTGCATTTTTTAAACAAAACCACCACTTAAAACAAAACATGTCTTTGATAGAAAGACCATCAAAGCTGGGTTATTCACAGCCAGCCAGACTGAAGGGAGGTTTCAGGCAGGCTGTCCCATTCTGCAGGCTGCAGTCCAGGCTCTCTGTGTCCCAAAAAAGGGCAGGTGCCCCACTGGCATGGGGCCATGGGCACAGGGAGCACGGGGGGAAGGGAAGGGGAGGCTGCACCTCTGAACCCAGCAAAGGGCACCCTCAGGAGGTGCCACAAACCCCTTTGGCAAAAGGTGTGAGATGTTCCCACTGCAGGCCCAGGGAAAGCCCAGCCACAGGGGCTGGGACACCCCAGAGCAGGCTCAGGGCTCCCTGGAATGTGCCAGGCTCAGGAAGTGGCACTGGAAGCGCTGGGCTGAGGCTCATCATGAAGGTTTATAGGTTCAATATAAAGAAAATGCAAGTCAGCTTTTGCTGCCCACAAACACCATGACTTTGTTCCACATCGTGCCCGTGATCTGCAGCTTCCCACCACGTCGTGGCTCACGGGAAATACACAAACTGCCCAGGTTAAGCAGCGTTTTTCTCCTCATCCCACAGCAGCTCAGGACTCTCTGTCCCCTAAACTCTCCCTGCAGGGTAAGTAATCTACTGCATTTGCAAACACATCACTTGCTCCTCTGCAAACAAAGGAACACACAAAGTTTGCAAGGTGACTTGCCAAAAATCTCTGTTTGGTACCGATTCTCCCCGCTCCATAAGTTTCATAAGCCAATAAACCTCTTTTATTGCAGCCTCACACCACAGTCTGCCTCCAAACCCAGCCAGGTGTGAGTTCCCCATAAGCTGCACCAGGCACCAGCTCCACATTCAGTCACTGCCAGCCCAGGTTTAGATTAAGCAGAAATCTTAAAATAATTCCAATACATAAAAATTATGTTATCAAATTTATTCTGTCCATATGGTGGCTGAATTGTTCCTTCAAAATTCCCTGCTGTCACTGAAGGACCAGAAACACAACTAATGCCCAGAGTCCTTCTGCACCTGAAGCACCTTGAGGAACCAGGGCTGGCCCACAAAAATCCCACTGAAGGCCATGTCCAGGAGAAGGTGTTCCTGCCATGGAACAAGGTGATCTCTGAGGTCCCTTTCAACCGAAACCACTCTGGGAGTCTGTGACACAGATCACCCCAAATTAAATGTGCTCAGCTACCTGACTGACCCAAACCCACAGCCACAAATATCAGGGATCTGGTTACTGTGCCCCAGGTGTGCTATAGAAAACCAGCAGCTACCTCAGTCTATGGTGGCTGGGGGAAAGCTGAGCAGGAGTAGAAATACAATTTTCAAAGTTAACAGCACGCACAGCCCAGGGTGCCACTGTCCTGCTACTCCTGGGGGAAAATCAGACACCAGTGAGCAATAAAACCATGGAATTGGTAAGGATGAAAAAGATCTCCAAGATCCCTGTCAAGCCGGCAGCACTGCTGTGTGTACCACTAAACCATGACAAGCAAGTGCCACATCCACAGGTTTTGAACACTTCCAGGGATGGCGACTCCGCCACCTGGGCAGCTGTGCCAGGGCTGGACAGCCCTTTCCAGGAAGAAACTGTTCCTAATATTCAACTTAAACCTCCCTAGCACAACCTGAGGCCGTTCCCTCTCCTCCTGTCCCTGTTCCCTGGCAGCAGAGCCCGACCCCCCCTGGCTGCCCCCTCCTGTCAGGGACTTGTGCAGAGCCACAAGGTGCCCCCTGAGCTCCTTTGCTCCAGGCTGAGCCTGGCACAGATGCCCAGGAGCAGGGCTGTGCTGGTCCCACTGCAGTCCCCATCCCTCCCCAGGGGTGCAGGGCTGATGCTCACGGAGCCCCCGGGCTCCTGCTGCTGCAGAACACCCAGCACGGGACACGCAGAGTGCTGAACTGCTTCCCAAAGCCAGGGCTGAATCCAGCAGCCTCCAGGGAAAGCAGGAATGCTTGAGCACACCAGCTCTGAGAGATGTCAGAGTACCAAGAGGCTTTTGATATATATTTAATTGCTAAACTCAAAGAAAGCCCAAAAGCAACCCAAGGAAGAACGGAGATGAGAGATTCAGCTCGGAGAACTCTGAGAAATGCCAAGGACTGCACATCTTCCCCCACCTGAGTCCTTCAGACAGCACTTCAAACATGGAACTGAAATCTTGAAGTGGAAGGAGCTCTGACTGAGCTGGGCAAGGTGTGCAGCCTGGGAAGCTCAGAGCCTTCACAGCTGGGGAAGAGGCAGGATCAGCGGGGATGTTTTCAAAGCACACCAGGATGAAAAGATAAAAAAGAAAAAAAAGAGAAGCAGAACAGAGCCACAGGGAGGTAATGCTTGTTCCAGGTTTGGTTGTGGGAACTCAGGCTGGGCATCAGGAGAAATTTCTTCCCTGAACGAGTGGCCCAGCACTGGCACAGGCTGCCCAGGGAGGGGGTGGAGGCACCAGCCCTGGAAGCTTCAAGCAATGAGCAGACACTCTGTGATCTGGTCCAGTGGACACAGCAGTATCGGTCAAAGGTTGGACTTGATGTTCTTAGAGGTGTTTTCCAACCCCAATTATTCCAATTAAACCCTAATTATGATGCCCCCTCCGTCCCCTCCTCACTGCTCTGCAGCACATACACCCAGAAAGAAAAGCTCCTCTGAATTGCTGGGATCTTTTTCTAGACAAATTTTGCAGTAAAAATTGAACTGCATCAATTCTTGTTGTCCATTTTTTTTTCACTAATGAAGCTTTTCCTCTGAAACTCGGACAATAAAATAATTCTGCTGTTGAGCAATGCTCCTCATTTACAGTTCTCAAAGCACTGATGGAATTCATCAGAGTATTTTCCAACATCAAATAAGTGTTTTGAACCAACTCCCACAAACCCCAAACAAGCAGGGTCAAACAGAAGCAGCAATCCAGGCAGGAGAGCCAACAAAGCAGGACAAATGAACAGCTTTGAGGGGACCCTTCCCTCCCTCCCTTCCTCCCTCTGCCCAGACGGGTGCCAAGGTCTGATCCTGGTCAAGGCCAGGCTGGGTGGGGCTTGGAACAAGCTGGGATAGTGGGAGGTGTGCACTGAGGCCAGGAGCAAAGGGAAGGAGTTTCCCTGGTGCTGTAGAGATGGGAAAAATTCCAGGAGAAAGAAGACAATGTATTATATTAAAATATATTTCCCTGGAAGCTCAGGACCTCTTGTTGAGAATATCAATAGCAGAAACCATCCTTCTGAGAACACCACAGTGCTGGGGTGGAGAGGGAAGCTGGGATCACAGAAATCCTGACAGATCTGTCCCCACTCTGCTCCTTCCCCCCCTCCCAGAGCTGGGGGACAAACAAACAGGGGATGCCACCTTTGTTTAAGGGAGAAGCAGCTTTATGGTGCCTTCAGGAAATACATATTAAAATTTAATACTCATAAATATCTTTTACAGCTTGCAGCACTAATTACATTGAATTCATTTAGTTCTGAGACCGTTAAATAAAGTTTCTCATTGATTTACAGATTACAGGTTGATATATCACAGCAAAGCTCCTTCCTGGTTTATTACGCCCCTAGAAGCCTTTTTAAAAATATTATTCAGTCCAAAATCAATAGTTACACTTGCAAAGGGAAAAAACAGTGATGTGGAAATGTTCCCAAAGGGAAGCTTTAACCCCGGGGTGAATCTTACCCAGAGCACCAAGAAAACATCCCAGTCGTGAAAAATGGGACATATGGATATGGAAATACTGACCAAAACATCTGCAATTTGCACCCTCTCCTCGTTTCATTCCCCACAGTAACTTTTTTCCCATAAAGAAGATGATAAATCGCTCCAAGGCTTTTGCATTTCCAAACCAGAACACAGCCCAGGTTTTTGGTCGTTGGATTTGTCCCCATTCTGATGGGGTTTTAAACAGTTCTCAACTAAGAGTGGATTAGTCTGCAGAAGCATGACATTTCCCAGAGAAAGGGGGAAATCTCTCCAACATGATAATTATGTGGGAAAGAATGCATCTCCCAAATCAGGCCTCAACAAGAGCAGCTCTGTTTGACAGCTCAGAGCAGTGCAGGAGCTGGTGAGTCATCATTCAGCTTGGAGATGCTCAAGAATGACTAATTTGAATTTTAAAAGTGAAAATAAAAGGTTACATGCTTGGGAATGCAGGCCACAGGCAGCTCCGAGGAGATCTGGCAGATGAGAGGGAAGGAAGGAAACAATTCCTGCTGGAGATTACGGGGAGGGCATTTTTCCTTGCTAGGGAAGGTCCCTGGGCTGTGCATCCCTGAGCGCCAGGCTCATCCATGGATGCTCTAATCCTGCTGCAATCCCCCAGCAATCAATAACCACGGATGAGAAAATCAGAGCATTTTGCATTGATGCTTTTATGGATTCATCCCTGAAGAGGGGCAGTGGCTGCAGATGGAGGGACAGGACAGGGGGAACAGCTTCCCAGGGCTAGATGGGATATTGGGATGCAATTATTCCCTGTGAGGCATCTCCCCCAAGCCTTCCTCTGCTGTGCATCCTCAGGCCTTTCTCAGTCCTTCAGCTTCCAAACAATAACGCAGATATTCTTCAGAGCTTTAAAAATGTGATTAAGAAAAGGTAACTCACAAACACTGAAGTTTCAGAGTGTATAACTTTCCTGCCACGAGAGTATTTAAATTGCATTTTGCTGCCTATGATGGATCTGTCACCCCAGGAGCAGCAGAGCTCCTGAGCTGGGCTCTGGGAATATTAAAGAAGCGCTGCCACAGGTTCATATATTTCAATCTCTTGTGTCTTGCTGGGCAGGCATTGCCAGGGCTGGCAGCTAAGTGGGTAAAAAATTAGCTATTTATTTATTCCCTCCCCCTGCATGCTCCCAGTAGGACTATCACAGTCACAGCGACTGGGACTGAATCTAATAGCAGCTCCTCTGATTGTGTTAACTGACTTTTCCTGGGAGAAAAGTGGAAGGTTCTGAACTGACACTTTTATTTGTTAACCCCTGCTTGTGTCATCACCTCCTCCTGGTGCCCCCAGATTCCAGCACCCCCTGAGGGCTGTGGGATGCACCTGCCATGGCTAGAGAGAGCTGGTGCCCAGCTGAGCCCTGTTCAAGGAATCCCAGACTGGTTTGGGATGGCAAGGACATGAAAGCCCATCCAGTGCCACCTCTGCCATGGGCAGGGACACCTCCCACTGTCCCAGGCTGCTCCAAGCCCCAATGTCCAACCCGGCCTTGGGCACTGCCAGGGATCCAGGGGCAGCCCCAGCTGCTCTGGGCACCCTGTGCCAGGGCCTGCCCACCCTCCCAGGGAACAATTCCTTCCCAATCTCCCATCTATCCCTGCCCTCTGGCACTGGGAAGCCATTCCCTGTGTCCATCCCTTGTCCCCTCACAAGTCCCTCTCCAGCTCTCCTGTTTACCAGCCCAGAGCAGGGCAGATGATGCTGTTCCTTCCTTTCTTCTTGCACCAGCAAAAAGGTTGGACTTTATCTTGGAGGTCTTTTCCAACCTTAATGATTCTGTGATTCCACAAAAACCAGGTCAGTGCGTTCTCAATAATGAGCTCATTTGGGCTCACTGACCCCTCACTGCACTTTGCAGCTTGAACATAAAATGTTACTATAAATAAGAATGTAACTGATTTTCCCTACCCAGGGATGAGCGTTCCCACCTCGCAGGATTATTATTCACTGCAGCTCAGCCCAGCCTGAAGAGGAAATGTTATTACAACTCGCATGATAATGAAGGTTTTTCTGTACCTGAACCCACTTCAGAAAGAACAGTATCAAAAATGGCACTTTTCATCTCAGCTGTGTTTTGCTAGAAAATGTGTACTCCAAACCCCTATAAAAACAGCTCACTCGAAATTAAATCAGTTGCTTCCTACTGTACTCTGTGCCCAAGGCATTAATTTGCTTTAAAGATGACAGCACATGATGGCCCTGCCCTGGTCCCACGGCCACAGCAGCTCACCAGGGCTGCACTCACAGCATTCCTTGTAAAAATTCCTGGGTGCATCCAGATACTGATCCCACCTGGAGAGCTGGGACTCCAGGGTTTGGCCAGGTGAAGACCCAGCTCCTCCACTCCAGGCTGGAGAGGGAGAGGGCACAGCCTGAATGGAGAACCAGCAGCTTGGCACTGTCACCACAGGGCCCCTGTGCAGCCCCTGGGTCACAGCTCCCCACAGGCAGCAAGAATCAGTCCCTGGAGAGGGCCTTCATCAGCTGAGGCTTCCCAAGCTCTATGAACAACCACATTTAAGTTATTTCTGTTTGCTTTTGTGGACGATTTAACCCTCCTGAAGCAGCAGCTCCCTGGTGGGCAGAAGTGGAGCTGCCCCATTGCATTGCAGAGTGTTGGATCCTGGCTCTGGCTGTTCTCTCTACCACTGGTAAACACATTTTAGGAGACAAATCAAGCCTGGTTCCTCATCCACATGCACTGTTGGTGGATCACAGGGATCAGCAGTGTTGGGAAAGACCTCCAAGATCATCAAGTGCCACCTCATACTGGCCACTAAACCCCATCCCAAAGCTCCCTGTACCTGTTCTGTGAACACTCCCGGGGATGACCTGAGATGAAAGGCAGTGCAGGAATGTGTGGGCTTAGAAATCATCTCCAGCATTCTGAAATATGCAACATGAATATGTGATGCATGAGGAACAGCAGATAGATCCCAGATCAGCTCACTGCCCACATCTATCACTGAAAATATCGGTGTGGATGCAAACCTCATGTGTAACCACACACAGCCACAGTGCACAACAGAAGTGATCAGGGCTGGCAGCTCAGCAGCATCCTCGAGGGAAGGGGTTTATAACTTCACCATCTACCAGAGACTTTGAAACTTCCTCCTGAGTCATCTCCCTCTGAAGTTTCCTCTCCCTGTCACTGTGGTGAACATTTCAAAGCAGACGTTACGCTTTCATTTCAATTATTCTCTTCTTTTCCCCTCTGTTTTTCAGGGAATGTCAGTTTTCGCCTCAGAACGGTTTATTTTATGGTTTCAGATAAGCTTTTAGGGATATTATAGGGCTGCTAGTCTGGAGCAGGCTCATCACACCCTCCCCAGTGTTTGATGCTGCCCTACTTTGAGGCTGTCTTACACAGACTATATTAAGCACACACATGCAAAAATGTTCTCTGTAATGTCTGGGTGCCTTGGAACGAAACAAGTGGTGAAACAATTCCAAACAGGGCACACGTTTCAGACTGACAAAATTATCCCCATCAGCTGGGGCAAGAAACCTCAAATTATCTCATTGATTAAAATCACATCCTTCCTCCTGCTGATCAAACGGATAATGCACCTTATTTATTTGAAAACAACCAACTCTGCTAAGTAGTACCTGCTGGAATTGAGCTCTCAAGATGAAATTAAAGCCATTTGCTGTTTGAAACAGGAAAAGGTGCATGTGAAATACCTGTCTGGGGATGCAGAAGGAACATTTAACTTGGAATTCATGAACCCTTCCCTGACACCAGCAAGCTCACCAGAAAGCTCTTGGTAAATTCCTTTAAATTTAAATCTTAAGTGCTTTAAAAATACAAAGCAAAACTTCAGTGGTCTTCAGGTACCAAAGAGGCACCTCGATAACTAAATACCACAGCAAGGCTGTGGCTGCCCCTGCATCCCTGGAATCGTCCAAGGCCAGGCTGGACAGGATTTGGAGCACCCTGGGATAGTGGAAAGTGTCCCTGTCCATGGCAGGGGTGGGACAGGTGATCTTTGAGGTCCCTCCCAACCCAAACCATCCAGGGATTCCAAGATTCCATGATTCTTCCCTTGATAGAGCAGCCCAGAGGATGGAAACCAACTTCACCCTCAGAAGAACCAAGAGTTCCCCAGCCTTGGCTACTCAGGATTTGAGCCCCCTCTCCAGCTCAAGAGTAACAACAGAGATTTTGCCATTCTAAAAGTCAAGAACACTGAAAGTTTCTGACAGCAGCAATTCAGTCTTTCAGCTTAATGAAGGAAATGGGGGAAAAAAAGCACAACCAAGGACTGGTAGCTATGAAATTCTGTAGAGCAAATGTCAAAGAGTAATTAAAAAGAATGGAGGATTTCTGTGAACCTGAATGAATAATGAGGAAGGGAGCTGCTGTTGAAGTGACACTGCTTAATAATCTCATTGTAAAAACAGAGAAAAGTTGTGTTCAGGGGAATTATTTTTTAATTATTTTGAATTGGTAGTTGGAAAATGAAAGGAAAATGGGTGCTTGTGCTGTTAAACCGCACTAATGTACAAGGCTCCTGAACAAAAAGGCTTCTCATTTAAAATACTTGCAATACAGTGCCATTACTTATCAGCTGAAATGCATTTTTGTGCTGCCATTCTCTTTGGGAACACCATTGTTCATGAATTGGGAAATTAAGAGCCAGGTCCATGAATTGCTGGGCTCTCTCCTCCTACAGGACCAGGTCCCAGGGCTTCCCTGGGCTTTGTGTAATGCTCCAAAGAGCTGCGTTTTTCATCTGGACCATCACATGCATCCTCTGCCCCACCAATATGAGCTGGAAAGAATGAACTGGTGGTGGGAAATGGAAGAATTTTGTTCTTTTTATAACATGTTGTTTCCAGAGCAGGAGTCAAGCACAACAGTGGGCCTCAGAGAGGAGGAAAGTCAGAAAGGCCAGAGAGGCTTTTCCTCCAGTACTCTGAAATCAAATCCTACCTTAAGTAAGGGGTGCCCTTCCTGACAGTCCCTGGGAGAGGTGGCGAGGCTGTGTCCTGGGGACAGGAAGGTAGCAGCATGTGCTGGCACTGCCACCTCTCTGGAGAAAGCCAATGGCTTTTCACACCTGGAGCAGCTGCCAGGAGAGGCAGGAGCGAGACGGGGGCTGGGACGGGCTCAGTGGTGTTAAATTTGTCTGGTGCAGACACCTGCCCTGAGGGACCTTCCCTGGAGCTGGGACAGGGGATCCAGAGCCATCCTCCCCCCAGAGCAGGGGAACATCATCCTTCCAAAGCCACGAAAAGCACACGTAGGGAGAAGTCCTTGCTCTCTTCCTGCTGCTTGGCTTGGTGAGCCCAGCCCACCCAGCACCCCAGGGACCCCCAGCAGTGGGAGCCTGGGCCTCAAGGCACCCACGAGAGAGATAAGCAGGGTCTGCCTGCTGGTAATGGTGGGATTGTGCACAGTAAGAGGCACCTTCACACACCCCTCATTCAGAGCCACGATTAATTCGGTTCATGCAGGCCGTGTCCAGATTAAGCACTGGGGTCAAGCAGCTCTGAGTGGGCTTCCCCTGATCCAGCACCTCAGTGCACATCCCATCCAAACACACTTGATTTTATTAATGTCACAGGGCAAAAGGTAGATGCAACTCCAGGAGCAGCCAGGAAAACAACTCAGAGCCAGTGACTGCAGCACGGAGCTGCTCCCTCCCACCCCCGCTCCCAAATTTGCTCTTTTCTCAGCAAATTGAACATCTGAAACCCAAAGCTGAGCCTCTCCTCCCTGTCAGATGCACTTCTTCCCCCTGCACTAAATTACAGATGTTAGACAATTCTGAGATAGGAGTGTTAATTATTAATAGGAATTACCTGAATTGATTTGCAATTACTGAATATTATTTTCTATTACATTGCAATAAGACTGCGGGAATTCCATTAAATCCAAAATGAGGATCATCAATTCCCATTAAGACGCATGTAAACTGAACACATTATATCTCTGTTGAAGCCAATGATTTCCATTAATTCCCATTTGGAATGGGCTGGAGTGACTTGATGCCTGTCCCCATTCTGGGCTCTGCTGTGGCAGGGCCAGACCCCAGCTGCCATCACCTGATCCACCTAAAAACCTTCTATTGACCAGCACAATTCCCTGCAGAGCAGCTCCCATGACCTCTGTCCCCATATGGGATCCCTCTCCCAAAACCTGGCCCGTAAAATTTGACACACTGGATTCCTTCCTCCAGATTAGCAAAAAGAGAGGAAAAAATGTCCCTCCAGTGCCTTCCCAAATGCTTTTCTCATCAGAGACACTCCAACAAGTGCTCAGCACAACTCAAGTCATTCCGTGCATGGATATTTCTGCTTTGCAACTATAACAGAGCATGTTACTCGATACTAAAACAGTCATTTATTTCTAAACTTTCTGCAGGAAAGTAAACATTGGATGTAAACAGGTTTTTTCCATCATCTTGAAGTGGGAAAAGACACAAATGGCCTTTTTCTACTGAGCAGGCCACATAAATCACACACAGGTGGTAGAGCAGAAATATCCAGATGGTTATTCTTTTCTGGTAATATTCCTTTTTTTCCCTACTGCTTGTGATTCTCATTTTTAAGCATTATTTTAATTTTTGAAGGGCTCTTTCAACATAAATTGGATGGAATACACAGGCCAGCACCCCAAAGACAAAGTTAATAGATTAAAGCCCAAATAACGTGAAAATCCTCCCTGAAAATGCAGTGGCAGAAATCTCCAGTCTGGCTACAGCAGGCAGCTTTTCAATAAATAAACATTATTATTGCTGATAAAAATGTGATGGTATCTCCAGCTCAGCCAGTGCCTGTGACATCAGAGACTCTGAGAGCATCAGTAAAAGCCACAGCTCCTGTCAGGGTGAGTCCTTGTCCTCAGAGAGGATCCCAGCGGATCCAGGGGAGAACTTCTCCCTCCAGGTGCTGCATCCATGGCTGGGACAGCCCCAGCGGCACCACCCTGCCCCAGAACCCTTTCCCCGCTCACATTCAGCTTCTCCTCCTTCCATCAGCCCTTGATCAATTTTTTCCCTCTCCCTGTGTAGGAGGAAGAGTTTTATAATATCCTCAAGCAGATGGGTGGGATCAGCACGTCCTGTTCCAGCTCCCTGGGATGTGTCTGTGCAGGGAAAAGGGGTGGATACAGGACAAGGATTTGTGCTGACCTGGGATTATTCCCTCATCCTCATTGCTGCCTCTCTCTCCTCTGGCACCCCCTTGTCTCTCAGGTCCGAGCCATTCCCTGTGAACACCTGTAAATCCCTGATTTTTACATTTTTTGTGACTTTGGATAGTTACCAGTCATTTGGGATAATGGTTTGATGAACTTGAAAATCTTGGCTTGCATCTCCTTCAATCTGACCAAGCCTGGCCCAATCCAGGAAAAATGGAGGGGACACTCAAACCTGGGGCAGTGGAGGAAAAGGGAAAGTGAAAGGAGCTACACTGAGAAGCACCTTGAAGGCAAACAGCCAAAGGAAAGGTGATAAATAAATACATAAATAAATAAATGTTTTTGCACTGCTCTGAGCAGGGGACAGACAGTCAGGGTTGTTGGAGCAGCTGTTTCTGAACGCAGGATTCCTGTTCTGTTAAGCCTGGCAGGTTGTTCATGGAAAGGAAGATTGAATCCACACGGAGAGGGGTCAAGGCTGAACACACCAAGTCCAGACTCCTCCTCAAGGAGAAGTGACTGACACTAAACTGAATTGAATTCCAATGATAGGGAGAAGCAACAAAGCAGCAGTGACCCAGGGACAAGGGCTCAGTGGCAGATGCAGAGCCTGGGAGGGCATGAGGAAGGCCCATGAGGAGGGACACAGAATTAAGTGCAAAACCTCGAAAATTTAAAGAGATGTAGTCAAGAAACAGAAACCCCCTGAACCTATTCTGTGTGTTACCCTAAAAACCTACAGATCTGGAGTTCCTGGGAGAGCAGGCACTACACACAAGGTGGGAGATTCATTTACAGATTTGAGATCTCTATTCTACAGAAATCCAACATCTTTTCCCAAAATGCACTAAACACAGTAACTTTTCAAATCCCTTAGAAAATCACTTTCTGCTACAGAAAGTTTCAGTCAAGTCAGGCCTTAGTGATCATCTAACCTTGAGAAATTGCATCTTTTTTTTGGATGGATTGTAATAACTTCTGAGTGACATATCTGATCCACTCAGAAATGTCTGGGAATTAAGCAGGCATCAGTAGGCAGAGTCCAATTGATTTTGGAGAAAGCCAGGAAAGAGCAGAGTAAATGAGGCACATATTACTCTCTTTATCTGGTTAGCAGATTAATTTCCTCCAGCATCTCTGTAATCATTTATAAATAGCTGATAGCAGCTTTAGAAAATAAAAAGAAAAGAAAAATCAGTTCAAATTGACATCTCAAAGCCTCACTGTCCATGGAGAGAAACTTAATGGGATCAACAGCACGGGCTGAGGGGAGCCAGGCTGGGGCTGCTCTCACAGAATCATTTCAGTGGGAAAAGATCTCCAAGATCATCCAGTCCAACCTTGAGGGTTGATCCACCAGTTCCTTTGGGGGAACTGGGCTCACTGGGGCATCCAGTGAGAATCCAGGGGCACCTCCCTGGGAGCCCAGCATTGTTGTACCAGAGCAGCAGCACAGAGAGCCCAGGCCCACCATGGGATCCTTAAATTGCTCTTTGAGAGAGCTGTGAGTACAGTCCACAAGAAATAGGCAGTGTCTGCTTCTGTTTTCTCATATAATCAGCATTGCCCAGTAGAATTTTAGAGTTTGCCTTTCCCTTCTCTGACAGAGACCTTTTCTGGGCACTTTTATTCCTCGGCAAAAAGAAACAACTCTGAAATCCTCTCTGTCTGCCTGACATGAATTAACCCTTAAGATGAAGCATCTGTTTATACAACAGTGAAGTTACACCACACATAAAATTCTTCCTGCAGGGGGTGATTAAGCACAAGGAGCCTTCCCCTCCACACTGTTGAGAAACATCCAGCATTCAGTGCTGGTATCATTCATGTTGACTGCAAGATGGTTTCCTGTCAGAGGAGTGTGTTATTCCAAAGGGGCACCAACTTGCATGGAAATTCAGCAGAGATCCAGCACCACACCAGTAAAATGAGTTCCACTTTTTGAGATTCTTGGTCGGACCTGCATCTTCACAGAGCTCCCTTCCCACCTAACACTGATCATTAACACATTATTTATTTCTTATTTACCATTTGCCCTCATGAATCCACGTTCTCTGGGCAACCTTGGGCTCATCTCACTGGCTTTACTGGCAGAAGGCTCTCCCCCAGAACCCAGATGTCTGTTAAATACTAAGAATGATCTACTAATGGCTTTATGGGGTTAATTAACTGTTTCTTTTTCGAGATAACAGAATTTGCAATGAGGAACATTATCTTTAGTGCTACCTCTGCAAATGGAGAATACAGGATAATTGGTACTGCCTTGTATTGCCCATTATGCACAAAATTAAAGCACGGAATTTACACACAGTGATTACCATTGGTGTTTTACTACCTCCCATTCTTATAATGGATTGCAATTCCCACCATGGATGTACAAGAAAACTGCTTTCTGTCTTTTCCAAAACTGAGGATTCTGCTACAATGCCCCATCTTTATCCCTCGAGGGTTTGTTTGCTGATAAGGAGCCCTCATCTCTCCCAAACCTGGTGAAAGCATTAAGTGCCCTCTGCCTCATCCTAAAGCCTCAAGGAACATTCAATAGGATATAAAGTGATGCTCTATCAATTCGGGAGAGTCCAAAGGTTATGAAATGCCTTACACTACATTTAAGCTAAAACCCTTGGAAGGGCCTGTAACACTGCGGGCCAGAGATGCTGACGGGCAAAGCAGGTCACAAAAACCAAACAACTGCCAGGAAACCAGCAATGAACTTGTTTTGTTGCTAAGTGCAGTAGGAAGTGCATGAGCACCTGGGTTTTGTGGGAGGCAGTAACTTGGTGCTGTTGTTGGAAAGCATACCAGTTTAGAAATTTTTTATTTACAACTTTAGCCAGGGTTGTTCACCGTTGCCCCGGGGGAAGGGAACTGAAGCTTCTTTCCAGGGCATTGTTTCTCTAGGTGAGGCCTGATGGGCTCAGCACTTCCACAGACTGGGAGCAGCCCCAGCGAGATGAGGGCAGGACCGAACATCAACAGAACATCAGCGGCCATCTGTGCACATCTACCCCAGACTCTGCCTCCGCCAGAGTCGGGAACATCTCCTCCGGAAAAGACTGGTAAGGAAATCAAGGAATGAAGATCTAATTAACATCAGAAGCAAAGAAATCCGGATCCAATAGGAGACCAATTACTAAGAACTACACAACTTGAGACCAATGAACACTGACCCAATTCATTTCTATGACTCTTGACTGTATAAAAGATCTGAAAATTCTAGTAAAGGTCATGTGTCATGGAATGATTCTCTCTGCACACCCAGGCTATGTGTGGATGAGATGATTTCTGTGGTAGATCCTGGCCAGAGAATAAAGTAATGCCTTGACTCGCTAACATTAATAATGTTGTTGGAGGGTTTTTGTTGTTCTCCCAGTTTTGGTGACACTGTGGGTGCAGCTTCTGGTGTCCCTCTGACCCTGAGCCTGCTGTTGTGGAATCCCACACTGGTTTGGGTTTGAAGGGACACTAAAGTTCATCCCATCCCACCCCTGCCATGGGCAGGGACACCTTCCACTGTCCCAGGCTGCTCCAAGCCCCAATGTCCAACCTGGGCACTGCCAGGGATCCAGGGGCAGCCACAGCTTCTGCAGAAATCTGAGTTTTCTTACAAAACCCCCAAGCTGAGCTATTGCTCAGCAAATCCTGAAAACACAAACTAACACTAAAAGGAAAAAGAACCCACCACGGCACTATTGTGAGGAAAGGCAGCGTGCAGCTTCAGGAAGGACTGCTGCAGGTTCGTGACAGAATGAGTCACACAGGCAGAGCCCTCCATACTCTCCAGGAAGGAAACCACGGTGACACTCACGGTGACACTCACGGTGACACTCACGGTCAGCTGGAATCATCCCTGTGCAGAGCCCTCCCTGCCCCTGCTCAGCATTCCCTGTCACAAACCCAGGGCTCTCTGGGATGCTCCGTGCTCCCAGCCATGCCCCTGCCCCAAGGATGGCTGTGATGTCCCCTGGGCTGTGCCAGTGGGGCTGTGGCCCAGGGCTCAGCTGTGCACTGCAGGGATGTGGCTTTGTCCGCTCAGGACTCAGCTCCTCTCCCGGCACCAAACCAAATCCAAAGGAGGCAGCGTAAAGATGCTGCTTGCTCCAGGAATACATCTACATTTATGGACTTCTTTTTCCATAAAAAGCAATAACATGAAGCTTGAATGGGATGCTTCCTCCTGCAGAAAGATGAGTGTTCACACTCGGTCTAATTCAGCAGAATTTTCCATCAATATCCATCCCGCAGGGAGCCCTGCCACAGCTCTGGAATCTGCAGCCATAACTCCTGGAGCAGCAACAGGTCCTGCCCAGTTAGCAGTGCCTCAGAGTTTGCACTGCCAGTCTGAGTGCCACACAGGACCAGTTCAGAGGCTGGCCTGGCCCGAGGATCTGCCTGTACATCTTGCTTTGGGTAACGAGTGACACAAAGAGCAGAGCCCAGCCCAGAGCACCGGCGCAGGCCTGTGCCAGACGGGGATGCACCCTGCTCCTGCTCTGCTTTAGCCAAAGAAACTCCTTCCCCCACCTCCAAATCCTCTGTGGGTGCCAGATCTGATCATTCCAGAGCTGCCAAACCCCGCTGTAGTTTGGAAAAGCTTTTCTTTACAACCCAAGCGGCTGCAGCTTCTCAGGGATGACCCAGGTGCCTTCTCTGCTCCTCACTCCTTTCAGTTAGGTGTGAACACACTTAGAGCCTGTGCCAGGGCCTCCCCCACCTCTCAGGGAAGAAGTCATTCCCTCTATCCAACCTAAATTTTCCCTGTATTTAAATGTTCCCTGTATTTATTCCTCTGAGTTCAAACCCCAAGCAGATGTCACCACCTCCTCCCTTTATCCTCACAAAGTGTGTGTGAGACACAGCAAATTCTGTTCAGGATATTGCCCCATCCTGGAAAATTATGACAATTTCTAAGCAAAACTGAGTCAGGTATGTGCCATTTGTTGTCCTCCCCCCCTCACTGAAAGCTTTCTGCATTGTCCTCATCTTTGTCCCCTGATGACAAAGTTGGCAATGAAGCTACAAAAAAAGCTGAGTGCATTGTAACTAAAGCTAAAGGGTCCCAAATTAAATATGAGCAGTGTACAATTTAATCTGTTTTCCTTTTTCCTACAACTCATAAAAAATCTTAAATTGTGCTTCTGCAGTTTAAGACATCAGCAAATTCTCTAATTGCTTTCCAGAACCATTGTTATTTTATGAAGACACTCTCCATCCTCCACGTTCTACAGCTGGACAATTAAATTACCCTTTATAGGCAATGTGCACAGGAATCACAGCCACATTTCTGAAGAGACATCGGGATATTGGGATGGAATTCCTGGCTGGGGAGGCCCTGGCACAGGGTGCCCAGAGCAGCTGGGGCTGCCCCTGGATCCCTGGCAGTGCCCAAGGCCAGGCTGGACATTGGGGCTTGGAGCAGCCTGGGACAGTGGAAGGTGTCCCTGCCATGGCAGGGGTGGGATGGGATGGGATTTATGGTCCCTTCCAAACCCAAACAGTTCCAGGATTGGGTATGTCTGCATATCCAAGTGTGTGTGGATGCTTTCCCCAATCCCATTCCAGCAGCAGATCCCTTCCAGCAGGGAACCTCCCTCAATCCATTGCAAAGGTTTTCAGGCCCCCCTTGGCCTTGGCCCAGACAAGCCCAGGCAGAACAAGGCTCCAGGGAAGCTGCTGGGACTGTTGGGGCCATTCCCTTCCCAGCAAACCCAGGTCATCTGCACACAGATAAACTCATCCAACATTTTGCCTTTTCAAACCAATAATTCATGGCCATTTTCTCTTTTCTCTCACTGCAGCTGGTCACTTTTACAGGGCTGCTCCATGCCTTCTGCCCCAGCGAGGCTGTTCCTGCTCAGCCTCCATCCATCCACCATTCACTCCCCTCACCATCTCTTTTCCACCTCTGGTTGTTTCTCAGCCACTCTGGGGACAGGCAGCACATCAAGTCTGTGGAGCCCCCTGGGGCAATCTGGTTTTGCTCCCCTCTGTGTTTTGATCATTGTTTCTTTCCCTTCTTAGACACCTGCTAATTTCCCCAAACTCCTTCATGTTTTTAATCATAAATCAAAGCCTGCCTTGATGATCCCTCATCCTTGGAAGATGTTCTCCCTCTGCCATGGTGCATAATTAACTCATGGTGACAACTCCCTCTTCCACAAACTTCTGTCTCCTCTTTGAGTCTGCCCAACAAACAGCAACAGTTAAAGCTGGCCTTAATTAATACATTGGTCTCATTAATTTACTCAAAGGCGTTGCACCATTCTCAGTATCAGTATTTCCACACCCTTCCCATGAATATAACAACTGTCAATACATTTATATCAGCATTATTTTAAACAGAAGTTTAGGGAAATAGGCACAAACTCAAGTGCGTCATTGCAAATCTTGGCAGAAAATTCCTTGATCAGATCCTCATAAATCCTCATCTGTGCTGCCATAGATTCATTTGGGGTTTGTGCTAATTCACTGCAGAGTCCTGTAATCCCTTGTCATAAATATGAAGGATTTCACCCAGCCTACTAACCTGCAGAATTACAGATTGCCAGGGAGTAAATCATCCCCCCTTTTCCAGTCACACCAACAAAAGGTTGAGAAAAATTACTCATTCATTTTTATAATCCTTTAATTCCTGTAGATGTTCCTCTGGAAATTGATTTAAATTGATGAGTCATAGGGCACGATTGGTGTAAATTTTTCAAGCTGAAGACATTGCCTTCGATGGAGTGATCTCAGCACCCAGCCCTGTGCCTACCACAGCTCATCCCTTTGCCAGGTCTGACACACTGAGAACTCGGGATTCGGCTCCTGAGGCTGATGGAGCACATGGGATTTAATTAGATGAAGCTGGACCTGTCCTGACACTTATTTTTCTATTGCTCAGATGGATGAGAAGGGCAAGACAGAGGCAGAAAGTCCCCTTCTGCCGGTGTCAGTGGCTCTGTGCTGGCTTCAGTGACACTCTGTGCCTGTCACATATTCCAGGGACAACGTGCAGCCATGGGATCCCACAAAATTCCCCCGTGGGGAAGCCCCAGGACCCCAGGTCACCACACACAGCATCTCATCCAGCTCCAGGCTGACCCCACAAGTGAGCACCTGAAAGGACTCTGCATTAGCCACAGAAGGAAAGCACTTCCCAACTCTTCATTTTCTCTACTCTGTTAAAATAACCCCAAGAGATTTTATCCTACTGTGGGTTATTGCTGGTCAGCTGCTTCCCAAGAGAGATTTGCCAGATATAATTCACACAAGGATAAACAAAACTAACCCCCTGACTTGATCATAATTACTTGTTTCCTTGTTTTGTGACTAGAGAGTATCTAAAATTCAGAAAAGATGATGAAAAGCTACCAGCTAAGCCTGAAAAATCTCTCTCACTGAACCAAAAGACTGTTAAAAATAATTTAGTTGTCAGTACTGCATGAAGTTACCACCCTCTGCTGCTGGGAGTGGACTTACAACCCATGCAGCAGTGCCAACACACAAATACCCACACTCAGCTATAAAAATGGCTTAAAAGTGCCTCACATCTCATCTGGACACCTTTTACATTCAGTTTGGTTCTATCCATTTAGCACAAGTAGAGCACATGAGCTCCATGTGCTGGCCAGGATGTCCCTGTGCCCCCGGGGACAGCAGCTAGCAGGAAAAGGAGGTAAATGCAGTCCCCACAAGCTGTGAGACCATCAGGTCATTTCTAACAGAGACATGCTGGCACTGCCATGCAGGGGCATTTATAACTCACATTAGTATGACCAGGTTTTATTCCAGATGCTGCTGGAATATTCAACCCCTGGCATTCAGTGTTTGCACACCACAGCTGCCTGTGCCCAGGGGTCACAGGGTGTCACCTGTCCTCAGCAGGGATTGCCACATCTGCATCTGCTCCAGAGCCAACTCAGAGCCCTTCTCCACCACCCTCCCGGCTGAGAGCGGGGCAGCTGCTCCTCCCAAAGCCCAGAACATTCCCCTGCCCTCCCACAGTGTCTGGTGGGACACAGAGTCACCCTCCCAGCCCCTCCTGGGGCACAGTGCCACCCTCCCCCAATACCTCCAGGCACTGACCACGATTTTCTGGCTAAAACCTCAGGAGCCTTTAAGTCCAAAAATTACCTCAGGGCTCTTTCCCTGCGTGTGCAAAACACCTCTCTCAAGCTGTGAACTTCCCAACACAGCCCCAGCTCCCATTAGCTGGATATACAGCCTGTAATTACCCCCAGCAATAACTGCCTTCTGCAAGAGAATCTCTTCTAGTTTTAGTTTTTCCCTGTGCTGAAAACCAATTCATTATCAGGTGGACAGGAGCAGTGAAATTCCAATTAAATATGCAATAAATTTCATTTTATTCTTTCAGCACAACTTTAGCACAAGGAGCTGCCACAAGTCCTGAGAGCCAGAGCAAGATGAGCTTCAAGGCAGGAGGTTTCTACCAGACCTGGAAATGACATCAGTAAATCAAATATATGTGAGCAGACCGGGTCTGCTCTGCTCTCACTGAAGCCAATAAACAGGTGAAATCCCAGTCTTCAAGGGGGCACCCCAAAGTCCTGCTCCAGCCCTGTCAGGCCCTGGTCACCCAGGGTGAACATGGGTTTTGCCATCCCAAAAGACAGTCACAGGGTCATTTCATCTGGAAAAGCCCTCCAAGGCCATGGAGTCCCACCTTGTCCCCAGCCCAGAGCACTGAGTGCCATGTCCAGCCCTTCCTTGGACACCTCCAGGGATGGGCACTCCAAACCTCCCTGGGCAGTTCCAAAGCCTGACCAGCCTCCAGCAGAGAGCTCCTTACAGTCTGGGGCAGTGCAGGGCTCGTGGTGATGAGGAGTTTACTGTGAGACAAGGCACACACAAAAATATAGAACAGCAACCCAGCTGGAACATGAGAGGGGCTGACGTGAAAGCCACTGACAGCCTCAGCAGGAGGAGGTTGTACTGACTATCCCAGAAGATATTCTTCCCCCCCTTTCACGCAGCTTGGAGTAATTCCTGCAGTTTCACAGGAGGGTTTTGCCCACAGCCCTGCCTCGTGCCCCTGGGCTCACCCATGGGTGCTGCCCATGTCCCCAGCAGTGCCTGGGGACACTTTCAGCTGCAGCCACTGGTGGCCCAGGCTTCCAGAGGAACCAACACAGCTGGGCACGACCGAGCAGCAGCAGCATTAGAACAGGAGCCAGGAGGGGCTGAGGGAGCACCTGGGGCAGCTTTGCAGCCCTGCCCCACACTGCCATGGGTGAAACCTGCCAGGAACACATGTGTTTGTCAGCAATCCTGCCCAAATGCAGCCTGCTCCAGGCCACCTGTGCTCCCACAAACACCTGGCTGCACACACTGAAATCTTGGAGGAAGCAAAGCAGACATTCCCAAGCCCAGGTCCAACAAAGAGCCAAGGCTCCCACCCAGGAGTTCAGAGGAGGAATATTTCAGGCAACCCAAAGCCCTGTGCATATTAATTCACAGTGGAAGCCAGGAGGCCTGAGAATAAGCGGAGCTGACACATGGACTTGTGACACAGCAGAGCTCAGGATGTGTTACACAACAGCTCCTGTCAGCTCTGCTGGACCATCACTGCCCTGTCCTGCACAGCTCCCACACAGCTCTGCCTTCACAGCACGCTCTGACAGCCAGGGGAGCAGCAAGCCAAGCAAACACCAGCCCTTCCTGCTCCTCAGGAAACCAGCCAGCCCTCCCAAATCTCCTAATTGGCAAAGACTAAATGTGGCCTAATATTTGCACAGATCCTGGCCAGCGTCTGGGGGAAATAGCCAGAGCATGCTCCCCGACACTCCTGATTTCCCAGTCTCTGATTCCATGGGGAAAGAAGAGATTACAGAGTATCCAATGCTGGAGTCAGTTAGAGTGTAAGTCACTCTGGAAAGAGACAAGTCACTTTTCCGTAACATTATGCAAAATCAATAAGGTTCTTCTCCAAAATTATCTTTCCAAAGCGGGTAGTCTGAATGATGTCTGCTCTGAAACCTGATGAATGCAATACACGAGTACTTTGTGCACCTGATACCATGACTCCCAGATGTAACTCCAGCACAATATGGAAATTATAAACTTCCTGACTGAAATTAAAATGGTTTGCCTTAAATCCTGCTCACAAAATCCTGAGAGCATCACAGTGAACTTGCTCCACGCGGTAAAGCTGTTCCCAGGATCCAAACCCAGCTGGCAGGACCCAACTACCAGTCCCTGGCTGCCCACCCTGAGCAGAGACAATAATTCCCCTTTGGAAGAATCAGATTTATCCAGTGAGGCTGATTGGAGACACAGCAAGCAGGCAAAAGGCAGAAAGAGGAGGGACAGGAAGAGAGACTCCAGTGCTGGACAGAGCTCCTGAACTTGGTTTATCATCAGCAACAACTGAACCTTTCCTCAGAGCTGCCCCACAGCACAGGACACCCAGTCAGCCTCCTGTCACCAGGGAATTGCTTTTCCAGGCAGCACAGCCCCATTTAGCACTCAGCCTGCAGGAAGGATAATGCAAACAGACTTCATTGCTACAACTGACTGACTGGGAGGACACAATTCTCAATAAATCTAATATTTCCAAGTGCTCTTCCTGCCAAAGCAGCACTTTGGATTTGTGTCGGTTACAGAAGTGAGCAATAATGCATTTTAGATCTAATAGTCTCTTCAGCAGAGGCACCTCGGAGTGCTTTGCCAACACTAAAGAACTACAATGCAGGAGAGGAGACACTCATGGACAGATTGCTTCCCCCAAACCGAGGCAGTGCAGCTCCCCTCAGACTGAGAGAACAACTTCCAACGCCCAGCTTCCACACACACATCAAACAGGATTCACAGGGAAACTTGGTGCAGAGAGCTGAGACTCCAGTAAACACATCTGCTCCTCAGAGAGCAGCCAAGGAGCCTTGAATGACTCCCGGGATCGTATGAGAGATTACAGCATCAGCCTGGCCTTTAAAAGCCTCTCTGTCTGTGCTGGTTTGCCATGGAGATGTGCAGTCACCAGCACTACAGCTGTGAACATTTCCCTGCTCCATCCAAAGCAGTCGGGCTAAACAGGGCCGACAAAACCAACAAAAGCTGCCTGGCTTCAGAGCCGCCCTCTCCTTGGGCAGGGAGGGAGGATGGCAGTGGATGTGCAGAGCTGAAGTGAGCAGCATCAGCTGGGGACGGGCACAGGCAGACACCTCTCACACATAAAATACAGCACTGTTTGCTCTGTACTGGTTTCAAGTGCAGGGCAAGGCAGCTGCTGAGCTGCCTGGCTGGCAAAACACAGCAGCCCTGGGGTCTGACAGTGACTGGGATGAGAATCCCATCCCCAGGGAGGGAGGGTGGGAAGGGGCTGTGCAGCCTCCCACCTGCTGGCTTCCAGATCTGCTTTCCAGATCCCAAAGAATGATAGATGGGATGAATCTATGGCTGTTGCCTCAAGCGCTCGACAGCAGGGAGAGTTATGTGACACTTTATCATCAGTATGGATTTCACAGAGCAAGAAACTCAGGATGGCCAAAAAATAATCTCCCATTCATCAGCCAGCGCTTCAGGAGCCACAGCGGCCGGGAAGAGCACAATGATTTTTGATGTTCATTGACTCTCATGCAGCTCCTCAGTTCAAAGGGAGAATGGCTTCTTATTCTTTCTTATTCCTGGATCACAAACACCCTTCCTCACAAACTCTGCCTGCAGGAGCTGCAGTTCTGCTTCGTCCCCTGCTCCACCTGACTTCCCCCCCATTTTTAAGTATAACGGATTTTTTTTCTCCATCTATAAACATAATATTGGCAGAAACACTTGACCAGAGCTCTTGGCTGCTTTTCCTCATAGAAATTGCTGTCACTCGAGGGTGCTTGTGCTCCTGCCAGAGCTGAGTCCCAGCAGCTCTTGGGCTGCAGGACCAACACCTCAAACACTGATGGCAAACACTGTCACATCTTTATTTTTGGCACATCAGAGATCGTATTTCTGTTGCTGTCTCCAAAACTTTCAGGGGCTTTATATTCAACAGAACAATGATAACCTACATGGATGAACAGTGTCCTCTTAATGAAAGACATTCCGAGATTTATCCATAAAAGATGCAAAAATAAGTGCGCTCACACCACAGGAGTTTTGATAACTGCATTTATTTCTTTTCCTCTACACTTAACCTTGGGAATGTACTACTGCAACTAATGACTGCAAAAGAGAAGGAAACAGTTTAAATCTGAATGATTATGCTCCCTCTATAGCCTGAAGAAATGGATTTAAGAAGTTTACGGGATTGTTTGTTTTGGCTCCAAGCCCGAGGCGTGCTGGGAGCCACACTGGCCCCTCCTTGCTGTGTTAGGGATGCCACCACAGCTGTTGTAGCTGCATTAAATGGCAGGGAAAACCTTCCTGGAGCACTGGCTTTGTGGGACAAGACAAGCACCTCTCTACAATTTCAAGTTTAACTGATGGGGGGCATTAAAACTTCACAATTAAAGGCTGTATCCTGCTTTTTTTTTTTTTTTTCATTCCACAGAAATACAAAATACAGGGGAAACTGTGCCTGGTGCCAGAGGAGCTTGGTAAATACAGGCCTGAAAGAGTGGTAGTGCTTTGATCACTGCTTCCCTTATCAGCCTCCGTCTGGCATTACAGCCTAAGCTCCTTACCAGGAGCTTTTCACTGCCCTGCATTCTGCAAGAGCTGCCTCGGGTCTTAGAGAAAGGTTTAATCTTCAGACCACTGAGAAAGGCAATGCCACTCTCCCTCTGCCTTGCTTCAGAAGGTGGAGTCCTGGCGAATAAAATAACTGCTCTTTGCTGAGCTGCCCAGGCACGATCCTGGCTCGTGGGGCAAAGAGCCTCCCTTGGGAGTGCTGCAAGGCATTTACACCCACTGCTACTGCCCTCACAGCAGCAGGGCCCATTATTAATTAACCCAGCTGCACTAATTAGTCTCTGAACTGTGCACACTCCTCCTCTCCGAAGTTCAGCAGTGGCATCAGAGCCTTTCCCACTCTCCAGGGCGGTGGCACTGCTGACAGAGCTCAGCCCCAGCCAGGGCTGTGCTGCACATCCCAAACGGAGCCTGAGTCACTCCCAGCCTGCCAGTCCTGCTATATTTATATTAAATAACTCCACTGCTGAGATAAGAGCTGAGGGGAGGCTCGTTTGAGAGCCGTGCAGCTGAGACAGGGAAGTTTGCAGCCAGTTCCACTAATTAGATAATACATTACAATGAGGGCACTATTTCACTCCTGACACTTTATTTTCCCTCTCCACAGCCACATTTCCCTCAGCACCCAGCATCACTCACCACGGTGAAGGGCAATTTGATGCCAAGGAAATCAGGAGTGAGAGAGAGGCACATAAAGCATGAAGAGGCACATTAGGAGCAGGGAGAGCCTATTTCTTAATATTTCCTTCCTTCTTATCTTACCAATGACATTATATTGGGCAGGCAGAGGGCTCCATAAAACATATAATAAACAATTAGGAGCACCACAGCCTCTCTTAGCCATTTGTCTGCAGTTCTGTGCTAGGTGGCTCCAGCAATGTGTGGAATGTGTCTGTGGAACTGTCCCAGGCTGCTCCAAGCCCCGTCCAACCTGGCCTTGGACATTTCCAGGGATCCAGGGGCAGCCACAGCTTCTCTGGGCACCCAGTGCCAGGGCCTGCCCATCCCTACTCAGGAATTTGTTCCCAATATCTAAATTAAACCTGACTTAGAAAACCTACGTTAGGAGCTGACCAGTCATCTCCATCCACTTATTCAACTGGATTCTTCAGGGTCCATGTACACAGGACTCACTTGAATGAACAATTACATAAAGAAAATAAATCCAGCCATAAACTGCCCACACATGGTAAAGAAACTCTTGAAATTACATGGGAAGAGCCTTAATTACAACAGTACTACAAAAATGCTTTTAAAGACAAAATTATATCTAAAATTAGTATTTTCCATCACTGCCAGTGTCCCATGCTGGGGTTTGTGAACAGATAAGAGAAGCACCTCAACACAAGGGATGGACACCACAGTGAGGTGTAGCTGAGCAGCCCAGGTGATGTTCACATCCTCAGCACATCCTGACCCAGGCAATCTCCATCCCTGGTGAAAACATAACAGCACCACAACGGCAGAGCCATGTGACACAGCACCAAACCCTGCAGCAAGGATGCTGACACAAGCTTGAAGAAAGGGCAAAACAATTGCACCCTCAGAATTTAATTGCACTGTGAGAGGGCTCAGTGTATTCCCAAGGCTGGGAGTTTGATTAAGTTTGTGTTATGTGTAGGAATGGCTGGGTCAGACTTGTGTCATTCTCTTGGTGGGGATGGCACTCAGAGGGGGCACAGTGCTCTGACAAACCCCACTCGAAACAGGGAAGAGACACATCCCCAGCTGCCACAACAAGGGGACAACAGGGAACCAAACATCCCTGCAAAGTAGGATTTATACCCATACACCACCATGAATCCCATCCAGCTTCCATTTGTTCCCCTGATAACTGCTCCAAGTGTTGGCCCCACAAACCCCCCAGCCCCACACACGAGCTGCTCCCTTCGTGTGAGCCAAGGGTGACTTTCTGACTTTCTGCAGGGTATCTCAATGACTGAGTACACAAAAGCAGCTGAAATCCAATTATGATCCCCTTGGATCCCTGCCAACCTGCAGATGAAGTTGCCAAATTACTTTCCATTAACTTTTATGTTTCCCACAGCCATCCAGCGTCCCCCCCAGTTCAGCCCTTTGCCAGTAAGTGTTTAATTGCCAGCCTGCCTTTCCCAGCCCTCTCAGGGTGGGCTGGTGGCCCTGCACCCCTTCTGTCCCCTGGGTGCTGGCACACAGTGAGGCACAGCAAAGAAACTGCCTAATGCAAAGGGCTTGATTCAAAAAATCCACCTCTGTCTAAAAATAGCCCTTCCCTCAGCTCTCACAGTCCCAAAGGGAGCAGCTTCATACCACAGTGTGCCCCAGAAATGCTGGCTGGGTGTAAATTCATGGGCAAAGCTATAGAGACATTAAGGAAAACCTTTTCAGACACCATCCTTGGAAGTTTTTGGGACTGAAACAGATAAATCCCTGAGCAATCTGGTCTGGCCTCTGGAACAGAGACCTCCAGACCTTCCCACCCGAGTTACTCAGTGATTACAGCTACTTCTACTCACATCTCCTCTCTTTTCCTGCATTCCCCACCCTCCCCCCCCACGTCATTTAGGAAGCACCAGCGCATATCTTCTCTTATGTGCTGTCCAGCTTGGTGCACTTCTATTCACTGCAGTGGGATTCAGTATCGGTCTTGTTGAGGGGGGAAAAAAAAAGCGAGAAAGATGCAGCAGAGTGGTGAAAAATGTGAGAGGTTTTCAGCCCAGCCACTAAGGAAATTTAAGTGGTCTGATGGCAAATCATCACCATTTCCGTAAGCAGGAAGCTGTCAGCTGATGGATGAGGATGCATGAGCATCTCTATTCCGCAGGCAGGAGAGGGACTAAGGCTAAAATATCACCGTGCTTGGTGTGACAGTCTCACTTAAAGTCACCAGGTTTGGCAGCGTTTTCCCTTGGAGGCCTGTGCCACAGAAATTCAGTTATTCAGCCCAGGAAATTGCCTTTCAGTCATTCTGCTGGGCTGATTAATTAGGCTTCTTTAGTGAAAAGATCTGAGAAACAAAGATCTAACACCTGATTTATTCTATCTGGGTAGAGTGACCCACCCCTGTGCTGGCACTTGTGCTTCAGTTAAGAGCTCTCCACACGAGGAAGAGGAGGGCAGGGCCCTGAACACTGAAATGAGGGAAATCCCGCGGCTGGGCACTGCAGAAATGCGGCAAGAAAAAGGTTTCACAGTGTAATTTCTGTCCCATTAAAATCAGCTTTTTCTCCCTGGGGGTCACTTCAATCCCAGCATTAGTTGCACATTTCCAACATACAGAGAGGCCTATTGAAAACCCACACTTCCATTAGCAAATCCTCATTTACCTGGGAATTTTCTGCCTGGTACTTTTCCTGCCGGCAGTGGCAGAGGCTCACGGTGCGAGCGGGGCGCAGACGACACGTTTGCTCAGATAATACTTGGAATCTATAAATACCACTTTGAAATCTCCTCTTTGATAACATCGGGCCAGATTTCAGAAGTTATTTACTCTGAACAGCAGCTAACTCTACAAATAATCCTGCCAACTGCTCCAGGATTTCTCCCACCGTGAACGCCAGCAATGATGGGTGGCAGAGCCGGGCCTGGGGAGGTCAGTGGCACCCCACAACTGACCTGGTCCACCATGGGTTTGTCACCAACCCTTGTGCCCGTTGGCACACACAGCCTGGGGGGTTTGAGTTCTGCCTCCCCACCAGGAGGTAGCCAGTGCTCCCCCAGTAATTACACAAGAACTGGGCTATTCAGAAACGACCTCAGGCATCAAACCCAGAGGCTGCTAAATCCCTTTCCCTGCTTCCTTACAAGGAGGGCCAGGGCTGTGGGGGAGGCAGATGTCCTCTTAGCACCCAGCTCACCCTCACCTGAGCTCGAGACACCCTCCTGGTACACCTGGGCCAAAGACATCTCTCATTCCAGCTTCACAGAGTCATGGAATCTTTGAGGTTGGAAAAGCCCTTAAAGATCACCACGTACAATTATTACCCCAGCACTGCCAAAGCCACCATTAACCCATGTCCCCAAGTGCCACATCCACACGGCTTTTCAATCCCTCCAGGCATGGGGACTTCACCATTGCCCTGGGGATCTGCTACTCAATACTCCAGACTGCACCCCAAACACCACGCTGAGAACCCAGAAGGCACCCCCTGATGTAGCACACAGCAGTCAAAAAGTGTCCATGGCAAATAAAACCCCACCCCACCCCTGGAGAGTGCAGTAACCCAGATTCCGACACTCGGGAGCTCTGTAATTTGCAGCATTCCCTTGGATTTCATTTTCAGCCCTGCCCAAAATAACAGCTCTTGCCCTTTGTCGGTCGGGGAGGATGCTCCAGGTCAGGTACAGCGGGGCCCATCAAGGAAGGGAAGGACTAATCCTTGCTCCAAATCCATCCCTTTCCTACTCAAACTCAGGACTCATCAGTTTAGGAACACAGCAACCCCTTCAGGGAGGTACCACAGACACACAAACCTCAGCGGGCCCCTGCTCCCAAATCCAAACTCCTCCAGGAGCACAACTCCCCCCAGCCACGACACTGCCGGTAATTGCGGTGACATTTTCTCCTCTGCTTTGATGTTGCTTTTCTTGTAAAAAGAGCAGAGGGTGGAGTTGGGTTTCTGTTGTTTGTGCTTGAGAAAGACTCATTATAATGTGCTTTGGGATGTAGATGGTTTAAGGGTCTTTTCAAGTTTTTTTCCTTATTTTTTCAGATTAATTTACTTGAAGGATCATCAGGGGACCAACCCACATGTGCATTTCATGCTGTATCATTTGGTTTTGAACCAAAAGCAAGATCTTAAACAAAACTGAGTGGGTTTTTTATGCTGAGCCACATTAACAGATGCAGCAGGCACGGCTGGATCCCAAGTCAACCACAGATCTGCAAGGCAAAGCCTGCACCAATTACTCTTGGAATCATGGAATATCCTGAGTGGGAAGGGACCCACAGGGATCACCCAGTCCAACCCCTGGCCCTGCCCAGACCCCCCAACACCCCCACCCTGGCCATCCCTGGCAGCGCTGTCCAAACGCTCCTGCAGCTCTGGCAGCCTCGGGGCCGTGCCCATTCCTTGGGGAGCCTGGGCAGTGCCCAGCACCCTCTGGGGGAAGAACCTTCCCTGATCTCCATCCCAAACTCTCCTGGAACAGCTCCAGCCGTTCCTTGGGTCCTGTCCCTGTCCCAGAGATCAGAGCTGCAGCCCCTGATGAGTCTCCCCTCAGTCTCCTCTCTCCAGCCAGGTGCCCTCAGCCGCTCCTCATTTGGCCCCCCCGACCCTTCCCCATCTCCACGGCTTCCTGTGGCCACTCTCCAATGGCTCCAGGTCTTTTTTATATTGTGGTGTCCAAACCGCCCCCAGGACTGGGGGTGAGGCCACCCCAGTGCAGAGCAGAGTCCCCTCCCTGGATGCTGTTCCTAATCCCCCCAGGACAGGGATGTCCCCCTGGCTGCCAGGGCACTGCTGGCTCCTGTTCCACCTGCCAGCAGCCAGGACCGCCAGGTCCTTTTCTTGCACACGCCGAGGGATGACGAAATCCTTTTATCAGAGAGCCAGCCTGGCCTGGGCTGTTCTCTGAGACTCAGTGGCAGGGAAAGCAGAGCTGAAGTGGAGCCACGTGCACGTCCCTGAGCACAGGAGCGTGGGGTGGCTGCTGGCTGCTCACAGGACAGGGCCCCTCATTCGCAAGCAGGGCCAGGGGCTGCTCCGCTGCTGCCAGACTGAGCACAGCTGCACAGAGGGACCGCTGGGTGTGTTCTGGGAGCTGGGGAGGCCTTTCAGGACGTTCTGGGTAAATAAGCACTGCATGAAGGACAACACTGACCTATATTCCATCCTCATGGAGCTGCTCCAGAGCCTTTCCAACTGCCCGAGCAGAGGGAAAAGCAGCGTGCAGAGCCAGCCCTCCAAGGTGGAGAGCACGAGGAGCTACTGCAGGCTCAGGAGCTGATTTGCAAGAATTCACAGGAAGGTTTAACAGCTCTTTTATCTTTGGCTCCCTTCTGGTGTTATTTCAACGTTGATTTGCATAGTCAATATAAAACTCTTTACATCTAAACTGCCTGCAAGGATGACACCATCAATCCTCGGCTCTATTCACAAAATTTATTATTTGTTTCAATTTAAGAGAGATCATTGCCGGATTACACAGTTGCTGATGAGGATTTATATTTACATTTACAGCAAGCAAAATACATGTCCTCGTTTTTTTTTTTTTTCTTAAGTCATCTCCAGCACTGTGAAAGAGAGAACCAAAATAAAATCAGTGTGTACACTCTCCTGAATGCCTGCAGATCCTGTTCTGCCTCATCTTTCCTTCAGACAATATTGCAAATTAGTCAGCATCTGTATCACAGCAGAGCATGAGCTCAATCATAAGGCAGAATTAAAGGGTATTACTGAGACGGCCTTAATCTTACGTGGCTGTGAAATCGAATACTCAGATGTGATAGAAAACTGGGATGCAAAAGGCCCCCAGTTGTGCCTCCGTGACATCGCATCAGACACCAGAAATCCACCCCACACACGAAGCAAGTGCAGCGACACCAGTGATGGATTCACCCCCACAAAAATGTCAGGGCATGGAAAACACGACTGGAGAGATTGAGGGGGGAAGGAACCGAGTTTCAGGAGATATTGCACTTATCTGGCCTGACCTGTTGAGCAGCATCAAGCCTGTGATGCAGCAGATTTCACCAAATAAGTCTTTTAACACAAATCTCATGGGATTTGGAAAAAAAATAAACCACAAAATAACAGGGATGCATCACCAAGCCAGCTGAACTCTGGTTTCCCACCTAACTGAGGAAAGAAAATAACTGAGCTGTGATAATATTCTACATCACCCACAGAAGTTCATAAAAGTTACAGCTTCTCTGAAATAAAAGGAGTTTGCGTGTGAAACGACCTGAACAGAAGCTGAGTGCTGAGTTCTGCCTTGGAAAAATAAAGCAAAATTGTTTTCCAGGACAACAGCAGGAGAAATGCTCCATCCCCAGTGCTCCCCGTGGGCAGGTGGAGCTCCTTGGAGCACTGGTGTGATCACACCAGGAATCTCCTGCCTGCCTGGACCTGCCAACACCTGCACTGCCCACCTTGCACAGCAGGAACCAGCAGAAACATCCATCCCAAAAGCACCCGAGTGAGAATTGACGTTATTTGAACCAATGTGCAAAGCACAAAATGTGCAAACACACAGCCAAGATCCCTAAAGCTGCACAGCAAGCTGCTCCCAGAACTCCCAGCTCCAGCCTGGATCCACCTGAGCCTGACACAGGAGCAGTGGGGAGCAAGGGTTCAGTTCACTTTTCTGAATTATCACCTCCAGAAAATAACAGATCCTGGAATGACTGGTCCGTGACCTAACCAACCACTACATGATTAATAGAGATGAAAGCAGCTCTCTCTCATCGAACCTGCTCAAAGCAGGATGAGCCCTGGCCTCTCACCAAAGGTCTTCGAGAAGTGAATCATGCTCCAATGTGTCCTCGTTCACCTGGTTTGTCTTTTTTTCCCCTGTATTTTCTTTTTCAGTCCCCTGCAATTATTAGAAGTGTCTTATAATGGAACAGCACTGGCACAGATTCCCAGAGAAGCTGTGGCTGCCCCTGGATCCCTGGCAGTGCCCAAGGCCAGGTTGGACACTGGGGCTTGGAGCAGCCTGGGACAGTGGGAGGTGTCCCTGCCCATGGCAGGGGTGGCACTGGATGGGCTTTAATTCCAATCCAAACCCTCCTGTCCCTGCTCTGTTACTGGAACAGACAGGGAGGGAACGAGCCCAAGCCCAGGAGAGGAGTCTGACATTTCCTGGTTTCACCTGCATTTACATCAGACCTTCAGATATCAACTCACTGACTTCAGGCAAGGAGAAACCCAACCCTACAAACATCTCCCCCCTTGGTACCTGTTCCAGGGTTGCTCAGATCCCAGGCAGTGATACAGATCCAAACTGAGGAACATCTGACCTCTTACTCACTCCCAGACAGATTTGCCCAAGGCAACCTTGGTGCAGAGTCACAGTAAGCTACTAATGCAAAGATAAAGACCATAATACTCAGTCAAGCAGAGGAAAATTCCAGCCACGGAGGTCCAGTCCCCTCCTTTTTGCAATTTGAAGTCTGAGTCTACATCCTGCTCAGTGCCAAGTCTGTGCTACTGTCACTGGAGCCACCTGAACATCCCAGCCACGTCCTCTGAAAAGCACAGGCTGCTGCATTATTAATGCATGGACAATAAAAACAGTGTGTGCCTTCCTTGTATTTATTAATTTGCTGTTGTTCTGTAATCACTGACTAACATTTGTCTCAGGAGTGCCTTTTAGCTGAGGTACCCCAGTAGCTGCAGAGGCTCCTGGCAGGCTGTGAGCAGCAGCACGTCCCTCTCATGGCCTGCTCCTGTCCCAGCCCAGCCGTGTTTATACGGACTGCAAGGGGCTCACAATCCCTTCATGCTGGCACCAATTACTCAGGGATGAGTCACACAGAAGAACAGTGCCCAGTGGGGTCAGTCAGCCTTTGTGCAGCCCAGCCTGCTCAGAACCCATGGACACGCCTGGCTGAGCAGCAGCCAAGGGGGCAGATGTGGCTGAGGCTCCCCCAGCACTGCAGCTGCATGTGGTGATTGTTATCAGAGCACAAAGCACCCCAAAAAGGCACAGACTGTGTCAGCAGGGCCTCGGCTGCCAGCCCAGCGCTGTACCAGGGGCCCATGGCACAGTCAGGGCATTCCAAATTCCCTGAGCAGACACTGATACAGAGGGCAGGGATGGATGGGATATTGGGAAGGAATTGTTCCCTGGGAGGGTGAGCAGGCCCTGGCACAGGGTGCCCAGAGCAGCTGGGGCTGCCCCTGGATCCCTGGCAGTGCCCAAGGCCAGGCTGGACATTGGGGCTTGGAGCAGCCTGGGACAGTGGGAGGTGTCCCTGCCATGGCAGGGGTGGCACTGGATGGGCTTTGAGGTTCCATCCAACCCAACCCATTCTGGGGTTCCATGACTGGCAATAAATTTTGACAAGATTATGATCCAGCCGTCCCCCAGTCTCTACCACCCCCCCAATAGGATGTGCCTGGGGGTTCCAGCACAGCTGCTTCCCCTCGAGCTTCCCAAGCCTCCAGCGGCTGCCCTGGGCTCCCGTGGGTCACACACGTGGAGAAGGAGCAGCCCAGCAAAGCTGGGATGTGTGCCCAGCCCTGCTTCATGGAGAGCAGCATCCCTGCTTTGCATATCTGTAAAACCAGATTAAATACTGCTTAGTCATTTCCAGCAGCCATGGGAGAAGTGACCCAGAAATTAGCTGGAAAACATGACATGTATTCATCGTTGCTTCTGCTGCCAGACATGGGTGAAACAGCTACCAGTGAAGAAAAAAGAAAACAAAAAGATTAATTTCTCCCTCCATTGCTCTCCTTCACTTTCTAACATGAGTTTCTTTCACATCTTAAGACACTAGAAGTTGTTTTGCAGAATTAAACACACACATGCAACAGCAACTCTTCTGTTGTGGTCCTGGAATCCCCAAAACCATCCAGGACTTGCTCACATGGCAAAATTTCAAATCCTAATTCTGTCAATTATGAAATGAAACTACCTCAATTCAGCCTTTTATATAAACACTCACTCAGAACAAGGCTGGATCAGGCTTAATCCACTTCCAGAGTGAACTTAACCAAACCTCAGTCAGCTCTCCCACACAAAGAGCCAATGTGGTTTAATTATCTGACCCAGGATTAATTATTACCTGTAAATTGTGTTTTAGTCTGAGCCCATCCCCTGGAACAGGCAACAGTGAGGGGTTATTTTATTTTAATGCAAACACCCCCAAATTCAGCCAAGACCCAAAAAAACCCCCTTGGAGCATCCAAGTCAGTTCATTTTAACATTTCTTCACTCAGTTATATTTCCAGACAGAAAGACCCAGTAGGAGCATATTTAATCTGAGCAGCATCTTGCGATGATTTATGTTAATTGATATTTAATGGGGTAATTTTAGCCTGGTGCCATTAGCTTTGAAACCTGAGAGATTAGAAAGATCTTACAGTGGAGCTTCTCCGTGCAGAGAAAATTGTGAAGGCAGAAATGCTGAAGTCTCTAGAAAACATTCAGCCAGATCCTCTGCAAAGTGGATGAACAGAGATCCTTAAGAGGCAACATCTTGGGAATTCCTCCTCCTTGCCCTGGACTGGTGGGGAGATGGGGTGGGGGGAGAGCAGCACAAACATGGGAAAGGGAGGGAGCATCTCTGAGCACAGAAATAGAAACCCAAGGGGTGTAGGGAATGAGCTCATCACATCCCAGCATGGCAACTGTCAGAGGAGTCACAGAATCACAGAAACCTGAGAAATAAACCAATCTGGGAACACTGAAATCGCATTTTTAACTTTCTTCTCCCTCAGAGCAAAAGGAGTCAGTAAATCAGATGCTACAGGTCCTTGCAGCCTGGGAGACCTTCACAGCAGAACAACCCCTGGACAGCAATTCACTTTAAGAATCCCCTGTTACTTTGATAATTATTCCACCTTACACCATTTAAAACCTAGCTGAGATGGGTAACCACATCTTTCAGTACCAACTCAAAGGCACATTTTCCTGCTGTGCAGGTGCTCTGGGGCTGGAGCAGCCATCCAAAGGGTTTGCTCCTTCCTTTAGGAAAGGAGAGGTCACTGGAATCTCTTCTTCCTTGTTTTCCCCTTCCCTGTGTCAGGATCATCCTGATCTTTTGTATTTCATAATGACAAACCCTTCCCTCTTCTTTCCCTAACAAGGCTGGTTATTTCAAACACTTTTAAGTACATTCCTTTGATTTGTAAATTAATATTCTCCAGGCAGGGAAAAAAAATAGGACAAAAATAGGACCTGCTGTAATGCAGGCTGATCTTGTTGTTTACTGCTCATTATTTGCACCCGGGGTGCCTATGTAGGGCACACAGGTCCCGTCCCTTTGGGTGCACCTGTCCCAGCCCAGGGAGCTGGCAGGGCCACCAGGGCTCTCCCAACAGGAGCGAGGCCGACACATTTCCCAAACTCGGGTTTCACAGCCAACATCTCGTAATCTCCTTAGAGATGCACACCTGATCCTGCCAGAATCACCTGGGTGCTCCCAATGCCAGCCCCCAGCCCCTCAGACGATGGCAGGGGGCACAGAGCAGGAGTGGGGAGCAGGCCCTGGCAGCACCAGCTCCGCCTGGAGCTCTGCCCTTGCAGGGTGGAACGGAGCCGCAGCGATGCTTGGCTGGCTCACTGCTGAAGGCAACGGAGCTGAAGCGCTGCTTAGGGCAGCCAAAAGCCTGGCTGGCAGAGGAGCTCGGCAGCCAGGGCACCCCGCGGGCCCTGGCACTGGGGGAGCTGGCTGAGGCCCTGCCAGCCCAGCTGGCACAGCCCGCGCCCTGCACACCTTGCTCGGAAAGGAACGTACTCTGGGCAGCAGCAAGCCAACACCACTGCTCAAGCAAACACAAGTGGTTTTCAACAAAATCTGCCCCCAACTCGCTTTGAGGACAGAAGGGCCCAAAGGAGGCACATCTCTGCCTTCCCCTGCTGCTGCTGGGCTATGCTTGAGCATGAACCCATCCATCCATCCATCCCATTTCCCAGCCTGGACAAGCAGCTGAGCTGAGGATCCAGCCCAGCACCTTCCCCTGGAGAGGTGGGAGCAGCACAGCAGCAGCCCAGCGTCCTCACTGGGGGCATCAACCCAAATCCTCAGGAGGGCTGAAAGGGAAAAAAGGACAAGAGCATCCCTGATGTTCCTCTCCAGGACCACCTCAGCTCATTTTTAGCCTCCTTGGAAAGATTCGTGACCTGCCCAGCACACCCCAAACAGCCCCTTTTCCACCTGGGAGGAGTCACCAGCTGGCCCTCAGCCCCACTGACCTCTTCCCTCAGAACAAAAACTCTCTCTGTGTCACAACAATTCATTCCTATTTTTTCTCAACCAGCACAGATTTATCTGAATTATCACATCACTCATGGAAAACAAAGATACTGTCATGAAATGCAGATTTGAAGGAGAAAGGCATTCTGTGGATGAGGGAGGAATCCATGACCTGACAGAAGTCCCAACTCAATGCCCTCCTTGTAGGGAAACACCCAATGCCTCATTTCTGATCAATTGTACTTTCAAGTCAATTTCTTATTTATGGGTGACTGAGAAAACACTTGAGCTGGCAAAATAATTCACATTTGTTCGCGCAGACAAAACCAAATTTAATAATGCAGCCCTTTTTTAAAATAAACAAAGTCATGCATTACAAGAAGTGCATTTAGAGTCATTCTCTGTAGAAAATTCACAGCATGAACTCCAAAGTGCTGCTTTCCCTCCTCTGAAGTGAAAACCTTTTCCAATGTGTATGCAATACACTTCATACTCCACTAATAAAATAAGCAGCACCTGGATTTCTGTTGCTTCTACAAATTTAAATTCATTAATGGCAAAAGTTCTACTCAGCTGCCGAGACCCAGAGCAAGGTCCTGGCAAAGCCTCACATCAGTGAGCAGGAGATGACTAAAAATTCCTTCTTCCAATCCAAGGGGCTGTTAACAGATTTGTGGGGTCTGAGGATCTGGAGGGCAAAGATGGTAATTACTGGGGACAAAGTCAGGCCTCAGACACTTCACAGCAGGAGAGAAACATTCCTTGGGAACTTTGAACCATGTAAAAGCACTGGCAGTACCCCTGGAGAGGAAAGCTAAAGGGTTTTTTTCTTGAAATAACATGCTGAGATTCAATTCAAAGAACAAATTCCAAAAGCACAGACATTACAACAGCTGAAAACCCATCTTGCACCAGCAACAACCACCCCAGACCAGCTGGACTCATTCTTTCCTGCACCAAGGACATTCCTTCCCCTAAACTGCTCTTCCCCTCTCACCACTTCCCCCACCCCTCTCCTCTCTCATTTATCCCCTCCCTCATTAGCCCCCTAATTGAGCCCACCCCTGTCATGACTGCCCCACTCAGCTCCATTCCCCAGCTGCCTTTCTGTGCTCCCTCCCTGGACACGCTGGGGCTGCCTGGGGACATTGCTATGTCTCCCTTCCCTTCCCTTCCCTTCCCTTCCCTTCCCTTCCCTTCCCTTCCCTTCCCTTATTTCCTCCTATACTGGTATTTTGAACCTTTCAGTTTGAAGCCCAGTTTTGTCAGTAAACACCAACAGGTGATCAAGAAGTCCCATTACTCGTTATCCCAACACAAGGACCTGGCACCAGGCATCCCAACATGCTGGGAAAACAAGCAGGAGCTGCTGTCACAACCCACTGCTCCTCCAAGGAGAAAACTTCTGCTCCAGAGATGCTGGGAGCCTGCCAAGGAGAACAGGGCAAGGATATCAAGCCTTGGTAACAAGGAAGGAGGAAAAGAAAGCGTCCCCACATCCAGCTGGGGAAGGATGTTGTGTGGCTCTCCCAGGGATTCCCACTCTGGAAGTTCCCTCCCAGCTTGTCTGAGCCGCAGGAGGCGATTCCCTTAATCTGCTCTCCTCTCCGAGTTCCATCTGCAGGAGGCAGATAACGCATCTTGCCCAATCCCTTTGTTTTTCCTTCTTACCCGGGAATCCTTCAGCGCAGGGACGGGCCCATTGTGTCCCTAAAGCCCCGAACAATGGGGTTGGGTTCCAGTCAAACGAAACCCCCCAAACCACCGCCCACAAACCCCAACCCAGCTGGCACCAAACCAGAAGGGTGCCTGTTCCCCTCAGAACAAACTCTCAGATGCTGCTGTTTACCTTCCCTGTGCTCCAGGAAAATGGCTCAAGATTTATTTTTGTGCTTCCTTATGAATTTCAGACCCCAAACCTGGTAATGTTGCAATCACATACAATCATTCATTTATATATATATATTTATTTTCTAATATATTTTATGTGTGCCCTGAATTTAATTTTGTCCCAAAATGCCCTTATGGGATTTGCACTGTTATTTTAATAGTCCTAATTTTAAATTCATTTAAATGCATTTATGCACCTTTAGACTGAACTCATTCAGGCATTTACACCACAGTAATGAATTGTAGGACAGCAGTGTAGGCACAGAAATTCTCTCCTTCTGTAGAGTTTGTATTTCTAAATTCAATCGTGGGGTTCACTGGCATGCAAAGAGTCCAGGGACCTTTGTTAAGCGACGACATTTAACAATAAATGTTTGAGTAGATGCACATTGAGAAAGTCTCTCCTATTTGAATGTCAGAAAATTAGAAATATTCTAATGAATTCCATTTTTCACATCTCTCATCAAAGCCTTTGTAAAAAAGGTCACTATCTTCACTTGTTATTTTAAAAAGCCTCCTCCAATTTGCATTCCTGCCATAATTAGACGGAAAGTTCCCACAGCACCGCACCACAACAATCCGGGGGGACTCCTCTTCCTCCTGATTGTCAACCAATTTCAGCATCCAAAGGCAAAAATGATGAATTTCAGAGACATAATGAGGCTGATGGTCACAGTCAACATTATATAAAATATTTACATTTCATGCTTTCTCTGAACTGGGAGCTCCCTGAAGTCTAGCAGCCTGAATATGCTGAGATGAATTATTATTTTATTGACATTTTCAAACTACTCCTCTTCTTTATTTTTCTCCTTTAGACAAAACTCCTTCAAGCCCCTTTGCTGGATCTGACCCACATTTCAAAGAGGTTCCACTCTGCTGCTTTTGCTGTGGTGACTCCCAGCTGCAGGAGCTCGCTCACAGCCACGTTTTTCATCTCCTTATTGCTCATTCAGGTTTCATCCCAGCCCCAAGAATCCGGGAGCTGTTGGATCCCAGGGATCTTTGATGGCTCTGGTAACGCTGCCTTAATGCAAAATAACAACCAGGGCAGGGCTGTCCCCAGCCTGGCAGCTCCAGGGGTGCAGAGCCTGCCCTGGGGGTGCTGCTTTCTGGGAACACGGGATGCAGGTGAGGATGCAGATGGAGCAGCCAGGTAGAGCCAGAGGAAGGAGCCCACAGTTACCTGGGTCAAACCATGGAGTTCTGGGAATGAGCAGTGCCAGTGCCATGGGCTCAGCCTGTCCTTGCTGAGGGATGGGATACGGGCACATGCCCAGCCTGCTCCTGCTGGGAGCACCTCAGTCCCACCCACATGGGAGCATTTGCTGCTTACTACAAACAAAATCCGCCTCCAGCCCTGTTTGAAGCAGCCCAGAGCAGCTGGGGCTGCCCCTGGCAGTGTCCAAGGCCAGGCTGGACATTGGGGCTTGGAGCAGCCTGGGACAGTGGGAGGTGTCCCTGCCCATGGCAGGGGTGGCACTGGGTGGGATTTATGGTCCCTCCCAACCCAAACCATCCCATGGTTCTGAGATCTCTTTCCCTGTAACTTCCAAAAGGCTCCAGCCCTGCTGGGCTCCTGTAGCAGCCCTGCAAGGCCTCATGGAGGGTTTCTTGTGATTACCAAGAAATCAAGCCCTGAAAAATAACTCCCAGACATTCCATCTGCATTTAAAAGTCAAGTTCAATCTTCCCTTATTACAGCTGCAAAACCCCTCTCTACCTAATGCAGATAAAGTAACAAAGCTGCACTTCCAGTGATTGGAACTAAATGCAGTTAACCTTAAAAAGTCACTTTTACAAACAGAGCAGATTTATCTGGATTTAAATTTTAGTTCTTGTGCAAAGGCTTAAGAACGGGTTCCTCCCCATTATTCAATTTAACAATAATAATAAAAACCTCCATGACAACTATAACAAAAAGACTCTGATAAAGCCTGAAACCTTTTTGATAATGAAACATCCAATTTCCCTGGTTGAAGTACAATTCCCCTGGGAACATTTTAAAAAAGATATAGAAGAACTGTTGTCTCCCAATTGTTAATGTAAAGAACCACGTGTGAGAACAGCACATGGGAAAAAAATCAACTTTGAGAAAAGCTAAAGAAAAAATCATGGGTGGGAGAGACGAGACAACTGAACTGCAGTGTCTCATGAGGGCAATTCCAGAGGCAATAACATGGGAGAGCTGGGAAGGGTTCCCAGGCTGGGCTCAGGTTGGGTTTCCCCCCGAGGGGGAGATGCGGTGCCACCTGGGCTGTGCTGGGGTGCAGATCCCTCTCCAGACCTGGCACTGCTGCTCTGCTCCTGCTGCATCCCAGAGCCTCCCAGCACCTCCCTGCGTTCTAAACAAGTCCATAATCACCTATCCCTAACCTAATGTCCCTTTAAGGACGTTCATTAAGAGCAGATGAACTGACGAACAAGGACCAGCAACACACATTAACTGAGGCTGCTCCTCCCCTCGCTCAGCTCCAGCCCTAATCTCCTAAATGTTCACATCAATACCTTATCACCACAATGCCAGGGAGGAATTAATGCACGGAGAGGATGGCAAACTCTGGGAAGAGGATCAAGCACTTGGGATGCCAAAATAACCAGCCAAGAGGCTGGATTAGGGAATAAACACAAGAGAGGGTTGGGAAGTGCCAAACCACCCACGGGATGGGGGCACAGGCCCCAGCTGAGATCGGGCATGGTCTCCAGCACAGGGAATTATCTTTCCATGCTTTACTTCATGCAGCACACAAGTATCACTTTTTACCACTTAAGGTTTTATTCATCAGCTTTTTGTATCAATGAGTATTTTTACATCAGAGAGCAGGAAACCTCTTTACTTTTAACGTGTCTCCCTTCACTTCTCAAAGCACCAAAATGAATGGATATTTTAAAATTGCCTATAAAATATACGGTTCACAAGCTTAGGTTCTTTCCTTGACTGGAGAAAGGCATGGGAAATGTCCTGAGCATCTCAGAGCACATTTTACTGCTGTAGTATTTGTGTGACTTTAAATGTCCCAGCTCCTGTAGCCAGGAGTTACCATGAGAACCTCCACTCTTATTAAAATAACTGTTCAACCACGGGTTTGTGTTTTGGGGTTTGAGGCAGGTCTATGTCTGCAAGGTTTTAAGAAGTTTGTATTTTAAAGTATTTTTTTTCTATCAGGGTAGGGGGCTTTTTAACAAAAAATGCCAGTTCTCGAAGTCCAAAAAGTGGGATCACCTCTGAAATCAAGCACATGGTCCCATTCCTCCCTTTTCCTGGATCTCTCTATTTGTGGCTTTTGGCTGCTGTCTCCCAGGACCTCAGAGGTGCTGCTGGTCACAGTCACCAGCCAGGCTGTGATCTCCAATCCCCAGAATTATGTTCCTGTCAGCAAGGTGTGAATTTGAAATCCCATTTGAAGAGACAGAATGATAAAGTGCGAAGTGGGAGGGGGAAATCAACTCATTAACCTGAGAAATTCATTCTAACACAAAGAAAACCCAATAATACTGGGATATATTTGTCTGCTCTCGGGATCCATCCCAGCAATGCCCAAAATCCTGCTGGGCTGGGTTTTGGCTCAGCAGTTCAAGTTGACATCAGTGAGCTAGGCCTAAGAGGCTCCAGCACAAGGCTCTGTGAAGCTGCTCGAGCAGGACTTTCCTGCTGCCACGGCGGGATCAGGTTTGTCAGGCAGACATTAAAGATCTCATTGATCCCCTTTGTACTGCCAGGGAAAGGCTCTAATCCTCGGCCAGGTGTGGGATTCTCTCAGCTCTGCTCAGCCTCTTTTGGCTCCTGTCCAGGGCCAGGCCCAGCAGAGATTCTGTTCTGACAGAGCACAAACCAGATTTCACCTCAAGCATTCCCGGATCCTGTTCCCTTGATGCTGTTGGCAACACCAGCACATCCACCTGACCAAACCCAACATTATTTCATTGCCAAAATACTGGGCACATTCTCCCCATCCCCTGGGACTCCCCAGCCAGGGGATGGGACTGGAAACTCAGCAATGCTGGCAGCCAGAGATAATGCCTGTGAAAAGCGGGCAGGGTTCTCTTGTGCAGGAGGAGACACTTTATTAACACTGCCAGAAGTCTAACAGAATTTCTCTTTCCAAAGCTCTGGATGAAAATGTGGGGCTGGTTATTTCCAGGTAGACTTTGTGTTTGTCTCTGAAAGAATACAAGAGAAACCTCGAGGTAATGGCCCTGCCATTGTGCTGACAAATCCATGCCAGGCAAAACCCAGCTCTTTATGCACTGTCACTACAATAATTTGTATATTTTTACTGTTATATTGGCAGGTAGAAGCCCTGGTTGAGGTCAAACCCTTCCTGGTCATCTTTCCCAACACAAATCCTTAGCATAGTCCTCATGGTGAAGGATTTATACATGGCACCCGAATTCTGCTGAGTTACACCCATTTCTATGGCAGGATGTATTTTATGGATCAAAAAACCCCAAACAATGTCTTCCAAATATATCTCTTGTATCTGTGACGCCCGAAATGAGGATGAGCAGCATGGCTTTAAAATAAAACGGGAAGGGCTCTGTGGGTTTGGCATCTGCCAAAGGATTCAGGTTCAATAGCACAGACACCACTTTGCCAACTGTTAAGGAAAACAGATTCCAGTTGTACCACATTTTGCTTGATTTATGTGAGCACTGGGAGAAGGATGAGGGGGAAAAAATAACCTGGAAAGCAAAAAAAATTTTTTTTTACCTTGTTTTGCTGTTCTGCTCATGAACCTGCCAAGTCTGAGAGGCTGCAGGAGCTCTCCCACGGCTGAGCACTGGCACAGCCAGACCCTGCTCCTGGGGATCTGCTGCACATCCCTGGGCCAGCACCCACGGAGGATCCCTGGGCACTGAGAAGCCACTGGGCTGTCCCTGGGTACCAGCAGGGTCTGTGGGGATGCTGGGATTCATTTGGGAAGCTCATGGGACTGAGAGCAAGGAGTAGGATAAAAATCAGATAAAAATCACCTCTCTGCGTCCCTGGGCTTACACCAAGCAGTCACCTGCTGCAGGCAGGAGTCAGGTCAGGTATTGCTTTTGGAAATCCAGGATTATCTAATCCAGGCCTGACAGATTTCCTAGGATACGAGATTTTGCAATATAAGGCAAGTTCTAGAGCAGCCCTGGGTTTGCAGTTGGTTCCCCAGCACCTCCAGGAGAAGCAGCAGCCGGCCGGGCACCAGCAGCCCCTCATGGCACCCAGACAAGTCTGAGAAGTTCTCTGTCCAAATTAAGAATCAAAATAACTTTGCAAAGGGGGTCAGGAGGGAGCAGTCCCGGTGCTCCCACCTGCAGCTCGCAGCCCTCCATTCCCAGCACAGCCTGAGCCCATTAGGGCCAGTTCCATCTCTGCAAGTGCTGCCTCTCCCTGCCAGGCCATTTGCTCCCTGCTTTCTATTTTTAAAATCGCTGTAGCTCCTGAGAGTGTTTTGTTCTGTGCAGTGACAGGCTGTCACTTCCCCAAACCTGCCCCTTCCCTGTGCTCAGCATCCCAGGGAATCACCCAGCACTTGGATACTTCCCTTCCAGGCTCCCTGCAAGGCAAGAGGGAGCTCTGCAGTGCAGCCACTGGGTCCTGGAATTATTTGGGTTGGGAAGGAATTAAAGCCCATCCAGTGCCGCCCCTGCCATGGGCAGGGACACCTCCCACTGTCCCAGGCTGCTCCAAGCCCCAGTGTCCAGCCTGGCCTTGGGCACTGCCAGGGATCCAGGGGCAGCCACAGCTGCTCTGGGAAGAGGGAGAAGCACACACAGCACACACGTTCATTGCTAAAAAATTCATCGTGAGAAAGCAGCAAAGGGCAGAACAAAGCAGTATTTATCAGTAAAGCATAGCCTGCAGTCTGCCCCATCATCTGCTGCACAGAGGTCCCACAAATCAGCGACTCTGCCCCAAGGAACTGTTGGTATTTGTAATAAACTGCTGCAACTTCTTCCTAGTTTAGAAACATCTCAGCTCCTCCTGCAGCCTGTCCTTGCTGACACACAAAGTGCCCTGTTCGGGGTCAGAGGAACCCCAGATCCACCCCAAAGGCTGCACTTGATCCTGGAGGTCTTTTCCAACCTCAGTGATTCCATGATTCCAAGGAACGGCCCCACCCCAGTTCTGCACGTGGTGTTGAGCAGAGTTTGGAGCCAGGCTCAGCTCCTGGGTTCTGATACTCAGGAAGGAGCCATTACACATTTAAATCTGAACTTCAGGGCTCCAGCAGAGGTGCACACCCAGGAACACCCCGGGCTGTGCTTCCATGCCCACATTTCTCCGAGCAGAGCCATGGGAGGCACAGCTGAGGAAGCACCAGCAGCGTTTCACTGCCAGATGGAGCAGCACAAGCTTGGCTGGGCTCAAGCAGGACATTTCACAGATGAGTTCTCAGCCCCATTCCTCGATGCTTTTGTGCTCAGAGTTATTTCATTCTCTTCTGAAATGCAAGGAGGTTCTTCCTGAGAAAATAAGCATGGGGGGGGGAGGCTTTTTTTAACAACAGCTCGGTTCCCCAGCAAAATAAACTTTTCACAGGTGGGAAAATCTGTATTTGGGATTTATTTCATTTCTTCATGGATTGAATGCTCTTCACAGTTTACCATGTCACTAAAATATTCCTGAAGAAGGAAAGTGGCTTTCCCAGGGACTCCAGTACCTCTGCTCTGCTCCTGTCTCACACTGAGGCTGTTGGGGATCCTGGTGTGTTACAGGACTTGTGCAGCTGCCCTGGGCCTCCTCCCTAGGGCTGGAAAAACCCAGGCCATTCCTCATTTGCAGTTTAGCCAAACAAGAGCAAACGAGCTGTCACTCCCTCAGGGCTGTGCCACCCTGGGCGCTGCAGGCAGATGGAAAATGCATCTTTTTGTGTCAGCTTCCAAAATCCTGTGAAGTGCAAAATCCCTTCACTGGGACGCCAACGTTCTGCTGCACGAGATGTTGTCAAGCACTGGAACAGGCAATGAGCTCCCAGTTCACAGAATCCCAGGATCACTGAGGCTGGAAAAGCCCTCCCAGCCCATGGAATCCAAGCTGTGCCCGATGCCCACCTTGTCCCCAGCCCAGAGCACTGAGTGCCACCTCCAGCCCTTCCTTGGGCACCTCCAGGGATGGGCACTCCAAACCTCCCTGGGCAGCCCCTGCCAATTGTCCATTCCAGTTGTCCAAGGCTTGCTGGGCAATCAAAACACCATTTCCTCGTTTGAAAATCCTCCACTATAGCTGTAGCAGACACATCTCCAAAAGATAATTTCCTTTGCATCACCATCCATAGAAGGGAGTGGGTTGGAAGGGACCTTAAGGATCATCCAGTTACTCGGAGGTTCTCTGCACTGCTGTCAGATAGAAAAACTACAAACCCACAAAAAGTCATTTAATTAATTTTTATTGTCAATATAATTTCTGTGCATTCAAGCCCTGCCACAAAATTACCTGCTTTAAAAATCACTAACCCATCTCTATTAGTGCTGGATTTTATTCCTGCAAAAATAACAACTTCCTGCCAAATCTGAGCTGACAGTTTGTCTTTTTTTTGTAGTTATTCCTGCCATTTTTTATTAAATGGAATTTGGCCTTGATCCTATCCATTAGGACTTGGTTTTGATGGGATCAACATGGGGAACAACTCCAGGCACTCAGTCCTGTCTCTGCCTGGGGAGATACTGTCTGGGCTCTTAGGAGCTGTCATTAAATCCCAGTGGTAAATTGCAGCCATCCATTAGATTTACCTGGATCTTATTATTTCAGCACCAAGCTGGGGGTATCACGAGCTGTTTCTAAACCAGCAAATGCTGTCCCAGGACACCAGGCCACATCCATGGGGAAAAAGGACTCTGCTCTGACACCTGGAGTCAGTCAAGCCAAGCTTTCCTTGCCCATGAACTTACATTAACTAACCTGGGTTTCTCTCAAGATAGCCAAAATAAATGTGCATTTAGAAAGTTCTGATGGACCACAACACATATTTATAAATTTCTTTTCGAAGTAGATTGGTGCCATGTTGATGGCCCCATAAACAGGGGGTGCCATGGGGTGCAGAGAGGGGTCCCAGAGCCCCCCAGTGCTGCACCCCCCACCTGCATCTGATCTGAGATCTCACACCAGGAACCCCAGGGGTGGTTGTGACTGCAAACAGAACCTGCTGCATTCCTGAGGCTCAAATCCTGCACTCACAGAGAGGAAGAACTCCTGCTGTCCCACTGCTCCATCCCTGAGCCTCCTGAGGCCAATCCTGCAAAGGGGCAGATTCCTCCTGTGTCACCAGTGCTGTACAAGGCACTGGCACTCAGCCTGTTCTGGGTGCAGAAATACCACATGCATGGAATTATGAGGCTGAGTTTAATGACATGAAACAAATCTCCATTCTGCTGAATGCATAATTAACAGTATTAAAATATTTATGAAATAAGGAATTTATTAGGACATCTGTGGTGTATGGGCTTGCTGTGCTCTACACAAATCCTAAAATGGCAGGAGAGAAAACAAACTTGCAAGGCATCAAACCTGGGCATTTCCACCTGAGACAGCGTAGGGACATAGATCCCTCTGTCCTTGTCATCAAAGATACTGCAGAGAGAGAACTGGAATTTTATTATTTTCTTAATTTGGAAAACCTTTGGTTCTTTAAAGAAGGGCTATTGTGGGAGCAAACTTCTTGTGGGACTTTTGTTGGATTGGTTTTGAACACAAGTAGTCCAGACTGGAAATGCACCACTGAGATGAGATAGAATTTAAAATAACCACGGGTACCCACAGCACTGGAAATGTGGGCTGACACCTTGAGCCTGGCTCATGCAGAGGTGGAGTTCCACAAGTACCACCTCAGTGCACCTTCAGCTCCAAACCTCTGCTTTTTGGATCTATCTTCGAGTATCAAGGGGAGAGCAAAAGTAGGAACATCTCTATTGCATTTGGTGTTGCACTCAAGCCTCAAAGCCTGCTGTGAAAATAGAGCCAGAACAAACCAGGAAAACTTCTAGCAAAGAGGATAAAAGCTGAGTGTTAAGAGGAAAAAAAGGTCTTTTTTGAAGGCTGTAGAACATTCCCCAGAAAGTTTACAGGAGAGCTTAGGCATCTGCTAGGACCAGCCTGGCTCCACGGGTGCCATCCAACGGGAAGGAATTGTTCCCTGTGAGGGTGGGGAGGCCCAGGCACAGGTTCCCACAGAAGCTGTGGCTGCCCCTGGATGCCTGGAAGGAGGCTGAGGGGATGGTACCCGGCCTAAAGATGCCTGAAACTGTCCCAGGGAATGAGCCAGCTCCCTGTCCAGCTTGCTGCCTTCCCACCAACCCCAGCCACTGTTGCAGCATCCAAAGGAAACGCTGGAGAACTGTGCTCAGACAGGTGTGTGTTTCCATCCTGTACCACCTTTACATTTCCTGTCCTGTTTCCATGTGGACATTCATCCAGGGAAAGCTGGGATTGGGGCCTTTGTGCAGGACAGGAATAACTGGCTGCTATAAAGCCACCTGCAGGGACCAACAGCCGCTGTCACAGCAGCCCTGCTGGAACTGGAACTGGGGCTGGGACAGAAGGACGGCTGGTGCAGCTGGCCCTGATAGCCCCTACTGCCACATTATCATCACCTGTCCCACATTCCCAGGGCCAGGGAGTCTTAGAGGTCCTGGAGGGCCGCAGCACCCCTGGACTCCGTGGCCAGACCCCACGGCTCTGGAGCAGTGCTGGGCTGTTGGTGCATCCCTGTGGCAGCCACGGGAATGGGACAGCTCTGACAGAGGGAGCTGAGAGCCGGGTTTGTGTCAGCCACCTGAGGGGAGCCTGGACCTGAGTCATTCTCAGCACAGCTCCAGCCCAGTTCTGGCTTTGTCAGCAGTTGTTTTACCTGCGAGTGAAGAGCTACAACAGCTGTAACAGTGCGAGAGCAGGATCTGAGGGAGAGCTGCGGCAGCAGGGGAGCTCCAGGATCACACCGAGCCGGGTCCAGCTTATCCAGCCTGTGAACTGGCAGCAGCACAGAACTGCAGCAGGGCACTGCCCCTGGGCCACAGCAGCGTGCCAGCTGCCTGGGCTGTGCCCTCCCTGGGACTTCTGTCACCCCCGGCCCTGCCGGCACCGACCCAGCTCTGGCTGCACAGCGACCACGGCCATGGCTGCACAGTGACCAGTGCTGTCCCTGCACAGTGACCACCACCATCCCTGCACAGTGACCACAGCCATGGCTGCGCAGTGACCAGTGCTGTCCCTGCACAGTGACCACCACCATCCCTGCACAGTGACCACGGCCATGGCTGCGCAGTGACCAGTGCTGTCCCTGCACCGTGACCACCACATCCCTGCACAGTGACCACCACCGTCCCTGCACAGTGACCACAGCCATGGCTGCACAGTGACCAGTGCTGTCCCTGCACAGTGACCACAGCCATCCCTGCACAGTGACCAGTGCTGTCCCTGCACAGTGACCACCACCGTCCCTGCACAGTGACCACAGCCATCCCTGCACAGTGACCACGGCCATGGCTGCGCAGTGACCAGTGCTGTCCCTGCACAGTGACCACCACCATCCCTGCACAGTGACCACAGCCATGGCTGCACAGTGACCAGTGCTGTCCCTGCACAGTGACCACAGCCATGGCTGCACAGTGACCACTGCTGTCCCTGCACAGTGACCACGGCCATGGCTGCGCAGTGACCAGTGCTGTCCCTGCACAGTGACCACCACCATCCCTGCACAGTGACCACAGCCATGGCTGCACAGTGACCAGTGCTGTCCCTGCACAGTGACCACAGCCGTCCCTGCACAGTGACCATGGCCGTCCCTGCACAGTGACCAGTGCTGTCCCTGCACAGTGACCACCACCATCCCTGCACAGTGACCATGGCCGTCCCTGCACAGTGACCAGTGCTGTCCCTGCACAGTGACCACCACCATCCCTGCACAGTGACCATGGCCGTCCCTGCACAGTGACCAGTGCTGTCCCTGCACAGTGACCACCACCATCCCTGCACAGTGACCATGGCCGTCCCTGCACAGTGACCAGTGCTGTCCCTGCACAGTGACCGCTCTCAGCTCCCTGCCCTTGCCCCTGCCTTTGATCCATGAGCAGCCTCTGGGCACAGACCAAGGTGGCCGGAGCATGGCCAGGAGCTGCCCCAAAGGGAGGAGCCACCACAGCCCATCCCCTGTGCCCACGCTGGGCTCCAGCTGCTGTCAGGGGGTGACCTGAGGCTCTGCTGGTGTGACAGAGGAGAGCTGTTCCCACAGAGCATCCTCCTGCCAGCATCCTCTCACCCTGCACAGCCACACACCAACCTCTCCATGCTCTGCCCTGTTTTCCATCAGTTTCGGCCTCTCCTCCCTTCTCTCACTCCCCACACAGGAGCAGCCAAGCACAAACACAACCTGTTGCTGGTGCTGCTAAAGCCTCTGAGGTGGCTCAGTATTCCTATACCACATCTTTTCTCTATGTATCACCCATGATTGATTGTTCTGAGCCCTAACATCATCCTAATGTGAGACAGGCAGGATCCAAAAGCCAAACAGGCAGGTGACAGGGCTGTCACACAGGGACACAGAGGTGCTCCATCCTCTCCTCACCCAGCACAGCCCCACACTGGAGCCTGCTCTCCCCTTCCCAGCCCAATCCCTGAGCAAGACCTTAAAGAAACAGCTCACATTTACAACATAAGCATATACCGACAGTAATATTTTTGTGTATCTATTTATATATAAAAACACCCACATACACAACCATGCTCAGAGGCATTAAGCAGAACCATTATCAGGATGAAATCTTGTGACCTATGACTGCTCCAAACCCTGCCCTCCACCCCTACAGCTCAGGCAATCCTTTTCCCAAAAACCCAGACCAAAATAGAGCTGTTGGATGTGCCCTGAATGTCAAATCATTGGACCTGCACCACCCAGGCAGTGCAGGGCCTTGGGAAGGAGAGGTCTCCAAGCTTCCTCCTCTTCCCAGTGTCAGTCAGAGGCCAGGGAGCCCAAGTGCTTCACCAATCCCAAGGCACAGAGAGCTGATCTCCAGTCAGGAGCACGTCCCAGGGCTTTGGGAACACTTGCCAAGCTCATTTAGAAGGACTGGGAAGGGAGGCACTGACCGGCGGCACCGTCAGCCGAGGGATAAGAGAATGCCCAGCACTCACACAGCATCTTAATGCTCTCCAGATCCCAAATGACACAGCAAAAGTGTCCTCAGCACCACGGCCTCAGCCAAGGGACCTTGGGCAGCACTGCTGGGCTCTCTGTCAGCCAGGGGCGCTTTGTCCCCACAGAGGGAGTGAGATCCCTGTGGGAGGGTCTGGTGTGCTCGGGGTGCCCCATCCTGCACCTCACACTGGCTCTGCTGCAAAAGGCTTTGCTCCAAAACACAGCCCATGGAGCTGGACACCCCCTGCACCCGACCCAGCATGCCCTGAACTGCCAAAATACTGGTCACACACACCCCATGGTGGCCCTGGGGACACGGGGACGTCAAAAAGCTCCAGCCCACCCCGACACCAATTGCTGTCAGAGTCTCTGCTCCTGGTGCAGCCCCTGGGGCTGGAGAGCTCTGCAAGCTCTGAGGGCTGGGCTCACTCCAGCCGGGGGAAGCACGAGGGGACTGCCCAGGAAGGACCTGTGGCCTCACGTGGGGCAGGGCCACCACCTTTTCCTGGTCCAGAATAGGACCAGGCTTTATTCCCATTAAATTGGTGATGGTTCAGAACAACTGCACTGCCTTCAGCAAAAGGGCCTGGTAGGACCTCGTGAATCATCAGTAACAAGCAAAGCTTTGGAAATCCTTGTTCTCCTTTAGATTTCTCTCTGCCTGGGTACCCTCTCCACCACACTAATGACCTGACTATATTGGATTCCATGCTCTCCAAACAGCCTTAATTACATGCTTCGTATCTCCCAACATTATGATAAAATTCATCATAGTCCAACGTCTGGGACAGTCAGCATTGTCACTCATTGAGATTAATTTGAATATGACTATAAATAGAAATAACAACATCTGATCTTATGAAACAGAGTATTGTGCTGGATGGTTTTAATGCCTCCAAGCAAAACTCATTTAATAGAATAAAATATGGAATAGAGTACATGTAGTTTTGTAATATTACTGTTATGAGATTCCAAAGCAGATCAATAATTCTTTCATAAAAATTAATGCCTTGAAATGATCCCTGCATTTGTCATTCCAGAGAGGTCACCTTATTTTGTTTCAAAGAGTAAATTGGGAATCACACAAGTGAACTTGCTGAATATCTGCTCTCCCCATTCCTGCACCCCTTGTGCCAGCCCCAGTTATCCCTGAATCCTCTGCCCAGCATCCTTCCCTGTCCCTCTCCATGGATGAGCATCCCTCTCCTGGCAGAACCAGTCTCCTTCCAAATGACCCTTTGCAGTCCCTTCTGCCTCAAGAGAGACACTTGAAAACAGATTAAGAGCCAAGATTATTGCTGAAATTGAATTTTGCCTTGTCAAGAAAATGAATTTTACCTCCAAAACACAGCATTCCAGAAAAATACATTCACAGCACCTCCAGCCTCTCATTAGTGACTCCCCATGTGGAATTCTTGAAGTGAGGCTTTTCCTGGCCTTTTATTTATACAGGGAAAATGGGATTCCACATCTCTTCGGTGCAGCCTCACAGCTGAGGCACAGCACATCAGACCTGCGTGGCTCAGGGTGCTCACACTCATTAGGGCCTCACTAACAACAAGTATTGAGAGGCTGCTGAAATGAAAGCTCGTTAAGGAACACAAAACCCCCTTTTTTTTTTAAGAGGAGGCAAAGAATTAAAGTTTGCTGTTTCCTATATTCAGCTTTTTGTTCCATTCTCTATGGGAGAAACTGAAAAATGTGGAGTTCTCCTGAAATGTCTTCTCTGAAATGAATCATTACTCCATTGCCTAAAAACTATTGTCTTGTTTAAAGTGAGGAGAAGAAGATGCAGGAATCATGTCAGGAGTTCACAACAAATTAGCATCCAGAGAAAAATACTGCTGAAGTGTGGCAGTTTTCTTCCCAACCTCTGTGAGAGCCCAGGTATGTTCCACCAATTAAACTTCCTCATGGGGGCAAAGTCAGCAGGAGGGGCTCAACACGAGGCTTTGGAATGAAAATTCTATCCCATGGGATGGGCCTATATCCCACATTCCTTCAGGAAACTTGAACTAAGAGAGGGAGGAACAACCAGTTTGCAGACATTTTCCTGGGAATTAAAGGAGTTTCTAGAAACTGGTCAGATCAACAGCATGAAATTCACTAGAAACCAAACACTCCCAAAGGATCTGTTGGAACCATGGGATCACACATGGTTCTGTACAGCCATTCTCCCACAGCCCTGCCCTTCTTCCCTGTGCCCGAGGGGTATTCCCAGCAGGAGCAGCCTCCAGTGCTCCCCTCCTTCCCTGGAGCAGCTGAGCCCCATCCCCATCCCCATCCCCAGCAGTCCCAGCCCAACAACCTCCCCCGGAGAGCCTGGGAAAAGCGTGTGCATTTTCCGAGAAAAGAGCAGCATCCAACTCAGAGCTGCACTTTTAAGCTCCCTTCCTTTCCAAATAATCTCATTTTTGTGATTACTGTGTCTGGAGCAGAAGGCAGGACTGCAACTGTCATCGGCCTCCTTCGGCAGGAAGGAAAGGCAGCCAACACCCCCAGGGAGATCAGGGATGTTCCAATTTACACTCCCAGTCTCACTGACTCCTTTAGCCCACTTTGCTGCAAAGTTCCCTGGAGGGGCTCAGGAACAGCCTCCTTTGGGCCACAAGAGCCACCCCTGATAAAATCTCACCGGGATTTAGACAAGAACAAAACTATTGCTGATTGATTCTTTCAAATTGCATCCACAGAGGACACGAGCCTGAAGCAGTAATTTGTTTATTATTAAAGCTTGTCATGAGAAGTCTGCAGTTCTAAGGGAGCACAAAAATCAGATTTCCAGCACTAAAAAAGAAATCAGGGTGCTGATATTCCCCATATGGCATGGGTCTACTCCCAGAAAATATGAAACAACCTGGCAATGGTTTTGTCATGGAGTTCCATTTGTAAGGAAAGCTACGACCCTGCAAAGGAACAGCATTTCTTCCAAAGCAAAACCAGCAGCCTAAAAACATCCTGCCTGAAGTCCCCGGTGCATTTGGAAGCAGCTTTCCAAATTATTTCGGTGTTATTTTTAGGAGAGATATTTAATTTATGACCTGCTATTTACTGGTGTGCACTGATAGAATTGTGTTTTGAAGAAGTCCCTGTCTTGGGCACACTTGACTATTGGTGCAGGGCCATCTCCACACTCCACCACCCGAGGCTGATCCCTCCTGTAACCCGAATGCTGCAGCACAGACATGCCCCCAGGGCTGGGCACACACCTGCCCTCCTCCCCAGATTCCTGCCTGAGCAGCCCTTCCCAGCTGGATGGGGATGGGACACAGCCCCGAGGGATGCAGACACAGAGGGCTGTGTCAGTGTAACTCCTGCCAGGGCACTCATCCTGCTGGATGGGATGAAGGTAAAGAACAGCGATGGAAAATACAGAATCCAGCCCGAGGCACCTCCCGCCTCCACCCCTTCCGAGGGAAGCCATGGCCAAGCTGGAGAAGCTCCTGTGCACTCAGACATCCAGCCCTGCTCCACCCTGCCCAGGGTGGGCTCTGCCCTGCTCCTGACCAGGCACTGTTGATGCTCCTCACTCATCAGTTTAACCCAGAAGGTCCCACGAAGTCCCTGGCAGTAGCAGACACTGAACCCGGGGGTGCAGCCTCCCCTCCCTCAGAGCCTGCACTTGCCCAGGGCACATCCATCCCTCCTCAGTTCATTCTGGAACCCTCCTGCCCAGGGCCTGATGAGGCATCTGTCCCCACCAGCAATTCCTGTGCCCACCATCCCCGTGTCCACACATCCTGTGTGACCCAGCAGGAGCAGCGACCACCCCGAAGTCTCAGCTAGGCTCCATCAGCACAAACCCTTCAGCTGGAGAAAGGGAGAGGCAGGGTTACAGCTTCCCTGGGCTCTAGCAGGACTCCATGCCTTCCCCACGCTCCTGGAGGAACCCTCCCACCCCAACTATTCCCATCCCATCCTCTTTTATCCAAGAAGCAACTCAGGGAAAAGTGAGGAGAGAGGTACAAAGCCAGGGGAGGCACTCCGATCACACAGCGAAAACCCCAAGTGTCATGAAGATCCCTCCCACCATTTTTTTCACCCCAGGAAAGCTCCTACAAGACTTCCAGCAGTAATTACATGGATGAACCCCAGCCAGAGGACCCCAGCACTACCTCTCCCTGCTGATCCACCTGTTGGCTTTAGCTGAGGATGTTCCCAGCCCTCTGTGCTGCATTGGGGATGGGTGAGCTGCAGGCAGAGATAACAGAACCTCCCATGCAGAGCGGAAGATGAACAGCCTGGATCGTGCCCCTCCTGGGGAGGAAGTGCCTGAAGCACCAGGAGCTGGCTGAGGAAGCCCTGCTGTGCTCTGGATGGGATATATATATATCTATAAATATACATACACACAGATTTTCTCCCTACATTAAGGCACAGCACAAATACTTCTCTTCCAAGATATTGTCAGAGAAGCAGAGGCTCCAGTAAGATCTCTTTGCAGGGGCTTCCACAGATGGAGAGAGTTTTATATCTACCAGACATGAAGGAAAAGCCAGTTTGGGCATGCAAATAAGCGTTCAAGAGCCATCCTCCCACCCCTCACCCCAGGCAGTAAAACCCACAGCGAGCCCTGAGAAAGAAGCTGGCTGCCACACTCAGGAATTTCAGAGAGTACTGAGGTTAACAAGATTTTTTGTGATTGGTACTTGGTTTTCTTCCTTCCACTAACTTAGAGCTTCTCATCCACCCACACACAATGGCACTTAGTTGTTGAACAGGTCCACTTCTCCTCCTAAAATAGTTCCTTTCTATTTCTCTTTGGCTGAACATGTTCTGAACTGTGTTTTGAAGGAGGAGAGGACAGTAGGGAACAGCTTTATGGCATGGAAGATCTGCTTCAAGGCAGCTCATCCAAGCTGCAAAATATATATTCAGTAAAATCCCTCAGTACAGGCCAGTTCCTGCTTTCTGGATGATTTGGCTAAACTGCAGTTTTGAACAGATGCTTAGTCACAATACATTAAAATATTTAGTTTATATAAATATATCTACATGGACAAACTGCCCAAATATCTTATTTTCTGCCAACTCCATTACGTAACGGATCACCAAAGACCTTGCAGGTATTGTGGCATTATCCAAAGCGCTCCTGATGCCTCAGTTTCCCTTCTGAACTGGATCTGGGTAGGGAGTGCCCAGGACTTGCTTTGGGATGAGAACTGGAGAGGAAGAGCTGCCTCATCCCACCCTGCTGGCTGCTCGAGCCCCGAGCAGCTGCTGAACCAGTACTTGAGCACAACTTCAGCACCGCTCACGTCCCTCCGAGCTGCTGGGCTCATGCAGAACATGAGCTCATCTGGTTTGCAGCCCGGGGAGCTGGAGCAGGAGGGCGCCGGGCACGAGCGGGGCTGGCGCTGCCACACGAGGAGCTGCACGATGGAGCCACAGAAACTGTGGGAGATTCGGCACAGCGCTGAATCCGGCAGCGATGCGTTTGAATCTGCCAAGAGGGGAGGCGAGCAAGGAAAAGAAGCAGCTCCTTGGTGTTCTTTCGGGTAAATGGCCAGGGCAGAGCCCGGCCGGGCAGAGCAAAGGGCAGCGAGGAGCGAGGGCGGCATCGCCCCGCTCGCCTCGGATGCAGCGGCCGGAGATGGCACCAGCAGCCAGATGGGAATGAGGAGGCTCGGCGGCTGCTGACAGCACCGAGTGGATCTGCCGTGAAAACCTCACAAGTTTCCAGCTGGGAAAAGCGGGGGATCTCTCCGCCCGCTGCACAGAAATAAAAAAATCCCTCCACCACCTTCCGCATGCGAAGGCGTAGGACAGGGAGCGAGGAACTCCGCTGCTCACGATGCATCTGGTGGCGCTTCTGTCACTGTCATCGCACCCGCGATCGCAGCCGAGGGGCACCCGGCGCTCGCTGCGGGGCCCGGCGGCTGCAGCAGCGCCCCGGGGAGACATCCCGCCCCCGGGGGACACCCCCACGCCCCGGGCATCCAACGCTGCTCAGAGCCGGACAGATGCCCTCGCACGGACCGGGGGCAGGAGGACGCAACGGGGGTGCCAAGTCTCCGTGCCCCGACACCCACCGAGGTTCGGCGCCGGGGGCGAGAGGGGCGCGATCGCAGCGCAAACAGGGGAGAGGCGAGGAGGGCGAGAACGGGCAGGCGCTGCAGCGCATCTCCCCCGCGCACACACACACGCTTCTTCAATCCTCCGGCTCTGCTCATCCCTCGGCTCCTCCCGGAGCCGCCGGAGCCTGGGGCGGCGCGGAGCGGCTCTCCCGGGCTGCAGCCGCCCCGGTCTCCCCCGTTCCGGCCGGCCGGGCTCGGGAGGGAGCCGGGACCCGATCCGGGCAGGGGCTGTGTGCTGGGGCTGCCCCGTACAGCCCCGACTCCGCCGGAGAAAGCCCCTCCTGACCCCCGCGACCCCGGGCCGGGGCGGCCGCGGCCCCGCCAGCTCTGCCCGCACCGCCGGGATTCCGTGCGCGGAGCCGTCCCAGCCGTGTGCCCGCATCCATCCCCGCCGAGCCATGGCTCTCTCTAACGCAAACCCAGCGCAACCAGCGCCTCTCCTCTTCCTTTTTTTTTTTTTTTTTTTTCCCTCCTTTCCCTCAGGCATTGCTTCGTGCAAATGGGGCGATAAATCCAGAAAGCGCCACGCACCGAGGAGAAGGGAGACGGGGAGGGCGGCGGGGAGGGGAAGCAGCTGCTCCGGAGGGAGGCGGATGGAGCACCTGGAGAGGCACGAGGGGAGCCGGAGCGGCGGAGCCCCGCGGCACGGCCCTACCTGGAACAGCCGGAGGATGTTGGCCACCATAATGGACACGGAACTTCCCGACGCCCCGATCACTCCAACTACTTTCTCCGGCTTGACGAAGACGGGCGGCTCGCCGTTGGTGCACCTCACGTCGGAGGTGTCCTTTTGGATGAGCGCCTGGACGAAGGTGAGGGACTGCTCCAGCGCGTAGGTGTCCCGGGAGCAGGTGTCCAGGATGCGGGCGCCCAGCGTGACGTTGGGCAGCAGGTCCGGATCGCTGTTGATCTGGTCCAGGGCGTAGAGCATCGCCTCCAGCCTGTGGATGCCGTTCTCCTTCTTGATGTCCCCGCAGGGGGAGCCCGGGGGGCCCTTGGCGTGCACGGGGAAGAGGCCGCCCAGGGTGATGTCCCCCTCCAGCCGGATGGAGTGGGGCGCGTACATCTCCTGCCCGCGGGCCGCCTCCCCGAGCAGCAGCTCCAGCAGGCAGCAGGGCAGCTCCAGCAGCGCCAGCAGCCGCAGCACCCTGCCCGGCCGGCCCATGGTGATGCCGCCGCCGCCCCCGGGCGCTGCCCCCGCGCTCCCCGGGGGCCGGGCCGGCCGGGATGGCCGGGGGAGGGCTGCGGGTTCGGCCGCTGCCGCCCGCCCTGCCCTGCCCTGCCGTGCCCGCCGCGCTCCCGGCACCGGCACTGGGGAGCGCGCCGCTGCCGCTGCCGCTTTAAACGGCCGGGGCCGCCCGCCCCCGCCCCGCCCGCCCGCCCCGCCGCCGCCGCTGCGCAGCGCCCGGCGCACCGCCCCGGGCCGGCTCCGGTGGGCACGGGCACGGGGGTGGGCACCACGGGGATGGGGATGGGGACCGGAACCGGGATGGGGATGGAGATGGAACCGGGTGGTCCCGGCCCCTGCGCCCGCCCCGCCGGGTCGGGGTTTACAGGTGCAGCCGGACCCCCGGCGCTGGGGACGCGGGGCTCGGGGCGGCGCGGCTCGGGAGCGCCCGCCAAAGGCGCTGCGTGGGGGATGCTCGCTCAGCCCCACTGGAGAAGCAGCAGCAGCAGCAGCAGCAGCATCTTCCTCCGCCTCGCTCTCCCGGCGGGGAGCGGAGCGCCGCGGGCTCCCCCGCTCGCGGAGCCCGGCAGTGCCACCGCGGGGCTCGGGGACAGCCGGGGACAGCGGGAGCATCCAGCCAGCCCAGGGCATCCAAAGCAGCAATCTGGATTGTGACATGGGAACGAGAACCTCCGCCCGCCGAGGTGGGTGCCAGTGGAGCCGGTGGGGAGGAGGAGGAGTTTGGATGTTGGATGTAACCCCGTACTCCCAAACCCGAATTAATGCAGCTGATCTCGTTCTATTTTAAGATCTCCAGACCCATTTTTCTTCTGCACACCCAGATCTCGAGGATGCTGGAACATCCTGGTTTTGTTCCCTTCACCCCGAAACTGTAGCACCCAAAGGGACACCACCTGTTGCCATTCCCTTCTGACTGGCCAATCCATACCCTGCCACATTCCCAATTCCAGACTAATGCAGGATGCATCTCTCAGATGCTCCCATCAGACCAAGCACATTTTTTGGAGACAACCTTCAACTCCTCCTTCATAAATACCAGACCAGATGTAGCTGCAGTTCATCATTTGGCCCCTAACACACTCTGGGCCAGCAGCACCCCATGTGTCATAACAGCCCAGTCACAGAATCACAGAGTGGTTTGCATTGGAAGGGACCTTAATGATTGTCTCATTCCACCCCCTGCCATGGGCAGGGACACCTCCCACTGTCCCAGGCTGCTCCAAGCCCTGTCCAGCCTGGCCTTGGGCACTGCCAGGGATCCAGGGGCAGCCCACAGCCTCTCTGGGAATCTGTGCCAGGGCCTCCCCACCCTCAAATCACCCACACATCTTAAAAAGGTGATTCCCTTTACATTGGCAGCCACAGAATGGGTTGGGCTGGAAGGGACCCTAAGGACCACCCAGTTCCTCGGAGATTTTCCATAGTGCTCTCAGACTCCCACTCCTCTCCCAGCCAGCAGGGTTCAGCCCAGCTGAAGCAGCACCCATCCCCATGCCTTGCACACACATCCCAACTCCTCACATCACTTCATCTGCTGCACAGTAGGATTTCCTTCCCAGTTCTTCCTTGTTACACCAGCTCCATCCTCTTTTCCATCTCAATGTGCACACTCAGGGAGAGCTCTTTATGCTTATTTACCTCTTGCACACTTAAAGGTCCTCAATCAGAATCTTACCTCTGTTTGTTATTATGAAAGATTCTGACTCTGGAGCCTCAAGTTTGCCTTAAGTGCTCCAGTTCAGAAAGGATGTGGAGATAAATCACTTCTTCTAATAAATCTCACTGTTTTGCAGAAAGTCGCCCCATGATTTTGAAAGCTTCCTGGTTTGTGTTGTTTTTTTTTCCCTTTGGGCAAATCTGCAGTTACTCATATATAATCACATAAACTTCTGTCCTCCCAAAGCCACAGAAAACCCATCTGCTCTCTACTTCATCCTGCTCTTCCTCACACCTTGGTTTACCCAAAGAACCAGTCTCCAGATTCCCTAAGGAGCACAGGGACTGCCACAGCTGATCAAGGCAGACCCAGGGTCCAGCCCAGCCCAGCAGCTTGTCTTGGATTAGGAGCAGAGGTATCAGAAGAAAAGGACAAAGTTTTGCAGTATGCAGATATCTTTAATCTCTTCCTGGTTTTATCTCTTTAAACCCTGAAGCATTGAAGATTATTCTAATTACATTACAAAAATTGATACGGTAATCATTACTCTGGATACTCCTGATATCCATAAAAGTACCCAGTCCCTCTCCCACTCTTGCTGAGGACTTGGCTGCTGTGCTAACAAGGACCACTGGGCATCTCCTGGAAAATCCTGTTTATCAGTTTTCAATTTCCTACCTTTTAAGTTGAACTCTTCAAATTGGCAATACTCTTCCTCTCATTGTACCTGAGCTCCATCCACTCTGTGCTCTGAGCTACCTACACCCAATCTGGCCCTCTCCAACAGGAAGTTAAATATAATAACAGCCTATGCATCTCTCACTGCTGTTTTCCTTGAGAGAGGTATCAGACTGCATGATCTGAAAGGCCTTTTCCAACCAAAATGATTCTGTCATTCTGCGATTTAATTGGGATTGCTGAATACCTGGGGTGAGGCAGCACTGACTAAACCCAGCAGTGAGTGTGTCACACCTGTGCTGAGCCACATCCCCTGTCCCACTGCAGCTAAAGAATTCCTCCCCTCCCCCCCAGCCCAGCCCAGCAGCCACACTCAGAGCATTCAACCAGCAGTTCCTGAGGAAAACTGAGTCATGTCCACTCCAGCCTGAGCCCTGCCACTCTCAGAGCCAGCAGTGTTTCCACGTATGACATGCTCCCAGGAAAGCTGCAGCCGTGATCCTGAACAGCTCAGGAGGGGATGCTGTGCAGTAAAGCAGCATTTTATGTCTTTAATGAGAATATTGACAGAAGCATATGGAAATGGGGAACGTCATTGCAGTGTGACGTTTGTGTTTCACTTCACTGTGAGTCACTCGTGTGCCAGACCCAGCTCCCAGCACAGGAGACTGAACACATTCCTCACCTTCAGCCTTGGGAGCTCTGTCCTCACACCTGCATGGGCTGGAGACCTCCTGGCACACGAGTGAAGCAATTCTGCTTTTCTCACCCAAAGAACGACACTGCAGGGAGCTCAGCACTGGGGTTTGATGCACTGCTACCACTCCAGGTAGGCCCAGGCACCCAGAACCAAAGTCCCACCTGTGTCTCTCCACCCGCAGCACCCTCCCATTGCCTGAGGCTTTGCAATGCTGGGGACACACTCCATGTCCCCTGTGGAGATTTCCTTCACCAAAAAAACTCTAAAAACCACAGAACAAACCAAAAATTCACCAGAAAAATAAACCAAACCCAACAAACAAACCCAACCCAAGCCTATTCTTTTTAGCAAGAGAATTTGTTTAGAAGTAAATGTTGGTTAAACACATCCAAGAGAATATTCACAACCATTTCTTAACTTGCCTGTCAAATAAGATCATGGATTCAGCCAAATTGCTACTGGATAAGCAGACTTTGCCAGGAAGGAAGCAGCCTCGTCGCTGGCATCCTTCGGGGTGTGGCGTGATCTCCATCGCAGGAGGATCTCCTGTCAGAGCTGCTGTATAATTAAACATTGCTTTTATCTGGGCAGCTGGCAGAGCAAACACAAAATCCTGTTACGGCCGACCAGTGGAAGCAGCCCAAAGAGTGATGGAGCAGCAGGAAGGAGGAATAAAACAATCTTTCAAATATTGGAGATGTGGCGGAGGCTGCCGCGCAGGCAGAGGTCAGCTTGGACAACTGTAATGGACGTGGTACAAGCAATTAATTTGTTGGGTGAAGTCAGGCTCGGGAAAGCAGCCAGAGCTCCTGCTTATCTGGTGTTCAGAAAATAATGGATTTTTGGAGCAGAGGCCAGCAAAAAGCTCAGATCCTTAACTTGGGGCTTTGTTGTCGCTGTTTACAAAGAGAAGGTGTCAGTGAGGCTCTGGTTTCCAGGGAGGACAGGGGACAGCAAATTCCCTTCAAGGATATGGTCGCTTAGATACCTTGCTAGATCCTTATTTATGTAAGAGAAACATTATTTTTGTATTTGTAGCTTATTGAATTATAAAATATTAAAATATTAAAGTATATTAAAATTATAAATAGATTGTAATTTATAAAATATATGAAGCTATTAAACCTACAAGACGTTATGGATTGTTTCCAAGAAAAAACTGCAATGAACACGTTGTGCTAAATGAAGTCTCCAGGCCTAATTCTCTGTTGCAACACTGGTGTGACCCTGTGGAAGACCAAAGCAGCTCTGAGAGCCAACCTCAGCCATCCCATGGAGAGAAACATTTCCCTTCATTTGATGCTCTCAAAGGCCCACAACATCACACACAGAGTTGTTTTCCATTTCCAGGCACCTCCCGACTGCTGCCTTCTGTGCCCTGGCTGCTGCTGCTTTGGGAAGCAAAAGGCTCTGGGAAGAGGAGGAGCAGCCCTTGGCTGTGAGCTGAGGCCAGGCTGGTGGCACTGGGACCAGACCAAGCTGGTGACGATGGGACCAGGCCAAGCTGCCAAGGGATGAACCTTCCAAGAGCTGTCTGTCCATGGGAGCAGGCTCTGTGCTAAAGGAGCAGCTGGGGCAGAAGGTGCCACTGCTCTGATCTTTACTGTAAATTATTCTCTGTTCTGTCGTATCCTGTGCATGAGGAGCTCGGCACCCTGGAAAAGGAATTTTTGATAATAATAAAAGAACCCCACACTCTAAGCTTTTGCAAGTGCAGAGATGGTGAATTTTGTAATTTCAATGCAGGTTATTTATGTAAAATACCACCAGACCTACACAGAACCTGCAGCATAACCAGGGGAGAACATTGTCAACAAGTCCTGGGTTCTTCATTAATTTGTTTTGGTTTTCAAACCATAACTGTCTCCATCAACAAGACCATTTCAGAAATGACCAAAAACAAATTCAGAATCAAATCAAAAATTTCGTAAATATCAGTTTTAAAGCCAAAAACATGTTTTGGAAACCAAAACATCCAATCTGGGCTTGGCAGCCAGGTTTACCATTGGATTGATGATCTGAACCTAGATCTCAATGATTTTGTGGCTCTGTGTTAGACAAAAGAGTCCCAGTGCAGGGGTCAGGTACCACCAGGGGAAGATCCAAATGGCAGGGGAGGAAGGCCCTTGCTCTTCCCAAGAGGAAGTTTTGGGTGAGCTCTCAGCAATTCCCCCTTTCTGGACAGGAGCTCAGGTCACTCTGGTCACCTCTGCCTCGGGGACAGGAGACTCGCGGCGTTTCCCACCAGCCCACAGAGAGCTCCCACCCCCTGCAGCCCCATCAATCCCTGTCCCGGGCTCTGAAAGCCATCCAAGCATTTGAGAGGAATGGATCAATCAATTGCACAGGAGACACTTTCAAACCATTCCTTGGAGATCACAAATCTTTCAAGCAGGCAGCTCTATTAGATGGGCACTCCAGCCAAATCATTAAGCTCGCTGCCACTCACAGGGAACAATAACTTCTTCTTTCCAAACACTTATTATTCTCTCAGCTACTTATTTACTAAGAATATTTTGGTTCGCTTGATGCTTGGAACATCTTCCTCCAATGCTGAATTGGAAATGATGGAATTGCACATTCAGGATAATTAAATAAGACAGCTTTCTCCAAATAATAATAGTGTTGTAATGTCAGACAATAAATGGGCCCAGCCAGCACAGGCAGGTTTCCTCCTCCCCTTCTGGCTGTGCTGCCTGGACTTTTCTAAGGGACAAAGTGTCATTAAAGCTGGTGGAATCACTCAGGATGCTCTTGAGAGGCTTTTCCCTCCCAGCCATGAGCGCCCCTTTTCTGTCCTTCACAGCTTTGCCAGATTTTAAGCAAAACACTTTGAAAATATTTGACAGATTTTTTTCCCCCAAAGAAGTCAGACAGAAAATGCTTTCTATATTCCTGAAAAACGCCTTTAACTGGTGACATCTGTCCCAGCCCCTGATTAGGGCATGGCACTTGGTCCCCTTCAGAGGAGATGGACACACAACACACCCTTGTGAAGCTTCAGGCATCCTCCTCCTGCCAGCCTCTGGATGGGATTCCCCTGAAATAGCCCCAGTGCCTCCTTGGAAAGGACCATCCATCCTGCAGAGCCCAGCACGGACAGCACCAAGCTGGAATTGTTCCTGGGCCAGTTCTGCTCCCCCACATCCCGTGCTGCAGCCTGGACACTGCCAAAGAGGATCCCGTTGGGATGGGCAGAGCTGCAGTCACTGCAGTGCCAATGGACCCCCCTGGCTCACATCCCTGTAAAGGAGTCCTTGATATTTTGCCATTGCTGCCCAGAAATTAATTACTCTTAATTACTCTTTTTTTAATAGCATGGTGTGCTCAACAGCACAGGGATTCTCTGAGGGATGACTTTGCTTGTACCAAATACAGGTCAGAAAGGTTTGGTTTGGAAACTACTTCCAGAGTTTATGAGCCCACTGCTCATTTCATATCAGCATTAAAAGCTTGGACACGAAGTCACAGAACCATGGAATCCCAGACTGGTTTGGGATGGAAGGGACTCTAAAGCCCATCCAATTCCAAACCCTCTGCCATGGCAGGCACATCTTCCACAGGACACCTTCCATAACCACACATTTCCACACTCACACCTTCCTGACTTTCAGACTGTATCCTTTTGGGAATTTAATGATTTTTGTTGAACTGAAGAGAGGTTGCTTTTACCAGAGAAATAAAATCATCCTGGGAACTTCACAGATTTTGTTGTTTGCTGTAATGGAGTTACAGAAAACTCCGGTTCCTGCTAAGGAGGAACTTAGGCACTGAAGACATTCCCCTTTGGACCAGCCCAGCCCAGTTAGCCCCAAAGCACTAAACTCTGGCTGCTATTCCCTAATTCTCCAGGAGCAGCGATGCTGGTGGAGTCCCCACCCAGGAAGGTGCCGTGGTAGCCAATCCTATCACAGCTGGCACTCTGCTTAATTAATCCTGACAAACCTTGATAATGAATCATTGGGAATATGAGTTAAGCATGAAATAAAGCAAACAGCAAGGATCTTATGTAATTCTTCCTACTTCAATGGCTGCAGGAATTGAGTCATGAGATTGTTTTGGAACATTTTATGACAGAAGTCAGGAGAGCTCTTTGTAAATGAAGTTTTCACTTTTTTTTCTTTAAGGACTCGTCATGGTTGTGCACATTTTGTACCAGTGCAGATCTTCTCCTCATGTCTTTTGTTTATTCCCTCGATGTCCTTCCTCATTCATTTTGTAGCAAGCCTGGTCCGTGCAAGGTTTTACCCCTGTGTACAACAACAGCAAACTCAGGCAAAATACATCGACAGCCCTGTCTCCCCAGGTAATGCTAACAGCTCCTTTCTGTTGATGTGGGTTTAGGGTACAGATTTTTACCTTTATTCACTTGCTTTGATAAATTGAATATCAGACAATCATGACTTTTGCCCATTTTCTGGTACTTAACCATGGCTTTCTTCCATGCCCATGCCCATTATACTCCATGAAATGAATTTTTCCCTGGCTTCACCTCTCTCAGTGCTCACCTTGTGGGCCTCTAGATCCTGGTGCTCATCTCTGGGGAAGGCAGCACTGGATCATGCTGTGCCATGCTGCATCACCCCCAGGTTGCTGGGGCACAGGACAGCTGGGTCCTTGATGGCTCTTGTTCCATCCAACCACACCGTGTGGGGCCATGGAAAAGCCTCTCCAAGGTGTGGGTGGGAACGTGGTGTGGGAGCACAGGGTTGAGCTCAGGGTCTACCCAGCAATGTTTGACTCTCCAAGACTCACTGTGTTTTCCACAGAAAGAAAAAGCAATGTACAGGGACTGGGAACATCTCCATCGCCTATGAGCTGCTCGAATAATGTTGTTCTGTTTGAGATGCCTCCTTATTGTAATGACTGAAATCAGATTTTTCAAGCCCCATTTAGGGCTTTGGGAAATGCAGGTGTTGAATTTCCTCTCTCAGGAAATTCTGGGCTAATAAGAGCTTTCTAGACTGGTTGCTTGAGCTAAAGGAGTAGAGAAAGGAACTCAAAATAACCTGGAGTTACTGCAGGACAAAATCAAAACTGTCATTATTTAACCCTCTTTGTCGGGAGCAGCAGGGCACTGATGGAGGCTTTAATGAGCTCCAAAGGACTGGGCTTCAGAGGAGGCGCTCCCAGGTGCAGGAATTGTCTGAAAGTAGGTGAACTACTTTTAGTGAAGCACCGGCGGGGTGGGCTGCCAGTCTCAAAGCTGATCCACTTCCACTGAGGTCGATGAAAACTCATTAATTTCAAAGATTGGAGCCTTAATTCGAAATCTGTTGGCAGAGCAGGGGGAGCCAGTGTGGAGAATTAAAGAACACGAGGACAGAGGACATCCTGGCCGTCTCCTCACATGGATCCTGGCGCTGGGGACAAGCGGAACCAGGTCAAATTCCTTACACAGGAGATTAAGTGGGCCACAAGGGTTACAAACAGGCTCTGTGTGTGTGTATCAATATTTTTACACCCAGAGAAAATGGATTTTATCCTCAATTAGTCCAAATCGAGGACTGCCCTTAGCAGTGCGTTCTGATGGCTCAGGATTCGCCGCGGTACAAATCGCAATGCCTGAGGGTTAAAGAGTGGAACTGCCTCAATACCCTCCCAAAAATTCCATCCAAACCACAGCCATGCTCATGACTCCCTTTGGGAGGCAATTATTGTTAACCACAAACCTGGTGGAAGAGGCACAAAGAGTTAGAAAAAGGCTTTTATGAAATACAGCATGGACAGAGGTGGCTATGTCTGCACAGAGCTCTCATTCTCCAATTTGTTGGCACTTGGCTTCTTTTAGGTCCTTCAGGGGAGCCAAAACACTTTGTCTGACCCAAACCAAACATATTTGAATGAATATTTTAAATTTCCAATTAAATGGAAACAAGTATTATAATTTCTTGGAATTACTACTTAGCATTTTGTTGAAAACCTGTGTCAGAATGTTGCTCTTTTCTGTGCAAGCTGTAATGCAGCCCCTGGCCCTCCTGGAGCTGTCCCCAAGGGCTGTGGCCGTGTCACCAAGCAGGGGCTGAGCTGCAGAGTGAAGGGCCTGGCTCAGGACCCAGCATCCAGCTGGACACAGCCCTAAGGTTTGCTCTGGGCTGGCTCTGCTCCGGACTGGATGATGGATCATGTTAGGGATGCTGCCAGACCCATCTCCCGTCTCAGTTATCTGAAATAAATCCATTTTCCTTGCTTCAAAATGAGCCCCCAGTGAAAAGCAGAGCACGGGAAAGGGGGATTTGGGGGGATTTGTGCAGGAAATGCTCCCCGAGCTCCTGGTGCTGCTGCAGGCCCTGGTCTGGCTCCATCTCTGCCCTACCCTGAAGCCAGAGCTGGGCTCACCCTGAGAACACAGCAAGAGGGGCCTCCTGCAGCCATTCCTCGTTTATAACCACAATTAAATACTGAGGCAATAGTGTCAAACAGGCAATTTCAGCCTGCCCCTTTCCCAGCTTTCCCCAGATGTGAAAGGAGCTGCTTTGTGCCGAGCACCTTCAGCAAGGATTGTTTTATTGTGATATGCAGAGCTGAAACCCAAATCTGATACAGATATTGGATCAAACCTTGTACTCCGTGGCAATCTAATTTTATCCTGACATGTTGATTGCTTGCTCTTCATCTGTGGCTGCTGTCCCAAAGGGGGCTAAGTGAGAGGAGCTGCTTTTTTTTTTCCTTTCCTGTAAGAAGATGATATGAAATAAATTCAGAAGAACACACACAAGAACAATGTGGGGTTTGTTATTCACAAGACAGCTCTGAGAAGGGAAGAAATTGGAGCTGAGATTTGTGAAGGATGGTACAAAATATGATGGAATTTCTGACTAATAAATCACACAGAACCCTTCCAAACCAAGGGAACTGGTCCATGTAGGGGCTTTTGAGAATCACTCTGAATTGTTCTCCCTGCTTTCCATCAGGTGGGAAACATGGAATTTCTTGGAAAAGCCAGGCCTGTGACTCATGCCATCTGTGGACATGGTAATGGGGAATTTACAGCTCACAGACCAACCAAATCCAACCCTCAAATTTAGGTGCAGTGTTTCCTCTGGGTTATGGAATTTTGAAGTAAGGAATGTCCCTCAGAGGCACATGCAACACCTTTAGGAAGGGATGCTGAGCTTTGCCACAGTGGAGAATTAATTACTTATCATTTAAATAAGGGCTTGCAAAAATTAGAAGGATTTCCACATATTTCCATGGATATCAAATTCCAAATATAAAGCTGAGCAATGCTAGCAAGGGGCACAGCACCAGGCTTGAACAGCAAAAGCAACAGGAGCCCTTGAGAGCACCAAAGCAGAGGCAGACAGGAGGAGAAACAAGACCCATGTCAGCCAGAAAGCCACAGTCAGGAGCTCCGTGGGTGAAACACACATTCTGCCTCAAACACTGGTGTATTTTAATAGAAAAGGTCCCCAATTCAATAATTTCCCCCCGTTAGCTCTGTTAAGAGCACCCAGTGCAGAGCTCCCACTCTCCCCAGTTTGAACCCTCGCTGCAGTGGAAGATCCCTGGCCCTTCTCTCTGTGAATTCCCCTGGGGGTCACAGGTTCAGTTCAGCAAATATTGGTCCTGCTAATGAAAGAGGAAAACCCGATGTCCATATTTGCAGAACCAAGGTGCTGCCCTTAATTTTCTTGCAAGTATTTAAGAAAAAAGTCCAACACAAACTCACCAGCCCATCAGGAAAACCTCATTTGCACCACTGACAATCCAGAATTTCTCACTGAACCTCTCTTACTTCTAATAACCCCAAACTTAGAAGTGTTTCTTAATTTTAGCTACTTTTTTTTTTCTCTTGACCCAGATACAAAGAAGCTTTTACTACTGGGAAATGCAATGTTCATGAAGCAGTGCTAAACCCATCATTTATTTTTGTATTAAACTTGGAGAGTTTCTCTCCTTCCTCTTTAATTACCCACCTTGATGGTGCTCTGCATTATCTCTAAGTTTAGAAGTTGTCTTCTATTCCCACTCTGGTTCCTCCATTAGCTCAGGGCCCAACTCTGCCTAAATCAAACTGAATATTTAAGACACACCAATGGTGGCTCAGGGTTGGCGTGAGTAGACAAGAATAAATTTGCTTTTTATAAGGTTTTTATTAAAAGCAATTCAGTTTGGGGAACCAGAAGATGCATTAAAAGAGTGATGCTGGACTGTGTGTTAATTGCAGACAGTTAATTTAATTAGAGAGAGGGCTGATAAGTGCAGGGCAGTGCTGGCTGGAGACTCCGTGTGGGCTCCAGCTCTGCCACAACCACGGAGAAAAACCCATGTCCTCAACACATCCCTTAACTTTTCTGGTGGTTGGACTCATTAGCAATTTTCCTTTTCATGTTCTTTGAGGGGGGAAAAAAGAGAGAAAAATGGAATTTTGGAGAAGGAGGAACAAGTAAAAGACAGGCAAACCCGTGAGAGCACTTCCGGAGGAAAAAAATCTCTTGTGTTTCTTGTGTTTCCTCTGCAACTTTTCCATTTACACTCGGTAACTCCAGCAGCAGGGGTTACATAAGGCAGCCCCAGGCCACCAGAGGCAGCTCCCAGCTCCCTGCACTTCCAGAGGGCAGAGCCTGCCCAGCCTTGGCTCTGGGGAACCACAGGAGTTTGCAGGAGGTTTTAGTGCTTCTAACCAAGACATTAATTCTAAACAGGAGCTCTAATTCAATCCCATAAATCACCAGCTTCCCATCAAAGCAATGCTCTAGAGTGGGCAGGATTAAGATGCCCTGAGTTGACATTTGAAATCAAAGTAACCACTGACAATCCTTTTCAAACACAGCAAATTTCCTTTATCCTCACTGCCAGGAAGCAGAATTTCCCCCTCCAAAATGGGAATTTTTACCATCACTTTATGTCCCTTTCTGTTTTTATGAAGCAAAAGTTATGAAGGCGTTTCAAACATGAATTACTTGAAACTTCTCCTGCTTAATTCCCACCCGAACTCGGCTGGAATTCTCTAGATCAGAGTGTTTTGGAGTTCATTTTCCATTTCTATACCAATAAAATTGTGGCATCGTTCATATCTCAGGAACACTTAAGGTTGGACTTGATGATCTTGGAGGTCTTTTTCAACTTTGATCATTCTATGAACACAGTCTTAAAAATCAGGAGATGGGAAAAATGACCATTAGTACATTCCCTGTGGGAAGCAGACCTGTTCCAGCTCCACCACTGTCCTTGGTGCTCAAGGGCTCCACGTTGGCTCTCAAGTCCTTCTTTAGTCAGTGCCTTTCCCTGGTCATTTTGCTGTGTGTTGAGAGTGCTCCAGACCACAAATGCAGTGGGAGTGTGGGACTGGGGTCTGGAGAAGATGGAAATGGGCTGGATTCCATGTGTTTACAAAGAGAGGAAGAATCTGCACCTCTCTTGTAGAGGCCTCCAGAGAACGTGGATGTGAACAGGATGGTGAAGAAGCAAAGATTACCCAGCAAACACCGGCCAGCCAAGAGCCAAACCAGGCAAGTTAAACAGCTGCATTATTTAAAACTATTTAGTTGACAATGAGTGTGTAATCTAAGGCTGCAATATAAGCAAAAGCCCACTTGAGCTGAATTGCTGTGACACAATTGTTTGATGATTAATCCCCAAAGTACACTTTAAAGGACACAGACAAAGACTTCAGGACAATGGTCTTATTTTTACTGTGCCACATCATATTTTTCATTTACGAGTGCAGTTACTGTTAAAGAACTGTAATTTCATATTTGGTTCACCCTGCAAGAAGTCTTTGCCTTGTCCCAAAATACTCACTCAGAAAAGCTTTCACCGAAAGCTTGCAACCAACAGTAAAAACAATCACCCTGAAACCACCCTCAATTTGGGGCATTTCCATCAATCCAGCTCCTGCTGATGCTCCCATTGGAGCTCTGGCTGTTAAATGATTTCTCACTTTCATCCTCGCTCTGAAACTGCACAAAATTCTCACATTTGGGCACCGCTGAAGGCAAAAACAGGAAAGCTGCAAAGCTCCTGGGTCTCCGTGCGAGGCAGGGAGGATTTGCCCTAAATGTCCCCATTTCCATCACATCCTTCATGCTAATTGAGTTTTAAACCTTGACTTGAGCTTCCTGTTGGCAGCTCCTGGCCCACCACACCATACGTTTTGGGGCCATTCAGTGTCTCCTGGGATCTGGGTTCAGCTCCAGGTTTTCCACACTTTTCCTGTGTAGGACTCCAGGGAACGATCTCATTTCTTGCTGCTGCAGTTCCCCTCCCTCTCAGCAATAACAAACCCACTAATTCACATCGCTCCAAGACATGAGAACCATAGCAATAAAACTTGCAAACAGAGGAGAGAGGGAAAAGCATGTAAATATGATTCAAACCCAAGCTGAAGTTACTAAAATCCAATTGAATTCAAATTTCTTTTCCTTTTTCCCCTGGCTGATGTTTCCCCAAAGCTACTCCCTTGAATTACACGTGCACAGTCACCCTTCATTTCCATCAGTTGCATTCCCACGTTGGAAAAACCCCACCATCTTGTGTTGCTTATGGAGAAAATAATTTTAATGATGAAGGTTTTGTCCTTCTGTGAGTTCTGAGTGCATGGAATGACTGAACAGCCAGGGATGACCTCTGATACCGGGAGAGCTTTGCAGGAATGAAACCAAGCAAATGTCTGACCCCCATTTCAAAAGGATCAGAGCATTTATAGAAGCACAACAAAGAGTTTGAGCAGTGGTACCAACCAAAGAAAGGGTATAAATTGGGTTTGAACAAGCCTGGGAAGTGTCTCACCATCATCAGCCCAAACCTTCCTGCTGGAGCACCAAAGGCATGGGCAGGTGACCAAAGGGTGACATCTGTAAAGTGGCCGTGCTGGGGTGACACCGATGATGCTGGATTTGGTGAGAGATTGGTTGTTTCCAGGATTTCAGCCCTAGGGAACAAGAAGGATGTTGGTTAGACTCAGCTGGCAGCACCACTGTTTGCTTCTTATTGTCCAGGAAATGTGGATTTATGGAAAACACAGTGTCTCAATGTAATGGGTTTTTTGGTGGGATTAGAGGACTGACCATAAAGGTGGTGTTGAGCACAGACCTTCCAGAATCCAACTGCAAAATAACTTCAGATAACCCAGAAACTGCTCTGATCCACAAAGCTCAGCCACTGTGAGGGTGGGGAGGCCCTGGAATGGATTTCCCAGAGCAGCTGTGGCTGCCCCTGGATCCCTGGCTGTGTCCCAGGCCAGGCTGGACATTGGGGCTTGGAGCAGCCTGGGACAGTGGGAGGTGTCCCTGCCCATGGCAGCCTTTAAGGTCCCTCCCAACCCAACCCATTCCATCACTCTGTGATTCCTCCTACAGAGCACACACAATAAATATTTGTTTTTGAAGCACCCCCGTCTTCCTGGGGTCACTACCAGGGTCCCCTCCCGGGGCAGTGCTTTGGGTGGTAGTGGCTGCAGACACAGGGGGGTCACCCGGGGGTGGCTCCAACCCCAGGAGTGACCACAGGATCAGCCCTGAGCTCGAGCTGAAGTGTGAAACCTCCTCTGTGCTACATCAGCCTGTGTGGAGGCCTCTTGCAAAAGCAGCCCTAATATTCAAAATTTAGCAACACCATCTGTTAGAGACTTTGTTAAATAAAAACAACTCATTACCGAACTTAGGTCTTGGAGAAGGAGCACCTTCTTTCACATACAACTGATTTTCTTCAGAAAAACACAAATAGTTGTTTCCCAGTATTTGTTTCCCAGTATTTCTGAACCATTGCCAAAGGTTTCTGACAGCAGCCACGTTCCTAACCTGTAGCCAAAGAAATAACTGTAGTACTAATCTGGAACTGGCAGTAACTCCTGACATTTGAATTATGTTGCTGAAAGGTGTCTTTTTACCAGCTGGTAAATAACGATCCCCTAATTACAGATATAAATCTGGTGAGGTATGAATGCACAGTTGAAAGTGATGAAAATGTTTAATAAAATATGGCCCAGAAATGGAGAATGGGATTAGATTCAGCATCTTGACCACAGGGGTTTTTTGGATCTGCTGATAGAGCCACAGCCCTTGAGGATGGCAACACATCCCTGTCCTAGTGATAAATGTAAGGGGAAAACACTGGTGATTGTAATTGTCCCAAAAAATCTGAGCAACCAGTGTGGCATGAAACCCCTTTTTAACTATCCAAGTTCTTATGGCTGCTGCAGGGAAGAGCATTTATTATGTGCTTTGCTGATAATCAGCAGACCTTTAATAATTTCGTTTCTCCAGCGAAGTTTGATGAAGATATGGTTTCCTTTTGGGGCCTGGATTTGTCACCTCTGTGATTCAGAATTATATCAGAGATCTCTAATGACAGAAATTGGAAAGAGCTCAAAACTGTAGTTTATTTTTTTAGTAATTTTTCTTTTTAAATCACTTTTTAAAATTCTATCCCAAGTCAACTATTTTTAAAAAGCTGTGGCAGCTTGATCTGAAATGGCTTTTTCTTGGTGCTTCACTTTCAGTTTTTTTGAGTATTACATTTATTTATTAAATTTCTTTGTTATTTTTTGGCTGTGAATAAAGACAAATTCTTTTACTTAAGATTGATTTTTCTAATTGTAGCCCCATCAAAAATCCCCAGCACAACTCCTCCAGTGACTTCCACAAGTCACTGACCCCAGTAGAAAGCCTGAGACAAAGCTCACAGGTTGGGGAATGGTGAAGGACCTTTCTGACCGCGCAGCACAGCTCAGTCCAGGTTGGATTTCATAGCTCATCATTGTAATTATCAGCCACAACTGCAAGTGCAGCCCAGATCTCCATCCCACTTCTGCAGCTTCCTGTCAGCTGAGCCTGGAAGGAAAACCAATGGGCTCAGCCTCCCTGCCCTGCTTCAGGGAATGAGCAGGGAAGTTCATTCCCAAGCTGCCAGTGCAGCTCCTTTCTCCAGCACTACATTCATTAACTCTGCAGCACAACACCCAAATTACTCCTTTTAGCTTCTGCGAGGATTTTCATGTCACGCTCGGGGTGGTTCCATCTCATTACTGCTGCTTCTTTACTGTTCCACTGTTGCTGCACAGGCACTGCCCATACAAGGCTTAATTAATAAATCACGTTCTTAAATCCACGTGTTCCCCTGAAAGGAAGGGATCTCTGACATAACATCTGCCTGTGTTCAAATTACAAATTACAAAAATGAGACTCTGCTTCTGCTCATCCCATCCCATCCCACACCTTCCACTGTCCCAGGCTGCTCCAAGCCCCAGTGTCCAACCTGGCCTTGGACACTGCCAGGGACAGCCACAGCTGCTCTGGGCACCCTGTGCCAGGGCCTCTCCACCCTCAAATCCCAAGAATCTTCTTAATTCAGACCTTACTGAGGCCATCTCTGATGTGGTGATGAAGAACACACCAGGGGATCATGGTGTATTTTATGGTGACCAACACCAACCTACCTCAGAACTCTGCTCAAAACCACCCCCCACCAGCCAGTATTGAAACCCAAACCCAACCCAGACCCTGCCATTTCAACACCAGTTCTCTGGGCTGGGCACCACTGAAGGTTAAACCAATGAAAAGGGTTTTAGGAGGAAACTTGTACAGGAGAGGAAGAACTGGGCTGCAGAAGCTGGAGCTGGCGTGCAAGGCTGAATTAATAGCTTAATGCAATTCAGTTCTTACTGGTTGCCTGGAAACTAACTTCGAAAAAAAAAAGAAAAGGAAAAGCACAAACCATAATGGGTGTAGAGGGCTTAATAGGGAATTATTGATGCCACCAGACTGTCTGACAGTCTGATGGATTTCTAACTAAATCACTCAAAATGCTCCTTTATTATTACATGTTCTCCTGAGTAACAAGGTCCAAGGCCAAAGGAGAGGAAATATTCCGTGGTGCTGGTGCTGAATGCCGGCAGCGGAGCCTGGTGCTGCCAGCCCAGCAGGGCCAGCCCGGCTGCTCCCGCTCCCCTCCGTGTTTAACACGGCACTACCGATGTTCTCCAGCAGCAAACACGAGGAGCGCTCGAGAATTCCTGCCGGAGTCAGCTGCTCGGATTAACCCTGCAGGCCTGCTCGGGGGGAGCTGCTTCAGCCCAGCCTAAGCCGAGCTGCTCGGGAAGCCAAGGCGCAGCTCTCGGACAAGCGCTGGCCGGGGGAGAGCCGTAGTGAATGCCCATCGCTGGGAAACCCACGCCCTGCGAAGTTCCCTGCCATCCCAAAGGCTGTGCAGTTCCCTGGGTTGGGGAATCTCACCAGAGCCTGGAGGAGATGAGGGATCACAGGCAGGAAAAGGGGAGAAGCGAGAGCTGAAGCAGACACTGGAGTGATGGAAAGGCTCCTGTTCACCCCAGTAAGGACCCTGTTCATCCCAGTAAGGACCTGCCTAGTCTGGGAAGGCACAAAGTCAACTGTTAATGGTGCATATTTTAATTAACCAAGGAAGCAGCTCAACGGTTCTGGCATCACAAAGCAAGTCCTGACCCTCCACCAGCCTCCCCAGGTCACAGGAGCAGCACCTGGAGCAGCCCCAACAACCAGACCCTGGTGCCCAGTTTTCCATCTTGGAATAGTGCAGGTTTTATCCTGATTATTTTTGACAGGAATTAGGTCAGTTCAATTACCCTAAAATTCAGATGAGCATCCACCTCTCTCCTGGCTACTTTTGGATATATAAATAATGCACTGACAACACCAAACCAGAAAACACCGCAAACCCCAGCACCTTCAGCCTGCTGGAGACCCCCTCACACACAGATGTCCAACTCTGTGCCTCAGAGACAAATCCTGGCAGGTTTTCAGGGGTAAGGATGACCATACGTTAGAAAGAGCTTTGGGAACAGACCCCGTCTCTGCTGCCATCTCTGAGGTGCGTTGTACAAGGGCTGGATAATGTAACTGTAATACAGAACATACTGTAATATAGAACAGTGCAGGGCTAATTTTGAGTCTGCTCCTGATTTATCTGTGATGTCAAGATATTCAATAGATACCTCGAGAGCATTTTAAATAGTCTCTAAATAAAGCAAGTCATTATTTCTTGCTAAAAATGGGGTTTAAAATGAGCTAGTTACTGAAAAAAACCCAACAAACTGTAATTTGTTTTCCAATTTCATAGGTCTCTTTCCCATTTCCAAGTGATCTGTGGTAATAAAGTATCAACATGGAGATCAAGTGCCCCAACAAAATTGTTTAATGACTTCTAGAATGTACATTAAATCCCTACAGCCTAAGCTAAGACAAACAATCACACACCCTTTTTATTACAATTCTTTAGAAACTCTGGCTATAAATAGAATTTAGCTCACCAGTTCACTTATTTTTCATTATTATCCCATTACCCACAAGTTCTGTTTTCCATGTATCCCTTTTGAGGGGTTCCTGAACCAACAAACCTGGCAGGTGGAGCTGTTTGAGCCCTCAGTCATGAGAGGAATTTCTGGATTTTCCAGAAGGAATGGAAGGGAGGACATGGGTTTTGGGCTGAAGAGCTCCTTTATTATTACATGTTCTCCTGAGTACCAAGGTCCGAGGCCAAAGGAGAGGAAATATTCCATGGTGCTGCTGGTGAATGCTGGCAGGAGAGCCTGGTGCTCTGAAGCACTGTGGATTTCCAGGAATGTCCCCTTCCTGTGGGAGCATTTGTGCCACGTGTGGACCCCACAGCCACAGTGTGAGGAGCCAATGAACCAGCACAGCCCCACCTTGGAAGGACCCGGGGGCACCTCATTTCTGTGGGCTGGCTCTGGGAACAAATGCATCTTCTCCCATAGGAATTTCCATGGAAACAAACTGTTTTAATGGGAAACCATTGGGTGAGAACAACAGCCCCACCTCCTCACACTTCCCCACCAAATCCCACAGGTACCAGGATGGCCACGGCTGCCCAACAGCTGGATTGATGATCAACAGTTGGACTTGATCTCAGAGGCCTTTTCCAGCCTTAGCAAGTCCATGATTCCATGAGAAACGAGCACTGAGCTTACAGGACCCTGTCCCAGTGGGATTCTGCAGAAGGTGAAGCAGTCTCAGCCCTTGGGCTCTAACCCAGCCCTGTGTCCGGAATTATTAACACCCAGCTTACCTGGAGTGGGTTTCCCCGGGAAAAGCAGGTGTGGAGCACCTGGCTATCCCCCAGAACCTTTGGAGCAGGGCTGAGTGTGCCAGCCAGGCTTTCCAGGCACAGCCCAGGGAGGGCAGCCAGCCCCGAGTGTCAGGGGGGCTCTTCTGCTCCACAGCATCCCTTACAGAAGCAGAAAGGGATGTGAGAGGCAGAAATAGTTGGACTTGACATCCTGATCTGCAGAGAGACTGGCAGTCACCAGGCTCCCATGTGACCTTGCTGACCAGAATGTCTGGGAAGTCCTTGAGCTGGGCCATGGAGAGCAGACCTGGGAGTCAGCTGCTATTTCTGGCCCTTCCCTTCCCTGCCCAGAACCACAGCACGGCTCCTGGAGGTGTGTGATTAGCCTGGAGCCATTATGCCAGCCAGCCCCAGCTCCAGACAGCTCTCATCAGGACCTTTTAATGTAAATTGCTGTCTCCTCCTTGCCATCTGTGGAATTAAAGTGATTTATTTTAGCTCAGGAGCTGTCTCCGAGTTGGTAAACTTTTGCTGGTGGACATAATGAAAAGCAACCCTGAGCCTTTTCTTCTGGGAAGGGGGAGATGTCCTCCTGAAGTTCAAAAATGTCAAAGTCCTATTTCTTCATAGTTGCTGGAACAAGTAATTCCGAGGTTGTTACTCTGCAAAATAATTCATAGATTCCAAATACTGATATTTATAGCTGAAGCAGAACTCCTAAAATCTCATGGTTTTAATGGGAATGTTGGCAGGTCCTTTATTATGTCACAGCGAGCAGTGGTGTTAAAAGTTCTGGAATCAAACTATCAATGCATGATAAATGGGGGGTGAGCTGCTCGTGTCACACCACTTATTAAGTTGGTACCATAAATTATTGCACTGTAAAAATCAATGTTTACCTCAGACTTCCCTCCCATATTTTCATTGCTATTTTCTAGAATTCATTTAAAAACTACAAGAAACAAACAAACAAACAAAAAAAGAGACACAAAACCACGTGAAACAGGAAAATTAATTTTCTTCAGGCTGAATTATTCTCTATTGCCTAAACAGAACAACAGCTGAGAATGTTGCAATTAATAAAACCATCTAGACAAGAAAGGATGAATCGGAGATAGATCAGACCATGGAGCTCAGATATCAACCAAAAATTCCAAGAGCTGAATCAAGAAAAGTATGATTTTTCTTTTTTTTGAGAATGCATCACTATTTATCAGCCAATTTATACTTTTTATTCCCAAATGACACCTCCAGGAATGCAGTTAGTATAGACTGAGTGTCCCTTCAATGTCAGGCACGACGTTCTCACCTTAATTCTCCCGGATTTTGCACAAGGAGAAACATCCACCGCTGGGGTAGAACACCCTGTCACGTTCCCCCACTGTGAGGGGATGCTGAGAGCTGCCAAAAACCGCCTGGGTGGCAAGAAGTGAGGAAAACTCTTCATTTACTTGTCCTGAGCTATCTCAGACTGCTGGGATGCCCGGCCCTTCCATCCCTCCCTGAAAGACTTCCACCACATTGAGGATCTCAATCCCTGTAGCTTCAGGGACGTTGCACAGTTGTTAAATGCTGCTGGGAAAAGCTCAGGAACAGCAAAAGCCGGAGAGATTTGTGTGGGAGGAAATCTTGTGGCCCTGTTTGCACTGCACAACCAAACGTGAGCTCGGGATCACACCTCGCCCATGGCTGGAAAAGTGTCACACGCGTTTAGGAGCAGCCTGGCAGGTCCCATGAACAGGAAACAGCAAGAAAAACAGATTTTCTAGGTTTTTACACCCAAAGAGTGGAGCTTTTTTTGAAAAAAAATTAATCCCTGGTGTTTCTGCCAGTTTGGTTTCAGCTTATACTTGGCAGGAGCTGCATGCCAGCAGCGCGTTCCCTGCTTTGTTGTGATAGACTCTGTCTCCCAAAATCCGAGTTTTTGGTGATTCCTCTCCTCAAGCTCAGCACCCAACCACTTCCAGAGCATTCCTGCATTTCCCAAAGCCGAGGGCAGCATTTATCAAGTGCCACCTACAATGTACAGGCTGGCAAAAGTCTCCGTTCCTCCAGGCCAGCCACAGCCCCGGAATTTATTGCTAATAAGGCAGAGATTTCGCAAACACCAGCATCAAAGAGCACATTAGCTCTACCTCTGAGTGAGCACATCCCATCTCCGGCGAGGTTTTATGATAGATGATTCAAAGGAGAAAAATTAAGGGGCCTCAGAAGCTTTTATGGCTTTCCTTACCTCATCTGTATTTGCAAAACATCTGAAGCGGGGCCCGGCGTGCCGGCGTTTGTGTGTTTGGCTTTCCAGCAGAGTGCTCCGCTTGCCATAAATTATGGGGCTGCAAACAGCCAGGTATCAATAAGGCCTACGTGGAGAAAGGTGAGAAGGAGAATTTCCCACCTCACAGGGAACAGGGAGAGGCTCCCAGCCACAGGAGGAGCCCGGGGCTGGGCAGGGGCACTCGGGGGATTTGGGATTTAATCAGAACACTGCCTTGGTTTGCTTGATGGCCACCCATGCTCTGGGATTCTGGGATTCCCCTGCCATAAAAAGGAAAGTCTGAATTTTGCAAGATACCTGTAAGTTTAAATATTAAAGTTCACCTACCTTCTAAAGAAGAGACTGAGGAAGGATGTATGGCTGCCTGAATTGAACAGCTTCAGCAAGGGTTCTGTGCAGAGCGGAGAAGGGAAAAGGCTGTCACAGGCCTCCCAGGAAAGTCTCTCAGATCTCAGGCCAAAATTCCCCCAGCCTACAAATAAGCATTTTTAACCCTCTCGTTAAAAATGCTACAACCTAATAGGGGGTCCTAAAGGTCAAGTACCTGTGCTTTTCATTGCCTGAGCTTTTAGCAGCTCTCCCAGGCAGAATTTTGCAGCTGCACAAACTCATTAATCCTGCAGGTTCAGGGTGCATCTGCAATCTTCTTGCATCCCACATTCCTACCTATTACTTCCAATTTAGATCATCTGCCTTGTTTTCCACCTGAAGCCGTCTGCAGAGGGGATCTGAGCCAGCACAGCTCCTTGCTATGGAGACTTGCTCCTCAGTGACGTGAGCACAGAGTTTTGCATTAAAATCAAAAGAACAATCTCTGAGGAGTCTCTCCTCAGCACTCAGACTGTCCTGAGAGCACGGCATGGCACAAAATGAAAAATCACATATCTCCCTCTCTCTACAGCTGGAGAGGTGTAACTAATTAAACCAATTATTAAACCTATTTAAAATTTAAATTTAAAATTATTAAACCCATAACAATGTGAAATTAAAGGGGGGGGGATGCTTAAAAACAATAGAGAGAGGCAATTGGAGCTAATCTTGTGGGTCAGCCTGCAGGAAGGATGTATTGCAGAGCTGCTCTGGGGCAGATGTTTAATGACTGGCTGAATAAACACCATGTGCATCAGCTGGGTCTGTCCTGCACATCCCATCTACTCTTCACAGGTTTGGTGTGATTTATTGCCATCCCTTGATGTTTGTGTACCTGATTGATAGACAAAGACTTCCCAGAATCCCAGAACGGTTTGGGTGGGAGGGACCTCAAAGCCCATCCAGTGCCACCCCTGCCATGGCAGGGACACCTCCCACTGTCCCAGGCTGCTCCAAGCCCCAATGTCCAGCCTGGCCTTGGGCACTGCCAGGGATCCAGGGGCAGCCCCAGCTGCTCTGGGCACCCTGTGCCAGGGCCTGCCCACCCTCCCAGGGAAGGATTTCTTCCCAATCTCCAATCTAAATCTCCCCTCGAGTGTTTTTGCCACACTCTGAGGAGGAGGGGAGTTCTACTGAGTTTTGTGGTTTCCAGGCTCTGCAGCCAGGGGCAGGATCCTCCCTCTAACCACAGCTCTGGCTGCTGCCTCTGGCTGCATTTCGCTGCCAGAGGATTCATTCCTGTGCTCTGGAGGGATGGAGGCAGCACAGCCCCACAGCTGGAGCCTCTCCCCATCCCAAAGAAAAGCTGTACTGGTCCCCACTGCCAGCTCAGGGCTTCTGCCCTTGTCATGAAAAACATGGAGCAAGTTTTGCTTTGGTTTGTAGGCAAAGATGGATGGGCTAAAGCTAAATCAGGGCCAGGCTCCAGGCCTTTGCCATCCAATTTTTGCTCAGTGAGCTGTGGAAGTGTAGAGGGACGTGAGGATCTTTAAGGTCCCTTCCCACACAAACCGTCCTGGCACTCTGTGCTATTTACATCTCAGAGTTACTAATTTACTTGTTGCATATTATACATATTATGTTCAATCTTAAAATATTACTTTATATTATTTTTAATTCCATGCCAAATTTTTGGGGTTTTTTTGTTGTTGTCCTGACCTTTCCAGAGCACCGAGCTTTGCCAGCAAACCCAATCATTTGCCCATGCTGCACAAAGGCAAAGCTAACTGCAAAATAATATTGGTGCCATCTATTTATAGCAGATATAAAATCCCCACAGGAAGCTGGTAAATCCCCTTCTCTGTGCTCAGGTATGAGGGGCCACAGCATTGCTTTTCCAGTAGGGCTTCATTATCCAATCCTGGTGATTGATGCCATTCCCGAGTAATCTTTCAGATAAATGAGCCCTCCCCATCTCATTTCCATAACTATTTTATCACCGTGTGAATTAGCTCCTCACACTTCTGCAGAGTTACCTCTCCAACAGGAATTTCTTTACAGAGCAATAGAAACATCCAGCAAATAAAAAACATCCCAGCAAGTGCTAAATATCTCCCAACAAACTTCCGATTCTTCTCTTTTGACAATTAAAATATTGACATTTTTTCATCAACTCCTTTCTCAACAGGTGAGAAAATCCAAACCAGGAAACAAGGACAAGGCAGGGATGTTTTCTAGGAAAGATAGTGGTTATCCAATAAAATCCAATCTAGATGTAAAATCCAACTATGTGAAAATCTTCCTTTCTCAATATCTGCAGGAGTTTCCTAAAACATCCCTTTTTTTTGGAAAACAGCTTCGAACTAAATTAAAAAACAGCTTTAGAAATTGGGTTTAAAGGACTTGGAGACAACAAAAGCCATTTGTTCTGAGGCAGTCTGGGTTGGCTTAGATTGGTTCCCTCGATTCTGAGCTGAGAAAGGTGTGAAAATAGGCAAAGAGGAGAAAAAGATTTGACTGCTCTGGATGAAAGGATCAATTCCTGATGAGTTTCTGTTTGTGCTCACTATAAACCCATTTTTTCAGGGGTGTCACATAAATCCAAGTGTACTCTCACACTGAATGAAGATGGAACTGAAACCAGGGTGGGATTTGGGGGTGTGGGTGGTCAAATTCAGCCACAGAGGTCTCACACCTCACCACTGGGACGTATTTAAGATGCTCTCTTCATCAAAACCCCTTATATTTAAAAAGAAAATAAAATGTGTTAAACCCTTTTCTAAGGACAGGGTGTGAGATCAAAGGAAAAACCAGGTGTGGAAAACTATGACCATTATTCAACTGCTCAAACATTTCAATATTTTCAATTTAAAAGTCATTCTTGCTAAAAAAGCTGTCACATCCACAAGCTGACCAATGCCATATATAAAAAATTGTCCTTCAGAATTATTTGAATCACAAAAAATGCTCCCAAACCAGGTTTTAAAGGACTACCTAATGGTAGTGTTTATCTAGGAGAGTTCAGCAGCAGAGTGTGGAGAAAAGAGCTTTGAGGTGCAAAGCCCAGCACTCCCAAGGGATGGAATTGCCAGTTAATTCTCCATTTCCGGGGATTTCCAGGCAGGCCCACCCAGATCAGCCCAAGGATGGGTCAGGTTTTCCTCTGTGGCAGCCAGGACTCGTCCCAGTGACACCCCCTCCACCCCCAGCAGCTCCTGCAATTCCCAGTTCCTGACCTCCACGCCAGCCGGGATGGTGAGGGGTGCCCGGGGCGGCTGGGGCACAGCTGGGCACAGCTGCAGGAGGATCCAAGGAGGAACCTCCGAACAGGAGCACCCAGCATTAACAATCCCGGGTTTCAGGTGGTTTTGAACGTTTGGTGATGGCCAGAAGGGTGGTGGGAGCTCGCGGCTGGTCCCAGATGAGCAGCAGTCCCCTCCGCGCGTTCGGTACCTCTCCTCTCTGGTGAGCAGAGCCCTGCCATCAACTCCCCTCCAAAGCTCTGCTGCCAGCAGTGTCCTTTCCGTGGCGGGGAGCGCTGGCACCCAGCCCAGTTCCCAGCTGAGGCCATCCCAGTGAGCAGCACATCCCAGCGCAAAGTGAGGGCTGGGATGTTCGGATGCAGTTGATCCCCGGCGTTCCCGGCCTCGTTGCCATGACAGCGGAGCACCAGGGCTGCCTCCTCTCCTCTCTGGAAACGCAGCTCTGCTGCTCCAGCGCTCCCAGCTCCCGCCTCACCCAGCAGGGAATGCTGGCAGCGCTGGCACGGCTGGGCAGGACAGACCCGCACTGCTCCTGCTCCCAGCACGCACGCTGCTGGCACCTCGGGGCCTTGGCAGAGTTCGTACTGCTCCTACAGGGTGTGCGTGAAGGCACAGCCCTCACTGGGATGGAGAAAACAGGGAACGCAGCCACAGAGTCCGCAGGTTCCCATCGAGAGGACTCCTGCAATTTACCGTTCCTGCAATAAAACCACAGAACTTCGTGTCACCACTCCAGGAGCTCAGGGGGACACGGAGCTCCTCCGGACTCCTCTTTGCTGGCAAACCAGGCTGTGCATTAATGATGGAATAATTTCTATTTCTGTCAAGCTGATGCCAAAATGTCCTAACTTTTAAAAAACTTGGTGACATTTGTATAAACTATAGGGGATTGCCACCTCTTCTAAATCCAGATTTCCTCCATAACCTGGGACATTATTCCTCATGTTCTGTGCTTGTTCTTCAGCCTGCGGATGAGCTGAGTTTCCACTGAGATGTCTTTCAAGCCTTTGCTCCCACATATTCTTAGATTTCCCTTCAATTTTTCTATTCACATAGAAAATATTTATGTTTCCATACAGCCTGGCTTTACCTGTCGTGCAGCTGGAGCTCAGCCTTCCCGACTCCCTGGGGTTTGTCCCCTGCATGTCCCTGAGCAAGGACACCTCTGCACGTGGAAATGGGGAGAAGCACCCAGCAGCTTTCATCCTCTTCCACTTCTCCTTGAAGGATTTCCTTTCCTTTGGAATGTTCTCTCTGAAACTGTGCCAAAACGAACAGCATTCCTCAAATTCAATTTGTTATTGCTTGAACAACAGAAGAAAACATAATATTCTTGGGTATATAATATGCAAAATATGCTTGGGTTTATTATTTGAAAAACACAGACAGCTTCGCCTTTGGAGATTAGGGAGAGCAGAAATAACATTCCCTATGCAGAAATAAAGCTGTTTTTCTCAGCAACATCCACAAATGCTGTCCCAGGTGTTCCACTGTTTCTGTCCATGGCTGGACACAGCACATTCCTTAACAGCCATGTGGAGACAGGGATGTGAGAAGCACATCCTAACCCATGGGAAGCTGTCCAAATTTCCCCTTGTTCCCTGCTCCCCATCCCCAGGGACCTGGGGCAGCTCTTTCCTGGAGCCCAGATGATCTGATTTACCCATTCCTTAAAAACCTGGCCTGGTGCCCCTGCCCGAGGCAGGGGGTGCAGTGAATTGGTCTCTAAGGTCCCTCCCAACCCCACCCATTCCAGGATTCCATGACACAGTGCCCATCCATCCCAGCCATCAGGACAGGATGGGAAATGCTCCATCCCAAAGGTCTGGGGCTGTGGAGGAGGAAGACAGAAGCACCAACAGAAGTTCTGCTGATTTAGCACCCAGTGCACCCAGTTTCCCTCTGCATTCAGGGCTTTGTTGGCAGCTCCAGGCTCCCTTCCCAGCTCCAGAGCAGCCCCTCAGGAGAACCCCTGCTCTGTGAGTGGATGCACAAGAAATGCCCAGACACAAATTCAGGCCACCCTTTCCTCTTCGAGCCATCAACACAAGGATGCAACAAATACAGCAGCAGCACTCCACAGGCTGCTGGACTCCGCTCTCAGCCTTCTCACTCAGCCAAGAACTCCCACAGAAACGCTTTTATATCTCAAGACTACTTGAGAGGAACCTAAGTACTGCACTGTCACTGCCAAATTTAATTTTTTCGTGGAGCTCTCATCTCACTGAAAAGCTTGCCAGCCTTTCTGAGGGCTGAGAGCTCCTCAGGGCACGGCCTGGCCTCTCCCCAAGAGGCACAACCTGCCCTGGAAGGCCAAGGAGCTCTGCACTCCCCACCTTGTTGGTCTGTCCCCCTCTCCTCCTGCGTTCAGAGAGCAATTCACCATCTCAAGTACATCTTCTGTAGTGGCTGCAGAGTCACCCTCCTGCAAGGGGAGCACGCAGGGACCCTCTGCAATCCCAGAATCGCTGAGGTTGGAAAAGCCCTCCAAGATGATCAAGTCCAAGCTGTGCCTGACCCCCACCTTGTCCCCTGCCCAGAGCACCAATTGCCACCTCCAGCCCTTCCTTGGACACCTCCAGGGATGGGCACTCCAAACCTCCCTGGGCAGCCCCTGCCAAGGCCTGAGCACCCTTTCCATGGAGAAATTCCTGCTGCTGTCCACCCTGAGCCTCCCCTGGCACAGCCTGAGGCCGTTCCCTCTCCTCCTGGCCCTGTTCCCTGGGAGCAGAGCCCGACCCCCCCGGCTGCCCCCTCCTGTCAGGGACTTGTGCAGAGCCACAAGGTCCCCCCTGAGCCTCCTTTGCTCCAGGCTGAGCCCCTTTCCAGCTCCCTCAGCCGCTCCTCACATGGGTGGCTGTGCAGAGCCTTCCCCAGCCACACGTTTGGCACACGTGAAAGGGCGAGGGCAGATCCTCCTGGGTGGATTTTCACGGTTTGTCGTGATAAAAATCTTCCAAAGAACAGAGAGTGAGGACAGAAACAGAGATGGTGCAGTACCCAGAGTAAACTGGAGAAACAAAATTAGAAACAATCTGTGTTTCAAAAATGTGGTCAACAGAATGCATCACCATGACAATTCTTGCTAGAAGCAACAAGAGAGGCTTCCTGGCAGTGCTGAAGGAGGGCTGGTTCAGGAGTGAAGATTCATCAAAATGCAATTTACAGCACCAAAAAAATATATCTGTAGTGGCATTTCATTGACTTTTATTCTTAAAATGTGAGAACTAGACTGAAGAAGCATTACCTTACACTGAATTCTGTGAAAATCCTGATCCTGACAGAAAATCAGAGACATCTTTAGCATGTTCCTTAGTGGTTGCATTCCAGACAAAGCTAAAATAAGGATCAAAGATTTATATCACAGATATAAAATAAAATCAAATGAGAGTCTCGGATTAAGGCACACAGAGGTGGGCTTTAAATTATAAATACAGTTTTAAAAGGAAATGTAAAGAAAGGATTAAAATACCCAAGCACTGAAAAATAATTCCTTTTAAGGGTGTCACCATGTCCCAGCTCCCAGCCATGAGAGAAGCACAACTTGCTGCAATTTTAATGATGGCTCTTTCAAAACATCCCATTCAGGGGGTTGGACGTCCCTCCCCCCCAGCTGCCCTCCCTGGCACGCTGGGTGAGGATTCACAGCCACAGAAATGGATTGTTTTAATTTGGGGCATCTGAGAGGCGACATCAGCGCTCTCCTGATGGATGAGGTCACACAAATGTGTTCATTTGCATCGTGGTGGGGAGAGGGCTCAGCTGAAAGGGGAGAAAAAAGGGTGTAAATCTACCTGGAGACAGAGCCAAGGAGCCCAGAGAAGCTGCCCCTGGATCCCTGGCAGTGTCCAAGGCCAGGCTGGACATTGGGGCTTGGAGCAGCCTGGGACAGTGGAAGGTGTCCCTGCCCACGGCAGGGGTGGCACGGGGTAGAATTTAAGATCTAAATCATTCTGGGATTCTGTGATCATAAAAAACCCCAAGGAAACACAGCAATGTTTTGATGACAAATGAAATAAAGAACAACTGTGGCTGGGGGTGGTGGTGGGATGGAAATCACGTCTCCACCTCTGGAGCTTCACCCAGCAGCTCTCCCTCAGGGGTTACTATTTACTACATTTTAGGGAGTGCAGGCACTGAGGATAAATTTCCTCTCTTAAGCCCATAAATCTCTGCAGGTCTGACTGAACGCTCAGCATGGTATATGTGTGTGGCTGGGCTGACCTTGAGCTGGGGAAAAGTTTGTTAAAAAACTTCTTTTGGAAAAAACTCCGTTGCAGGCTGACAAATCCTGCACAGCTGTCCATCAATTGCCACAAGTTGTCTTAATTTTTTAGTACTTAAGTAACTTTTCTTTCTCATCAAAATACTTCGTGTCAAATATTTCATTTTGAATGTTTTTCTGTGTTAAAAAATAGTAAATTACTTAGCAACTAAAATGAAATATCTAACGGGAGGTCAAATTGGTTACTTTGTTGATTCTGGGATGAAATAACAATTTTTTATCATTTTTGCTTTAAACAAAGCTTTTTTTTTCTTCCCCAGGCAATTTCGAATTGCCAGGGAATAAAATAAATATATTACTCCCAGGTAGGTACTGTATAAGTAATATATGGTAGAGTTATAATAGAACACTGAAAAACTCCATTACATTCCTGTTCCGTTGTCAGAGGCAGGACTGGCTGGAGCAGCACTTGTATATCTCAGTGATATCTAATTCCCAGGGAAAACCTACCAGCACTGAGAGCACAGCCAGCTGCAGGCAAACAGGATCATCAAACACTGTCAGCAAACAGATTATTCACAGAAATGAAAAGAAAAAAAAGAAACAGGACAAGAGACAACGTCTATAATATTCATAATTCAAAATAAAATTATTTTATTTCATTAACGACAGTGTAACTCCTGGTGCAGTTTGAGGTGCAGCATGGAAATGGGGGCCAGGCCTCTCTGGCACCGGTGAGGAGCTCAGAAGGGCCAAGGAATGTCTCACCTTGGGCTTTTAGGGGAAATTCCCCCATAGCAGCAGCCTGGCCAAGTTCTCAGCTCTTTCCCACACTGGGACTTGGTATTGCACCTGTATCCCATGGAGAGTTTGTCCTGTGAGAGGAAAACCACAGCACACATCACGGAGTCACTGAGGCTGGAAAGGCCCTCCCAGCCCATCGAGTCCAACCTGTGCCCCATCCCACCTTGTCCCCAGCCCAGAGCTCTGAGTGCCACCCCCAGCCCTTCCTTGGGCACCTCCAGCCCTTCCTTGGGCACCTCCAGGGATGGGCACTCCAAACCTCCCTGGGCAGCCCCTGCCAAGCCCTGACCACCCTTTCCATGGAAAATTCCTGCTGCTGTCCAATCTGAGGCTCCCCTGGCACAGCTGGAGGTTTTGTCCTCTCATCCTGTCACTTGTTTCCTGGGAGAACACGTTATGATGTATTGTACATTCCTACAACACCTTTACTATCAAATTACCCCAACCTGCTTTGTGTCCTCGATCCTCTGTGTCTGCAGCTCCTGGTGATGTGAAGGGAATGAGGTTTTCCAGAACCACACGAGGTGCAAATTCTCTGTTTGTCTCATAAACCACTTCTCTGGAGCACAGAAAGAAAATCCAGTTGTTCTCACAAGGACTTTAACAACAGGAATAATTGTGAGGATCTGGGAGGGAAGGAAACCAAGGCAGAGTTGTGAAGCCACCTCTGGAGCTGAGCTCCTGCAGCTCCCCAGGGCTGGTGACCTGCAGGGACAGGGGCTGGGACACAGTTCAGCTCTGCTGGGCCCCACTTCAGCTGTGCTGAGACCCACTTCAGCTCTGCTGGGCCCCACTTCAGCTGTGCTGAGACCCACTTCAGCTCTGCTGGGCCCAGTTCAGCTCTGCTGGGACCCAGTTCAGCTCTGCTGGGCCCAGTTCAGCCATGCTGGGGCCCAGTTCAGCTGTGCTGGGGCCCAGTTCAGCTGTGCTGGGCCCAGTTCAGCTCTGCTGAGCCCAGTTCAGCTGTGCTGGGCCCAGTTCAGCTGTGCTGAGTGGCATCCATGCAGGGCTGGGGTGACCACTCGCGGCCACCTCTGGGTCCGCGTGGCCGCTCTTCCCCGGCGCCTGGCAGACAGGGCCGCATTCAGAAACACGCAATGTTGGAATATTTCCCGGAGCAGGGCTCTCTCTCCAGTGACGTCAGCCTTTCCCCCCAGTGGTCCCAGTTGCCGCCGTGGGCTGGGCTGCCCAACACCTCCCTCGTGGAGGGGAGCCTGGCCCTCGGTGACTCACGCTGTCACCGGCTGAAGTGACAAAGTGCTGCATTTCCTCCGCAGCCCGTGGCACGGTGCATCAGTCAGAGAGGGGGCACAGCTCCAGCCCCCCCGCTCTATTTATGGGTGCAGAGAGAGAAAAACATGCTCCTGCCACATTTTAAAATAAGATGTATGTGAGTTTTGTGAAAAACACCAGATGATTGCACACAAGGATGAGGGGATATTAATGCAGACAGTGACACCTCCAGTTTTTGTGCTGCCTGGAGAAGGCACCAGCAGAGCTGCCAGCCTGGCCTTTGGGCACCTGGTTCCTGCCCTGCCTTTAGCAGAGGGTGGGAAGGGCAGGGGACACACCAGGAAACACCAGGAGCATCTAAAAAACCACAGACAGGCCAAATTCTGGTCTAGCTTTGAAGCCAATCTGGCAAAGAGCACTGGGAGATAACAGGAACACCGAGAAATTTTGAAATATTTTCACTTTGCAGGAATTTATAAATCTATGAAAGGCTCATTGATGTATTTGAGACAGCTTTGGCTTTCTAGTATTTATTTAAAGCAGTAATTATTCAGAGTATTTTACAGGATGTTCAGTCCTTCAAGTGAAGCTGTACAGCAGCAACTATAAAATGCAAAGGGCAACACTGCTCAAATGAGAGACCTCAGACACAGAGGGGTTTTAGCTTCTCTAAACCTCATTTGTAAGCAGGGATAAAATGGAAGAGTAAATGGAGGAACCTGATAGCTTCATGTCAGAAAAGACATGAACCGTGACACAGCAATGTCAGCCAAAGGAAAATGAGCTGTTAAAACACCTGGAGTGGAACAACACACGGTTTCTAAAGTGGCAGATTAAAAAAAAAAACTGATAATGGGTCACGAATGATGAAATTTATGCCTTGCTTCTGCCGTGCACTGGGACTTCCACTTTCAAATTTCCAGTCAGAACAGATTAGATTGCCTCCAAATGAAAGTGTCAAGGTAAAACCCAGCAAGTGTAGTTCAACAGCTTTGTAAAAACATTAGCAGCAAGGGAAACAAGAAAACAAACCTCATTCTGCTTCTCCATGCAGCCCCTGCACCTGGAGAACAAGACTTTAACAGAGGCAGCAGAAATGTGATAAAAACCCAGGGCCCGTAGCAATGGGGTGGAAGGAGGCCTTAAGTGCCTGTCAAAAGATGTTAAATAAGATTTTTTGGAACTAAACCATGATTCAGCTTTTCTAATATCACATAAAACTAAAAATTGGCAAAAAGGTGAGGGTTTTTTTATTGACCTTCAGGAGGAAAAACCTCTCGATGGCTGGTGGCCACGGTGGATGCAGAGAACAGGCAGCTCCAGCTCGGGTGATTACTGAGCAAACCACTTTCCCAACCATTTTTTTCCTCCTGCTTCAAGCAATGCCTCAGCACAATTTAACAGTTTCCAATTCAGTAACTAAAATAACTCAAAGGTCTTTATTTTTCTAGGGTGAGAAGGGCAAATGACAACTCAGAAGCGTTTCTGCTGTGAGGGCTCCACAACATTTGTCTGGCACAGGACGTGTCTCGTCACAGCCCGGGCGCTGGGGCGCCCACGGTGGCATTTCCACGGTGCTGGGCTGGAGGTGGAAAGCTGCACTGCCTGCAAATATCCCCAGTGACACACTGTGGGGAGGAGAAAAAATCATTTTCCTCCTGACCCTGAATGAGTTCCCACAAAAAAACCCCAGACTTGGGTTAATTATTTCTCCCAGCTCGGAGGAAGCGGCGGATGGATCGCACCACGCCTGACCCCGCAGCGACCTCCTCTTCCCTCAAAGTTTAATGCAGCTTTTTGGAACTCTTATCAATTGAAACAAGAGATCTTCCTCGGATCATAAGCGCTGAGGGGAATCAGTAAATCCTGCTATTTTATTGTGCTGACCTTTAGACCACCACCTGTCTTTTGGCTCTTCAGTTTATATATGAGAAAATACCACGAGGTATTGGAGCATCCAAGCTGCCCCTTCCACCACCACACACAGACCTTAAACCCTTTATCACTGAGCTGGAAGTTACATTTTTATCAAGTGGCTGCTTGAAGCCATGGATAAGAAGGAGGAAAACCCTGCTCATCTATAACCACTTTTAGTTAATGCCAGTGAACAGGATTTTTTATTTGCTTACATCATCTACTGCTAAAGTCATATTTTCTCTGTTAAGTCTATGTTTTGAAAAGTCCTTGGCATTTTAATTGGCTCAGTATTTCAATTCTCTGTCAAAAAAGAGACTTGCTGAAAAAACACCACCTGATTTCTCCGTGGATTCCTCTTTCTCAGAGCCCCCTAAGTGCTGCTCCCCCTGGGCAGAAATTTGCAGTGCACTGGCTGCAGTTCTTACCCAAACGTCTCCCTCTGAAACAGTCTGGCAAATCCACTCATCTCCACAGCATCGATCAGGAGCACTCTACCCGCAGGCACCTGGCTCACCATTAGGGATTCCAGACCAAGCTTTGCATTTCTTCTCCTCCACCAAAGAGCGACAAAGAAAGAGCCAGGGAAAGAAAAAGCTACAAGTGGCTGGAGCCGTGGGCAGCGCTGGAAGGGAAGATTTCTTGTGGGAGCTGCAGCTAAGAATGTTACCTTTGGTCCCCAGTTCCTCCTTCCCTGCTGTCCTTCGCACAGCTCGGATCTGAATATTGGGATCATCCAATATCTGAATATTGGAGCGGGGCACTGGAGAGCAGGGAGGAGACACAGCAGGAGGTTTAGGTTGGAAAAGCCCGTGGAGACATCGAGTCCAACCCTGCTCCAGCCCTGCCAAGGCCACCACTGCCCCCTGTCCCCAAGTGCCACATCCACTGGGCTTTTAAACCCTCCAGGGACGGGGACTGAACCCCTGCCCTGGGCAGGAGGGAGCCACAAGGACTGAGTCCAACTCCTGGCTCTGCACAGGGCAACCCCAAAACCCCACCCTGCCTGAAGGTGCTGCACACAATGTAAGCATCACATGCAGTGAGGAACTGCCCCACACAAGGGAAATGCTTGCAAGCAAAAATTATTTCCATTTAATTTAGTGGAAGTAATGACAACCCCGTTTTTACCTGAGCACTGCCCAGAGCTGCCTCCAAACATCGTTACCTGAGGGCTGGGATGAGGCCAACAACCCTCCCCCAAAAAAGGCAGCACCCTGCAAGCAACACTCCTGTTTCCAGCTGCCAAGGATTTAGACAAGAGTCCAAATTTCTGCTGCATTTCAGCCATTTTGCATTATGCAACCCCCAGCATGCATTTTGATTTTCTCCCAGTATCCAGGGCAGGTTGGAACTATTAGGATCTGCCAAAGCTTACCCATTTTCAGATGTCTCAGGAGAAAATGAGGAAGGCCAGGGGTTTTTTTATACCAGCAAATAACAGTTTGCTGGCTGCTGTAAGTTAGAGGTTAATGGCTCTGCATGAGGAAACAAGGATAATGGCCAGTTCTGAGCAAGATTCAGTTTCGAGTTGCTTGAAAACTGAAAAGAAGGTCAGCACGCCCAGCCAGGTTCCTCTGTGCTTTTGTTTTATTCAGCTTTGCAAATCAGAGCTCTCTTCATTGCCTCAGTCTCTGGTGTGAGAGCAAAAAAAATATAGTTGCAAGGCTGAACTGTTATGTTATTATGTTCCCCATCCTATTATCTAAATTGCTGTGCCACGAGCGGATTCAGCCCAGAAGCCTCTCTTGATCTATAGCTCGGGGACCAGGACTGCTGGGTTTTTCAAGCCCTGGTGTGTGTACACGGGGCTGGAATCATTTGGAAATCTGTTTAGAAGCTGTCCAGTGTAATTGAGAAGGATTTTTCTTGTGCCTTCGAGGTCACACACATCCAAAGGTGAAACTTGCTGCAGCAGCTGTTTTAAAGGGATCAGGGAGGAGAACAATTACTTGTGGACTGGGGATCAGGAAGGGGGAATCCCCAGAGAACTCTAAAGAACTTCGAAATAATGTAGATGATGCACCAAGAACAGGGTGAGTCAGGAGAGGAGAATCTGGGAAGAAAGTTAATGAAATTGGAACAAATTGCCTATTGAAAGAATTTCTGATCTCCACAACTTTGCTTTGCCTTCTCTCACCTATCGATCCCAACTGGGTGCGCGGTCAGGACCCTGCCACCCCTGCTCTGTCACATGGGAGTCCTGACCCACGAGTGCCACTGGAGGGTGGGAACTGGTTCTGGGTTCTCCATGGATTTCCTGTGCAGGAATTTCAGGCACAGCCCGAGCTCCAGCATTTAAAGCCTTCAGTGAGTGTTTCCTCCCCAGAGCTGTGCAGCCACAGGGGCGGAGAGGTCAGGGACAAAGCGGGGGGCAATTAACAGGAGATCATTCCATAAGTGCATCAGTAATAAAGGAAAACTGAAAAAGGAGAGGGAAAGCCATTAACCAAGGAAGTTGAGTGTTTAATAAGCTTTCCTTGCTTCAATCTTCATGAAAAGGCTAACTGAGAGCAGATGGTCGGCACAATAATGCTGGAACAAAGAGGGAAGTTTATAATCTCCTCCAAAGGCAGCAGGGAGAGTGCCTGGCTAATTTAGATGTTTGCAAATTGGTTATGCTGATGAACTTTATCTTTGCATACTTAAAGGACTGTCTGAATCAATATCAGTGTTTTAACTGTTATTGGGGAAGGCCGGAGAGGAAAAGACGGGGAAAAAGGAACCACATCTGTAGAATCACCAATGGTTGGGGTTGGAAGGACCTTAAAGTTCATCTTGTTCCCCTGCCATGGGGAGGGACACCTCCCACTGTCCCAGGCTGCTCCAAGCCCCAAATTCCAACCTGACCTTGGACACTTCCAGGGATCCAGGGACAAGCCCAGCTGGGCACCCTGTGCCAGGGCCTCCCCACCCTCACAAGGAACAATTCCTTCCTGATCTCTAATCCAAACCTCCTTCTGTCACTGTGAAGCCATTGCCCCTTGTCCTGGCACTCATGCTCTTGTTAGTAGTCTCTCTCCAGAAAAGGAAAGGATATTGCTTTACATCCCAGCTCAAAAGGCATCCATTCCCAGAAAAACTAACTTTCCATAAAAGCAACAAGACACCAAAATTGTGGGCAGCTGCAAAGAGCACTGCTGGACTGCACCATCCCAACTGCACCTCCTCCCACAGGACACTACACATTCAGAGCTTGGCTTTAGCCTTCTGTACCACCCTGGCCTGTGGTGCCATCTCCACAGCTCACAGAGCCACTGGGAGACCATTCCTTTCCAGAAACAGCTCTGCTGAAAATGAAGAGATGAATCAAGTTGCTGAGAGACCTGCCTTGAGCTCAGCATTATTAATTCCTTCATTAATGACTTGCATGACAGAGGAGGGATGTGCTGGTTAAATTGGCTGCTGGCACTGCACAGGGAAGGACTGCGAGCACACGAGAGCACGGAATTAAAATCCAGAAAAGTCTTGCCATTGCAGAAATCACCTTCAAAGAATGCCTGTTGTTCAAGAGAGACAAAGCAGACCCCACACCTGGGCAGAAATAATCAATGGTGTCATTCCAGGGTGGGGAAGGGAGCTGAGGATGAGAGGCCATCGCTCTGGCACAGCAAACGGAATTGTGACCATCAAAATTCGGGAAATAATCCTTCTCCTGGGTTCAGCCCCACTAAGTCCTAACTGGAGAAATATAATCTGCTTTATACACTCTGTGCTAGTGAACTTGTGGAGCAAGTGAAGGGAATCAAAGGAGGGCAAGGAAGGAGATCAGAGGTCTGGGAAACATCCCCAGTGGATGAAGCAAAGCTGGGGAACTGAGCCTTAAACCAGACACTGAGGAGAGAGCTTAGAAACTGAAAATAAAGTCAAGGTAACAGTAAAGACAAAACAATGAACTGTTCTCCCCATCGGGCATGACTTGAGGGAGGAAGATGAAGGATAAATCCCAGGGAGCCCCCCAGGCCGTGGGCAGAGCTGTGAGTGACCAGCACTGCTCCAGACACAGGGACCCCACCACCACTGCCCACTCTGCCCGGTCAGGAGCTGACACTGACCCCTCAACACCTGCAAACCACCTACCAACAAAAGCTTGGAATGTGGCATGAAAAATTCAGGAAGGTCAATTAAACTGTTCATGGCTATTTAATAATAGGGAAGATAAGAAAAATAACCAAATAAATTACTTGTTCTGAATTATCCCTCCATTTTACCTGCAGTTCATTACTGACTCAGATTAATGAACGTTGAAAAGATATTACTCTCGTCTGAATACTCAGACTTTGCTACCTGATTGCGATTTTTGAAATGAAAAATGCAGTATATCAATTCTGGATGAATTTTTTAATAGAGTCAAGTGCCAAATGCCCTCCAGGAGCAGACCTATCATTTAAAGTGATCACATTGCTATCTCAGGCTGTGAAGTTCCCAGATTCCCCAAGCTTCCTGCTGAAAACACAGGACTCACCAAACAATGGTTAACACAGGAATTACCTGGGGAATTGGGCTGGAGCAGGGAATCGCCTGCATTGCTCCAGACAGCTCAGCACACTTCAGCTGGGGCTGTTATAAATAGTGAGAGCTGTGAAAAGACCCAACCCTCCCCTCAGGGTGTTGTGGGCTTATTTTATTCATTTTCACCTTCAGCAAAGGAGTGTTTGCCAGGGAAAATGCTTTTGTGCTTAGCAAAAAATAAAACCTGTGAATCACTAGGAAAGCTGAGAGGGAAAGGTCACCAACTGGCTTCTCCAGACATTCATTTCATCGTTGTAGGGCCTGGACTCCTTCATGTGATCACTCAGCTCTAGATTTTAATAGACAGGACTTGGTGAAGGTGAGAATCTGGTGTTTCTTCAGGAGAAGCAGAGGGGAGGTGACAAACAGCACAGTGCTCAGTGCCAGCTGATTTACTTCCCAGCTCCTGCTAAATGATTTATTCCAATTGCTCAGCTCGGGAAATGGACCAAGACAGAAATCCTGGGATGAGTAGCTGGGGAGCAATGAGCCCTGGGGACACTCATCAGCCCAGCACAGGAGAGGGGTTCAGCCCTCCCCAGGAGAGATCAGCACCCTGCACAGAGGCTCAGGGTGGGCATCAGCAGGAATTTCCCCATGGAAAGGGTGCTCAGGCCTTGGCAGGGGCTGCCCAGGGAGGTTTGGAGTGCCCATCCCTGGAGGTGCCCAAGGAAGGGCTGGAGGTGGCAATTGGTGCTCTGGGCTGGGGATAAGGTGGGATTGGCACAGCTGGGACTCCATGGACTGGGAAGGCTTTTCCAACCTTCAGCCATACCCCTCAGCTCCAGCACAGAGGAGCCCCTGGCTCAGGGAGCACCAAATGCCTCAAGCAGAGCAGGAGGAGCCTGAGAAGGTCCTGGGGGATTTATTTTTCCCAGCAGACACAGCTCCTCCAGAATAGGAGCACAGGAAACTTCCTGCAGAACATTCTCCCTTCAGGGGGGTGTTGTGGCACAATAAACCTCACCCGAGACTTACTCAGCTGTGGGAAGGGATATTTGCAAGGCTGCTGTTCATTTATGGGTGGGGATTGAGTGGCTGATTCCCTCAGCGCCTTTGGAAGCCCCTCTCTGCTCCATGGATCCAACGGGCACCGTCACAGCCCCGCCTTGTCCCCCGACCACGGGGAGGTTGCTGGGAACAACAGCTCTCAGAGGTACCTGAGAACAACATCCCCTCCTTCAGAGCTTTAAAATTAGGATAAAACCACTCATGTCCAAAGCCAGCCTTGTCCTCACGATGGTTTAAACTCTTGTGCTTCCCAGCTGCAATTGTGAGTGTGGCACAGCCACATCCTGCTGCATCAGGGATGCAAACTCCTGCCCAGAGCCTTGGGAACTCCAAGCTTTGGCCCACACGGTCTCAGCTTGCTTGGATGGACTGGTCCCGGATAAAGATTTCAAGGAGAAATTGCATTTACGGCTCCTGCTTTTCCCTCCAAGCCTTGGTCTGTCTGACTCCCACCAAGCCAGGTTGTGCTGCCCTCTCAGGCCTTTAACAGCTCCCACTTGTAGGAGAAAATGCTGAGTCCAGTGGCAAAGCTGTTAAGTCCAAAGGCATTTTAAACTTGTGACAGCCACCTCAGCCCCTTATCAGCCATTCTGGAGATACATCACAAACTCACAGGCAATCCATGTAGAAACAACCATCCCTCGTGTGGGTTCTGCACAAACCTCATCCACTGAGCAGTTCCATGACTGAACCACTGCAACAAATACATTGGGAATATCTTATTTAATTACTCTGCTGCACAAGGCAGCTGTTCACACAGGATTTGCCCCTACTTCCCTACCTTTTACATTAATCCTTCCCCTAATCAAGAGGAACTCCCTAGAGCCCATCTCATACAAGTTTGGCATCAGGACCAAATCCACAAAAATACCTTCATTTGCTATTTATATTCTCCAGCTTGTAGATTAATAATGAGGGACCAGGCTCCCTTGTTCTTATTTGATTTCATCCTTTCCTTTGCTCTTATTTTGTCTTTATTCTCATTTGACAATTTTTTACTCTTATTTTTTCCCTAATATTTTTCCTGCACAGCACTCAAGCTGTGGGAATTCAGGGGGCTGTGAAAAATCTTCCCAGCTGGCAGGAGCAGGGCAGCCCAACTCCTGTGCCAAGCTCATTCCTGCTGCCCTGCTCAGCCGAGATCGCAGCCGAGATCGCTTCAGTGGTTTTAATCACAGGTTTACAGGGTTTATGGCTTGGTGCAGACTGTTCTGTCCTACAGGTGAGGAGTCGACCTGCAGCTCTGCAGCTTCCAGACCCACTCAGCCCCTTTCCGTGTGTGCCAGCAGCTCCCTGTTCTGTTTGTTGGGATGCTCCTGCTCACCTTTTCTCCCTCTCCCAGGCCGAGCCGTGGTGTCACAGCTGGGAGTCACATCCCCCACATCCCTGCAGGTGCAGCCATCCCAGGATTTCGCTGCTTTCCTTCCCCAGAAACCAGCATAACCTTCTGGCTCTTAGTCCCCTTCTTCAGACAGCAACACACCAAGCTCACTTCATTTGTGGCAGAATTCCCTCTTTTAGCAAGGAACGCTCTCCTATCACCCAGAAATCACCTGGTGCCTCTCACCCACTCGCTTCTTTCTCCCTTGCTGAGGGGTTTCTGCCCAACTCCTCAGTCCATTCCTCTTCCTCCAGCACTCTCTGTATGGAATGGAGTCCAAACCACTTTTTTCCATAAGCCCCACAATTAACAACCCCCCCTCACACCAGCTGTGCTTATGATGTGCCTGATGCCCTGATTTCTCCCCCTGCTGCTTTCCTGGCCAGGTGCTGCTGCCAAACAGTTGCTGATGCCCACTTTCTCTCCTGCTTTGCTTTAGGACAGCCCTTTCCTTTAACCAATTCCATTTACTGAGAGTTTTAGTATTTCATTATCTCTGAGTTTTCTCTCCCTCTGTCAAATCTCCTTGATTTTCCAGAGACCAAAATAGCTGCAGAATGCTCAGCATTTCTGTGGGTATCACATGAACCTCGCTTTCCTGAGGAAATAGCACAGAATGTGAGCTGGGGTGGGTGATTTGGGGGAGCAGAGGCACAGGGAACGGGAAGAGCGACGGGGTCGGATCCCTCATTAGGAAGTGGGGGTGGCTGCAGCAGATCTCACACCTCAGAGAGCCTGAAAAAGGAAACGGGGACGTCTCCCTTCACAACTCAGATTAGTCCACAGCCACACTGGGCCTGAGCAAGCAGAGATTGCCAAAATGGGAAAATTAGATACAAGATCCTTAATGGCTGGGATGAGAAGGAGGCTCTGCCCATTTCTCCCCAGCCCTGCTCCACACACCCGGAATTATCCCTGATAAATGACTTGTTTTCCTCCCGCTGCTGTTCAGGTGTTGCTGGAGTAGGAGAGTGGAGAATTACAGCCCGTGCTGCTGCTGCTATTATTATTATTTGGCAGTAATTCCTCTAACTTTCTTCCCTGGAGGAAGACACAAGGAGCTGCTCTCCTGCTCCCAAGGTCATCCCACCAGGAAATATTACCTATTTACTTCTATTAGTTTCAATTATCGAGCTGCAGAAAACCAAATAACAGCCAATTTACACTATTTCACAGCCTGCCTTAAATGCAGGACTGGAACACTTACCCCAAAGCATGAGCAGCTACAGCAAAGTCTCCACAGATCCTGCTGGCTCCAGGGGGAGGATGGGGGTCCCTACTGTCCCTAGACAGCCTAGGGGAGGCTCCAGCCCTTCCATTTGCACATCTTGTGTTTAGAAAGAGGAATTTTGAGTAGCTACAAAACTACAGAGATGAGACTGGGTTTGGGGAGTGCCTGCCCGCCCTCCAACTAGTTCCCAATTGGCTTAACAGCTTTCCAGCACTGCCACAGCATTCCCACCGTTCCCACACTGCTCCTGCTGCCAGCATTGGGTGGTTTGCAACAGCAAAATTGAGTTTCAGCTGCTCCCACAACACATCACGGACTAGAACAGGTGAAATTTGCAATACACCATGAAAATCAGCGGGAGTTGGAAGGGAATTTAGGGAAAAAAACATTTAGATTTTAGTTCTAGGCAAAAAGAGTGACTAAATAACAAGATTGATTTGCCAGCCCAAGAGGAAATGGAAAAGAGCCCAGACACTCAGCAAACTGAAAATGCAGTGACTGAGGGAGAGGGAAACTTCAGGGGGAATGACCCTGAGCAGGAGCTGATGAGCTTCAACACATTTTATTTTTTTATACATTTCCAGCCTGGTCTATTCTTGCCTTAATGGCTCAATGGGAAAGTGCAATCCTGAAAGTGTTCCTAAAGTGATTTTCCCAAACCGTTACTCAAATTACCCACAGTCTAGGGCAAGCCATAGATATGAATTATAGCTCTTGGTATTAAACTACCAAAACAAATTATTAGCATATAAAAACTGATATGATCTATTCAGAGGCGTTGCTGTGAAATATGGCCCTTAGCACAGTGCACCTATCTGGGATCATAAAACTTGTCAAAGGTACCCAAAGTTTATTGCCTTGGAAGATTCATGCAGCAACCCTGCAACACTTGATTTAGGTCTGAGCAGCCGTTTGTAATTCTTGCAGGCATGCAAGCAGTTCAGATTTATTTAAATAGAGAAAAAATAATTTAAGAAGACAAAGCAGCCTTTTCTCCTAATCAGATGAGATAGAAATTATTTCAAGGCACTCTAAGGAACAAATTTGTCATTTTTCTTGCCCTAATTGTAGACCACAATAAATCCTTCCATGTGAATTCATTTCTTAAACTTAACAGTTATTTATTAACACAACAAAGCGTGTTCTCACTGTGCTAATGTACAAGCCAGCGTGATCCAGCCCAGTGAAGTCATGGCAATTATTGCTCACTGTCTGGGCACTATGAAGCTGTTGAGGTGGACGATGCCCTCGTGGCCCCACGCTTTGCTGGCTGCTGCTGTCCCCAGGCCCCCAGCTCTCAGAAGAGTTGTTGCTTTCCCCACCCAGCTCCCCCAGAGCAGGCACTGCGTGGGAGAGTCGGAAAAAACCCAATTTCTTTCACTGATGTAGATCTGGTTGAGTTTTTGTTGCATGAAGGAGAAAGAGGGAAATTTCTTAATACAATAAAGACATGAAACAGAGAGAAACAGCAGCAAACACAGCAGGCCATAATAATAAAATCTCTGAGAACACAATTTCTGTGCAGCTTGGGATGTAACCACTGCTTCCCCCCTGACAGCCTCAGCTGGAATCACCTCACGTTCCCAGAACTTTTAACCAAATCTCTGAGAAACCAAAATGGAAACTGCTGTTTTGAGAATGCATCTCCTCCAAATACACTGTTGCAGCTTTTCCTGGCTTCAGACACGCTCCCAGAGAAGAAAAGCCCTGTGTTTTGTGCAGGATCTGTCCTGGAGTTCCTGCCCTCTCCTGCAGTGATTAAAAAGACTAACTTCAGCTACCAGGAGCTGTGGTGAAAAGCACTGAAGGCTCAACACTTAATTAACAAAGGGAAACATGAGAACGTGGCAATTAACCTTTATTCGTGCTCGCAGCAGAAAGGCAGGGTGCAGCCTGCTCTGTTTGTTCCCACAAAGCAAACCTTGGGTATCTCCGTGCCCTCTTCCCTGGGTGCTGCCCGTGCCCGAGGAAGGCGTTGGGACGCTGAGGATTCTGCTGCCAGATAAAGCAACACTCGCCAAACCAGCCAGTCAGTGGCTACAGAGAAATCCCAGCCTTTAACATCTTAATAATCCCTTCCTTTTATCTGTTGAAAGCACAGCAGAAGAGGAGCCAGGGCATCAGCCCCACCACGGTGAGGGCAGGGCAGTGCGAGCACTGGGATGCTCCTGGAAGTCAGGGCAGAGCCAATCTCCACGTTTCAAAGCCCAGCTGTCTCGTGTGAAGCAGTGTTTGACACACATTGGTTTGTTCAGCTGCCCAGGAGAGGAAATCGCCTCTTTTCCTTGGAGGTGAGGGTAGAACCCATGAAATCACAGACTTATTTATGTTGGAAAAGACCTCAGGGATCCTCGGCTCCCAGGCAGGCAGGATAACTCCATCTGAACAGGAGGAGCTCACGTGGCAGGCCCTGGGCTCACGGCACTCCTGTTCTGCTGGGACCAAGAGTCTCCAGCACAGCCCCAGAGCAGAGCATCCCTCACTGCTGGCACTGCCAGCAGCCACAGATGATTTATTTTACTACCACCTGAAGTGCAAATAGAAATGTAAGGGACCTCCAGTGTATCCAAGGATTGCTTGGGAGAGCATTACAAGGAAGCAGCTTCCAGGAAGGAATTCAATCTGTCAGCACTTACTTCAAGTCACCGGAGCCCAGTGGCTGCAGGAAGGCTGGCAGGGACAGCAGCCCTGGGCACCAGCTGTCAGCAGGCACTAAATCCAGGCTGGGGAGAAGCGCTGCACCAGGGTCTGACGCTAATTCAAAGCTTTCATGCACAGAAAGCGTAAGGCAGTAAAAACCTCTTCTTTTTTCCATAAACTGCATGGCTGCAAAGGTGTTTAAAATTAGCGGGACTCCAAATTGTGGTGCAAAATCATCTTGCAGTGTTATCTTAGAGCTGTAAAATGGGATATGCCAGCACAAAAGATGTAAATTTAATATTGTAATATATAAAATATAATATATTAAGGTCCTTTCAACCCAAACCATCCTGGGATTCTTTAGGGCCACAGGAGTGGGGCTCCCTAGAGCCACTGCTGGCTGGAGGAGCAGGGCCAAAGGGCTGGAGGAATCCCATGGTTGGACGAGACCCTCCACCAACCAACAGCCAGGAAATGAATGAACAAATATAAACTTCTCTCTGAAGGAGGCTAAAAGACCTAAATAAATCACAGCTTAAACCTATTTCTGTTCATGCAGCACCAGACCAGATTTCCCACTGAGAATAAGGTCAACTTTCACGCAAAGATTTAAGAAATGCAAACTAAAAGTCTGTTTATCAGCTGGTTGCACTCTGGAGGCTTTGTTTGACAACACAAGTTGTAGCCCAGGCACTCTGCCACGCACAGCCCCAGCCCTCAGCCCCTGGGTCCCCACACTGTCCATCCTCTCAGGGAGAGCCTTGGGATTATTGATTGCAGGAATCCAATCCCGGGCACAGCCCCAGCCCTCAGCCCCTGGGTCCCCACGCTGTCCATCCTCGCAGGGAGAGCCTTGGGATTATTGACTGCAGGAATCCAATCCCAGGCACCGCAGCTGCCTCCGGGGTGCCGGGTGGGACGGAGATAGATGGATCTGTTCCCAGCCTGCTCCTGGGGGACAGGAGCAACCAAGGAAATTGGTGAATGTTAAGTATTTTTCTAAATGGCTGTCAAGTCTCTTCCAGAGTGCAAGTAATGAAGTCACTTCTCTCTATTTGTTCTGTGTTCAGCCTAAACAGCGATGAACTTGAGCCTGGAATATGTAAAAGCCCCGAATTTGTGGGTGTGAGGCATTGTTTAAATTCCTACTAGAGTAGAACAAAAGAAAACCTAACAGGGTGGGGGGGGACAGGGGGTGTTTAACCTGGAGAAGAGAGGCTCGGGGGACCTCTCACTCTCACAAATCCCTGACAGAAGGGGGCAGCCAGGGGTCCATCTCTTCTTCCAGGGAACAAGAGACAAGAGGAAATGGCCTCAAGCTGTGCCAGGGGAGGTTTAGGTTGGATATTGAGAACATTTCTGCACCCAAAGGACTGTGCAGCCCTGGCACAGCTGCCCAGGGCCATGGAGGAGTCCCCAACCCTGGAGGGATGTAAAAGCTGTGTGGATGCAACACTTGGGGACAGGGGTCAGTGGTGGCCTTGGCAGTGCTGGGGAATAATTGGAGTTGGTGACCTCGGAGGCCTTGTCCAACATCAGCAATTCTGTGGCCCTGTGATTTGTCCCAGTAAAGCCAGTTCTGGAATATTTCCAGGAAGGTGAAGGACCCCCCCATTTCCCAAGGAGAGCAGAGGTCATCCCAGGCCATGGCTCTGACTCGGGGACAGATCCCTCCCGGAGCCGCGCTTTGATCCAGAGCAGCCGTGTTTGATGTAGCCCTGGCAGGGCCCAGAGCACATGGAATCATTGGCTCCTCTCATGGCTGCAGACTCCTCTCCCTTTTCTCAGCACAGGAGAAGGGCTCCCAGCAGGTGATCCCTCCTGCCTGGAGCACACACTGCCCCTTCCCAGCACCGCTGAGGCCACAAGGGCCGGGATGACCCTCTGGGAGCAGCAGGAACGACACACATAGCCCAGGAATCCTGAGGAACACCCCCTGCGCACATTTCCTGGGGTTTCTGGAAAAACTGCGCCTCTCCTGAAACAGCCCGAAGGAATAACAAACCGAGCTGCTCCTCCCCCCCTCCCCGAGCTCTGCGGTGACCCTGAGGAGGTTCTGCTGCCTTGCTGCTGTCCCCATGGCCAGGAGCAGCAGCCTCGGTGGCACGAGGCACGGCGGGACCTGGCACAGGCTGGTGGCTCTCCGCGTGCCGCGCCAGCGCCGCGGGCAGCGGCTCCCCACGCGATGTGCTGTGACAGCTCTCACAAACCCTTACCTCGGGGAGCTGGGGAGAGCACGGCTGTCGCCTCCTGTACAGCACAGAACATGCTACCTGAGACGATGAATTCAGTCAGGCCGTGAAACGGGCAGTGTTTCAATAGGAAAAACAGATCTCCGGAGTTATTGTCTTCTTTTTTTTCACTCTTTTCTTTTTATAGCATCTTTTTTGGTGCCTTTCCTTCACGCACTGGATACTCCCAAGGAAAAAACAAAGTCTCCAGTACCCCAAATAGTAAAGCTAAGAGGGTGAAGGCACAGAGGTGAGGAGGGGGTCGTGCTGTGTTACAGAGGCAGAAATGCAGAGCAGCCACAGCAAACAGCGCAACTCAGGGAGAGAGCAAAGCTCAGGGAGTGCTCCTGCTGTCCGTGGTGAGGCTGGGATCACAGGTGTGTAATCAAATCCCAAAAACACTCTTCCACCTGCAAACAATGTTAATTACATAGGAATGTTCACCTCAAGAGGAGAAAGCTCCAGGGAGAGCTCAGAGCCCCTTCCAGGGCCCAAAGGGGATCCAGGAGAGCTGGAGAGAGACCGGGGACAAGGGCTGGAGGGACAGGACACAGGGAATGGCTTCCCACTGCCAGAGGGCAGGGTTAGATGGGATATTGGGAAGGAATTGTTCCCTGGAAGGGTGGGCAGGCCCTGGCACAGGGTGCCCAGAGCAGCTGGGGCTGCCCCTGGATGATCCCTGGCAGTGCCCAAGGCCAGGCTGGACACTGGGGCTTGGAGCAGCCTGGGACAGTGGGAGGTGTCCCTGCCATGGCAGGGGTGGCACTGGATGGGCTTTGAGGTCCCTTCACCCCAAATCATGCAACAATCCAGTGATCCTCAGCAAACAGGAGGGGCTTAATGCACTCACCATGGAAAGAACTTTTCTGGGTGGTTTTGGGGTCTGCAGCCCTGGAAGGAGAGAGATCCCACATGGGCATCCTGGGACTCTGACTGAGCCATCCCCAGGTTGGTGTCTCTGCCTCAGGAAGAGGCTGCAGGCAGCAACTGCTCCACAAGCAGCAATATTCCTGTGCCACGCTCCAGTGGGCATTCCAGTGAGGATACAGGAGTTTTCTTTTCAATTCACTTGTAATGAGATACAGTTGAGACTGCTACCAAGCACAAAATCTGTATAAAGGGTATTCCAAGGATTCTCAATGAAGGTACATTATCTCAAGTTAACATCCCTTTAAAAGCACATAATTCACTCTTAACCCTTCCAGTCTGAGATGCTCTAAGGAAAGACACAGCTTATTTTGTGTTATTTGAGAGTCAAATCAAGCCCCAGCACTCACTACACAACCTGTTTTTCAATCAATAGGGTTTGCTGCCACACCAACACCCAGCAGGGTCCCAAAAAATAACTCTCATTTATTCTACCAGGGGAGAAAGAGTGCAGCCTGAAACTCACCCCAGCTCCACCACCATTACACACATCTAGCAAATGTCTCTGGGGCACTGTGGGAGTTCTGTGCTCGGGAACCACGGGATGGTTCCTCCTGCTGAGGGATATGCAGCCTCTCCCCACGGGTTCTCCAGTGCCAGGGCTCCCACTCCACAGGGCTGTGTCCCTAATTACCCCTCTGATGTCCCGATGGAAACCCTGCTACAGCATTTGGTGCTTCTCTAAAAGGGAAAGACAGGAGACACTTCATATCTCTGACATGAAATGTTGGTGCATGAGCTTGAAGAGGAGTGAGACCCCCTCAGCTGTGGACTTGCAAGGGGTTGTCAGAGCAAACTCAGGAGCTGCTGCTCTCCATCTCCTGGAGTTCATCAGCACCATCACCTCAAATGGCTACAAGAGCATCCTGCCCACAGACGTTCCAGTCTCTGGATGATCACAGGGGCTGTGTTGGCTCTGGGGTGCTGGCCCAGCTGTCCCCCGTGGGGTCTGGGCAGTGCTGGAATTCAGCCCTGAGAGTACCACAGGCACAGCCAGGCCCCAGCAGCACAACAGCAGCTCCAGACATCCTCCCCACTGGGGAAACAGAACCCATCTTATTTCCTTGTTAAAGAAAATGAACAAACCCCAGCTCTCCATATTCCACAATATGTAGAGGGAGACATACACAGAATAAACAACGCCAGGAGTTCTGTGGCTCTTTTTCCGATCCATTCAAGAAGTATTAATTGACCCAGAATTTTGAAAATAATGTCAAAATGACCGGCAAAGTATTTACCATCCATCAGAACTAATTCCCTCTGGGGCAGCTGTTCCAGGGCTCCCAGAATTACTGGCCTCACCTGCAGCAGATGCAATCACAAGTGAAGGCTGAGCACACAGACCAACAGCTCATAATTTTCTTCTCATCTGACCCTCCAGCTTGGTAATTTTCTCTTTCAGAACATTTTATGAAGAGGAGGGAAGATGATGAGTAGGGTAAGGAAGAATAGGTAACAGGAGTTTAATAAAAAGAGTCAGGAAAGAGGTGATATATAATTTACCACAAACAGCAGCACAAGGACTTCAGGCATTACAGGGACAAAGCAGGAACAGAATCTACATCCTCAATATGGACATTTTCTTGCAGTGTGTGTCCTTTCTTTTCACTTATTTCAGAATATATTTTTTAAGGATCTATTTCAGCAAAAGAAAAATATCTTCCTTCCTGTAAGTACCTCGTGTTCCTCGGGTAAAGTGATATTGCCCGGCCATTTGGTGCAACAGCTCAGCAGCTCTGGCACTGCAGGAAGGGCACTGGGGGGAGGAATGACACAGAAATGAAAGTGCTCAACAAGACTCAGCTTGTCTTAATTTCGAGTTCTACATGCTCTGTTGTACTTTGACATGTGGATGAAATCATATCAGCAAAAGATGTTATTGTCAGTTCTTCTGGCATCACCTTCAAAGTCTGATGTGATGGTGGGACTTTACTTGAAATTGGTTTGTATATTTGTTTTAAAAAGATTTTTAAAAATATATAATTTTGGTAAGAAAATAAATGCAGTGAAAAATATTTCATCTTTCTAATCACAACATGGAACAGAAATTCAATATAATCTTTTTGTCTTATACTTTGTCTTGTTCCCTAAACCTTCTTCCCTTACTGTTGCTATGAACATGTGGGTGAAGCTAATTGCTCTTAACTAATATAACTCTGATTACTGATGGATTTGTACAGCTGAAAACCACCTCAAAGCTGGATCAACCCTCTCCTTATCTTCAGGCAACCACATCCACTCCTCATCTCCCCTCGTGTGGTTCCCACACCCAAGGCATCCTCATTCCATGGCAGGAAGGAGCAGAGGATTTGCCCTCAGTGTTCCTAAAGGAGTTTTTGTCCTGGTTTTTGGCTGCCCTGACACAAACTGCTGGGAGCTGTGCGCTAGGGGGTCTTACCAAAAAACACCTGAAATGTGGATTCCCATCAGAAATGAAGCTCTTTAAACAAATCCTTTTTAAAAAAGCTGCACCAACAGAAAGGTTCTCCGACTAGCAAATCAGGCATCTAAATTTCTTGGAATGACTCTCCAGCAGATCCTCTCACTCTGAGCTACACAGGGAGCTTAGGGAGCCTCCTGGTCGGGGACATCGGGACCAGCAGCACCACTAAACCTGGAGGCCTTCAAAAAGCCCAGGGAAAAGGCTCTGTGAGGTGGAGGGAAGGAAATGTGAGGCTGAGGAAACCTCCAGCAACATTACCCACACAGAAGCTCGCTGAGAAGTGTAAATCAGTATGAATAGTGTGATTCCCACTGCCACACTCACTTCCAGTCTCCAAGGACACCTTGCAGGGCCGTTCCTTTCACTCTGAATAGATGATCAGCAAATTAAAATACTTTCATTAGGCTGCTTTTGTTTGAATGGGAACAATTGTGCCGAGCTCCCAAGGACTGCAGCTGAGGAACAATATCCCAGAGCCACCACACAGATCATTTCCAGCACTTGTGCAACAGGGCCCTTTCCAGCTTATCTGAATAGTTCTTCAATTTCCTGGCTCTCATACAAAGTAAATAAAACTCAGAGTATTTTGTTGGTAAATTCAGGTAAACTGACTGGGAAAGGAGAGGTAAGAGGAGGTGAGGAAAGGGGAGCCACAGGATATTCCTCAGGGATATCTGACAGGATCGTTTGAACAGGGGCAGCAGGACAGGGGGGTTCTGCCCCTCTGCCCCTGTGCTCAGGTGAGGCCCCACCTGCAGAGCTGCCCCAGCCCCGGGGCCCAGCACTGGGAGGACCTGGAGCTGCTGGAGAGAGCCCAGAGGAGGCTCCAGGGGGATCAGAGGGATGGAGAGGGAGGGAAGGCTGGGAGAGCTGGGATTGTTCAGCCTGGAGAGGAGAAGCTTTGCCGTGACCTCATTGTGGCCTTGCCGGACCTGAAGCGGGCGCAGGAAAGATGGAGAGAGACAGTTTACACGGGATGGAGGGACAGGACAAGGGGGAATGGCTTCATAGTGACAGAAGTAGGTTTAGATGGGATCTTGGGGATAAATCCTTTTCTGTGAGGGTGGGCAGGCCCTGGCACAGGGTGCCCAGAGCAGCTGGGGCTGCCCCTGGATCCCTGGCAGTGTCCAAGGCCAGGTTGGACACTGGGGCTTGGAGCAGCCTGGGACAGTGGAAGGTGGAATGGGATGAACGTTAAGGTCCTTCCAAGCCAAACCATTCTCGGATTCTAAGAATTTTGCTGATCCCCCACTCCAACTTGCCAAAGGAACCAGGGAATTTCTGTGGCACAAAAACGAATGAGAGCCAAGCCATTCACCTGCAGTATTTTTTGTAGATATTTACAACAGACTTGCAGGGAGGTGCACTTCCAAAATCTGAATTCACACTGCCTGAAGTTTTTGTTTCAGCTGATACCCATGCAACTTTGAGCCTCATTAAATTATAAAATACAGTCCTTCAATGAACTCAGCTAATAAATGCAGAGATGCTTCTCTGTTCCCTTGGGAAAAAAAAAGATTTTCCACGTGACTACAAGCTGGGGATGGAAAAAAAATCCCAACAAAGCATAAACCCAAACAGTTCCCAGAGAAAGCCAGCGTGCTCCTTTTTTAACACATGAAAAATTATCACAATCAAATTCCATTGTAAAATGCCCTTCCGAGTTTGTTTCCCCAGCTTTATTACCTACACAACTGGGATATTTTTATTTTTCCTGAAGTAGGAGCAAGTATCTAAATGAGAGGCAAATTGATGATATACAGCTGGAAAATGGCTGTGAAAAATAAGGGGCCAAAATTTATCTCCATTGTTACACACAATGAAGCTCCTGTGTTATAAACAGATATTGGTACAGAATAAATCAGAATGGCACCAATGATCATAATCCTGATTCTTTGTGGTCCAGCCTAGAAATTAGGAGTCAGGATCCCACTTTTCTTGGCACTGTAAGGAATAGAGCAGAGGAGACAGGTGGTGAGCAAATAACCTGGGATAGTCAGGAGGGAAAAGCAGAGCATGGCAAAGGTTGGGAGACAGGACAGGGAACAGAGAGGGAACAGGAGCTGGAGCCTGTCATTTCCCTAAGGAGGGATGAGCTGCAGCCATCAGGGCACGCAGAGATTCCCAAAGGAATGCCAAGGGTGACAGAGCAGGTCACAAAAGTGACGGGAATTCTTTTGCCTGTGCACGAGGGAATAAAGGGAGCTGAGGGAGGCAGGCCCAGGGCTGAGGGGAAGCACTGGCAGAGCAGGACATGGGATGGAGAGAATGTTCTTCCAGCTTTTCCAGAGAAAATGGGGCTTTGGATCGACAGGGATGGATGGCTACTTCCAGTGACAGATTTACTGTGCTCAGAAGGGACGGAAACCCACATGGTCTGGATGAGGGCCAAAACAGCCTGGAAAAGCCCCTGTGGAGCAGAGCTCAGGGCCAGCAGCACGGGCAGTGAGGGAGGAGAAGGGGAATGCCAGGAAGGGACCTGGGGTGGCTGTGGGCAGGGACGACCTGGGCAGTGCAGCTGCAGGGGAGGCAGGGAAGGGATCGGGGATGCCGTGGAGGGGCCGGGCTGGAGCTGAACGCAAAGGAGCAGGGTCATATCGGCATTTCCAGGGGGAACAGGCTGTGCTGTAAATGCAGAGCTCTTCACGGGCCAGAGGAGCCAGCCGGGCAGGAGCGCTCCTCGTTGCGGCGCTGCGAGAGGATGGATGGGCTTTGTCCAAGAGCCGAGGCGAGGACAGCGCTGCCTCCCCCGCACGGCAGCGTCCCTCACCCACCGAGCAGGAAGGCACCGGGGAGCTGCCTCGCTGGAAGGCAGCACCAGCAATCCCCAAACGCAGGGCGGCTTGGAATGAATGACAGGGCCTTTGTAGTGTTTCACAGATGTGTTTTTCAGGAGGAACCAGCACTGGTGGTGGCCAGCTTTATAAAATGTGTTACCTGCACAGCACCTGCCCAGTGCTTTCTCTGCCAGCAGCTTCACCCCAGGGACACCTTTGCTCCAGGGGCAGCTCATGGCCGGAGGAGGCAGAGGTGGGAGATGCAATGAGCCCTCCTTTAACGTCCCTTCCAACCCAAGCTCTCTGGGATTCCACGATTCTCTGTGCTGCTCTCCTCTGCTCACCACACATCTGACCTCAGGGAAGAAGTGACTGTGAAAAACGGGCCTAGGAAGAGAGAACATTTATTTTCTGGCATAAATATAATAATAATAATACAGTAAAATCTGGCCCAGAAGCCGAGGGCTTATGTATTTCACATTATGTGTATTATATATTTAAATTCATGGAAATGTTTACTTAGATACTTATATTTCATGGGCTATAAAACAATAATAACCAACTCCAAATTAGTCATTTCCTTTCAGATAATAAAGTCACAATGAGAAAAAATTTGTAGCTTCCAGTTGTTCCAACCAGTGTTTGAAACAACATGAAAATCTCTTCAGCAGTCATTACAGCATAATTGCTTTGGAAGGCTGCAGGAGAATTACCACAGCTTTTTGTTGCTGTTTGCTTTGCTAAAGGAAAGTTGGTTTTATTCAAAATTATTAACTATTTCCATCTCCTTAGGCCTACAAAACAGAGAAGTGAATTGGGAATTTCTGTTCAGTATTATAGAATCATTACGGATGGAAAAGGCCTCCAAAATCTCCAAGTCCACCCTTGATTATCAAATTCTACCAAAACACTTTTCTACAAATTAAATCACACAGCTCATTTCTCTCGAAGCTTACAGAGAGCAGCTCAGACCTGGCAGGATGCGTTGCCTTAAGTTTGTTGCCAGTGTGTATTTTGTGGTAAACTAAATATCCACGTGCAGCTTTGTAATCCCAGTTTGGTGTGAGGCTCATGAATGATGCATTTCCTTCTGTAAACACCAAAGGAAATACAATTAGTAATAGTATTTTTACCAATAGATATTGGCATAATGATTTGGTATTTACAAACATCATTATGTTTTATCTAATTAAGAGACTGTATTTCATTTCTGTTATTTGGGGAATACTCAAAATTCCTGTCTAATGCTGAAGCACTTGGGATGCCAGGTGGGATTTTTCTGGCAGTTTTAAGAAGCTTTTTTAAAGAAAGCAAACGTGAAGTACTTGAGCTGGAAGACAAGAACCTGATGTTCAAGTACAAGTCTGAGGCTTGGGATGTCCTGTTCTTATCCCTGGCAGGAATTCCCTGTGGCATTTCAAACACAGGCAGGGCAGGCAGCATTCCCTGCTTCCCCAGCCTTGCCTGGCTTTGGGGCTCTTCCAAGGATGAGATGGTTGGTTCTGCCCTCCCCAAAAGCTGCAATCCCTGCTGGTCCTGCAGATCCTGAAACACTGGAAAGAAAATTCTTAGAATCCCAGAATGGTTTGGAAGGACCTCAAAGCCCATCCAGTGCCACCTCTGCCATGGGCAGGGACACCTCCCACTGTCCCAGGCTGCTCCAAGCCCCAATGTCCAGCCTGGCCTTGGACACTGCCAGGGATCCAGGGGCAGCCCCAGCTGCTCTGGGCACCCTGTGCCAGGGCCTGCCCACCCTCACAGGGAAGATTTCTTCCTTATAAACCCTCTCTGGCTGAAGGTTGCAGACCCAAGAAGTCAAACCTGCTCCTTCCCATCCCACTGCACACCCAGTGAACCCAGATGTCAAATAAAAACCAAAATAACATCCCCATGCTCAGAATGCCTCAGTGGTACAAAGACCTCATAATAACAAAGAAAATATCCCTGTTTGGGTTTTTCATTTGGTCTTTGGACATCATTAGGAGCCTTAAACATCATGCAGCACCCTAAGAACTGCAAAGAGGTGATGTCCCTGTGCTGCTGCTTCTTCCACATGGAAAAACATCCCCCAACGTGAAGAGTTTCAGAGAAATCTGTTCAGTATTTAGCCAACATCCTGGTTTCTCCAGGAGCTTGCAGCAGCAGCCAGCACCTAAGCCAGTATGATTCATTGGATCAATAATTCTAAGGTCTTGTACCTAAAAGGTTGAAAAATGTGATCTAACCTGGCAGAAGAGAAATGATTGTAATGTTCAGCAAAATGGTTAATGAGGCTTGGAAAGAGCAGACTTTGGGGCAAGAAAAATATGTCCAGGTTTAACCTTGCACAGAGCTCCAGCAGAACGTTCCCTCCTCAAGGTTAACTCTGCAGCCCCCACAGACACCTTTAGTTTATCAGTATTTCCACTCTTTTACTGGCTGGCCATTCCTTTCCCGATTTCCATGCTCTGGAGGACCTGGCCTCTTTTCCAGCTCCCAATATCCCTCATCACTTCTTACTGAATGCTTCATTTCAGTACCTCAGTTACATAAAGGCACAGAAATGAGGTTTTTTCCTTCTCCCCTAACTGCAAGTATTGCTTCTGATTCCTTCCTTTTTCTTCCATCCGCTACCATTCAACTCCAAATAAAAAAATCCTTTCCCAGATCCGTTTCTCACCCTTTGACTCCCCTCAGATAAGAAAATGCCATCTCATACTCCACTATTTGTGCTCAAAGCAAAACAAATAATAGTGACACTGAGAGCCAGGACTGGTGCTGTTATTTTAGCATTTCATTATTCTGAGGAAAACAGACACTGGTAACTACAATCTCCTGGTCCATAAAAGCACTTCCCACAAGCCAGCCCCATTTGGGATCTGTGTGTGGAATCTGCCCCTGTCCCTCACCTGGGGCGCATCATCACACCAACAGTGTCAGACCAGCCTGGAGAAGGAAATGTCAGAGGAATGATTTAAACCTGTTTATCCACACAGGGGGACTTTTTAGAGGGCATGGAGTGTCAGGGCAACAGGGAATGGCTTCAAATGGGAAGAAAACAGGTTTGGGCTGGATATTAGGAAGAAATCCTTCCCTGTGAGGGTGGGCAGGCCCTGGCACAGGGTGCCCAGAGCAGCTGGGGCTGCCCCTGGATCCCTGGCAGTGTCCAAGGCCAGGCTGGACATTGGGGCTGGGAGCAGCCTGGGATAGTGGAAGGTGTCCCTGCCCATGGCAGGGTGGGATGAGGTGACCCTTAAGGTCCCTTCCAAACCAAACCCTTCTGGGAATCTGTGACAGCCAAAGCCCCACTTTGCTCCTCCTCAGAGCACTCCCTGCGGCCTCACCAACACCTCTTTGTCTTTCAAATCCACCATTTCCCATTGATTCCTTCCCTCCCAGGGCCTGAGCCCAGGGACCACGCTTCGAACAGAGGGAAATGTCCCCGATTTGTCCCGTCTTTGCCAGGCTGCACTAGCCAGAGGTCCCTCCCCAGTCCCAGAGCCTCCACAACCCTGGAGCTGCACATCCTCCCCTCTGTAGAGCATCCTGCCCACGGTGGAGACAATTACATGTTTCTGATCTCATTTCTGTAATTCACTTCCCTATCTCATCAACAATTATCCCTAATGAACTTTCCACTGCTCATTCAAACTCAGCAGCTTCTCTTTCCTCGGGTGAGACAGAAGGGAGAGCCCGGTGACTCCTGGCATATAATGTTTTATGAAGTGATTTCTGAATAATCACATTTGAATTTTAAAGCTGTTTAACAGCCAGAGCAAATGACAGGCAAAGGAACTGAAGTGAGGAGTATGATCTATGAAAACGACGCAAATTCATTTGGAAAAATCCATTATTAGGGAAAGGTCTCCTCGTCACAGGTCTATAAATCACATTGGAAAAACGCAGCACGATTGGAGAAGCAAATAGTTGTACAATTCTGTATCCCTGCAGTCATCTGAGTGGGAATAATGGTGGAGGCAAAAAGAAATATTTGTGTCCTGGTTGAAGATGCGTGAAAAAGTGGAATAGGTTATGGATTATCCTGTTATTTGTGATCTCTGAGATAAATAACTCAGAGACTGCTTTGCATGGACACCTGGTTTAATCAATAGCCCAAATTCTAAGGTCAAGGTAATCCCACTGCTCCCAGGGACTCCAGGGGGAGTGGGAGCAGCTCCTGAGGAGTCCCTGCTGAGCAGGGCAGGAGGACAGGAGCAAACACTCCCAAGCCTTGGTGAATTTTCAGGCAAGCACCAGTTGCAATTATTTCATCTACAACAGGTTTTTTTTTTTAAGGAGAAAAAGTTAAAATAAAAGCAGAGCTGAGTAATTTCAAAAGAATTTTGAGTTGTTTTGTTTTCCCAGGTACAATTCCCCTCCTGGAAACACACAATAAATGCCTTGTAATGGAATTACTGCCAATTGTAACACATCCAAAACATACTGCAAATATTAAAACACGGTGTAAGAACAGGGACAGAAGTGTAAACTACTCCTTATATGTATTTATTTTCCAACACATGAAGTCGCAGTCCTGGCCACGTCAGAGCAGCTCAGACCTGTGAATTATCTGATCAATAGCAAACAAGAATGGAAGTATTTTCAGTTCACTAGCAAAAGTCAAGGAACAGAGAAATAATAACAGCAGCAGTGATTCAATCAGAGGCAGCTGGAGTAGGTGGCACAAAAACGTAGGACAAATGTCAAGCACCCAGACAAATGGCCCTGCTGAAGGGGAAAACCAGGAGGTATCAGAGCGCCTTTGGGAGGGCTCCGGGGTCAGCCTCCTCCTTCTCCTCCTCCAGAGGAGCTCTTGGTGGAAGAAAAAAATTACTCATGGAAGCAAAATCATGTGAGGCTGCAGCATTTGTCAAATTCACAGGCCCAATTGTTAAGCCACGGTCACGGCGACCTTCCTGTCATTTTTACTCGAAAACAGAGAAAGGAAAAAACCACAGAGCTCTGGAGCAGGCAAGAGGAGCTGTTTGTAAATGCCCACGTTTGCAAATTCCTCTTTGCTTAGCAAAGAGATTTTTCTTCCTCTAAGTTTAAATTAATGAAAAGTCAAATATGTTCTAACTGGCAGGGGTGAGGCAACATCTCCTGTGACAGAAACAGTTCATTCTGTCTGAAGACAAAGCAGAACAGGCTCTGGGGTTTTTTTAGTGACAGAGATTTACTGTAACAGACTCTGTTCCCCATTGCTCAGTAGAGGTTAAACTGGGAGCGCAGCTGCACTGGCACCTCCCGGAGCAGCGCTGCTGCCCCTCAGCAGAGCTGACCCAGTGCTCTGTGCCTGCCTGCGAAGGGCTGGATGCTCCTTGCTGCAGTTTGAAGGATGTGCTTGTTGTCCATGGCCTCGGCCCAGCTGAGCTCAGCTCAGGGAAGAGCCCAGCTCAGCCTGCCCCAGCACCAGGAAGAGGGGGGAGATGGAGGGGGAAGAGACAAATTTCATTTGTCTGCAAGAGCCATGAGAAGTATCTTGGGGAGAACTGGCTGGAGGGTGAGGGACGGGGTAAAGGGCAGGCACAGGGACAAGGGCTCCAGGCTGAGGGCAGAGAGCACCAGAGTTAATCAGGCAATTGTACAAAGCTCCCCCAGACAGCCCTGCCCGGTGTGGGGACACCACCCCAGTGTGCCCCAGCCATCAGGGACCACAGAACCAGTCAGGCTGGAAACGACCTTTAAGACCATCAAGTCCAAATGTTCTATCTCCAGTGCCAAGGCCACCACTACCCCATGTCCCCACTGGGGCTTACAGCCCCCCCAGGGATGGGCACTCCACCACATGGTCAAACAGGGCTGAGCATCTGAACCCCAGAGCAAGCTCCTGTAAACAGATGACCGTGGGTGCCCTCCCAAACGCAAACCTGTGCCCCAGCCAGCAGCCCCAGCTGTGCACACACGGCTGTCGCTGTCCCTGGGAGCTGGCAGGGGATCAGAGCAGCAGCACTGCACCAAAGGGGGACTCACCTGTCCCAAACTCCCCTCTGGTCCCGTGGCACCCACGCTGGCAGCTCGCAGGCTCCTCTGAACTGCACCCACCCTGGGGACTCCAAAAGGTTTGGAGAGCGACAGGGATGAGTCAGCTGAGTCAGGAGCCCACTGGGACCTTGTTGAACACAATTGTTTCAAGAATTGGGGTAGGAACCGTCGCTCACTCCCCATAGCACCTCCCTGAGCCTCTGCCAGGGCTGCACGGCGGTGTTGGCACAACCCGAGCCTGCCAAAGCTCCCCGCTGTGCCAGGAAGAGCCTGGACTGAGGCAGCTGCTCCCACTCCTGGGGGGCCTCACAGCATCAGGAGCTGCCTTGGTTCATCCCCAGGCCCTTGGCACGGGGGCAGTGGGATCCACACATGGAGAAAATCCCGCTCACCTTGGCAGCTCTGCCAGATGGGCAGCTCTGCTCCCCAGGGCAAGGGTAAAACCGGGGTCAGGGCTTGAAATGGAGCTGGCTCCAATTCCCTGGGGAGGGGACAGCCTTACAGACACTTCTGGGATGGAATGAGCCCTGTTCTGGGCATGCAGGGTCCCCCTCCGAGCCCTCCCAGGATGCAGGACTCCTGATATTTCAGAAAATGTTATTATTTGATACCTGCCCAGGCTCTTCTGTTTGTTCCTTGAGGAGTTCAGGTACTTCCCTCTTCAGAAGTTATCACAGAGGATTTACTTAACCTACAGAAATCCCTGTGGACAAGAAATCCCAAATGCATCAGGCATCAGGATGTGGGAAGCTGTCACTCAGAGGTTTATTGGATGAACGCTTTTCAAGTGCTTTACAACCAGGTTCTCTCAAAGCATTTGGCTCTGACTACACAGTAGCAGAATAAATCCCATCCTCTTTTCCACCAGGTGTGTTTGTTTCTCCTTCACATTACAACTTTCTTAGTTGAATTAAGCAGTGCTGGTTGATTCAGTGCTTTCTTCACATTATGCATTGAAAGACACTCCGCAAAAAAACTACTGGAAAAGTGAAAACCTCCAGTGAAATGATCTTCCCAATCACTCATGGGGTGCTGCTCCCACATCTGCCTCTCCAGATCATTGCTGAGGGTAAATCCTGCTTTAATCACACCTATTCACAGGTGTGATAGACTCCCTGATCAAAACACCACATTCTCCAGAAATATTTCTCAGTGCATCCAGTAACAAGAAGGAAAAGATCTTTTCTTCCAGCACTGTGCTGGGCCCTGCAGGGGTTCTCTTCAGCCCTCTCCTAAATGATGAGAGGGGGAAAAGTTGGAATCCAGTCCTGGGAAGCGTTCCCAGTTGCAGGCAATGGGATTCTGCTTGAGTGAAGCCTGAAGAGTTCAGCTAATTGTCAGTAATTTTCCCCTTTCTCGTCCAGCGTGATGAAAATGCTGTGGAGGAGCAATCAGCCTGCTGGGAAATTACATGGTGAGGAGAAAATGGGAGATTTCCTTGTGGGTCGGGGCCGCTTTGAGGGGCAGCTCCAGCCTTGCACAGATTTAAAAGGGAACTTTTTAAAATTTCTGCTCACTTGCCAAGCTATCGTCAGCCAGCGCCTCCTTGATTTCTTCCCAGAGCCCTGGGACGTGGTGGCTCTCACACAGCCCCAAAATACCCTCACCTGCCTGATGTTCTCCTCAGGGACTCAGCCATGCCAGTGCTGGAAATGCATCACATCCCAAAAAACCCAAAAACTGATGCTTTTCCCTCCCCTTCCAGTGCCACAGTCCCTGGAGACACCTGGGGATTTTCTATTCACGTCTGTCTTGCCTGCTTTTCGATCCATGTGGAGAAAACAGACCACACCTCTCCTAAATACGAACATCTCTGCTGCTAACAAAGGGGACAGACAGGCAGGCAGAGCTGGAAGCCCCCAAAAGGGCACAGCAGACCTGGCACAGTCTGTTCCCACAGAATGGGGCTGCCAGGTCCTCATCCTCTGGGAATTTTGGTCTCCATTCCCCCAGGAGACATTTGTGCTTGTTACCATCCCTGCGGTTTTGGAGTCACTTCTGCTGTTCCATCCTGATTCATCTGCAGAAAAGAAATTGATCTCTGGAGAGTTTTCCTGGGGGTGTGGATTGCCCCTGGATCCCTGGCAGTGTCCAAGGCCAGGCTGGACACTGGGGCTTGGAGCAGCCTGGGACAGTGGGAGGTGTCCCTGCCATGGCAGGGGTGGCACTGGATGAGCTTTAAGGTCCCTCCCAACCCAAACCATCCTGGGATTCTTGTCCTGCTGGGCTGTTTTAACCAACTCCTTTCGGAATCCTGAGGAAAGCCAGGCTGTGATGCCGATGAGGAGAATAGAAAGGCTTTTTCCACACCTGTTCTAATTAACATTCACTTTGAACTGCTGTGCCCAGAGTGTTAAACCACATTCTCCATGCTGGGGTTGGCAGAGCTGCTCCGAGTTCTGGTTTATAAGGCAAGATCTACAAGGACATTAAAGTCCTTCTCTTCCTCTCTCATCTAAAACTGTAATTTTCCAGCTAGGGCAGAATTTTGTCATTTTTAAGTTTCTAAGGACGTAATCTTGTCCTTTTTACTGTTATCCATCCTATTTTCATTACTACAGCCCTCCCAGTCAAATCCTTCCTCCCATCCACCAAACCTCCCCTGCACCAGCAATTCCTCACAGCTTCTGTGGCACTGCAGGTTCCATCAGCTCATTGCCAGCCTCCCAGCCCTTCCTAATGAGCTCTAATAACTCCAGCCCTACAGTGCAGCTCTGCTTTTAGCATAAACCACACCTAATTACACCGTGCCTGTCTCCCCCGTCTTCCAAAGAGGTGCTAAATATAAATGACTGAGGATAACGACTGAGGGCTTCTCTCTGTTTTGACCCTGCCTGGGTTCTGCAGCTCCTGGAGAAGGAATTAGCCTGGAGCTGCCCGTGCTGGAGGTGCTGGCAGGCTGCAGGGTGGCCCTGGCAGCTCTCACAGCTCCATCACCGTGTGGGCTCAGTTCCTGGAGTAACTCGGCCAATTAATTTTGTTGCACACCAGGACATTCCAGCTGATATGGGCCGATTAATTAACAACCCTTCGATGCTGCTCCTTTGTAAGCAAGCACATTGAGCATTAATTTGGGTGCCTTGTTATGTAGGCACACACATAAAAGCACTCAGGGGTGACCTGGCACATTGGTGGCACTGCAAAGTGTCACTCACAGGTGGGAACAACACCCAGGGAGGGACAGGCAAAGATCTGGGTGAGCCTTCAGTGGCACACGGTGCAGCAGCTTCAATTCACTCGTTCAAGGGCATGGAGGAAGGCCTGGAGGGACCGGACACAGGGAATGGCTTCCCACTGCCACAGGGCAAGGATGGATGGGATATTGGGAGGGAATTGTTCCCTGGGAGGGTGGGCAGGCCCTGGCACAGGGTGCCCAGAGCAGCTGTGGCTGCCCCCGGATCCCTGGCAGTGTCCAAGGCCAGGCTGGACATTGGGGCTTGGAGCAGCCTGGGACAGTGGAAGGTGTCCCTGCCTGTGGCAGAGGGGGAATGAAATATCTTTAATACCCCTTCCAGCCCAACCCATTCTGAGATTGTGTGATAAATGCAGCTTTCCGTGTGCTTTCCCCATGACCTGCTCTTGCTCTTTCCTGCTGGTATCCACGCCACAAGATCTTGCGTAACTATTCAGCTGCAGAGTGCTGGGCCAGCACGAGGCTGCCTTTGCTGGGAGCAGAACGCAGCTCTGGGGTTTCTCACAGCCTCTCTCCATCTGCAGAGGTGCAGCCCTGCTCTGGAGCTGTGCTTCCCACGTGCATCGATGTTGATGCATTTATTGCTGCAAAAGCAGCAGTGAATGCTGCTCCCTCCCCGCACCACTGAGGCTCTCTCCGTGCTCCCTGTGGAGCGGCTCAGCCTCCCTCAAACGCGAAGTTAGCAAAACATAAAAGATCCCAAAAGCTCCTCCTGCGGCTCAGGGCTGGGATTCCCCCACGGGCCGCGGTTTCCTCGGGAATGCTGCTCTTCCCGGGCGTGCTGTGCGGCACCGGAGGGCACATCAGACCCGCACACCTCCGCGCAGGGGACAGCAGAGAAAATACGAATAAAAACAAGCAGAAAGCGCTGGCAAACCTCAGCTACCAGCTCTGATGCATTGTGTTTTCCTGCAGCAGCCCTCGGCACATTCTAGGCTTAGTATGAAATCAGCTGCTCGTTATAATTCAGGATATAATACTTAATAATCCACTGAGTAAATCTCGGTGTTATCCTCTGGAAAATAATGCCTGTATTGAACATCCCCAGCCTCCAAGCCCTTTGCCCCCTCACCCCAGGAAATCAGCTCCCCAAAGGAGCACCAGGCAGGCTGGAAATCCAATGTATCCCCTTCCCCATCCTGAAATGGTTTTGGTAGCACATAATTTTTCTTTTTGAAGGACTTCCTCTCTGCTGACAAGTAAATAAATGTGTAACTTTCCGCTCCTTTTAGTGCCCAAAAGCAAAGGAAGAAAGAGGAAGAAAGGGGAAAAGGACCTGCAACAGGTTTGCTGAATGCCTGCTATTCATTTTCTGAAGCACAACACGGACACTTTATAAACTAATGCAGCTTTACAGCGGCTGCAGCACTGCCTTCACTTCTGTGGCATTGCATAGTTTGTCAGTTCTGGCACTTTGGCAAGTAATCAAGTGAGGAACAACTACCAGAAGCAGAAGAAAATTATTGAATGTGGTTCTTCTTTCTCCTCCTTCTTGTACTCTAAACATAAGCTGATTTTAAACAAAACACTGTTGGCAGAAACAAAACAACCTTTAGGATTTATGAAAGACACAGCACTAAAATAAGATGCTTGTGTTTGAGGGGGGTTTGATTGTGCTTTCTCCTCCTCCTTTCTCCCCAGATAGATCACTTTCCATTAAATGCTTTGAGCTAAACATGGAAAACCTTTATCCCTGCTCAGGTAAAGCTTCACTTTGCATAACTGGTAGCTCAGAGGGAAAAGAACATCACAGTGACTCGGGCTCAGCTCTGGCCACTGAGCACGGCCACAGCTGCAGCTGCTCGCAGGGAATTTTCCAGAACCTAAAATGAAAAGCACACTTAAACCCCATGTACCTGCCTTGTCTCACTCCAGTTCCACCGGCTGATGGGAAATGGGGAGCCACTTCCAGTGCAGAGGGTGGAGGAGGAAGCTGATCCTGGTTTTGCCTGTCTGCTCCAGAGAATCCCATCCTCCAAAAAAGCCTGAAGTACTTCAGAGCATCCCCTGGGGCACAGAAAGCTGCTGCTGCACCTGAGGGTTAAAGGGATTCACAAACAGATCAGTATTTCTGCACATGCACCAGAGGGGAAAATAAACATTACTGTATGCAGCTCTTGTGCACTAATTGGGTAACACTTGCACTTTATTTGTGTTAGAAATTAAGCGGTCACTCGTGAGGTGTGACCCTTTTAAATGATGGTGAGAGATTAGGAGCTGGTTCCACAAGACCAAGAAACCACCAAACAACAAAAGCTTCTGCATCAGGGGCTGATTTCAGGCCTCAGGGCTCACCTGCAGCTCCCTGTGTCACCACCAACAAAGAAAACCGGAAAACCCAGAACACAGGTTTTGGGTATGGAATTCTCTTACTGCAGGTCCTCGGTGAAGGAAAGAAATCACCATCCCAAGTGTATGGAATTGACAAAGAAACAGCTGTTTAAGTGTTCTAAGGTTTAATTTGCTGCTGAATCACCGTGTGCAGGCACCAGTCCTCAGTGATATCTGCCCCTGTAAGGCCGTCCCTGGCAGTGAGAAGCAGAGAGGGATGCTTGCAGTAATGGCTCTGAAACGATAACTTTAACTAAAGAGCGCAGCCATGTCTGTTATTGAGATAGAGCAGCTCATGTCTGGGATGGGAACAGGAGGCAGTAACTGCCAGGAGCACCCAGAAAGGGCTCCAGCTCTGATCAGTAAACTGCTGGATTTGTTTCACTTTGTTTTATAGATCCCAATGAAAACAGAGCAGAGCCCAGCTTTACTATCAAACACCTGCGGTAGTAGATGGAAATATCACTTCAATGCGGCAAAGATCTTTCAGGGCATTCAGCTGCTCCCATCACCCAGAGCCCCAAGCTGCCCTTGTGAGGAACACTCTGCTGCCTGCGGGAGATGAATTCCTCACACCGTGGAGGAAAACCACGGGGAGCAGGAGGGGAAGCCAAGCTGGCACACGTGTGATTATCTTATTAGTGGCTGTTTCTGGGAGGAGTCCATGAATCATTGTCCCACACCTGAATTACACCAGTCAAAGATGGCTTTTGAAAGCCCTGTGTAATTAATAAGACATCCAGCAAAGGAACTGTTCACACACTGACAGACAGTGAATCCTGGTCCTCTCTGGCTCGTGCATTTGTGACATCTCTGCACTGGGAGAATAAAAAATGAACACATCTCACATGCCCCCCAGATTTCCCTCTATGCCCAGGACATGGGGAGTGACAACTTCATGAACAAGTTGAAGAAATTGAACAGAAAAAAAAAGACTTTAAAAGCCAGACTCTGCAGACTGTGTTACCCTAAAAGCCACATGGATACGACATCTGAGGACATGGGTTAGTGCTGACCATGGTGCTGCTGGGTTGGACTTGGTGATCTCAGAGGTCTTTTCCTGCCTTAATGATTCCATCATTCTGCTCCTTTCCAGCACACCTCCCTGGGAAAGGCATTAATGGCCCCACAGGCAGCAGCCCAGGCATTAATGGAGGGAGCAGCAAGGGCAAGGAGAGAGGGAGATCCCTAATCTCCATCCCTGCATCCCCAGGGAGCTCCAGCACCACTCGTGGGTACAGATTGCTCTGCTGGACTCTGCCCAGGCAATTCTGCCTTTTACTGTTCTCTTGCATGATAATGATCCCACCTTTGCCACTAATTAAAATACATCTTTGTCTGACAGTCCATTTGAAAAATTAGATAATAGGTCTCACTTAAAGCACTTCTGAGAGGACCACCCGAAGTGTATAAACCAGCAACAGTTGTGTTCAACAACAGCTCTGCACGAACAGATGGCCCAGGGCTTGCTGGTCATTAAAAACTCCCAGCTGGGAGGCTCAGCCAAGGCCCCGGTAGCTGTGCTGGGCAGAGCAGCAGCCAATTCCACACCCAGATCCCAGACTTGGTCAGGGAATTATCTGCCACAGCCTGGCACCTGCGCCGGCCCAGCCAGCTCCACACGAGCAGTGCCCAAGAACATCAAGGTCGCCGCTGAGCCGTGGGGAAGCGAAAATGGAGTTGGATCATTGCTGGCAGGAATCTGACGCTGCTCTGACAATTCAGTAATGGAACTGTGCAGGGATGATGACACCATTTCTTGTTTTCCCAGGGTAGGGAAAGCGTGCTCTGGAAGGTGCAGCTACTGCAGCAAGGCAGAAATTGCCACTTCTTATCTAAACCTTCCAAAGAACATCTTCTAATCCCCTAGTTTGTTATAATTTCTTTTTTATTTATTTATTTTAGTTTGACTAGAATACTAAAAAACCCCAACCCCCAAATATCCTATCCAAATAATTTTCGTAGCCAGACAAGAGAGAAGAAACATTGCCTGAGTCTCTGTGACAAGTCTGAGCATCCACAATAAACAAACTGTCAAAATACAAGCAGAGCTCGCCAGTTTGGAGGGAACCAGGTTTTCCCAATCCCTTTTGGGAAAAATTCCCACAGAAAACCTGCAGAACAAGTCCCACACCCTGGGTACCAAAAATTCTCCATCAGGTCACGGTCACCCTCAGAGCAAAGGGCACCACATTCAACTTCATCAGTCATGAGGGTCCCCAAGCCCTGGAGGTGAGAGAGCTGTCCCCACCTCCCCAGGCCCACCCTCCCAGTCCAGGGTGGCTTCCAGCCCCATTCCCTTTTTCCCTTTGGAGCTGATGGTTCCACGAGGATTGTGCTTGGGTAAATATGGAATTAGTACCAGTTCTAATTCAGTCAAACGCCCTAATCCCAGACCGGGGAAGCTGAGCCTGCCTTGAAGCTTCTGGCCGGGCTGTGGCAACCTAAAGCTGCACATTAAGCTGCAAATCAGGTGTGGTAATTGCAAGAAAATGTTTTTAATTTTAAATTGTGGAAGAGGGGCAGAAAGAAATGGATGAATTCCAGCAGCTCAGTAAAAACAACGCCCTGTTCTAATGAAGTTAATCTGAATGTGCAATGCTGTCAGGGCAGAACTCCTGGCTCTTTCCTGCTGAGGCTGGGCTACACTGGGGCAAGAGCAATGAGACCTTGAGACCTTCTTAGGCTTGAGGAGACAGAAAATCTCAGGAAATCGTTGCCAAACCCAAGCAGAGTCATCTAAACCTCAAGGCAATGCTGCTACACCAATACCACACTTCAGTACCTCTCCTAAAAAAACACCTGAAAACAAATGTTGTCCCTCAAACTTTTAATAGAGCAGGAGAAGAAAGTGGACTTTGCTGTCCTTGTATCACCACCTTGCTGAGAGCTGACAAGTGCCTGAGGGAAAGATCTGGGCTCCTCTGTTCTTCCCCCTTCTTTTATCCTTCCATTTTCTTTTTTCTTTTCTTTTTTTCTTAAATTTTTGTTCTGTATCTTTTCTGCCTTTGTGCCAGGCAAAGGCTGCTCCTGCTGACTGAGGTAAAACCTTCAGCAGTGCCCTGACCACCCAAGGAGGGGCAGTGAGTCCAGACTGGAGCCCAGCTCGTCCCCCCAGCAGCTGAGCCCAAGCGCAGGCGCTGGGTGAGCAGCACACAGAGACACTCCCTGTTCCTCTGTGCTCTCCATCCTGTGCCCCTGCTCGTTTAGCACAAGAGCAGCCCCCAGCCCAGGGAATTTCCTCTGTTCACAAAGAGCGTGGGAGCTCTGGTTATTTCCAGTGTTGCACCTATGCAGTTCCTGCTGTAAATCCCACAGACAGGGAGAGGTGAGGAATAAGGACGTCGCTAAAATGCTTTCCTTACAGTCTGCAAGAATTTTACCTATTTTGTATTCTTTTTCAGATATTTTCCAGCACAGCTGTTGCAGCCATGTCCACCCCCAGCCCCTAAAAAGAAACAACCATTTACTGGCAATGCCCCTCTATTAATCGTGGTTACTCCACCACAGCTCTGGGAAAACACGTGGGGAGAGGAGCCCGTGGCTTTGAAAAGCCATTTCCTGGCAGACTGGCAGTCTGGGCGACTGCAGAAACCCACAAGTGTTTTAAATCCACCCCAATTTGCTTCACCTTGTTCTGTTCCAACAGATAAATCTGCTTTTAGGAGAGGCAGCAGCTTCCTCGAGGTGCTGCAAGACCCACTTGCACAGCAATTCTGATTCCCCTGCTGAAATAAGGCCAAAGCAGCATTTTTGGCTTACCTGGGGATGGGTTCTGGCACTGCTGCCTGGCTGCTGCAGGAAGGAAAGCAAACCCACCCCGTTCCTGACCCTCCTGCGAGCGGGGGCAGCGATGCTCGGAGAGGGAGCTTTAAAAGGAACAAACATCCTTCCCCCACGCAGCCAAACAACCCTCAAAGCCCTCATGCAAGGGTTCAGGAGGAGGGTAGATGAATGCATTTCTTTTATCCTTCTTTGCTCTTTGGGGTTTCACTTCAATGAGAAAAAAACAACGAAACAATGGTGTACGATCACAATTTAAATGTGTTAATTTAGAAGAGTGGAATAATCAAAATTCTTCCCTTTGTTTGATGCTAAAGCAGTGAAACTTTAAACCAAAAAAGTTAATTCATAGCTTGAGCTGTCCACCCTTAAAAAAACCCACAATAAACAAAAACCCAAAGTTTTTTGTGTATGTAAAAAAATAGCCATAAACATCAATATTTTAAGAAACATAAATGTAACCTGGATCTTAAAACTTCGATTCCAATTGCAGCTCCAGCACTGTAACCATAGAAATAATCCAATCCCCTCCTACTAAAATGTTGTTTGTCCTTGATCGTTATTTTTCTTAATTGAAATACTTGAGACACTTGGAAGCAAATTGCTTTGCAGCACAATGTATTGCATAAAAGTTGCTTCATTCTGTAACCCACTAGTACACTATGTCCTACATTTTCACAGTTTTCTGGGAAGCTCCTTAAAGGCATCTTTAATTTTTAACAACTCCCTGGAAATGTGAAACAGAAGGAAAGGTAGGTCATAATTTTGGGCATCCCATTTTTGACAGAGCTCTTTGAACTCTGCAGCCGCGACTGCGTACGAAGAGTCTCTGTGACTTGCACTCTTATCTAACCATCCTTTAAAAGCAGCCAGGCTAATTCCAGGAGGGGGAAGGAGTTATTTTAACATTTGCCTAATTATAGTAACCTGTGACATCTGTGGCTGCCTTTGATGGGAGGTGCCCAGCACAGCTCACAGAGCTCTGACCCCAGAGCTGCCCTCCCTGCAGGATTTGGGTCACCCCATCCCCAGCAGGGTGAGTTACTCCTGACCCCACATTAGGGACACTCCTGCAGACGCTTCCACGTGCATCTGCTGCCCCAGAAGGCCCAAGGAGCCCTCAGATCTATGGATAATCCCCAGGTCCATCCCAGACATGCAGTGGGAAGTGCTCACAGGGGCCTCTCTGTGCTGTGGCTTCCTTTGGGAATTCAAGGGACACAGCAGAGCTGGAGCCTTTGGATGAAGTTCATTTCTGCCCCCATCCCTGCTCAGTGCTGAGGGGATGGGTGGAACTGGATGGAATCTCTGGCAGCTCGAGAAGGGGGAAGAAAAGACACTGCTGGAGAAGGCTGGAAAGTGTGGAAGCTCCAGCTGTGCCAGGGCTGGGGGGATCCTCGAGTGCCTGTTGTGCTGACAGCCTTAAATCCCATTTATTTTAATAGATCCCTTTTACTCAGTTGGGGGTGGCAGGGTCACTATCAAATTTCCAGCCTGAAATTTTACTAATTTGCAGCACAGGTGAAACCTCTGTCCAAGATTATCCCCTCATCCTTCCCCTGTGTGTGATAAATTCCCTCCAAACCAGTGTGTTACCCACTGACACGGGTCAGCTCGGCAGGGCACAAAGTGCTGATTTATCCCCTGCTGGGGGGGCGAGGTTGCTCCGACATTCCTGCAGCAGCTGGAAATGGCCAATCCCCTCCCCTGCAGAACGGGAGGGAGCCCTGGAACCACTGGCATCTCTCCTGGCATCGGTAGAACAGCTCTTCCCTCCCTGTTTGATGCAGCAGCACTGGAGGTTTGCCTGCTGCCCTCCAAGCCCCATGAGGCACCAAACAGGGATGGCCCAGCCCATCACACTCTGATTGCTGCTGTCTCAGGAGGAGATTTCCAGTCCTTTCTGAGGAGAGCAGCAGGCCCTGGCAGCTCCCTTGGAGCAGTGACACCATCCCTCAGAGCTTCTTGAGCTGCCTTGCAAACTTCCCTCCTGAACGGCCAGCAGAGCCCGACAACTTCCCAGCACGTTTCTTTGGCACTTGATCACAGGTTTTGAGAAATTCCAGCAGCCCTCTGAAAGCTGTGATCCCCAGAGCAGCTAAAGAGGATTCTCAGGCGTTAATCCCTTCATGTGCCCCGTGGAAAACACCACAACTTGGAAAATAGTCCTGTGTGCATCCATGCTGGGTGTGCAGCCTCCTCCTGGGAACTGGGACCTCCAGAAAGCTGGGAACTCAGGCAAGGGCACCCCACTCTGCTCCCCAGAGCTCCAGCCCTGCTCCAGCTCCTCCTTGCACCACCCACAGCCCCCACAACCCTCCCACTCCTGGGTACCGTTCCATTCTGCCTTCAGAGAGATTTGGTTTTCATACAGGATCCATCACAGGAAAATCCCATTTCACAGTGCAAAAATACCTCTGAGGAATGAATTTCCTGTCCCAGGGTGCCTCTCCTGGGCTGCCATCACGGTACAGGAGCGTGATCCTTCTCCCTGAGTTTAGAAGATCCATTCTGACTGTGTGGACAGCAAAGCAAGGTTACACCCCAGAGCAAAGCCCAGCTCCCCCAGCCTTTGGTGATGGATGTGCAGGACAAGCCAGGCTGACAAACAGCTGAGAATTGTTATCTGCACATCCACAGCCCCATTCCCAGCGAGTGATGGGCCTGGGGGAAACCCAGACCTGGCAGGTCAGAAACAGAACTTGGAGAAAAAAAATGAGAGCACTTCCAACACAAAACACACCTTCAAATCCTCAGGAAGCAGCTCGACCTCTTCATCCACCACAGTCCCCATGTCTGGACTGGACATATTGGATTTATTAGTTTGAACATGTTGACATTTCACCAGCATGAAATGAGCTTAACACTTCCAGCCCTTCCTGAGGAATTCACATGACACCCACTGTGAGAAGAACACGATGGTTTCAGAGAGAAATATTTGTTGAAATTCATGCATATATGACATTTTCTGTTTTCTCTCTCTACAAAGGTGAAAATCTCCTGGCCATACATGAAACAAAGCAGCCTTTCCCTGGTCTTCCTGAAATAATGAAAATCTCTTTATTCCCTTCTCTTCTTCCTCTCATTAAAGCCCACTGTGAAAAGACTTCTTCGTGTGCACCACTAAATTCAAAATGGGAGCAACAAATAGGTACAATTTTTTATACACACTGAAATCCCGGTACTTAAAATATTTTGAATATAATGAGTTTAAAACCGAACATTTAACAACGTTTTCATGTTTTTAACAAGCAGTGAGAGGAGTTTCATATCAGTCACCATTTCCACCAGAGGAATCTTCAGCTGTTGAAAGAGAAGTGTCTCAGCATGACTTGTTTGAATATTCAAAGTGATCTGCAGAAGATCCCAGTATCACTGGAGATGATACATGAATATCAGTGGATAATATGAGGTAATTACAGGGATTATCCCACCCCTGGGACAAAAAAAAGTGACTTTCAAGCACTCTTTAATCTCACTGGGACAGGATGAACTTGATGATAACCATATTTTGTTCAAAAGAATTACTTGTACTAATTAAGAGATGAAGGTGGCAGTTCAGAATCTATTCCTGACTGTCATTTCAGGTGTCACATCAGTCTATTCCACTGAGAAAATAACAATCCAAATGCTCTCTCAGTCCCAGCAAGCCCATCTGTGCTATAAAATCACTTTTCCACCGCTGCTGCTGAGAGTTTTCTTTCAGGCACTCTGGTGAGCCCCAATTGCCAACTCCACTGACCAAAGGCAAATGTATTTATTAGGTAAAAATACATCTGAACATGGGCTGTCTGTGTGTGGCCTGGAACGTCTGACCACCTTTGAAATTGCCATGGAATGTTCAGGAGCCAGCCTGGGAAGCAGCAGGATGCATTCCAAACCATCTCAAGTGTGCAAAGGTGCAAGGGCAGGGCACACAGCAAACCCCAGCACACACAGAGTCCCTGCACACTCTCACCTGGACACTTGGGCACCTCCATGGTTTTGTGTATCCCCGAGATACTCAAAGCAAGAAACATTTGCAGCTGCAGGAAAGGATCATTCTCCTTCCACCCACTGCTGGCTGGGCTGTTTTCCATAGTGAAAAATGAATTTGAATTCCCAAAGCAGTTTGTGGAAACAGCCTGGTGCTAAATTGTGGCTTTATCCCCATAATTCACATGGCAGGACCCAGCTCCTGGATGCTCAGAGGTCAAAAACTACAAGGGCCCCCCTATTCCCCAAGAACTCCTGAAAATATTGGATGATCCATGACAAGCTTTGGAGTCCCAGCTCTCCTCACAGCAGCACAAGACTGAGGCAGTTATTTTTTGCTGAAGGAAAAATGCTGCTGAAAGTTCTAGTTGCTTATTGATAAAAATAAATCATCCACCTTGCTGGATGCCAGAGCAGTCCCTGGAGAAGGCTCTGAGACATGAGGAAGTGTGGTGGAACACGGATCCTGACTGTGTCAAAAATCAGACAGACAAAAGCCCCAGAGCTGTCAAGAGGAACCGAGAGGCTCTTCCTGTGAGCTCCGTGGTGGGGCAGGGGCAGGAGGCCAGGCTGCCTGCACAAAGGCTTTGGAATTTTCCTGACCAAGTGATTTTATCACCCTGAAATGTCACCCCAGCTCCCAAAGGAGCAGCCCTTAAAACAAAACAAACCAAAGGAAGGAGCGGCTGCTGGACTTGTTACCAATCCATTCCCCCTTTCTTAACTCAAATCTAAATCATTTTTCCACAGACCAAATTTCCTCTCTTAAGCCTCCATTTGAAGGACCAACAAGAGATTTGGCTCATTTTTTGGTCTAATTGCATATATCACATTTCAACAGCTCCAAAGCCAGGCTGGAGGGGCTTGGAGCAGCCTGGGACAGTGGAAGATGTCCCTGCCCGTGGCGGGGTGGCACTGGGTGGGGCTTTGAGGGTCCTTCCATCCCAAACCAGCCTGGAATTGTGTGACTCCATTTGTAAAGTTTTAAAAAAGCTACCAAATAAGCCCCAAATCTGTTTGCACTGGATTAAACCAGTTATTTTTGTTTGCACAGACAGCTGGAATAAATATGGACAGCCATGGAAGTTGTATGGGACAGAAAAATATAGCTCTTATTTGAGTGAAATAATAATGAATTTGATTACCAGTAGTGTATGAGCAATCCTTTTCCCTCCTCGAGTTCCCTGCCTCATGTAAAAATGATTAAATGTATGATTTACTAGGCAGTATGTGGATTTAACTACCATTACCAAATGGCAGCCATGGTTTATGAGCAGTTAAAATGCAAATATTTGTTCTCCCATCTCACAGTGGGGTTCAGTTTTGCTGCACAGAGTTGGGTTTAGGTTGCAGTAGAATGTTTGCTGTATCTTCGTTAGCAAAAAACCCCAAAATAACAAAAACTAAACACCAACCACTCACTTATTCAACTTTCCAACATTTATATTCGTGTTTGAATTTAAAACTCACTTTCCATGAATATTCTTCATTACCTTCATTACCTGTCTCCACAAGGGTTCTGCCTCATAAATGAATTGGCTTCGAAGAAGACAAATTTAAAGAAAGAGAAACAGCAAATTCTACTTTGGGTTTTTGTTTGCCCCCTCCCACCCAAAATCCTCTCCTGCCCCCTGAGGCCCCTCACCTCTGACAGGGATATTTTATATTTTATACCTTGTAATCCACCTGGGAATGTGCTGATTCCTGAGGTGGAGAGGGAAAACATCCTGAGGAGCTGAACACACAGAATAGGGCAATTAAATGATTTTATGTCCTAATTCTGACACAATAACACAACAGTTATCAGCTAACATGATCTTTAAAGCTGCTTGATCCTTAAAGCTACTTGTAAAGCTTTTATTGAATAGAATAAATCACCCCAAACTGAGGCACCTTCTTTGCACAGGCATTGGCTGGGAGCACATCTGTGTGATCAATCAGAAACGACTTCATTGATAACTCTGAGCAGACTTTCCCAATTTTTGGCTTCAAAAATTTAACTCGTGGAAGAGAGTTCAAATATTTCTTGCAAATTAGTGCAAACTACACTTCTAAAGGTACAGCAGAGCCTTTGAAGCTGAAAATTCTCTGTGAGACGGCCCCACGGGGCAGAGTTACCTGGCAGAGGAGCTCGATTGCTGTCAGTGCAGGAGCCACAGAGGGCACGGGTTCCACACATCCCTCACCGAGCTGCAAATAAAGGGATTTAAAGGGAAATTCCCTGTGATTGGCAGGGGTCTCCAGCACACCTCCCTGTCCTGGAGTCTTGTCCTGAGTGCACATCCAGGGCAGGAATACTCTGCTCAGTACTGAACCTGTGTCCACGGGACCCCAATTAAATTAAAACTTTAAAGGAAAATACCAGGGAAGGCAACAGTGCACAGATGTTCCAAAGCACTTCTGAAGGGCTGCGGGAAGAACACTTGTCAGGGGCTGACAGAAATGGAACAAAAACCCTCTCTGGTCTAAAAGACAGGAAAAACAAACAGGAGAAGATTTCCCTCCCCTCTTCCTTCTGAGACCTGCCTGACACAGCACAGGACGGAGCCGGCACACGGAAGCGTTTTAAGGACTGGGGCTGGCAGAGAGTTTTCAGCCTCTTTAATTGTCTGAGTGAACACCAGCTCTGTCTCCACGCTGTTAAATATGAATTATCCCTTTCTGTAGCCAGGATGGAGCTTTTGGGATCACACTTCCCAAACAGCTCCTCTCCAAATGCTCCACTGTGCTGGGGGCATGGAGGCAAACCCACAGTGACTCATGGGCACAGAAGCTGGGCACAATAACTCTCTGTACAGCCTCTGCTACCTTAGAAAACAGCCACTAAAACAACCAGAATTCCAGTCCACACATTGAACCTGACTCGAAGTTCACATGCAGAAAACTTCTGCATTAGGGACATCTCTGCCACATACCTTAGATTCCATGGGTATTACTATCAGGTGGAAATATTTGGTTGTGCAGAACTGTCATGGCTTTGACACACTTTTCCCCTGGGAGATTCCCCAAATTCTAAAAGGAAGTGAGATAGTTACAATATTGAAAGCAGATGCAACCCTTTATTTATTATATCTCTGCCTATGACAGAAACACTTCCAGTTTTAATTAATCCCACTTAACATTTAAGTGTCCCATATATGTATAAACATGAGCTGAACTCAAGATGGGTATTTAACAAGGTGGGAATTGTATTTATTGCTGAAGTGCAGTGCCTGGTTGGAATTCAGCCCAGGCTGGACCTTTCTGCAGGTGCCACCCATGAACTGCACCAGCAATGGGGGCACCCATTCCTTCTGCTGCTCTCCCAGGAAAAGGGAGTTTGAAGCAAGAATTCAAAATGCCTCAGTATTTTTTAGGATTGAATAGCTGATATTTTTATGCCTAAGGTGGGATGGGAGGGGGAGGGAAGGAAAGTCCACAGATCTGGAGCTGTTGGTTTGCAAACACATGAGAGGCCTTAAATCCTGTTTCTGGGAGGGTTGGCAGCCAACATTCCGGCTAGTTGGAGCTCTGCCTGGAATGGATATTTCTTAATGAGTCTTTTAAGTGAAAGCCTGAAAGACTCAAAACTCATCTGGAGTGCAGTGAATTGGGAGTTTTATCCAAAGCCTATCAAAGACTCCCAGCACAAGCACAGTAAGGGGCACATTTAGTCAAGATTATTTATTTCCCCCTACACTAAATACAGTTTCCATAAGCAAAGTACTAGTAGATCACTCTATTCTTTCAAGGAATATTTCACCTATGTTTACTAACTTACATATGTTGCTGTCTTGCACAAAATACCTGGGTTTGGTAAATTTTGCTCTCTGCTATACTGATTTGCATTATTCCCTATGGGAATGGCTTGAATTTGATGAATGGATGCAACGGGGCTTGGAAATCAGTGAAGGACACAGATCTAGAAAGGGATCCCAAAACTTCCTTAAAGGGATGGCAAAAAAAGGCCGTATTACCACCTCAGAAAATAAAATAGTTAAGGTAACTTTCTTTCCATTCTTCCTTTCATTTGTTATTTAGCTATATTTGGATGGAGGTCCAGTGAGACTGAGGAAAACTCACTCGCTGCCAGTTCGCCAGGAGCGTTAAGAACCATCCACTTTTGGAATGAATCTTCCCTTCCTTCTTTAATAATTAACTTCTGGTGGTCAAATACATCTTTCAGTCTGGTCTAGAAAGGGAAAAATAAAATGGAACAGGAAACAGTGCACTTTTCCATAAAAGAAGAGCTAACACTGACAGGTTTTGATGTAACTCGGATCAGACTGAGGCAGAGCTGGACTACCAGACAAGGGAACAGCTCCTTGCACAGACAGACAGCATTTTATGGCATGGATTAACACCAACCCCAGATGTCAAACCAGTCACTAAAAGGCTGGATTGGATTTATACCTGAGATATTCCACGACCAAGGCTGGGACGAAAAGCACACAAACTCCCAGACATGTTTCCCAAGGCATCGGCCCTGCTGAAAGGAGACCTCAAGTGCAGAAATAGCTCCATGAATCACTCCTGGCTCCCCATCCACTGGTGCCCTTTGGTTTCCTGAGCATTTCCTACAGGACAGATGGCTGAGTTCCAGCTCCTGGCCTGCAGGAGGGCGCAGAGGTTAACAGATCCCTGGAATTTTCAGTAATTGTCTTTCTGGGTCAAGATCAAGGTGCAGGAGTAAGGGCAATGAGCCCAGCTGTTCTAAGTGGAGCACTGAAAGAGAGGATAAAGGGCTGGGAAATCCCAGAGCTGCCGTGGCTGGAGGCAGGGAGAGCCCACGACTCTGCAGTGACAGCCTTCTTCTAATTAACACCCCAAGGCCTCGTCTGCATCTCCCTGCAAACAGACTCATCCCCTTCTCCCTGCTTCAAGACAGACGTTCAGCCACTGCATAAAAGCCAAGGAAAAGCATTAAAAATTCAGTCAAAGAGGACATTGCCAATTTTCTGTGGCAAGTTTGTCCATGAGGGGTTGGGTGCTTTAAAGGGCTCCTAGACAAAGCAAATGAAGAATCCCAGGATGGTTTGTGTTGGAAGGACCTTAAAGCCCATCCAGTGCCACCCCTGCCATGGGCAGGGACACCTCCCACTGTCCCAGGCTGCTCCAAGCCCCAATGTCCAGCCTGGCCTTGGACACTGCCAGGGATCCAGGGGCAGCCACAGCTGCTCTGGGCACCCTGTGCCAGGGCCTGCCCAGCCTCCCAGGGAAGGATTTATCCCCAATATCTAAACGTATATAACTAAAGTTCCTATAAGTACATACATAAACCAGGGTGCATGAAGTGGTAGGAAAGCCTGGTGTTTTCAATGGAAACCTCAGTGTCTGGGCAACACCAGACAAACTGAGAATTGAAATCAAAATGTCTCTGCACCAAGCATGGGAATAAGAACCAGCTGAAAGCTTTTGTTTGCTTGTTTTGGGACTAGTGAAAAATTGACATCCCAATTTCCAACGAACACCACAGGAATGCAGTTTAAATCACATTTACACTTCCCCTGTACTTCCAAACTCACACTGAGGAATCTGAAATAGTCTGTAGTAACTGCATCTTAAAGAGAGGGAGACAGGCAATGGCAAAGTCAAACATTAGAGGTAGCAGAGCCTTTATAATGGTGAAAGAAAGAGTGATACAGATGGCAAAAGTAATTTCAGCAAATCACCTGAGCTTTCCAGAGTAACCCCACTGGAGATGCAGCAAGGCCAGGGTGACAGAAGATATTTAAATTAAAAGGGAACTGCACTGAGTGTTATTGGGCAGTCACACACTGAGTGTACATCTCCATTTAACTGTAAATACTCATTCACAGGGAGTGCAAAGTGCTGGGATAATCAAACCATTTTCACACTGCAAAACAGTCACATCCTCAAGGCTGCTCAGAAGTCACTTCCCATGGACTAACTGGTTCCCACCCCAGTGCTCTGGGCAGTGGGGCCACCTGGCTTTGCCCTCAGATGGGGGACAGCTGACATCCCAACCCTGCCAAACCCAGAGCAAAGCTGTGGCTGCTTTAGCCCCTGCTGAGTTACAGGACATGGAACTGGAACAGAGACAGAGCTGGGTCAGTCTGAGGGACCACAGCAAGTCCACAAGTTAATCTCAATAACTCTAAAGAAAAAGAATTACAAAAAAAACCCAACCAACAAAAAAAAAAAAAAAAAAAAAAAAAGCCAAAAGAAAAAAACAACCAACCAACCAACCCAAAACCACCAAAAAACCAACCAACCAAAAAAACCCAGAAAAAATATCTGTGTAGCTTCAGCTCCCTCCAGTTCCTCAGGTCTCTGTCAGCCAGAGCTGTGCTCTAACAGGGAAAGCTTATTCAGGCACGATTTCTTTTTGGTTTCATTCCAAAGCAGCACAGAAATGGCTTTTACCTGCAGAGAAAATTAAAACCTACCAGCAAAGCTCTTACCCCATTTGGGACACATTTACTGCAAGAGATGCATCTGTGCTGAGGGCCTGGGATCCTCGCCTTCACTTTTTGATGTAGAAAAGATTGCAGCTCCAGGGCACTGGCAGTGTACACTGGCAGGAATTTCGGTGTCCATGGTCCCAACAGCACCGAGGAGCAGCAGGAGCAGCAGGGGCTTGGGGAATGTGGTGGTGCTGTGGCCATGGCTGGGGAAGGTCAGGGGTGTGGTGCCTGAACCCCAGAAATCACGGGGATAATTAATAAATAAATGTATTAAAGCTCTGCATGTCTTAACCAGGATCCAGCTGGGCAACTCTGTAATGCATTCAAGAGAAATGCGGGGAAGAGCGAATGTTAAGCAGGGTAATCCCTATCAGAAGGGTGTAAAATATCCTTCTATCTGTCAAAAACACTGAGCTGTCAGTAGCCTAAAAATAATAAAGACAGATCTCAGTTTCTGTCAAATCAGACTGACACAAAAAACTTGAATATCAGTGTAAAAGGGGGGGAAAAAAAAAAAATCAATGTCAATCCATTTCTCCACTCAAAAGCAACAATCTAACAAGACAATTTGAGCTTTAGCATGAAAATGATCACTGAGAGTTCTTTAAATGTGTTCTGCAAGAAACTGAATCGAAGGGATTCACTTCAAAACTGCCACTTTCCTAACTGAGATTTCCATAAGTCCTCTATTATTTCCAGAGACAGCAAGCACAAACCAGCCATGGATCCTGCAGCTACTGTTGCTTTCCCGATAAAGAAGAAAGCAAGAGTGACTGGAATTGATGCAAATTAGGAAGATTTCTTCCCTGGGCTGAATAATTCCCAGGGCCATCTGCGATTCCACCACTCTCAGTTCCCAGCTGTGGCCTTTGGGCAGGGAGGACGTTTTTCACCCCAATCAGCTGCTGAAGCACCATCAGGCTGATATTCCCAAGGAAGGCAAGCCCCACCAGGGGACATTTCCCTCATTTATCACCAAGGGAGCCCAAGCAAAGCTCGGCCCAAAAGGATGAGCCCCATTTTGAAGCACTCAGTAAGATCTCCCTGATACACCCAGGTAAGACACGGTGCCACATCAATCTTCAAAGTAGCAAATCCAGTGAGACAACCAGCAAGGGAAGAGCAGCAGCTCAGGTCCATGGTGAGAGTGAGGACACAGGAGATGCCTGTCGATGCCCTGAACTTTGTCCTGTCCCAGCAGCCACAGCTCCTGCTGTGCTGGTGCTTCCAGGGGGACACTGGGTGCTCCTACACATTACAGGGACCACACTCAGGGTGCACAAGCAGCCCAGTCCATCCAGCAGCCTCAGTTTCCCCTGCCAGAAGCATCCCCTGAGCAGAGCTTTGGGTGGTCCAAGCCCTGCCCTCTGTCCCTCCAAACAGCACCTGCACACCAGGCTGGTCAGCCCTGCCCTCTGCACAGCCCAGGGGCTCTTCCCAAAGGCTGCCAGGGTGGCTGGGTGTGCTTTAGAACCTTTTAACTGATTCAGGAGAGGAAAACACCTCGGGTTGCCCTGCCTGGCTTGGAGTGTGGGCACTGAGCGGAGCAGTGGGATCGCAGCCTCGGCAGCCCCCCGGCTCCAAACGCAAATTCAGGCTGAGTAAAGCCCAAGAATGTTAAAAAATAAGGGAAAGGGATGTTATTGATGGGGCAAGCCAAGACCTGGGATGAAAACAAGCTTCTGCACTCGGTTCAAATCAGTATCAGCTGCTCAGAAGCTGGGCATCCTCCAGCTGCCTCTCCTCACCCCTCAGCTCCTCCTGGATCTCCCCACAGCCCCCAGGCTGAGGGGGGCAATGTCTCACTGGGCCTCCCTGAGCTGGAAGTTGGATTTTATCTCCATAATGCACTGTGATCATTTATAATCATTGGACTACAATAACTTCCTTTGGCAGCTGAAAAGGAATTTGTACATAACAACATGAAATAGAAATGGGATTTTTAACTGGACTGTGGAAAAAGCTGTAAAGATACTATTAAATTTTAAAAAAACCAAAACAGTGAACTGCATAACTTGGAGAAGCCTTGTTCAGCCAGGACTCTGGGTTTTAGCTTTAGCCTTGTAGAAGATACAATTCACTTGAGCTTGGTCCCCTAAAAGGGGCACAGCCTTAAGTGATGACCCAGAGCCTGTCCTGAGCCCAAGCCCTGGAAGCCGAAGGCAAAAGCTGTTCTGTCATTTGATTCCCGGCCAATAAAGTAGCAAACAGGTTAAAACCACAAAGTATCATTTATGCAGCCCCACTCCAGGGGAAGCAATGGGAAATTCTGAATAAACTGCTCACAGCACACGTGGTTCTGCTCCAGCCATATAAATCATTCTGGATTCTGGCAACGGGCGAGGAGGAAAATGAAAACTGCACCCAGATATCAACTGAAGGATACCTTTAATTGCTCTGTGGTAACAGCAGAGCTCAGCACAGCCCAGCAGAAACCGTCAGGTGCTTCAGGTGGAAAAGCAGCCCCGTGAAAAGGTCAGCAACTCCTCACACACCCCGTCAGCTCCCATCCAGCTCAAGAGAAAAGCAGCAAAACCCATCCTGCCCCCAGCAGATTCCCCTTGGAATACAACTCCTTGGAATGCTCCACATACACACAAATACAGGAGGTATGGAGAGAAACTTACTCACTCCAGGACTGAATTTTCAAATCTAATTTTTTCACCTTGCAGTATTTTGAGATTTAAGCCATTTTGCATCACCAGGCTACAGGGAATCGTTTTAATGATTTATTTTTGACCATGAAAGCAATGCATTGCTTGTTTCCACATGCATTAGCCAAGCATTTGGGAGGTGTATCCACAAAGCTTGAACCATGAAATTCAAAGTCCATTGAAAAAACAGTCCAAACATTTTTTTTTAAGAACAAAATACTACATCACCAAAAAAGGTGCATTAAATAGGTGTGTTATATACAGTTAAAATATTTTAACCAAGCTGCTTTAATTTTTGACTCTTATAATAAACAAATAAACCTCAAACCAGAAATCAGAAGTGCTTCATGCACTTAGCCCCAGATTGCACAAGTTACATCAGGCCACAGTGAAATGACCATTAGGCCAATGCTTAGTGGACTTTACTCCTTCAGGTACATTGGCTGCTCCTCCTCTGTGTAAAACAAGAGATGCGGCTGGAATTCTTGGAATAAGTCTAATGTGAAGCCCAGATATAAATGTCAGGCTGAACTAAGCCCCAGCTTACAGGCCCTGTTCCAAATGTGGTTTCAATGGCAAAATTAACCATTTTTGGGCTGGTTTTGCCCTGCCTCACTGTTTGAGCCATGGGGGTCACGTGGAGCTGCTCAGAGCCTCTCCCAGTTTTGGAATAGAACAATGCTGGAGCCATGAATAAGCAGAGCCTTGGTCCTGTGCCGAGCCAGCAGCAAAGATAGGAAATTGCAGACATATCACTCCTGACAGGGCTAAGCAATAGGTGATACAGATAAGTGGGGTAGGAATAAAATATGATTAAACCAGTCTTTCCCATTCCATTTTGATTTAAGAGTACAAAGTGCAAACTATTCATCTTCTGTCTAGAGGCAGTAAATCAACTGATAAGAGAAGTGAAATGTAAGTGGGGTGCCAGGAAAAGCAAATCATCACGTGCCAGCAAATTGCTTGTGGAAAGGAGGAGCACAGGATGAAATAACAATGCAGAAGCACCAACCCGAGGCACCATCAGCATTTGTGCAAGGTGAGGAAAGCACAAAAATTATCAACAACCAAAACACTGAAGGAGGGAGGAAAAGAGGAAATGCCACAAGAGCTCGCTCTTAGGTCCCTGTTCAGTTTTCTTTTGATTTACCAGCATATCACAGAAGTGATGTGTTTTAAGGAGCAGCAGAAGAGCTGCTGAGGAACCTTGAGGGACTCTGGGGTTCTGGAGAAGGAAACACAGCAGCAACTCCTCTCCAGTTCTGTGAAGTTGGTTATAACCAAGGCTTGGTTCCATTTACTACAGGTTTGAAGGTCAGTGATTGTCCTTCCCAAAGGTGGAATCCATCCCTGCAAGGAGAGTGAGCCCAGGGGGCATCACCCAGCAGGGGAAGAACCCAGCCCAGTTCCCAGTTCTCACTGAGTGAAAATAAGGGAGAAAGGGAAAAAACCCCACAAACAGAGCACTTGTTTGATTCAGCTGTAATTGCCAAACAAGGGATAAATAAATAAAAGCATAAATAAACCAATTTGAGATTGAAAAAAATGGAGAATCCAAATCATAACCCACACCTCCTTTCAAAGCTTTGACTTCCTCATGTTCAGTTGCACATGACTTTGGTTTTATTGTGTGATAAACAATTTAATCACAAAGCGTTTGCCAAAACTGGTGGATTGTTACCAAAACCACGTTGCCATTCACAGCTGCAACCTGGCACACACCTCTGATCCTCAGGCAGGGAGTCAGGAGTGTCTTCACACTCATTAAAGCACAGTCCACAGTGGGACACAAAGCCTCTTAAATCTGGCAAACACCCCTCCCATCTCTGTGCTCACGGGGCCCTTCTCTCCTCTTCCTTGGAGGGTACTTAAGAAAGGGAGCTCAATGGAAAAGTCCAGATGCAGCAGGACACACCACTGTTGTGTTCCCTCCTAAAAATACTGGTTCCATTCAGACTTCATCCTGCACACGTTCCCAAGCCACCTGAGCTTGCCCTGGGCTGCTCAGGGCAAAGCAGCACCACAGCCAAGTGTCACAGGTTTCAAGTATGCAGCAGGAGAAGGTCTCAGTGTTTTAAATGAAATCATTAGACTGAGGTTAAAATATAACATTGAGCTACTGAGGAACAGGCTATGGAGCCTCCTGAGGAAGGATCAATGTGTCAGCCAGGAAGGGATGGAGCCATGAACCACAATTGGCATTCTTTAGAGAAACAGCAAAGCAAAATGAGTTAGAAACGAGCTGAGCGGGTGAAACGAAGGGGATAATCCTGCATTTTTCACAAAAGCCTACAAGCACATTAGTTGCCAGCACCAGCTCCATTCTTGCAGCAGGATGGTTTGGTAATTATTTTGTTCTTCACCAATCTTGTAAATGAGTAATGATGATGAGAATCCCTGCACTGCCTCACCTCTGCTGCACGATTAACTCCACTTTTTGCCCTCACATTTTACCTGCATGACAACCAAATTCTTCGTGGGACTGGGGTTGATGGGATGAGGCTGCATCCCCAACAGAGCTGGGAGGGCAAGGGCAGGGGATGTACTTGGGGTAATCCCTCAAGGCTGGAATTTCTTGACATGCAAATCCACCTTAGCACTGGGAATAAAGGGGCAGAAAAGTGATTCCCAGTCCAGGATCTTTTCCTGAGAAAAGATACAAAAATATCCTGAATTCACTCAATTGGACCATAAACCTTAAAGCTTGAGGGCCACTGCCTTGGGCTCTGCTGCCCAACGTGAGGTCTCGTCCACTTCCAGGGCCAGGCAGAGGAGCAGCCACCACCGGGGGCGGTCCAAGCACTGCACCATCCTCTGGATACATACCCCTCTTGCAGTGGTATTTTGCAGCTGAGGTGAATTTTTTCTGAGTTTGCAAGCCTGGGAAGGCCAGCAAACCCTCTTCAGGTTTATAAATCCCGTGTCATTTGCACACCAGTTCTGTGGAAAAAGTATTACCTGCTGTTTCAACTAATGTCAGCAGTTACAGGGAATGGGAACAGAGAGAGGAGGGAAGGAATAGAAAGTATAAGCATATCTGAGCCTTTCTGATTTAGCTTAAATCTCCACTTCTACTGGAGGAAACAGTATTAGGGTGGATATGAAAGTGGCTGCACTGGAGCTGAGTTTGGATGACTCCTCTGCTCCTCACAAAGCCACTTACACAGGGAAAATTAATCAGTTCCACCAAATTGCCATGCAGGTGAGGATCCTGGGTCACGGCTGGAGCTTTTACCAAGGACTGGGCATTTGCACAGTCACAGACACAGCATCAGGATGGTGATTTAAGGGCATTAACAGCTGCACACCTGTGAAACCCCAGCTCACACTCTGCACAGTTACGCAGAAGAGCTTCTCTGTGTCACTTGGGCTGCCAGCAGAGCTCGCCCTGTACCTGTGTCATTTCCAGGGTCATTACGGGACCATGGGGTTCCCTTGCTCAAAGGGGCCCAAGCTGAGGCTCTGCAGCACAGAGTCCTCCTCTTCCTTGGAGCAGGAATTCGCTCGGATTTGCTGCAGATGAGTGGGCAGAGCAGCAAGGACAGCAATAATCCTGCCCCTGCACTCTCCCAGACAGTGTCTGCTCAGAAGCCCCTCCAAACCCCTTCTGGAAGTCTCCTCACTGCCCTAATGGGATTGCAGCATCCCCAGGGAAGGCGGTTCCAGCTCCCGCCCTCGTTAATTCCCCAGCCCATCAGCCGAGCTCTAAGCCGGGTTTACCAGCCCAGGGAGCGTGGTTGCAAAGAGAGGCTCAGCCACGGGAGCTGCAGCTCTGGGCAAAGATTTATCCCAGAAGCTCAGCCGGGAGTTAGCTCCGCTCTCCAAGGGGAAGGAGGTAACGGGAGCTGATTCCTGCTAAGCCGAGCCCCAGCTCTGTGGCCGGGACTGGTGGCACTGGCACCTGTGCCAGGCGGCAGAGCCAGGTGCTCACCTTTGCAGAGCATCACTCTGGACAGCGAGTAAAGCTTTGAGTATCTTTTCCTCTTTGCGTGTCGAGAAGCTTCTGGCTGGCTGATCCTGTCCCGGGGCAGGGCTTGGGAGCGGCTGGCAGGAGCTCCGCGGGCGCGGTGCCAGCAGCGCTCCAGCGCACAGCAACCGGATGGTGACACCTACTGACACAGAGCCCCGCACAAACCCGGCTGCCAGCCCTGCCCCCGGCAGCCCGAGCCGCGAGCACGGCACCGGGAATGTTCCCAGAGGGATTCAAACACCTGCAGAGCTCTAACACCCCGAAGAGAGGAGCTTCCCCCGGGCTGGCGGGGAGCGCCCGCGTCATCCGCACCGGAACCACGCCCAGCACCGCTCCATCGCACCGGGGTCACGCCCGGCACCGCTCCATCGCACCGGGGTCACGCCCAGCACCGCTCCATCGCACCGGGGTCACGCCCGGCACCGCTCCATCGCACCGGGGTCACGCCCAGCACCGCTCCATCGCACCGGGGTCACGCCCGGCACCGCTCCATCGCACCGGGGTCACGCCCGGCACCGCTCCATCGCACCGGGGTCACGCCCGGCACCGCTCCATCGCACCGGGGTCACGCCCAGCACCGCTCCATCGCACCGGGGTCACGCCCGGCACCGCTCCATCGCACCGGGGTCACGCCCGGCACCGCTCCATCGCACCGGGGTCACGCCCGGCACCGCTCCATTCGCTCCGGGGTCACGCCCGGCACCGCTCCATCGCACCGGGGGTCACGCCCAGCACCGCTCCATCGCACCGGGGTCACGCCCGGCACCGCTCCATCGCACCGGGGTCACGCCCGGCACCGCTCCATCGCACCGGGGTCACGCCCGGCACCGCTCCATCGCACCGGGGTCACGCCCGGCACCGCTCCATCGCACCGGGGTCACGCCCGGCACCGCTCCATCGCACCGGGGTCACGCCCGGCACCGCTCCATCGCACCGGGGTCACGCCCGGCACCGCTCCATCGCACCGGGGTCACGCCCGGCACCGCTCCATCGCACCGGGGTCACGCCCGCACCGCTCCATCGCACCGGGGTCACGCCCGGCACCGCTCCATCGCACCGGGGTCGCACAGCTGACTGGGAGCCGCAGGGAGCCGGCGACTGAGCTGCCCGCCCCTCCCAGAGGGGCAGTGTCACCGAGGCCACTCGGGTGGTGTCACGCTGCTGCCTGGAGCGGGCTCAGCAGCTCAGTCCCCGGTTCCCTGGGTTTGAAATGAGAGTCCACTGCAAGCAGGGCTGAGCCAGGGGAGATGGGCATCACGGAGTGCTGCATTTCAGGGGAATAGTCACCTTGAAATGAGAACATTACAATGGAGCACTGCAAATGTGCTGCCAGGAAAAGCATATCCAGCCATTATCTGGGTACCCAAAATGATGCTAGGATTAGAAAATAAAAAGTGAAGGGCATTAACATCATCATCACCACTCTGCGCTTAAGCCAAACCTCTGTTCTAGTCCCTTCTCCAGAAAAGTCTTGCTGAACCAGGACTTAGTAAAAGCATGAAAAATCATTCCAAATATTACCAGTTGTACTGAGGCAGAAATAATTTTCACTGTGTCAAACCATCTACGCAAAAACAAGCGCAGAAACAAACCCAAAATGGTTTCAATGAAGTTTTGGGTAGCCTCAATGACCAGATTTTCAGAGACCAGTTAGGAGCAGATAAACAGTGTGTGACTTTTTAATGGAATATATTGGTCACCATTGGCTCTGGTGGCCATGGAAGGAAAGACCCAGCTTCTGTGAATGTGTTTGGATCAGAAGGGACCTTAAAGATCATTTGTTCCACCCTGCCATGGGCAGGGACACCTCCCACTGTCCCAGGCTGCTCCCAGCCCCAATGTCCAGCCTGGCCTTGGGCACTGCCAGGGATCCAGGGGCAGCCCCAGCTGCTCTGGGCACCCTGTGCCAGGGCCTGCCCACCCTCCCAGGGAAGGATTTATCTTTTATATTCAACATAAATTTCCCCTCTTTCAGCTTCCCCCATTATTCCATGTCCTGTCTCCACAGTTCCTGGTGAAGATTCCCTCTCTGCTTCCCCCCTTTCCAACACTGGAAGGATGAATCCCTTCACTACAGGACTCGTTGCCTTTGCCTGGGAGCAGCACTGACTGATTGTTTGCCATTTCCTTTATGTTGTGGCTCAACAATTCCAATTCAAAGTAGTAACAATAATAATAATAGCAATAATAATGAATTTTTAGTATAGGAGCCCAGAATCGACTTTTAACTCTTTATCCATAACAGAGCATTGCTCTGGGAGAAAAGAAAATGCTGCTACAATAACCTTGGAAAGAATTGACTGTAATAATTATTTCCCATTACATGAGAACTTCTTCAGCTGTTCCACGGGGTTTTGCTGTGATTACTGAAAGCTGCAAACTCTGACACAGAAACACATGAATTCCTTTTTTTCCTTTCTTGAAATAGCACAGGGAAAAAGCCCTTTCTGTTCTCTCCCACCTCCTGAGCAGATGGCGATGCAGCACCACCTCCCACAGCCAGCTGGAAGCCACGCTCCAGGAAAATTCCTCCCCCGGGTCCGGTTGGAAAAGGAGCCGGCAGCGGCGTGGGAGGTGCGGGGAGCCCCCGCGGGGATGCCCCCGGCCCTGCCGCCACCGAGCCACTTCCAGATGGGCTCCTGCCAGTCCAACACCTCCATTCCAACGCTTCTTTCTTAGCTCAGTTCTAAGCTCCAGCAGCTCCCAGATCCACCCTGTTTTCCATTCTCTCCCCCTCAATCAGCTTGTCTCGATTCCCACACAGGCGATGGGAATTTCCCCCTTTCCTCTTCCCTCCCATCCAGCTCTGTCCTTCTTCACAGAAAGGATCAAACATTTCTGCAATTTCTCAGCATTGTGATGACCTTTTCTACAATAAGACAATAATTTTTTTTTTTTTCAGACAGCAAGCAGGAAATCAGGAGAAAAATATTCCAGAATCATCCTTCTGCTCTCCCAGGTCTCTCTGACAATGGGGGAGAGGGAGGGAAGATGGAACTGGCTCTGCCCAGAAAGACAACACAGCCTGGGCAATGGTGAGAGGACTGATCCTGCCCTGCTGGGCTGAGAGTCCTGCACCAAGTGAGCTTAAAAAACAACCCCAAAACAGCCTCATCAGCAATTGAGACTGCAGCCATCAGGTCAGGTGAATACACAACATCTAGCCCCAAAATCAACCCAATATGGAAAACTGAGATATCATTGTTTAGCCACACTAAAGCATCTGAACAGCTGCTGGTTCTGATCAAGACAAGACCACATTCAAGCACCTCAGAAATATTCTCCACTCTGTAAAGCACAAAGGGGTTTAAACAGATTATATTTGTATACACACCAGCATTGGTTTGGGCAATAATTATCCTCTAAATAGAAATTATCCTCTAACATTTGTTGCTACGGTATAAAAGGAGCTCTGCTCTGATCAATAATTAGAAATCAATTACAGAGCTCTGTGTGCCAGTGATGATTACTCGTGACTTGGGCACCTCTTACCAGCATTTGTAAAGGTGTTAATCCATCTTAATAACTCTTAAATCATGTATGAATACAGAAGTGCCCGTGGCATTATTCAATTCCTATTTAAGTCCAAGGAAAGCTCCCTGTTTAAATTATACAGAAGTTAAATTTCTCCTGAAAAGCACTTTGAAGTGATTCTGTGCAAATACACATTTGCCATGAAACCACCTCTTTTTTTAAGCAGGTGACCTGGCAATGCTGCTCTGATTCAGGCTCTGCAACCAGTTCTGCTTTTGTTCTCCACAGGATGTGATTTATAAATTTTGCCTTTCTTATTAAGAAACCCCAAGGCCGGGGCAGTGCATTGGCAGGTCTCTTTCTCAGGGCCAAGCCCAGGTCTGCAGTGATGGGCACTAACAGCATGTGTCCATATTTCAGCCAGGGATATTGACTCACCCTCCTGAGGTATAAACCACATTTCTTTCACTTCCAGGGGCTGCTTCACTCTTAATTTCTCATTAGAGAAGTTTCAGTGACCCAGGAATGCTGGAGTATTGAGCAGCGTACATTCAATTCTCAAAAAATTGGCATTTTTTACTTGAAAAATCAGGCCTGAATTCAGATTCCTGGGAAAGCCTATGGCTCCAGACCCAACAGCTGCCAGCATTAAGCCCTGGACAATGTCCTGTTGCCTCATCTGCTGACACAGGTATGGGATTTTCTGGGCTCTATTAGAGAAATTCCAGGGCTTCCCTTCCCAGCAGATCCATACATTTCCAATTGTTGTATATTTTCCTTCCTCTATAAGGAGGCAACCCTACCACACTGTAATTCTCAGATACTGTAGCTGGAGCTGAACTGGTCCTCAGACTCCAATAAACAAACAAAAAATAGGGCTGGGTTCACTTTTCAGCAATAGAGACAATTTCCTGAGTGGCTCTTTGGACTCCAAGTACAACCCAGGGGTCCCACAAGACCAGATTTAAATGCAGCACAACTGCTGCAGACCTAGTAAAGGTGGTTCTGCCTGCAAAATGATCCATCACAAAATCAAAGCCCCAAAACCCACAGCCCCAGGCACATGCAAACTGAGGAGCCCCAGGGTCATGGGAAGAACCCAGGACAGTTTCAGCTTAACTGACACAGGCACCTCAGAAGGATTAAAATTTACACTGGAAACCCAGGGCTCAACCTACCAACAGCATTAATTTAGAGCAATAAAAATTCTGCATTATTTCAAACTCCAGTTCAAGACTTAAGGAAAAAAAGGCCTCAGAAATTGTTCCATGTCTATTTAAAGATTTGACTCTGTTCAAAGTTGCTTTTCTAACAGAACAAAATAAGGGGGGATTTATTTCCTTTGCCAACTTCAGCACCCACAAACCTCCATAGACGTGGAGCAAATGGGAAGCACAAATAGTGACAGTCCCAAGGGAGCAGCTGTGACAGGAGGGGCATGCAGGTTAGTGACCGGAGAGTGCAGCCCTTGGGGGTCAGCCCAGGTTAATAAAACCCTTCTTTGCTTTTGGAGACCCACATTTTGCTTTCCCTTGGAGCATCTCTTTCTCCAGAATGGAAAAGGGAGATTTTTCCCTTCCCCAACCCTCGCAGCAGGTCCCTCTGCAAGAGACTGACACGGCATTAATTCCTTTATTTCTACTTTGGAGCAAACAACCAAGGGATTGAAAATCATCTTATTGAGTTATTCCGAGCCATTTCTAATATGAGGGGTTTGTGTGCTTTTCCTCACTCTGGATACTGAAATGGAAATGTCTCCCAGGCTCTTCCCTCTCTAAATGACTCCTCAGCCACCTTTGCTTATCTCTATTGTTTCTGAGAAAAACCTGTTCCTGTACAGACATCTGCACTGGTGATAAAGTGTGATTGAAAGCTTGGTCTGTCAGATAGAGAGCTGTTATCACAGCTTGATTTGGAGCTGTGGAATTACACAGGATAATAGCAGCTCCAAACAACACTCCTCTCAAATGAATTTATGAATGGCCTTTGCCAGATTTCAGGATAAACTTCTGGTAATAGAAAAGAGTCTGCGGGCTGACGGATCACCTCATCATCGATGAGGGCTGGATATGCTTATGCTGCACTGGGAATTTCATGGATCAGGAGAAGTCCCTTTACACTAATTAAATGTCATAGATAAACTTCTTCAGTTTTTAAATAATTTATCCTTCTTCCCGTTCAGTTGAAACCCCAGGGAACAGAATGGATGGAGACTGGAAGCTCGCTCCTATCTAGAATATAATTGCCTGTGGAGTGGAGAAAGCCCTCCACATCCTTCTGAGCAGGGCCCCATGAGCCCCGGGCCTGGTGCTCCCCAGGGAGGTGGCCAAGGCAGGCAGGAGCAGGGACCCGTCCCAGCAGCATCGCCAGGAGCCCGCTCAGACCTGTGGGCTTGGTTAAAAGAAGAGAAAATCCCCCTTGCTTTGTGCCTGAAGCCCAGTCCTCAGCAGGCACTGCAATATCTCAGCCCCACTGCCCAAGCCCCGGTGTCCACACTGACCTGGTCAGGGCAGGGAGAAGAAGAGCTGGAGGCACACAAGGACCTCTGAGGCTGAAGGAATTCACAAATTCAGGCCCCTCCAGGAAGGGATTTTTATAATCACAACTTTGGGCACAGAGGCACACATGGCCCCCAAAATCCTTTTGTCACCAACCCTTCCTATTCCAGTTCCCCCAGCTGCCACAGCAGTGCCCTGCCAGGGTGCTGTGAGGACAGCTGTGGTGCCACACAGACACCGGGAATTACTTTCTTAATAAGATGCTCAGATACAACATTAATAGGATCTGACATCCCATGGAGAAAAACAGCAAAGCTCCAGAATTTTAAACAGGGAGCCACGAAGCCTTGAGCAAACTCAAGACTCCCATGAAAGCTTCACTGCCTTGATCTTTAGGACTCTGAGGTGGGATGGTCTGGGACAAATTTGTCCCCATGCAGGAGATGAAAGGTCTACCAGGTCACTCAGACCATCTCCTCTGTGCTCCAACAGCAAATAAACCATCCTAAAATGCAGCAAAGATCCTTCACAGCTTCTCTACCCAACCACAAATAAACTCAAAACATTGAAAATCATGAACTCAAAGTGTCTGTGAAGTTTGCCTTTGGCCCTAAATAAAATTTATCACCACAAAAATACTTCAGGATTATTTAATGACAGAAGAGTGTTTACATTCACAGACAAGAGAATGAGTTCACACAAGTGGCCACAGTTGGCTGAACAAAATAACCTCCAGTTGGTAGGGAATTAATAATCTCATTACTCGGGTGAATCAGCTTCTCTGAGGTGAAGCACAAACACCCTCCCTGTTATTTGCTCCTGCAGAGCACGGGGCTCACACCAACATGGACATCAAATGAACACACAATTTGAGACTACATCCCAACAATTCCCACCCTTTTCTGCCCACCTGGAGCGGAGTTCCCCGAGTAACTGTGGCACAGGAACGCTGAGTGCTCGCCCTGTCCCTGTGGGGGCCAGGCTGCCTGACACGGCCATCCCAGCCAGGAGCCGCCTTCCACCTGCCATTGCCAAGGACAAGCCAAGCTCTTCGTGGGTGCAGCTGGAGCCTGCACAAACACCTCTTCCCGTGGGTCAAATTGCTCAGCACAACAGAAATAAAAACATTTCTCAGCCCTGATGTGACACTGAGAAAATCAAACAATCTCAGACTGCTTTGGGTTGAAGGGACCTTAAAGCCCATCCAGAGCAGTGGGCAGGGACACCTTCCACTGTCCCAGGCTGCTCCAAGCCCCGTCCAGCCTGGCCTGGGACACGCCAGGGATCCAGAGGTAGCCACAGGATATTTCACAAACATTCCAGTCCATGTTCCAGGTGGAAGGAAAGTCCATGCTGGAGATGAGGGTTACGATCCTCTGTGCACCAGAGGCTCCTGAATCAGGGCTTGGAAGGCACAGCACAAGAAGCACACTGAGTACAAGAACTGGAGCAAAAGGAGAAGGATCATGGTGGCTCAGAAAAGAAGATAAAGCCAACAGCATCCCCTCTCATACTGTGCCACGGAGAGCCACTAAAATACTGTGAAAAATACACATAAATTCAGCCATAACACACTTGCTGCAGTTACTGCAGACCTCAGACAGCACCAGGGCAGGCAGGAGAGGGGAAGAGCAGCTAGGTTGCTGCCCAAAGCCTGAAAATACTTTAGAAAAACTACACTACAGTGAAAGTTTCCAAACACCCTAAACAGCTCTTGTAGGAGTAGCCACAGCCATCACTTTGGTGTTTAACAACCTGCCAAGGAGCTGGATTTATACAACAAACCTCAAGTTGACATGAGCAGTGTTTTCCTGCTCTTTCCTTCTCCCAGTCCTGATTTAAGAATCTTTCTCATGGAGAACAGACACTTCCAGTTAAAGTAAGGTCATTAAAAAATTTAAAAAGTAAAAAGGAGTAAGTCCTTTACAGTTACTCCATCTCTGCCTTACGTAAGTCTCCTACAAACACTTTGCCTCTCTGAGCAGTTCCTCCCAAGGTGCCTCCAGCCACGTTCCCGGGGCCTGGCTGCAGGGGCAGCTCCACACGGATGGAGTGGCTGAAGTACCAAGTCCTGACATGTTTTATGAGTTAATTTGCTGTTATTTAGGGCACTGCACCGCAGCACTAAATCTTCACATCCTTTTTACTGCTTTAAGTAATGCTTTAACTTCTTGGTAGCCACACAAGCTGGTGTTAATCTTTCTCTATTTATTTGTTTAATGCCCCGGGGAGCTGCAGAGCACATTCTTTGCTAGAGGACGAGCAATCCAATCTAAGTTATGGAGGTCTACTTTTTCAAGGCACTTTTCCCAATCAAGTACAAACAAGAGAACAGGAAAAAAGGGGGAAAAAAATTACAAACCCCAACATCCATTAAGTGTTCTCCCTTTGGAGATGGCTGCTTTATTTCATAACCAGATGAAAACTCTTGAACCTTAGTCACCCAGTTGAGGGAGAGGACAGGTGTCCCCTGGAATTTCCCTGCCTTTCTGGCAGGTAATTTCCCCCTAAAATTTCTGTAGTTTCCTGAAGCAAAATCTATACATTAAGAGGTACCTGAATTAGAGTATGATAACCAGACAGGAGGAAATAAATCATAGCAGGTGTTATCTCAGATTGTCTCACCAGGACACCATCAAAGGTTAGAGCTACAACACCGGTGAGTTGGTCATTAAGGTATAAATGATACAAACCAAGATAACACTTGGTGAGCCACAGAAAAATCTTGCTAAGTCCATAAACACTACAAAACATCTTGGGCCTTAACTTGGCTGTTTGAAGTTCCGAGTTGGAAACGTTTCCTTATCCAGGGAATACTGAATAAATTGAGTAATCCACCACATACATTATGGGCTGCCATCCTGTGATTAGTGCTCAGGGGAAGTTTCCACCCATCTCTAAATAAAAATCCAGGGTGATGCTCAAATCTTTTTCATTTTCAGTCCAGACTTCAGCAGTTTAACTAAATAGTTTATCCTGAAAACCCCACAGTTCACAGCCCATAAGAACCTCAGACATGGCTGGCCTCGGTTCCACTGGACATCCTCCACGAGAGCCTTTTCGTTTTCCTTTTCTAATTTATTAGCAGGAGTTCTTACGCTTGAATAAACTTAATAGAACAGTTTCATTGTTCTACTGCTGGCCATGAAAGTGGATTATTGTTGTTCAGCGGCACCAGTCTCACACGGGGGAAATGCACATTGATGGAATTCTGCTTTTATCCAAGAATCCAAAGGCTCCTGCACCCAGGCAGCACATCCGGCATTGAGCCCGAGGTTTATACTCCAATAATTGTTAAAAAGGGAGTAAAGTGGGGAAATACCTCCTACTGCACAGGGACAGCAATGAAAAAGGGTGATAGAACAGGCTCCCTTTTTATCATTTGCTCTTTGATTTGAGAAGCAAATTCTATTCAACACGACTCTCCTATTTTTGACTGAGTGAACATTACTTTTATAAGGACAATAAAGACCTAGACACCAGAGCTCATCCCATGCTACCAAGAAGACTAAGCTAAATAAATACATTAAATGAATAAATGCATTACATGGGTTTATCAGAATTCAGGAGGAGTTAGGAATTTCAGCTGGACTCCCAGACAGTACCTAACAATAAAACCAGCAACACCCAACCCAAGAGAGTCTTGGAATCACAGGATCATTGAGGCTGGAAAAGCCCTCTGAGCTCAACCATTCCCTAGCACTGCCAAAGCCACCACTGACCTGTGTCCCCAGGTGCCACACCCACATGGGGACTCCACATTGCTCTGGGTAGCTGTGCCAGTGTTTTACAAGGTTTTCCATGAAGAAATGTTTCCTAATGTCCCACTGAAACTTCCCTGGCACAGTTTGAGGCTGTTCCCTTTTGTCCCATTGCTGGTGACTTGGAGCAGAGCGCGATTCCCACCTGGCTCCACCATCCTTTGAGAGAGGAGGGCAGGACACAACCATGGCAGTGCCACACAGAGCAGCCCCTCATGCACCTCCCCAGCCCCAACCACAGCCCCAGCTCTGGTATTCCAGATTCCAAGAGCTGCAGGAAATAACTCAGTCACGGAAGCACCAACGGTGCGCGCAAAGCGGTGTTTGAAATAGGACAACGATGTGCAAACAAACAAGGCTGAAGTGTTGCTTTTGCTGATAAAAATGTGTCAGGATGTACTGCTCAGCAAATGAGGCTGCTTTGGGAGGTTATTAACTCAGCCTGCTCTAACAAATTCATGTCACAAGAGGCGAGTACAGAAATAGACACTTTGAGGACTACAGAGGTGTCCCAGAGGTTCCCATGAACAGCTTTAAAGGCTTTAACCTTTCACCAATGAATGCTGCTCCTGATTCACAGCACTGAGTCCCTGGGGACAAAAACCACCCATTTTTTTAAAGCTTTACCCAGAGAATATAAAAGTGAATATTTTTAAAATCCACATTAATTACAGGCCAAAAATACTCATATAAAAATATCTCATGAAGAAGGTGAAACTGTTCTGAGGTAGAGCACATGTGAGGAAACAGTGATTCTAATTAGTTCTAAATAAAAATCTACAGCAAACTGCAATGAGTTATTTAAATTTATCTGGAAAGACAGCAAATTTTTAGGGAAAAAAAAGTTATTTTACTCTGCATTTACCCTGCTCTCTTGTCTCAGCAACAAAGCTGTCTGATCAAAGGATTTCTCCTAACTTGCCTATTCCACAATGCCACGGCATTTCTCAGATGAGAGCGCTGAGCACACAGCAGCACACACTGCTGAGCTTCAGGAGACAGTGCTGAATAATTCACTTTAGGGAAAGAGAGATCAAATTCCAGCCTGGAATGAAAAGAGAACCATGACACAATGCTACGTGGGCAAACTCAGGCCTACCACGGAATTTGGTTAATTCTGGGGATGAGCAAGGCCCAGTGTAGACAGAATCATGGAATGCATTGGCTTGGAAGGACCTTAAAGCTCATCCCATCCCACCCCCTGCCATGGGCAGGGACACCTTCCACTGTCCCAGGGTGCTCAGAGCTCCATCCAAGCTAAAATTCCAACCATCAGACCACAGGAGGGAAAGGTGTTAAGTGATGCTTCCCAAAATATCCTGCAAATACAAAGGCTTAAAAAAGTCCCACGGGCTTGGATGTTATATCCAACAGCCACGGTGGGGACCATCACCATGGCAATCCCTGCACTGGTGCCCCAGAGCCACCCCCACACCCAGCCTGTCACCCACACTAAGAGTGACAAAGCACCCTGGATCAGGTCTCCAGGTCACAGGAGGAAGAATGAAAAATAAAAACCCTCTGTGGGGACACACTGTGGCAAAGGAAGATGAGATTCCCTTCCACGACCTCGTTCCTGAGCCCGTATTTCCTGGGAATGCCCCTGAGAACACCCAGGAGCTCGCCCAGAGCCCAGCCAGGGGAGGCTCTCAGCAGCCAATGCAGTGTGAGAAGTGGCACCACTGCCTGAGCCATGTGGGGACAATGCTTTCTAATATCACAATTAATGCACTGCACAGTCCTCTGCTAAACCTCTTTAATATTGTGAGTTGTCATCTCAAAACGTGGTGGTTTAATTTGACCTGAGGAAATCCCAGCACTACCCACAACCATTACTTTGTCTTTCATCGGGAGCACCTCGGTGGCAGCTGATGAGGCTCATTATGCACCAGGGCTGTGATTAGAGAGCCAGAGTGGATTAGAAACAAATCCTCTCATCAATCCCAATTACCAGGCATTAATGCAAGGCGCAGAGCAGTTTTGGTGAACACCAACTCGACTTCTTGAAGAGGAAATTAAATTAGAATCTTCATTCCAAAAGTGCTAAAAAAATGGGTTACTTTGGACCATATTAAAGCTGTAGATAAGAGCCAAGTGAATATGATCCCAGCTAATTCCTGGGTTTTCTGACAGCTCTGAACTACATCTGGAGCTTGGTCCTGGGGCCAAATTGTACAATGTGTGCAGAAAAATCTATTCTATGAGCACTGTAGATGGATACTCCTGAATTTCATCTTCTGATCCTCTCCTGAGTGATCCACTCATGGAGAAGTAGCCAAAGTTCACTAAAAAAATTCAATTAAAAATCAATACTCAATATTCTTTTGGGGGTGTGAGCCCTGTTCTCCCCCTTCCCTTTTTTTTACCTCCTTTTCTTTCAGATGGCCTGACCCTGATGTTTAAACACCTCATTTCCACTCCCACTGGGTGGGGTGAGGGAGGGACACAGAATGGTTTTAGGGAGCACATGCAGATGAACCACGCACAAGTGACATACACACATAATACACACAGAACGTGCTTTTAAAACAGCTCTTTAAGCAAAAATTACAGGTTATTTACCTGCCCATCACAGCAGCCACCAGCAGGCAATTAAACCATTAGGGCAGAAAATGACACATAATTTCCCCAAATTCCAGAGCAGTTCCATGAAAGGTTTTGGAGCATCTGCACTGAGAGCTCCAGGAGAGCCCTGGTTCAGTGCCAGGGGAACAGAACTCTGTGCCAGGCCCTTCACTGCAATCAGGGGCTGGAAATTATCTCCATCTTAGAGGAGGTAATTGAACATGAAAACAGGATCTTCAACTGGAAGTAGGGCAAAGCACATCCCAGGCAGGCTCAGCCTGGGCTGGGCACTGACATTTTCCCAAGGAAATTGCCAGTTCATCCCTCCCTCACCTTTCAAGTGCAGCTCACAGGCTGTGCCAGACAGAAGGAAATGGATTCTTCAGTTTCCATCTTCAACCACAAGAAGTCTTAAAAGTTACTTATGGAACCCTAAGGGTCACCCACCAGTCAAATATTCCTCATTACAGGGGATTCTGACCTTTGCTGTCAGTTTGCAATTTCTGTACTTAAATAAATCTAAACATTGTCCTAATCACTCTTTCCAACAGGAATTTTATGATTAGTTGGATAATTCCTTTAAAATATGCAATTACTCTTTCATAATGTATTCATTACTCTCTCAACACAGTATTCTTGAAACATTACAATTTCCCATTGAGAACGTATTTCTGTATTCATTTCCATAAGACAGTTTTAAAAACTAGATTAATATACTTTCTTCTTCCGATATTAAAAAATCCTTTTTGATTAAATCTGAGTTAATAATTTGCAATTAATATCTCATTTGATGGGTCTAGGTTTTTTTCTTGCCCCCCCCCCCCCCCCCCCCCCCCCCCATTATCCTTACATGGTAGAAATCCTTCATCGCTTAATTCAAATTCCATCTGCAAGCCTTGAAATCTGAATTGTAAACAGTTCATAATAACTATTAGCTTATAGTAATCACCTAAGTAGATACCTTATAAAATAATTTCAAACAGCAGAGGAATGGAAAAGCCTGGTAGTCAAAACAGTTGAAAAATTTAAAAATTGTCAATAAAAGCTGCTGAGCAGTTAGCAACTCTTGGAATTAACCTATTTTGCTAATCTTCTGAAAAAAAAAAAAAAACATTCAGGAGTTCACCTAAGAAGACAGCTTGGAAACTTTTTTCCCTATCCCATTTTTTCCAGTGTGCAGAACACAGCAGAAGAGAAAGCAGATATATTAAAGTGAAAAGATGGAGCTGTGAGATGGGCACCCATCCAACCAGAAATCACCACTCGATTCTTGGATGGTTTTGGTTCTGAGATGGGAAGCCAGGAGTGAAATTCAATTATTCCTCAAAACCTTCAGTTCCCCAGCATGCAATAAACCCCCCCCACCCCGGGATTCACAAATCTCATTTCTAAAGGATTTTCACTGGGAGCAGAACTTCCTGAACCGGTGCTTCCAGAGGATCGTGGAATCATTTGAGTTGGGATCGTTTTAAGATGGAATCCAGTCATTAACGCAACAGTGCCAAGGCCACCTCCACCCAGCTTCCAAATCCCTCCAGGAACGGGGACTTGGTACAGGAACAACTCACAGAAACACCATAATTTCTACTCAAAAGTGCATTGTTTTAATCCGCTGCCCCTCATGGTCACGGCTGATGCTCCCAGCACTGTTCCTCTGCTGGGAGGAGGCTGCAGCACCTGGAGCAGGGGAGATCCCTGAGCTCCAGGCCAGCACTCCAAGGGAAATCACCAGAGCCGCCTCCAGCGGGGCCAAGGCTCAGTGCGCCGTCAGAAGAGAATTTATAAAGCTCCTATAAAGCCTCAAACTGCCAAACCCTGCACGCAGGCCAGCCCAGCTCCACTCCCACAGCCCGCTGAGACTCTGTCAACACGCTGTGAAAGGAGCCACAGCTAACAACCAACACACTCCTGGGCAATAAAAATCAATATTCATTTAGGAATCTCTGAGACAAGTAATGCTGGAAATGCTGTCACAGAATTTATGGATAAATATCCAGGCTTTTGCTCATTAGTCCTACCTACTGCTGAACTGGGTTCTCAGCTGCCTCAATATTACTGCAGTAACATCACTGTTACAATGGTGATGCTGTAAATTACTGCCAGGATTTTCCATATATCAAAACTACGTTTTTATTGTTGGAAAATTCTAAATAACATTCACAACTCTGCCTATTTTGAAATTCCTGTATTAACTAGACTAAGACCTTTACCCCGAGTAAAGGATGATGTCACGCTTCGGTGTTGTGAGTCTCCTGCCACACCTGAGCATTTGCTGGACTGGAACTTTAACTTGGTGCAAAAAGAAACCCAATGGCTGCTGGAACCCATAGGAGGAAACAGGAGCTTGTGATCAGCCTCCACACGTCTGGCATTGGGCTGGCTCCATTACTTTGTTATTTCCAGGGCAATTTGGTCATTTGGAGCTTAAGAGCGACAAAATCCTGGCCATTCCTGGGCTCTTCAGCTCCTCTCACAGACACTTCCAGCCAGCCCATGGCTTTGACTTCTCCTCTCCCACCTTCTGAGGATGCCAAGCAAATTATCCTTTGTGCCTCAGCTCAGTCACCACTGACTGCCCCAGAAAACAGCACAGAACAAGGGCAGCTGCAAAGCTGTGGGAGAGGAAATGCAAAAAGCCAGGAAAACTCGATTGTCCAGACTCCGTAAACACCACAAACACTCCTGACTGTACTTCAAGTTCCTTCCTCAGACCAAATATCAAAATATCTTAATTCTGGGTAATCTCCACTCACTGCCCTACTCATCCAGCCAGCATTGAGGGGGGAAGGGACATGGAGAGAGGGGAAGAGAGGAAGGATCCAGCTGCTCTGTCCCAGCCAGCACATCTCAGGGACAAAGGGAACTCAGCCACACTTGGATTATTGAGGGTTCACAGGGGCTGCACCTCCTGGTGCCACAGGGCTGTCCCCACATCACCCCTGTTACACCTGCAGAGCCACACACTCCTCACATGGTGTATTTTATCCCAATCCACCCTGGAAAGTGAAAATGACATTTTCTGAAGGCTCCACAATCTGCCACAGGGTTCTGACCATGTAACACAAGATGCACTGAGATTTGCAATGATTCTTTTTGGTCATCCAAAGTAATAATTTTAGTCAAGTATCACATAACTCCTGGAGAATTTATGGGTATCACCGCTGGGGAAACATTTCTCCACTGTCTCCTTTTCTTAAAACACAAGATGTCTGATCCAAAATTGGGGGGGAAATTATATCCTTTGCCACCTTCTGTTTTTTATGGCCATTCTTTGATTTAGGAAAATCTCTTCACAAGGAACAGCTCTGTTTTTCAAAGCAGGGTACTTGGAAGCAACAATGTTCTGCAATACAGAAAATATATCAGGGAATTTTCATAATGCACAATAAATTGATTTGGATTTTTCAAACTGGTCAGATTTACACTCCTCTGATGACACAATGGCTAAAGAAAATCTATATTATTTCCCTTTTTAGTAACCCCATTACATCATTCCTGCTCAGAAACAGCAGAGTGTCTGCACAAGGACATGTCGGATCCCAGGATTTATGAGGAGAGAGGATGCAGAGGATCACAGGAGCGAGCTGTTAGCTTTTGTGTAATGTCTAATTGAAAACTCTACCAGAGCCCTGTAATTTAGGAGATTCATTTTGCACAGAGTCAAAAAAGTTATTGACAAAGTGTTCATAATGCAGAACCACGAGGTGAGCAAATGTCCAGAAGTGTGGAAGAACCAAAGGGCAGCACTGGCTGCAGAGGTTGCCAGGGAGCTCAGCACCTTCCCAACTGGCAGAGGAGTATTCAGGGTCTACAATACCCAAGTTCTTGCTCAAATCTGTAGCTGTTTATTAGTTTGGGACTAACACAAATTATATTTAATCTCAAGGGATTCACCCCCATCTTCAATAAGAATTCAAGATACTTCCAAAAATAAAAGTTGATCTTTCTTTGGGGAAGTCTCCTGACTCAACTTCACTTAAACCTCAATATTTGCTGTGGGTTCAACTAATTTTTCTTAGTTTAAGAAGCAGACAAAGCCTTGTCTTAGCTGCACTTAACAATTAGATTTCTTTTTGTTTTTTACTCCAGTGCCATATTGTGCCCTCCAGCAAGTCAAGGCAGGCTCTCCATGGTCCCTGTGCTCCTCCCAACACCATTTCCTATTACTATAAATATGTAGGCATTTTCTGAAACAACACATTTCTTTCAGAGGTTCTGCAACTAAGTGAAAACAGATAAAACTGACTGTTCTGGAAATTCCTCAAGACTTAGTGATTTTTGAGGACTGAAGATTTTGAGCAGTTTTCCGGCTGGATGATAAAATAATGAATGCAGAAACAGATTTTTATCCAGAGTGGAAGGTGTTGGGAAAACGAATAAATGAAGAGGGAAAAAGCTTTTAAGTCCTGGGGAATCCAGAGTTCCCCAAATCATCTCCTCAGTGGTTTGAGGGGAAAGGCCTGTGCTCCAACCAGCAGCTTTCCCTTATCCATGGCTCCCTCTCTCAGCCTCTCCCTGAGTCAAAAAGTCACATTTAACACAGGTTGAGCCTGTAACGATCAAAGGTCCTGAAGACAAATTAACCCAAATGTCAGTGCCCCTGTCAATCTGTCCCTCCCCAGGCAGGGCAGCCACAGCTCCAGCACAGGGAAGTTTCCATATCTCTGCTTATTTATGCACTGAACAAGAGTATTTGCCCAAAGCGAGCCAGGAGCCAGAAAAACAAATTTGGGTGCACAAACTGGGGCGTGTGGGAACAAGAAACTCCAGAAGGAAGAGCAGATAGATCCATTCACCAGAAAGCAAAGGTTCAAGGTGGACATGGCTTTTATCCAAAGGAACTGAAATCCTCATAAAACAGGACAGAAATGTTAATTCTTTGAGTAAAACCTAACTATTTCTCCAACATGCAAAAGACAGCTGTGATTTGTGCCACAATGTGGAGCGTCAGCGATAGGGATTACAACTCCAGCAGTTATACACTCACTTTTAATGACCAAAGAGAGAATTCGGCCATCTCCTCACAAGTCCCATTGCTGCTAACTTGTCCCATCACAGCCTGACTCTGTTTTCAGTGACTTCTCAATTCTTTCTTCTCATCTTCCCAAGGCAAATCTGCATTCTGCAGCGTGTGCCCATTCAGTATCTGCTCTAAACACAAATATTTTCTACTTCATGGGAATTACCTGAACCCTCAGAGCCAGCTGTGCCACCACAAGTACAAAAACACCCGTGCAGGTGCTGTTCAGATCCCAAAGCCTGCAGGAATGCTGTGCTGGGCCAGAACAGATTCACCTGGAGAGCCTCACATCCCCCCCGTTTAACACAAGGCTTGGAACCCCGTTTGACCAGGCTGATACACGTTAATAAATATGGTGATGGGCCAGCTGATCAGCAATGACATCAAAGTGTTCAGGATGGGAAGTCCTGGAAGGTTTGACTGCTGTGGGAGGGCCTTGGAGGAGCCAAACACAGCACTGGATGTGTAATTGCTGCTCCCCCTTTCAGCCAGGTACCAGCAACAGCCCTTCATGCCTTTCATTTAAGGGCTTACCCCCAACCAATTTCTGATTTAGGCAGAAATTTAAAGTTCTACTGACTGCCATCCCCATCATTGAAGTGTTTTACAGGCCTTGACTTTTCTCTCCCTGCTTTTATAACCCTGGGTGTTGCTTTCCCACAGAGCCACACAGCCCTGTGTGGCCTGAGCCAATAAATCTTCATTACTGAGACACTGACACTCAACTACAAGCACCTTCCAAGGAGAAAAAAAACCCCTTACTGCCACTGAAGGCAAGGATGGCTGGCAGAGCATGATTTAAGGTAATGAGCAAGATTAAGAACCACAATTAGACAATAGAATATTAAAGGTGAAAAACTGCCAGGCAGCAAATAAACCCATGGCTGAAGCAGAGCAGATCCTCCTGAGTCACAGGCCAAGGGACTCCTTCACAAGTCTGTCATGGAGAATAATCACAGCAAAATCCCTTTCAGGGTTGAGGTGACACCTTTGCAGATGCAAGATGAGCAGATTTCCACCTCTCTGAGGAGGGAGCTGGTGGCACTGAGCGCTCAGGGAGTGACTGAGCAGCACCGTTTGCAAATAAAAAGAGAAATGCAAGATGTTTACAAAACAGGTGAGCTCTTATCCCCTGGGCTGGGAAGGAGGAGACAGAAAATGTGTTGGTAACACTCCAGGGGACAGTCCTGGAGCCTGAGCCAGGCTTAGCTGGTCCTTGGGCTGGTGAGCAGAGCAGGGTCTGGCCCAGGAGGGAACAGGAGATCACACAGGAGGAACTAAACCTTTGTTAAATGCTTAATGTAGGTGCTGGTTTACGCCTTTTCCAGAAGGCAAGAAACCAAAGCTGCTTGGGATACTGGAAGAGCTCTTCTCTTTTGTAAACATCCTGCATTTCTCTTTTCCAACCTTTAGAATGCTATGATTCCAGCCCAGAAGCTCCTGTGCTCTTACAGACTCCACACTTCCCTGAAAAGGCCCACCCCAAATGCAGAACCCTCTCCCCACCCAGCACAAACCCTGCAGTCACCAGGTTAGCAGCAGCAATCAGCAGAAATGAGATTTTCCTCAAATCCAATTAGAATATTCCTCTCCAAACCCGAGTAATCCAATTCAAACCCCACAATGCCAAGCCACAGAGTGACTCAGTTTTACTGCTCTGTGTGGAGACACAAAAACCTGTCTGCAGCTCAGTGAAAGATGCTGCTCTTTGGAGGCAACAAGAATTTCTGTTAAATACCAGGAACTTAGAAGTAAAAGAAGAGGAAACCAAGCGTGCTTTACATAGAATGGGAATTTGCAATTAAAAAAGTTAAATCCTATTACACATCATTTTTTCCAATAGGCAGAAACACAAAGAACTCAATTTTCAATCTCATGTATAATTTTGTACGTCTTTGCTCAAGACAGATGAATTGCAGTGTATACAAGGACTGCATGGATGATCAAGAAGTGGGAACAGAGGATGAGATTAAAACAAAATTGCTTATTTAGCCTAGGAAATTAGCTGGATCTTGTGCCAGTAAATAAATAAGGAAGAGGGAAGAAACAGTTCTACTGTAAGACAAAGTTACACAAAGGAGAAGTGAACTGGCTGAGAACCAAGGGTGAAAACTCAAGGTTTTTAACAATGGCAAAAATTAAGTTCTGGAGTAAACGTCACATTGTGGGGAGGAGGAAAGGAGTGAAGAAGTTCTGTGACCAGGCTCCATTGGTCACCCCCTTACTTCACTCCTGCATTTCTGCTGTCTGCACACACAGAATCTCTGCAAACCTGGAGGATTATGGCCTTTTAATGCCTCCCCTTGAACTCCTTGTTTGCTCCCGGAGGTCGGTGCAGACACAAACACACAAACACAGCCCAGCCCAGGCAGGAGAAATGCTGAAACCAGAAAACAGCCCACGAATTAAAAAGGCTTTGATAAAATGTGTCATATCTGGAAAAACCCAGCCCTAAAAGGCAGGAACACCTGGTACCAGGGATCAGATAAACAGCCCCAGCCAGGAGCAGGCGATGCTCAGACCCAGTGGGGTGCAGTTTAACAAATTCTGATCCTGCTAAAGCAGCCCCCGGCCAGGAAGCCCTGCTCTCCTCAGGATGTGGAAACCAATCTTTCTATACTGGGTTAATCAAAATAAAAGTCACTGTGACAAGACTCTGAGTCAGCCAGGGCACAGAGATAAAACTTTATAGAAAGACATCAAAGACATTCCTGTCTCTTCTGTTAAGACAGAAAACCACCGCAACAGAACTCTCCAAAGAGGAAAAAATGCACTCTACTAAGATAAAATATATTTAAAACATATAAATAAACCTACCTGCTTGTTATCTTCATTCTCCTCATGCTGTCTGCTCATTCCAGCAGCCTCCAGAGGCCCAGGAAAGTCTCTTTTGTGACCTCGGGGTGTTGGTCAGAGCCCTCCTCACTGCAGAGAGATTCCAAACTCCAGCTGAGCATCCCTGGGCTGCCCCACCCTCCTCCCAGGTGAGCAGACCCCAGCCCCACCTCTCAGCCCTGCCAGCCCCTGATTTGCCACCCAACAGCTGCAGAATAAATGGTGCTAAAGCCACGAACAGCTGCAGGGTAAGTGGTGATAGAGCAATAAACTCAGTAAGCACCGTGTCACAGAGATGTGCAACCCACAGAGAAAGGGCTGCCTCGGGGGCTGCGGGAACTCCCAGCGTTCGCAGACAGAAATAAACAATAAAATAACATTTTATTTACAAAATAGTCAAAAACAGCTGTGCAGAAACATTCCATAAAGGGAGCAGAGCTGAACCTTACAGATTATAGAGCTTCCCATGTGCTTCTGGGATGAATTAAGGATCTTTCCAGTCCTTAACACACCAAAGGCAGACACGAGGTGTGCCCAGGCAGGGGATGCGTGTGTCCCTCAGCTCTCTGGGCACTCCAAGGTGTGAGCACTCAGCCACCTCATAAAAGCTCTCCAGTTCCAGAGCCACAGGGCTTGAAATGCCTCTGTTGCTGCTGTTTAGAAGCCAGCAAGTACTGACTGGGGTCCAGACTGGTTTCAGGTGTGATAAAGCATAGATGCAAACCAGAAATTTGTATGGCTTCATATTAATCGAGCTGGGCAGAAACCCTGAGAGTTTTCTTACACATAAAAAACCCCACAGAATTCACATTTATCTCTATGAGATAAAGATGAGATATTTGCTTTACTGCCTTCCCCTCCTTTCCTGCTGCAACTGCAGCATCCCATGGTTTAATTACTGCTAAAATTTTTAGTTTACATCTGACTTTTCCAAAGCCCCACAAGAATCCTCTCTGCACAACAGCAAAGAATTCTGGGGTTAACTGGGGCTTTTCTGTGTTACAGGGATGGAAATGAAGACTTTTAGGACACTCCTGCAAATATCCTTTATAGCTACTGTGGGGTTAACTTGAAGCTCTGACAAGTATTTCCACGGGCTGGGAAATGCTGTGATGGGAACTGAGCCTGAATTCCCAGGTGGTCCCAGCTCATCTGCATCTCTCCCAGAGATCTCTCAACTGACATCTTGAAAAATGATGATGATCTGCTACAACTTGCCTTAATTAATTGAACTGTTCGGCCCCCTCCTCCCCCACATGAAACACCTGATGTGCAGAGTCAGTAACGGAGTAATTACAGTGGGAGAGCAGGGACACGGAGGCAGAGGGCAGGAAAACACAAGAGAGCGATTTTTGTTAAAAAAAATCAGTCATCCATAGCAGAGAGCCCTGGATAAATTTAACACATAAACCCCATTTTTGCTGTGTCCAATAAACCAGCATTTGAATAGAAATTGTTCATAAAATAGAGCAATATTCTGCAGTATCACTTCAATGGCTTCCCACTGCCATAGGGCAAGGATGGATGGGATATTGGAAGGAATTGTTCCCTGGGAGGGTGGGCAGGCCCTGGCACAGGGTGCCCAGAGCAGCTGGGGCTGCCCCTGGATCCCTGGCAGTGTCCAAGGCCAGGCTGGACATTGGGGCTTGGAGCAGCCTGGGACAGTGGGAGGTGTCCCTGCCATGGCAGGGGTGGCACTGGATGGGCTTTGAGGTCCCTCCCAACCCAACCCAACCCACTCCATGATTCTGTGACATCAAGGCTTCAGTACAGAACTCCACTGATACTTTTTCCTCTTCTCCCCACACACGCTGAACTGGGATATAAAATCATGCTCAGAAGTACAAAATTCCACGGGAGTCCAAGCAGATCCCTCATTTCTGCCTCAGGATACAGGACTTTGTGATCCCCCTGAAGACTTCCAGTTTATAGAGTCCAAATTAACCTTCCAGGATGCAAATGCTTAGAATTGTAACCTAAACAGTTCAGAGCCACTGGAAGCATCCTGCTTTTAATTAAGGCCCTGTGCGTGCAGCCAGGCCTGCTGCAGGCACAGGTGAGGCTGTTAATGATGTTGTGCAGGGAGCAGAGCTCCACACTCCCCGGGAATGATTTATGAACTCCAGCCACACAAAATCCTCTCCCAGCTCCGGCAACGCCGAGACAAAGGAGGTAATTACCGTGCCCAAAGCACTTCAGCCTTGTTTGTGCTCTGGACACCACGAGCACAGCACAGGCCCTAAATCACAGCGTTGTTATTTAGTCCACAGCAGCCTTTGCAGGGGAGATTCTGGTGTCATACTTTGCTGGCAGCTCCTTTGGGGCCAAATGCGATGTAACAGATGATTCCTGCACTGAGGAGATTCCATACATAACAAACTTGCTGCTACAGGAGAATTCACTGCTCTTTCAGGCTCCAGCAGCAGTTCTCATGGTTCTCCCAGTGCTTGTAGAACATGAATTACAGAAAAAATCAGCTGAAGAGCTGGGTTCAGTGCTGTGTACAATTAATTTATCAGTGCTCCTAACACTCACATCTTTCTTTGTACTCTTCTCAGCTCTGGAACATCTTGATATGCTTGAAGTGAATATGAAATAATGTCTTCTAGATAACCTGCATTTATTTAAATTTCTGTCTCCCTCTCCCTCCCTTTTGTCTGTCACCTTTCCAAGCAAACAGATAAAACACGAATGTGTCAGGGAATAAAATCCCAGCAGCAGGATCTGCTTGGGAGAGGCCTGATGTGTGAGTGCCCATCACAGTGACTCCTCACTGTGCCACGTGTGTACATCACTCCCCGGAGTCTGCATCTCTCCCAAACTGACAGGAATAGACAAACACCTCAAAGGGGGAGGAAAGCTGCAGTTTTAAGGTGAAGCACTGGCAGAAGCCTTGGGGCTGGTGTCACTTGGTGCCTCTTTGCAGGGCTGGAGCAGAGGGAAACAAGAGGCAATCACAGCATGAGAGGCTTCAAGGGATCCTTTCTCCGCTTCAGGAGCTTAAAAGCTGAGCCTAAAAGCCTCGCCTGAATAAGGCTGAGAGCTGGCACAGCACCTTCCCTGCTCACGTGTGACTCACGTTCCCTTGGCCAGGTTAGCCAGGGCAGTGCCATCCCAGCGGAGCGGGGCAGAGCAGCCGGCCCGCGGTGCCAGGGCTGGGCTCACCCCGGCTCCGGGCACGCACAGCCTGAGCCTGGCCCCTGAAATCCAGCAGTGATTCGCTCCGATCCGGCTCTCCCGAGGGGAACGTCAATAAGCATTTCCCTGAGCTGTGTAGGTTTAAATACCAGGGTAATTCGAGCGGTCTGCAGGTGAGGGGATGAGCAGTGCCCAGCTGATCCCGTGTTTACCCAGGCGCAGCATCCCTCAGCTCTTCTGTTTACCACCACCTTGGCCGACCCTCTTTGTTTGCTCATCCAAAGCAGCCGTGTGGGAGAGGTTCGGCGTGGCCCAGCCCTGCCCTGGACACCGCAGGTCACCTTCCCTGCCTGTCCAACAGGCTCCACTGAAGGTAATTAGACATAAGGAGCTCTCTTCCCTTTTTTCAGAGAACATCATTTGCTGCTTGATGAGCTGTGGACGTCACTCCAGAGGCCATGAACAGGGGAGGTAGTGAAATCTGGTAGAGTAGAGGAAATGGGTGTAAAACACAGGGAAATGAGAGCAGGTTACATAAGATTAAAAATAAGAGGGTTCTAAGAAGATAGAGAGTGCCTTTTTTTGCCAAGTGGGGTTATATTAACTACTAAAGCATGAGAGCACCACAAGTTCTCTGTTTTGTTCAAATTAACAAGAATAAAAATCTCTCCTGGTAAATTCATCTCTCAGATGCTGGAAATTCATCACAACACACCATTAACCTCTCATTTTGTCTTTCTTATCATAGAATAGAATCCCAGACTGGTTTGGGTTGGGAGGGACATTAAAGCCCATCCAGTGCCACCCCTGCCATGGCAGGGACACCTCCCACTGTCCCAGGCTGCTCCAAGCCCCAATGTCCAGCCTGGCCTTGGGCACTGCCAGGGATCCAGGAGCAGCCCCAGCTGCTCTGGGCACCCTGTGCCAGGGCCTGCCCACCCTCATGATAAAAGATTTTTTCCTAATATCCCATCTAAACCTACTCTCTGGCAGTTTGAAGCCATTCCCCCTTTGACTTGTCAAAATGTATTCTTCTCTCCGAAGAATTACCAGAGAGATTTTGATTTTATACCCAGTGGGTGTGAGGATGTTTATGTGGGCAGAAGTTGACCAAAGGCAAACTGAGCAACAGATGCAGAAATCAAAAGTGAAAGAGCACCTGGAACACACTGAACTCTCAGAAGAGTCTGTGGCAGCTCTTTAAATGTTGTAGAACCACATGGGATCACTTGGGATCAGCTGCTGGTGGGGTTTGTAACCTCCCATCAGTGAAGAACTCGAGGGTGGCATTGCTCTGGAAATTCCTCTCTGTGCTCTCCTGGTGGTTTATTCCTTTATTTTCCAGTGTGAACCCCATCCTGGGAATCTGTATGACAGTGTTACTGGACAGCAGCAAATTGGTTCTATTAATCTAATTTTATTTTGAGCTCCTGAGAACTGTATTGTGCTGGAATAGGTCACCTTGCCCTAATCAATACTGATCCGCTGCCAGGCTCTTGGAGAACACAGCACTTGACTCTTACTCAAGCCTTACTCCTTCTGCCTGCATGGGGATTTGCTCTCTGTTGCTTTTCAAGAGGACAAGATTCTCAAAAACCCAGGTTATAATTTATTTTCATCTTTAATTCAAACACAACTGGTGCAAACCCCCGGCAAATAAAGGGCAGCCCTGGCAAAGGCACTCAGTGCTCAGAAATAAGAGCTGATACCAAACTCTGCATTGATAGAAGCAGAGTGTCTGCTACCTTGATGTTGCATTTATAAATTAAATATCTTCATATAATTAGGTTTTCCCTCCTCACTAAACTCCAGCCTGTTTGTTTCTGCTTTTATTATTTCTGCTTGGCATTGAGCTGGGGCTGGGCACAACTTTAGGGTGATGGGTTACCAGTGTCACTCAAGGGATGCAGCAGAGAGCAGAGGTACCAAAGGAGTGCAGCACCTCCTGTCCTGTGAGCTCTTGTCACCAGCATTTACTGTTCAAGGCCTTTGTTCTTCTGTCCATGCAGAAAATAACATTCCCCAGTGCCCTTCCAAAATCTTCTGTGTACTTTGCTCTCCTCTGAGCCGTTTTAATGCCTGTGCACCCCTGCAGCTGCTGCCCCCTTTGTTATCCCAGGACTGTAACCAATGCTGTCCAGGAAAGCAGAACCAGAGCAAACAATTGATGAAAAAATATTTGGCAGATTGCTCTGCTCTCCTCTTCCCCTCTTTCCAGCAAGGGAATTAAGTCACCTTTTCTTTGCAAAATAATGGTTTTATAGCAGAATCCCAGGATGGTCTGGGGCAGAAGGGACTTTGAGGCCCACCCCAGACACCTCCCACTGTCATGAACCACAAATCTCATTCACCAGCACCAAAATGTGCAGGGAAGAGAATTCCCATCCCTGCCTGAAGCCCTGGGTGCTGACACAGAGCAGGATTTGGCTGCACCCCCACAGCTGATCCATGTGGAGTCCAGCCAAGGGGGCAGCTCTTGCTTGGGCTTTTATACATATTTTTGCTCACACAGGCAAGAATTATGTTTATTAATAGAACAAAGTAAGTAACCAAGTGTTCCCAATATGTCCAGGACGACCAGGAATGTGGAGACACCAGGACGACTGCTATCTGCAGCTGAGTCAGGTGGATTAAACTCAGGAGTGAGGTGCAAGTTATGCAAGCAGTCTTTCCTAGAATTAGGGAATATCCTGAGTGGGAAGGTATTACAGCTGGTGATGGGGTCAGTAGCTCTGACCCAGGAAGAGATGACCGGTCCAGGGAGACGGTCCCAAAAGGAATTGCCTTCCCGAGGCCCGGTGTCTTCCTCTCAGCTGCTGGCAGAGGGGCCCTTGCAGAGGCTGTCAGCTCTTTAGTGATTATCAGCTCGTGATTCCAGCTCAGCTCTGCAGGGCAGCCTCCAGGCCAAAACCAGACCAGAGAGAGAGACGAGAGGCTCGTGTGGCTGGTTCCACACAAGGAGCTTTATTGTTGGTCCCCTCCGGCAAAGGGGAAAGCCAGGGACGACAGCTCTCTCTGCACAGGGGCAGAGGGCGTGCTTTTATAAGGATACAGGGGATGGGTGAAGGCCAATGGGTTACGAAGGATCTGCATAGGGTCTCCTAAAGGATTGTGGGTCTGTCTTTTCTCGCCGTGACCACAGAAGTGGTTGCCTTTCTAGGGAGTCCTGCTGGGCGATTGCAAAGTCTTTTCTCTCAGCAGAGATCCCTCCAGGGCAGGGGTTGGGCACACCCCACAGGAAGGGACCCACAGGGATCAGAATCCAACACCCCAACAATCCCACCCTGTCCTGAGGCGTTGTCCAAGTGCTCCTGGAGCCATGATCACACTACAACCAATGAGAATTTATTACCTGAGTGCCCAACTCTGCCTTTGTTGCTGGGGTTGGCATCTCCCCCCAAGCCTGATCCTCACGTGCACTGAAAGCACACGTCCTTTCTGCTGCTTGCTGGAAGACATGTCAGGAGGTGTTTTACTTGGAAACACTCGGAGAACATATTGGAAAACCAGAAAACATAAGGAAAAAGCCTGCTCTTGCCAAGAGATTTTCCTTTTCCATCCCACTGCAGAGCGGCACCCCCCACCCTCGGCAGCGATGGCAGATGAGTGAAGAACCTTGGGGTTTGCACAGTCTGAGTGCCACAGCAGCTCCTGACTGTGGGATTCACAAAGAAATGGGTTCCCTGCTCTAAGTCTTTAACACCCATGTTAAAAGTAAAAACCAAATATTCTTATTTTTGTGGACTTCTTAAAAATAAAAAAATGAAATAAAAACTCTTTCAGAAGCCTAAAGCTGAAACCAACTCCCAGCTTCAGCTCCCTGCCCCTTGGACTGCAGTAATTTCATATAAATACTGCAAAGGAAGATTTGTTACTACCCCTCATCACTCAGCACCTGCAAGTTTATTCCAAATCCCAAAATACTCTGGAATGTGAGCTGGGTTCTGCAGGAGAGCAGCAGGGAAGTGGGCACTGTCCCCACCTCCAGGGACCAGGCTGGGGCTGCATTTCCCTCCAGGAGCAGGGTCCAAAATCCCAGAATCCCAGAATCCCACAATCCCAGAGTGGTTTGGGTTGGAAGGGCCCTTACAGCCCATCTCATTCCAACCCCATGCCATGGACACCTTCCAGGTCCATCTCCCAGAGAGGACTGGAATGGAAAAGTTTCCATCCATTCTCAGGCAATATTGCAGCATTTTTCAAGCAAAACTCAGCTGATGTTGCTGCTGTCACATGAAAAACAGTTTGAACTCCTTGTGCCTCTTAGGCAGAATAATCGGTGTCTTAAAACTGGCAAAGGAAACAGAGCCATGGAGAGATGGGAGGGAAGGGATGTGGGAGCTGGAGAACAGGAGCACAGCATTAATTACACACAGCCTGACAGGTGGAGGAGAAAATTCTACACTGCTCAAAAGGTAAAGATTTAAGAGATGATGGAAAGCAGGGAAAAGTGGTAATTTCTTTGAGCTGTTTAAAGAGTTTATCAACCTCTTACCAGAGCTCCATGTGTCAGAAAGAGATGGAAAACAACCCTGGACAAGAGGGAAATCCAGAAAATGCACAGAAGTGAAATTCAGGAGAACAGGAAGAGACAAAAGGGAAAAAATAAGAGTGTGAAGGGAACTTGAAACTATTTTAGAGGTCAAAATCAGCTGGAAATCCTTGAGATTCCAAGGAAAAGATCCCCACAGCTGGAGATACTCTGGCCCTCACCTGCCAGGGAGGGGTTAAGTACAAAAAACACCTGTGACAATTTCAACCCAATATTTTCATTTAAAAATCCAACATGCACAAACCAATGTTGTTTGTGGGAAAGGGCTGATGCAAAAAGTCCTGAACTGGCAGAACACAAAGCTGAAAAATTCATTTCATTCCAAAATAGAAAGAAAGAAAGTTAAAATTCAGAGTTGATACAGATCAAAGTGCCCTGAAATGCCCAGCAAATTGAGCCTATTGCTTGCAGGAGAAGCAGCAATAAAGCCTCAGTTTGGGGAGGGAAAGTTTCTGAAGTGTTTTGCAGGACAGGAAAACAATTTCACTCAGATGCTCCTGAGGGAAGGCAGGGGAGAACTGGATATTCAATTTATAAAAGCAAGAAGAGAACACATTGCAATGTTACCTTTGGCTATGACAGAAATGGGAACAGGGCCAGGTACAGAGGAGCAGCTCCCAAACACGCTCCCACTTTTTATGAGTGACATGGAAAGAGCTTCATTCAGTCCCTCCTGCCACTCAAAGCCCTTTGCATCAGTAGTTAAATGCCAAGGTCCAAAAGAAAGGGTGTGGAACGTGAAATGTGGTAAATTAAAAACCTCCCACAGCGAATGATCAGGGAATCCCAAATGGGTTGGGTTGGGAAGGACCCTAAAGCCCATCCAGTGCCACCCCTGCCATGGGCAGGGACACCTCCCACTGTCCCAGGCTGCTCCAAGCCCCAATGTCCAGCCTGGCCTTGGGCACTGCCAGGGATCCAGAGGCAGCCTCAGTTGCCTTGGATAACCTTTTTGCCCCAATATTTTGTCTAAAATCCCCTGTTCAGGCTGCATTTGTCCCAAACTGGCGAGGCACTGCTGAAAGACTTCACTCTGAGGAGGGAAATGAATTCACACAAACATCCATCACAGAGACTGGAGAGAGAGTTACCACTGGTATTTTGGGAAAGGGAACTGCTAAATGACTCAGGGTGGAGAAGGGCTATAAAAAGCAATCAAAAAGACTGTGCAGGGATCCCTGGATAGTTTAAAACAAATATTTTAACTCCACTCTATTTTGAAAGTATCTTAAAATAATGTGAGAGTGGGTATTTTTATGGTGAAAGCAATGGCACATCCTGCTAATCCAAGTTATTTGTATGCAGACAGAATGCCAATCTTGTGCATTATGGATTTGGAAATGTCCTTCCAGCTCTGGTTTATTTAACTCCTTCTGTACTCCCTAAAGAAGATCCAGAACACATCCACTGTGCTTTGGTCCCAGAGTTATTCCTGCCTTTCAGCCTGGTGTTTCAGTCACACAGTGGCAGGAATAGTCACCGTCTCCCAAGGCTGATGGAGAGGATTATCAGCATTTAAGCGCTCCACATCTACAAGGAACCGCTGGGAAAAGCTCTAAATAAAACAGAAAAACTCTGGAAAAACCGGAATTTGGGCAAACTCTAATGCCAGGCAAATACACCCCAGCTGCAAAAGGAGCAGAGGGGAAGCTTGAATGGCAACAGCAAAGAATGGAAAAGAATTTAATCCCAGGGATGCCGATCCCAGCACATCAGTGTTCCTGCTTTCCTCTTGTCACCTTGGGAGGAGCTGGCAGGGGAGGGATCCTTCCCACCTGAGCTCAGGGTTCCATCCAGACTCCTCCTGGAAGGTTTTCTTGCATCCCCATGTGCTTTCCCAGCTATTTGAATTTCTGTTTGATATAAAATCTCCTCTTGATTTCCTGCTCCTCTCTCCTGTTTTTCCGTATCCACTGAATCTGTATGCGAGGCCCGACGCGCTCCAGGCTCTTCCTGAACAGATGAGAGACAGGAAAGTTCTTTGCTGCTCTCCAGATTTCTCATGGACAAGCAGCACTTTTGGCATTACAAAAGGGATCATATAGATTGTGAAAAAGGGGAATTAAATATAGCTTGGAAATTGGATAAAGGAGCCTTGTTTTACCAGGGCAAGATTTTAAGCAGAGGAAAAGTGAACTGGATGAGCGTTGTGATTCCTGGAAAATTCAGCAGGAACAAATCATACGTACCAGAAGGAGATCAGAAGGATTAAACTGTGTGTCTTCACCAAAGGGTTGTCCAGGCTCCCCAGGGCAGTGCTGGAGTCCCCATCCCTGGAGGGGTTTCAAAGCTGTGTGGATGTGGCACTTGGGGACATGGGGCAGTGGTGGCCTTGGCAGGGCTGGTTGGACTCAAATCTTAGAGGCCCTTTCCACCCTAACTGATAAAATATTTTGATTTCTTTGTTTGTTTGCATAAGATCCATCCTGTGACATATGGAAGAAACAATTCTAATTCTTCTCTTTTTTCCCCTGGTTGGCATGAAGAGATCCCCAGCATTTACAGAAAAAAACCCATCCAAACCATTCCCAAGGAAGATCATTCCATCAAGCGGGGTTGATTTTTACATGTGAGTGAAGGTTCAGAGGCACCGACACCTCAGTACGCACCAAACTTGTATTTTATCAGCACAATATATTCAGCACTGGAATATTGAATAAAACATTCTTGAAACGAAAAGCTTTGTGGAAACATCTCTGTTTGCTCTCAGGTACCATCAGAGGTGAATGACAGGGCTGTGTTTGTCTGTTCCAGTCTTAAAAATTGAAACAAAGAGCAGTTGCAAAGAAATTTAGGGAAAAATGTCCAATTTGCCCACACATGACTTGAATTCCATGAATGGATCTGTCTCTTGCAGCAGGCACGAGGCGATCAGCCTTACATAAATGCCCTACATCATCCGAGTAGTCACTTTCTGATCTTCCAAATCCAACAGAATTATTTATAGCTTGCCATGAAATATTCATGGAAAAGTGTCCATTGCCTGAAATTTCTGCTAAAGAGTAATTTAACTTGGGTTTTTGCATTTCTTGCTATCAGAATAATTTAGGTCAGGCAAGAACCAACAATATCATTTGCCTACAAACCCCTTGTGATGAGCATTACAAAGCCTTTAGGTTTGGAGTAGGTATTTTGTAATAACTGCAGTGAACAATGGGCCCAATCCAGCTCAAGTCAATTATTGGCCCAATATTTCCATTTATTTCAGCCTGATGAAGCCTTAGAAGCATTTTTAATTACCACAGCTAATTGTCCCCATATCCAAATCACTGTTACACAGCATCAGATCAGGCAGCAGCAAATCTGCATTTCCTGGGGCCAGGAATAAACCAAACCCACCCTGCCACATCCCCTCCCAGGGCCTGCAGCCTGCATCAAAATCCCCTTCTGGTTTGAAACTCCTCAAATAACGACTCCAAAGGCACAAGAGCAGCGTGACTCCTGCTTTGGGGCTGAATGCAGCCAATGCTGGCAGTGAAAATTGGTGGTGTAACCTCAAGTGTTGTTGAACAGGGGCCAAATAACTTCATCTTTGTGCTGACATATATTTCACATTAGCACTGAATAAATCCCCTGGCTAAGTAAATATTCCTTTTTCCACATCTTTAATATTTTATAGATTTTTTTTTTTTACTAATATGCTCATTTTTACCGGCAGATAATAAATATGCAAAAGTCCTGAAGCAATAGAAGGGGGGAATGTTAAAGTCCAATACAATAAATACCTATATGTGTGTGTAAATGAAAGCTGCATATCCAGATATACATTTATTTGTGTCCTACAAGGAATTCCTTTCTCCACAGGCTTTGAAGTGCCATTTTTACTCAAAGGAGTTGAGATTTTATGGCCACCAGATGTCATAAAAACATCTCCATTGCCACTCGCCAGCGGGAGCTGCTCCCACCCCTCACTCCAGGCTCTGCTTTGAGCCGCTCTCGTCCTGGACAGGGAGAGCTCTGCGGATAATGGAATGTCACTCGGGCTGGGAGAAACAAGGAGTGGAAGTGTCTCCCAGCATGGGAAGCTGTCCAGCACCTCGGTGTCCCCACGTGGGCCCGGCCTGTCGCAGCTGAGCTGGGGGTGGCACAGGGACATGAGCTGCTCCCTCTCTGCTGGGGTTTGGCCAAGCCACTTCTGTCCTGGTCCCCTCTCCAGCTGCTGACAGCCCTGGAGATCAGCCCACGTGTGTCTGACCCCGGCCTGGGCAGCTCCAAGGCCACCCTGACCCTCCTTGTCCTGCCGTGGTCACTCTCAGCTGGACAGAGGACGCTCCGTGGGGTGACAGGAGGCAGCTCCATGCTGAGCATGCCCCCCATTCCCACCCTTCCCACCCACCCAGGACCATCATCCTGGCAGGAACACTCTGCCTGACATCCCCAACACAGCCATGGAAAAAGCTCCATGGCCAGTTCAGCTCCTCCCTTGGATTGGATCTGCAAGGAAAGCAGGAGAGTGCCACTGTTTGTGTATTTCACTTTCCAGACACCATCATATTGTAAAAAATCATCTAAAAAACCCCCAACCAACCCTATAAATCACCAAATACTATTGAAACCTACATATAAGAATTTTAAGAGGGTTTTCTTGTGATAAATTTAAGTATCTAAAGAACCCCTGTATCTAGAAAAACACATGACAAATATAAATATTACATAGCAACTGTTTAGACAGTCAGACAGAAAAATGCCTTTTCAGAATAGCACTGCCTGTCAATCGAAATGTCACATTTTTCAATCAAATTAAAACACACCTCTGAATATTATAACACTAATTTTCCAAAATTCCCACAGCACAGTGGTTCCCAGACATTCCTCCTGTTCCTGCTCTCCTTTTGCTCCTGTCAGTTTTGCCTTCCTGCATATTTGATGTGTATTTATAATTAAAACGCAGCCTTTGCTGCACAGCTAGCCCAAAAAGGTTCTGTGCATCATATGCTATGGAGATGTAATGGATAAATAACAGGATACACCTCCTTCCCCTCGGGAAGCTGCTCCCACACGATGAAAAGGGAATCAGAAAAAAGCACACCAATGTCAAGGAGTGGAACAAGAAGAATCAGAAATTACCTGCTCCTGCACAGGGCTGTCATTACCCTTTTAAATAATGCATCTCCCCCAAATTCCTGCGGATAATTAAAAGGGAGAAGCATTCTCAGCAAGCAGGTGTTTTCCCCACTGCTACCAAATAATTTAGGGCAGAATGTAATATTTTGACAGCGTGGATATGTGGGAGTGTGAGTGGCTGTCAGGCAGGAATTCCCCTCCCAGACAAAGCTGTGTGAGAGGAACAATCCAGAACAACATCAAAGGGTCCCCACCCCGAGGAGGTCGAGCTGAGACCAGGATGTGACACACAGCATCACATCCAAGGGATCTGCTTGTTTATTTTACAAAATGGGGGGAATTAGGTGTAATTTCCAATTCTGTCTTCTCAGCCTCCACAAAACCAACCCAATGGAAAGAGCTGGGAGCTGAAATTGTTTGATTAATAAGACACTGGGATGTTGACTTGAATTTAGCTTGCCAGTGGAGGCTCCACACATTTCGAAGGATTTTATACCACCACTGAAACCTTCATCCCTTTTGTCACAATTCTGTGATGCAGCTGGGTATGAACTCTAAATTTCAGACACCAAGTGCAAAGCAAGGTCAGGTGTGCCCAGGTAATCAATATTTTTGCAAAGGTGAGGCAAAAGTTAATAGGAAAACTTGGGATCAGCTTGGGTTCACCAGGTGCAGCCTTTCAGCAGGAATGCATTCCCCAGCTCCAGGTGCCCATGGCACCAATGGCACTGGCAATGGAGTTTCCAGACCCTGCATTTTATTGTTCCTTGTGCTGGAGGCACTTGGACATCACACACAGGGCTGACATTTGCTGTGACCTCGGCAGGGAATTTCCTTCCAACGCTTTTCCCTCCTGCGAGTGGGACAAAGGCATCATCAATATTCAGGGAGAGCACCACGTTTGCCCTGCTGAGTGGTTTGCTTTCACATTTCAGCAAGACAGACCATGCTCAGCCCAAGCTGCTCTGGTGCATCCCAACCTTTTCCTGCCCCCATTCCCAGATTGTCACCTCCTGTCCCCTCAGAGCATGTTGGGAGCACCCTGGGCACTCCTGGGGCCGGGACCTTCTCCTCCTCCTCCTCCTTGCAGGAGCTGCCTGAGAAACCATGGCCTGATTTAACCTGTACTCATTCCCTCAGTGCTGGCAATAAATATTGGGAATTGCTGGAGAGCACATTCCCGTGGGGAGGAAAAAGAAGTGTTTCCATATGGGCTCAGCCAGAGTTGCCTGGGCTCTCCTTCAGGAGAATCTGCCTGCAGATTTAAATAGAAAATAACCCAAATTTAAATCCCAGCATTCCTCTGATTCTCTTCTTTCTTTCTGCCTCTCTCCACCCCCTTTCATAATCATATTTAAACCCTGAAACCCAAAAGAGCTCTCTCCAACTCCATGTAAATTCACATTCCTGGGAGTTTTTATTCCAGTTTGTGACAGTGTGATTTGGTGCACATCTAAAGCTCCACCATGTCACTTAATCCTTTTCTACTTCAGCAAAAGCACAAGTCACAAGTGGGATTTGGTGGGTTAGAAAAGGACAAATCAAAACTAAAAGAACATTTCTCTACCTATTGGAGAGGAAAGGGAGGAAAACAGTTCACTTGTGATAAAACCTGCTTTAATCTGCAATTATTCATTAGAAGAACCTGCATTGTTACAGAGATAAATATGTTAAAACTTCTTCTAAATATGACACGCTTTTCTGTTCTTCATTTATCATTTTTGTATGAGAATTGATTGTCTTTACATTACACAGCCCCATCTGTTCAAACACAAAGTTACTGTTAAATAAAATGGCATTCAGGAATTCAGTGTTAATGGCAATATTATGAGTGCAGGAAAGCTGTTCCTGCATTTCCAGCTCTCCATGCCTTCCTCAGAGGACTGGTGCATTTCCTATGCATACAGATTTTGCTTTAAATAAAATAAAAATGGTATTTACCTACTGACAAAGCCAAGGGAAAGAATTGTTCCTGCCACCAGCCTGACTGCTAAAAATAAAGGCAGAGAATTCTAATCTCAAGAGGCAGTTAAAAGAAACAAGGAAATTCTTCTGCAACACAACAGCTTTTCCTTTCCCTTTCCAAATTCCCCTCCACACAGACACTTTCTTTTACAGGATTTTTGCAGGAGGAGGGAAAACCCCCATTTTAATTTCCCTGCAGTAGCAGAGATTGCAGCAATAAACCCTGACCCAGCAAAGAAAAACAAACTGAAGGAAAATCTCTGGATTTCATGGAGTTTGCCCAAAATAAAATCAGAAAACATCTGAGGTGGAGGGTGCTGCATAGCAACGGCGGGGAGCAGAGCAGCACTGCCAGAGCCAAGGCTGTTTTCCTGGGAAAAACCCCAAATCAGCTTACCTGGCCTGAGCAGTAATTAAAACATGGGATCTTCATCTCCACAGAAAAACATCATCGTGCTCAGAAACTCCTCCTGCCCCGGCACTGGGTACAGAAAATATCATTTCAGTAATTTATAAAATTAGAGCAGCAGGGATGAGGTTTAAAGGAATAAAGGAATAAAGTAAAAAAAGAAGACACAAACCCAGTGCCATGGCAGTACAGGAAAATACCCATTGTGGGGAGCAGGAAAACAAATGGGACATGGGATAAAAAAATCAAATTATGGACCCACTAAAGCCAGATTCCAGTTATATGCATTTAAACTCAGCAGTTAGCTTGGGAAGATCAGAATCCAAACAAGTTAAAACTTTCCCTTCCAACCCAAACTCTTGGATGGCTGTGTGATGCCATGTCCTGGCGTTCTCCGGGATCACTGCTTGGGGCAGCCCACAGACCCAGAGCTCAGGGGAGTGAAGGGAGGGGAAATGCTTGGCTGTACAATAATGTAAAAAGGGCTCTAAAACCCTCTCCTTGCAGTCCATGGACATGTGAACGCTCCCCAAAGCTAACACACCTCTGCTCTACAGCAAATCATCCCTGCAGGCCTGCATAAGACTCAATTCTCCTCCTTGCTGGAGGGGCTGGCCCAAAGCAGCTCCACCACTCTGCGCTCCTGCAGGAAACTCCCCCATTCCTGACCCCCAGGAAAGGGCCAACGAGACCCCCAGGAAATCCCAGCCAGGAGCTGCTGCTGAGAACGAGAGGGGAATGTGTTGTTTACAGGCTATAAAAGGAGCTGTTTGCTGTGGAGCTGTGCTCAAAAACAATCTCTGCCGAAATCCAAGTCCCAATTCCCTGGCAATCCACGCTGACCTCTGCCACCCCCTCCTGCACGCAGAGATGGCTTTGCAGCAGAGAAGTGGCTCTGCTTGCTAAGCAGCACCTCCTTAGGTTAACACTCTGATTTAAATTTCTGTTTAAATCCACTTCCCCGTGCCCTGGAGTGACTGAGTGGCCTTTAGAAACTTCCCACCGATCCCAGCTGAGTTGTGAGGGAATGATGAAGCTGGAGTTATGAGCCCTGTTGTGATGCCAGAAGAAAAGCAGTGCCTGCAGCAGCTCCTGTGAAGGATCCAGCATTGCCTGGGACAGAGAATTAAGCACAGCTCCCAGCACAGTTCCCTGGAGAGAGCCACTGCTGTCCCAGCCCATTAGGCTCGGAAAACACTGGAGGAAGCTTTACACTTTATGTCCTTCTCCCAGCCATCAGCTCAGCTTTTTCCCTCCTTCTCCATTTATAAAAGATAAAATCAAGGGAGCCAGGATCCAAAGGAGACTTATTGTGGGTGAAAACAACAATAAAGCCTCTTGTTCCCCATCAGCAGCCACGGCAGACGCTGCCCGGTGCTGATCCGGCTCCTCCAGACCACGTGTGCCAGAGCAGTTCCTAAAGATTCAGGAAAAGGTGATGAGTCAGTTCCTCTATCTTGATCAAATTCATCTGGAACTGCAACAGCAGCAAAATGCACTTTTATCTCCAAGAGGGGGAGAGAAATAGAGGGCACAGATTAGACACAAAGGACAGACCCAGCACATTCCCAAACCTGAGACTGTCATTAAGGCACAAGGAAAGAAAACCAGTGACAAATGTGCTCTGCTGTGAGGTAGATAATGGAAAAGGCAAAGAAAATGTACATTATGCACAGGACATTATAATTCTTTCCAGCACAAAGTTTGCAGTGTTTCAGTGTATAAAAAGGGGACAATTCCTGATGAAAGGCTGAGCGCGCTTCAGCCCCGTGGCGCCGGGAGCAGCTGATCGTGAGCACGCTCCAGACTTCCAACTGGATAAAATACAATGGGAATGGAGAAGAAAAGTGGATTAGACCGTGAAATATAAGTATGACACTATTAAAGAATATTATGATACTTCACAGTGTAGAAAGAATAAAAAGTGGAATCACTGGGTTGTGAAAGTTCTTCTTTCCTCAGATAAATTCCGAGTGTGGTGTCACCTGACAGAGGCAGAGGGAAGCTCTTGCTTCAATAGTTTTTCTAATTTGCTCAATTCCTTAAAATACACTGGGAAGCTGAAAACCTCTGACTGAAATTTATGGAGGCAGAAAGGAGTCTCAGTGAGGTAGAAGCTGCTGTTGGTGGTCCCCCAGCCAGTCTGGGCTTCACCACCCAGGGACCCCGCAGGTGATCCCCCCCTGCACCCACGGGCCCCTGTGGGAACTGTGGAACAGCTGCTTCATGCAGAACTTGGGATTAAAAGAGAGGGAGGAGATGCTGTGGTATCCAATAAACACCAACAGCCCTGAGCTCTTCCCACAGAATGGGAAATGGGTGCACTGGCCTGGACAAACAGGGATAAATAGCAGTACTCCCCCTACAACAGAACCTGGCCATGTGAATCCCCCAAAATACTCACAAAATATCCCCGGTCCAAAAGAAATCCCAATCCCAGCAGTGTCTGAAGGTGCTCAGGGCCCTGGGAGTCACCTTGAATTAGCCAGTCACAAAATAAAAGCCGTGTTTTGGCCTGCAGTGTTTTAAAATGACTCGATTTGATCTTGAGGGATTTCTTTTCCCCCTCAGTGTTCATCTCTCCTGTTTTAAAGGCACCTCCAAAAACATTTTCTCAGAAGTCATAAGTATATTTTTTTATCCACAAGAATGTTTTACCATGTGAAAGGAATGCAGAGCTGCCAAACCCCACTGCTGGGTGGTGGTGATGCCAGAGACCCTTCACCACACAGCTCCTCCTGAACAACAGGTAAAAACCTGCCTCTGCTGGGCAAAAACCACTTGTTTATATAAAAATCACCTTAAAGGCAGCCCCACAAGTGGTCCTACAGCTGCCAGGCCTCCAAAATCCTTGCAGAGTTCAAGCACTTTCCCAGGGCAAGAAGGAAAATGTGCTTGGGAAATAATCAAGGCTATGTATTAAAAAGGAAACTTAGATTATAAACCTTACAGAAATAGATAAAAAGTTAATATATATATATATATATAATATACACGTTATAGCCACTCACCTGAAAAAAAAAAGCCAATATAAAGAAATAAATAAAATATTGAACTTTCTAATAGCTTTTAAAAATTATTTGAAGCTCCCAGTTAAAATAAAACAAAACAAACTCTTAGCAGGCAGCAAAGGACTGGAATACTTCAAATTGAAGAGATCTAAACAAGATAAATAGGAGGCAGAAGGGAATGACACAGCAGCTCATTAGGAATGGTTCACAGAACAATCTTATCAGTGAAAACATTTTCCCCCTTCGTTTTAAGAAAGCATTCATTTAATAGGAAAATTAATTCTGAGCCTTGACTAAATGAAGCCTGGAGCCTTTCAGCAGGGATGGAAGGAACTTGTTGGGTGTTTGATTTCCAATTTATGCCCCAGACAAGTCTGGAAATAACAGAAGTTTGATTCAGGTTAAAAATCCATTCTTCAATTATTTCCCTCGTGGGAGCTGGGGATACCTGGTTCACCCTGCTGCTGCTGTGGGGAAAAGGAAATTGGGGAGCATCCCAGGGAAAACAGGGAGCTGGGAATGAACATCTTTAATGGTATTTCTGACATTTCCTACCACAAAGGTGCTGGTGGAACTCCAGAGCTGGTTCTGTGCAGGCTGAGTTGGACTCAGAGCTCCTGGCGGGTCCCTTCCATTCATGTCCTGTGAAAGGCCTTGATTGGTTTTGTTTGCTCTGAATAAAATGTGGGATTTTGCACTCTGTCATTTTTGGACACTGCAGCATTTATTTTTTTCACAATCTGCCATCTAATTTTTATTTTTTTGGAACTGAAATACTTGCACCCACTTGAATTTGAAAACTCCAACATTTCATTTTCTATTTTAAATATGGGCTTTTGCAGGAGTGATGGCAGAGATTCCGAGGGGGTTGAGCTGGGTTTTCATTTAGATAAGCTGCCCGTGGCCAGAGAGGTTATTTACCTTATCCCCACCATCTCTGGGCCTCAGCTCTGCAGCTGGGGCTGGGACAGCTCCTCGGGAGCATCAGCAAGTCTAAATCTTGTGTTGCCAGGGCAAGGGGAGCAGGGAGAAATTATCTGCCATGTCAGACCCTTCAAACATGCAGTAATTCCATAACCATTAGGTTCCTCCAGGCCATTAATCATAACAGATATTGCAGTTCTTGTCTCCCTCTCCCACGAAACCCAGGAGGAAAGCAGAGCAGGCTGCAGGAAGCCCAAGGAATAACAAATTCAAAATTAAATGTATTATTCTTCTCCCATAAAAGTTATTCATCCCATTTTAATCCTAAACTGTTTGAACAATAGTATTTCCCCAACCTCCTGCCTCCAGTGAAAGCTGCTACAGATACAAACCCAGCAGCAATTGATCCAGAATTAATCAAACTATAGGAAAGGGTGTAACTCAGTCACTGCACTTTATGACAACCCAGAGGAGCCAGAACCTCTATTAGCATTAAACCAAAGAATGATCCATTTCTTGCACTAATTCTTGGTTTAGGACTCGCTTTGGGAGTGCCCCCAGCCCTCGAACGCGAGCCCTGGGTCTGCAGTGAGGGAAATGCTTCACATGAGGCTCTGATAAAAAGGTGACTTTTGCTGCAGGACAATCCCTACTTTGCAAGGTCAGAACACAATAAAGGGGCAAAAACTAGAGGAAAATAAAACCCCCTGGAGATCCCCAGTTCCTTTTCTCTGTACAGCCAATGGATGATCCTGGAGGGCTTTTCCAGCCCTAATGCTCTGTGGGCATCCAGACCCTGCAGATCTTTCCAGAGGAACTGTTCCCAGCCTGGGGGCTTCAGGCAGGGAACATGAAAGGGGGACCTTCCCCACCACCTGAAATGTTTGCTTTAGACTGAGAACTGGCACATGGATGCACACCCAGGGAGAAGCTTTACCTCCAAACCACCACAGGTTGTTCTTTCCTTTAATCCTATCTGGCACTTTGGAACAATTCCCACCTGGAGGTGCCCAGCCCTGTCACTCCCTCCCTCAGGAGGGGTGGATTTAAGGCAGGACAGGTGAAGTGACTGCCCAGGGCCACGTGGCACAAGCAGTGGTGAAGGGCAGGTGGCAGAGGGTCCCTACTAAAGGAGTAAACCAGGAGTAACTCTGCACATTGGGAATGCTCAGTTCTGCTCGCAGCTCTTCCATTCTGACACCGTGCCAGGGCACCAGCCTCGGCTTTGCAGGCAGCCAGGGAGAAAATGCATCCACAAAAGGATTAAAACTTCCCTGAGACTAACTCCTGGCTTCTCCTGCATGTTCCAGCTCACATTTCTCTCTTGTAGGAGGTCTCTCTGCGCAGCTCACTCCCAGCAATTACATTTTCTTCTTTGATACACTTTTCAGGTTGCATTTTGATACACATTTTCTGGTGAAAGTCGTTATTTTCAAGCCACTCCTTTGAAAAGTCTCAGGTGACATCACGAGCAGTTCATGGCAGGCCCCTTTTCATGCCACCATTTCCCATTTATTCCCATTGCAATGACATTTCTCCTTGTCCTTTTTTGTGCAAGATGGGCAGTTCCTGGGGGAAAACATGCAAATGCAAGGCAGGCTGAGTTAAGAAGGCAAAGAAATTCCTCCATTCACTCCTCAATTAAACACCACACAAATTAGAGGCAGAGCTTCAGTTACTGCACCTCATGAGCCAAGGCAGGGGGTTAAAACTCTGCCCACAATCCCAAAGCTCCAAAGAAGTATTTAAATTTAAACAAAATATGTCAATGTTTTCACCAACAGGTGCCTTTATGGGGGAAAACAAATGCTTTTACTTGTCCTGCTTCCCCCTGGCCTTTGAAGGCAGAGTTTCCTCACAGAGCTCCTCTCCAGGATGACTGAACTGGGAAAACAATTTAATTTTTTTTCTCCCAGCTTTCTCCTGCCCCTCGTTGAAAATGGCATCCCCTGAAACAAAGCCTTTCAGGAAAGCCTCCGAGGAAGAGGCTTTTAAATCTTCTCTGAAAGACAGAGATTTTGAAGTATTGATTTTTGATAGTTTTGTCCTCCATCCCAGGTTTTTTGTCACGGACATCAAACAGAATGGCTCTGCCTTTTGCTCCACTTAGGTGGGGTCTGGGCTAATTCCTGTCATATTCTAGAAGCTGCAGAGTGAGGAGGGAAAATCAAAATAAACATTTACCTCAGAACCTTGTGTCTTGAAAATGTGAATTATGTTAAACACAGCCAAGCCTTACTGAGAGTTGCATATGGGATGCTTCAGAAGGTATCACAGTATGGAGAACGGCTTCAATTTGTTAAATACCTGTTAAATCCATCAGAAAAAAAACCAAATCAAGCAACATTTTCTTCTGGGGGCTCTTTGATATAGGGAAAGTGTCCAAATCAACATTAATTTTGAAATATTTTCACTGAAAGTATCTATTTATCCCTTCCATTATTAGAAATGATCCAGACCTGAACACAAACTTCCTTAGTTCCATTTTGGTTCTAGATGTGCATTTTTAAAGCCATTTCAGATGAATGTCAATGGTAATGAACTTAACATTTAACCACTTTCTTGTGAACAATGGAAATTAACTTGTAAAGGAGGAATGTTTCTAACTCCTGATGGGGAACCTGAGGAACAAAGCGTTTCTGGCTGTTCCCTGCAGGCAGGCTGGGGAGTGCTGGCACTGCCCACGGCAGCTCAGGGGCTCTGAATTCATTCCATGTCCCACAGGCTTTCGGTCTGTTAGGTTTGGGTCTCAGAACCCAAACATTTTCCAAAATAATTGCAAATCTGTGCAACTGCCAGTGAGTGACAGCCTCCCCGGAGCCTGGAGCCAAACTGCAGCCCATCCCTTCCACACTGGCCCCTCCGCCTGGAGCGGCTACAAATCCTCCATCCTTTTTGCAGCAAAACAGGAAAGGAAAAGACACAAAGGAGGTGCCAAAAAGCTCAACAACCTGCAATTTTTGATTTTATAGAATCATAGAATCCCAAAATGGTTTGGGTTGGAAGGAACCTTAAAGCCCATCCAGTCCCACACCCACGGGCAGGGACACTTTCCCCTATCCCAGGCTGCTCCAAGCCCCGTCCAGCCTGGCCTTGGACACTGCCAGGGATGGAGGTGCTGGAAACTTCCACCATTTCCCTTCTGCTGCAGCAATTTAGTTCGCTTCTAAAGCCTCTCTCTGTTTTCCAGCCCAAACACAGAATGAACAAGCCCAGCCCAGGAAAAGCTCGCGGGAGCCTCCGGACAGCGCGGCACTGCCAGCACTGCCCTGCAGCAGCTCATCAAAGGGATGCTGCTGTGCCCTCAGCAACGGCTTGGAAAGCTGGCAGGAGGCACAGGAATACCTGGAATCCATCCCAGCCGGCAGCAGCGAGGGGAGCATTAAACACCGGATCACTGGCAGGAACGCAGGGCTGGACTCGGCGAGAGGAGCGAGGATTTCACCCTGGAAGTCACCGGGAGCTGGGCTGGGGATGTGCTCAGAGCAGGGCCCAGAGGAGCCATCGCTCCCCCAGTGAAGCACCGGCTTGGAAGCTCACACAGCCTGAAGAAGAGCAAAGCAATTCTAGAAACTCAGTTTAAACAAGCTCAAATCTGTCCTGGGTGCGCTGCCAATTCCTCTTTACACATTCCTGCTTTGTAGAAAGGGAAATAAGAGCAAAATCTGGCCCCCAAATTGCCAACAGCTCTCTGAATGCTAATTTAGGCTTTTCAAATATCCAAGGACATACAAAAGCACAGCTCAGGTTTGAAAAACAACCAGAATTGGCTTTAAAATGTCTGCACTCTTTTTCTCAATGTTCCCCAGGCAGAGCACAGCTCCTCCCTATGCCAAGGCTCCATCCCAGAGGGAAGACTGGATTTTACCTGTGCTGGAGCCCAGGCTCACACCCTGGAGCTCCACCGTGGTCTTCTCCATCCAGAAGCTCCTCGGGTGTCAGCAGAGTTTCCCTGGGGAGCAGTTCCTGGCTTCAGGAGGAGTTTGAAACATCAGGGGTTTGTCACATCTTGAAGAAGGCTCTTTTAGAGTTATTCCAGCACGGCTACCAGAGCCCAAACACTCAGTGACATATTCCCAGAGCTGGAGTGACCGTGGAAAAGCCAGTGGCCAGCAAGATGGAAAGTTTCTTTTACAGACTTCTAATTTTTTTATTGTCATCATGACAGGTCTTATCCCTTAGCACTTTATATCAGCAGCTATTTTAATTAAGCTTCCCAATTTCATGATTTTCATTCAATTCAATTCTTTTACTGAACCAGTGCCAGCTCATGTTTTAAAAAATTGATGAGCACCTCTTTGAGATCTGTACACCAGGCAGAAGCTGTGCAGCTGCCTTAGGATTGTCAGTCCAGACACAAAAACTCACATCGTGGCAACAGACGTACCCAGGAATTTTATTGGCCAGCATAGTAACCTGCATGGCAATTAACCAGCAATTAAGTACTTTAAAATACATTCACCTGACCACTTGACAATGGGTTGATTGCTTATTTTGAATTTTAAACAATTGAACCATCCCCAGTGCCAGGTACTGGTGCTCCTGGGCACGAGGCCGCTCCCTGCACTCCTGATAAAAGGAAACTCCCCATCCTGTGCCAGCACTGCCCAGAACACCCCAAAGGCACGGAGCAGGGGCCATGTGCTGCTCAAGGATAATCCCAGCCCTGCCCCTCTGAGTTTGCATCCAAAAGTCACATTTCTGTTCCCAGCAGCCCTGCCTGCACAGAGGGAACCTTTCCCACCTTACTCTGTGTTGCTGGCTCGGCACAGGCTGTTATTCCTTAGGAATGAGGGAGCACTGACTGCAGAACTAAGATAAATTTTAGGGCCCCATTTGAAGGCTCTGAACATGTGCATGATGCACATTAACAAATGTCTCATATTTTATCAGCACAGCTCCCCTCTCCCTGCTTATTTTGCATTTTGTTTTCTTCAGTGAACAAAACGGGGACAGAATATTCCATCTCTGGGAGGGAGCAAATGTCCCATCAAGTAAAATAGGCACTTCTAGATGAACTTGTTCTCTCCAGACCAGTTCCTCCACAGATAAATAAACCACAGGGAAATTCAGGTTATCAAACCATTCTCATGGTTATGATAGACTAGAAATGGAAAATATTAAAGGAAAACTATCTCAAACTATTCCAGAGTGACTGTAGAAATAAACTGGCTTTTTGAAATGATAAGATACACAATGATATTTCTCTTTAAATTCTGATTTTCATGTTTATTTATTAACAACAAGCATTTAAACTTCCATGCCCTCACCTTGTATCCCTTTCTAAAATAATGTGAAACAGGATTTTCCAAAGAATTTACAAAAAACATTGGAGGGAGCAGGAAAATGGAAAAGGTGCTCTCCCACAGGCTCACAGTGCCTTTTTCCAGCAGGTTTTCTCTCTGTAGCATCCCGTGATCAAAATAAGAACCACAGAGGCACCTCCAGACTGCAGAGAACTCATTACTGTGACAGATTTGCAGGATCACATTATAAGGACTTCTAAAATATCCGCATTTCTATTGGAAAATAGGAAACAGCTGTTGAAAATGAGGGAGAAAAACTGAGATGGAAGGCATTTTACCCATGCAAATTCAGGTGAAATTACAGCAGATACATTTATTTCACTGTTTAGGAATGCAGACAAACAGCTCGGATTCCTGGTGCATCATACAAGGCGTGATTAAAATCTGGCCATCAAAGGACGAGGTTTTCCTGCCTTTCTGTGGAGCAGGGAGGGAAGAAAGGCACATCTTGTGTTACCTGAGCTGGGAATGGCTCCATGAGTTAATGGCTCTTCACTCCCTGTCCCAGCCAAGGGATTAAAGCCCCTCTGCTCTGCCAGAGCTAAAAGCACTTTCAACCCAGCAAATCTGTGATAGCCCTCACTCCCTCTTGGACTCTGCAGTAAAAGCTTTCCCTTCCCTCATTCCTTCAGAATTCCTGACTATTTTACCCCAGGTGTTTTCTGGCAGGAGCCACACTTCCCAGGTGCTCCTGTTTGAATCCAGGGTTTAAGCCGTGAAAGCCAGGCTCCTGAAGCTTTTATGAGCCAGCAGAAATCCAGGGACAATGCCCCATTATCATTCCCAAAGTGAATTTCAATTTTCCAAAACTTTTTTGGTGCCCAGATTCCAGGGTACCGCAACAACCAACTGCAGCACTGATTCTGGGATGTTTTAAGCTAAATCCCATTGACGACTGATAGCTGAGCTGGTGGTTGTTGGGGAGCTCTCCTCCTCTGCCTTCACATCCTCCCCTCACTCTTCTGGGCATCCCATGAGTGTCCTGAGGGATCAATCAGCATCACCTGGGCACATTTCACATGGAGGGAGGTGTCCCTGCCAGGGCAGGGTGGAATGGGATCAGCTTTAAGGTCCCTCCCCTCCCAACCCATCTCATCCCAGCAGTGTTTGGTTCTATCAAGTACAAACATTGTGACAAAAATCAGAAATGAGCCTCTTCCAAAAATAATAGAGAGAGGGAAAAATAACCCCCAGCCTCTCCTGATCCCTCCTTTCCCCTTCCCCCAGGACAGCAGCTCTCCTGTTGGTGTGAGAGGAGCAGGAGGATTCTCCCGACCTCTGAGCCCCCATATCACGCAGCTCCCCGGGCAGGCAGAGGGGAGCTGTAAATTCTCCCTTCAGGCCACCTGGCAGAACTAATCTCTTCTAATCTGCTCCCTTTATGGCACCTCTTTGGGCTGACAAAACTACGATTTATGGACTGTCAGTAAAGTCCACAAGGCCAACATCTTTCTCCAGGAGTTCCCTTCCTCCAGCGGCGTCGAGTGGCGAGGGAGGGAATTTAAAGGCAGCATTTCCCTCGCTGCTGCACAGTGTTCCATCAACAGCAGTCTTCTAAAGCAATAAAGAATGCACATTGATTCGGCAAATTAATAAAAAATTAGGGCACTGCTTTGTTCAAGCGGTTTTCCTGTAAGGAAAGTGGAGCATGGCATGGGAAAGTACAGCTGGAAGCACACAGGGAGGCGTTTGTGCACCTGTGACCCCGTGGCAGACCCAGGGACCTGCACCACTTAATTCTTTATCAAACTTATTAGGGTTATTCCCAAGTGACCTGGGCTCCCCTAATGCAGGGTGAGAGAGAGAGAGATCATCCCAGGGCTTTGTGGCACTCACTGATTAGTCCCAAACTCCCACTTTATTGACCCCCTCCCCAGCCTGGTCTCCAGGGAAGAGCTGTGTGCTTTTTGTGGAGCAGTTACATTTAGAGGCTGAAAAGAGAAGAGGCCCTTGAAGATTCAGAGGATAAAAATAATTACCTTTGATTCCAAAAATCAATTTCTTTTTTAAACAATCTGGCAAGACTGTGTCCAGCTAATTAGTTAAGGAAAAAATTATTTATGTAAGATTAGTACTTAAATGTCTCAATAAGATATTCATTGGCATAATACTGAGAAGGGCAATTGTGAAGTATTAACTGATTTGGCACAAACAGACGGAAAAGACAACAACTATCCTGACTTGAAGGGAGTCAGCAAGAGCTGGAGAGAGACTTTTTACAAGAGCATGGAGTGACAGGACAAGAGAGAACAGCTTCACAGTGACAGGGGCAGGGATAGATGGGATTTTGGGAGGGAGTTGTTCCCTGTGAGGCTCTAGGTAGACCTTAGAGCCCCCTTCCAGTGCCTAAAGGGTCCAAGAGAGCTGGAGAGGGACTTGGGACAAGGGCATGGAGGGACAGGACACAGGGAATGGCCTTGAGCTGATGGGGGTGGGTTTGGATTAGAAATTATGAATAAATTCTTTAAGAGTGGGGAGGCCCTGGCACAGGGTGCCCAGAGCAGCTGGGGCTGCCCCTGGATCCCTGGCAGTGCCCAAGGCCAGGCTGGACATTGGGGCTTGGAGCAGCCTGGGACAGTGGGAGGTGTCCCTGCCCATGGCAGGGGTGGCACTGGATGGGCTTTGAGATCCCTCCCAATCCAACTCATTCCATGATTCTGTGACTTTACAGACCAAAACTGAGTTACATCCAGACCAAGTGATTGACCCAGGGTCACACAGACCATCTGCAGCAGAGGCAAAACCAGCACCAACATTTTCCAGAACAATTCAGTCATTAACCACCAGCTCATCCTTCCTCTCCTCATTCCCTGAGCCATTCTTTCAGTATCACAGGACAGGGGCTGGAATTTAAATGCAGTTACACACCGTGTTTAGCATCTCAACCCAAAGGATTCCATTAATCTGAGTAAAGCCATTCACATGCACACAAGCTTTTGCAGAACTGGTCCCTGGGTGAGAAATATTTCAAAACGTGCCCCCTGCAAGGGGAGAAGCATCTGCCCCCCTCTTTTCCCTTACATGTGTATTTTGCATCTGTAAACCATAAATGTATGATAAAAGCACTGCAAACCTCCATGGAGCTCAGAGGCAAAACCGATCGGTTTTGCTCTGCCAGTTTGAAAATGGTTTTCTTGATGAAACTCATGAGTCTGCTGGAGACTGAGACACAGATGGATGAGCTGAGCATATGATAAACCTGCTGCATGAGTTTGTAGTTAATTGCCCATCATCTTTTTTGTCTCCCCATAAAACATTTCACGCCCACCTTGCACAGTAAAGGTAACCTGAGTGTCATAAACCATTTGTCTCCCGAGCTTTCCCCGCTGCACTCCCCGAGCTCTCATGGTGAGAGAGCCGTGGAGACAAGACAAATTTGCTGAACCCTTTTACAGATGAAGTGCTCTGCATCTTTTATCAAATGATCTCCATTCTCTAATGAGAAGAAACACCTCCCAGAGTCATTTGCATGCTAATATCTTTATTTCTAAAACAATAAGCAGGCTGTGACTCTCCGAGCTGCCAGTCAGCACAGACACTGCATTTCCATGAGCCAGGGGTGGAGAGAGGCCAAGAAACCAAGTCCCTTCCCCTGAGCACAAAGGGGACTTTGGGCTGAGCACAAAGAGGGGCAGAGGGGTCCAGGACAAGAATCATTACCTGGGTGGGGGGCCCATCACTGCTGGTGATCCCTGGGAGTTCCTTTCAACTCAGGTTATTCATAGAATCCCAGGATGGTTTGAGTTGGAAGGACCTTAAAGCCCATCCCATCCCACCCCTGCAGGGACACCTTCCACTATCCCAGGCTGCTCCCAGCCCCAATGTCCAGCCTGACCTTGGGCACTGCCAGGGATCCAGGGGCAGCCCCAGCTGCTCTGGGCACCCTGTGCCAGGGCCTGCCCACCCTCACAGGGAAGGATTTCTTCCTAACATTCAATCTAAACCTACTACTTTCATCTCCAAACCATCTGCCCCTTTCCTGTCACTCCATGTTTTTGTAAAAAGTCCTTCTCCATCTTTCCTGGATTTCTCCATTCTTTCCTGAACTGTATTTTAAATCCTGCCCTGCCTTCACAGCTGCTGTTGGGAAAACAGTTCCTGCAGGACCAGGGTGCCAGGCAGGTGGAGCTGGTACTGCAGATCCCCTCAGAGCTCCTCACACCTGTGGGTCACTGGTGCATTCCTGTCCTTCTTTTTATTTTCACTGGGGGATGAAAGCTTGCAGGAGCAGGTCATTTGAGGGCAGCACAGCAGCCTCACTCGGAGCAGTGAGAAAGGCAAAACACTGTCACAGCTACCACGGTTCTAAACCTGCCCCCCAAAAAAAGCTCTCCTGGTGCTTTGCCTGGATGCCACAGCACAGAGAGGCTGCTCTTCCCTGCCACAGCTGGGGGCAAACAGTGTCACTCTGCTGTGGTGTTGGGATTTTCCTGCCTCCCAAACGCCTCTGCTTGTCTGAGCCGAGTGCTTCTGGCAGGCAGCAGCCACGGAACAAAGGGAAAAGGAGGCAAAAAAAAAGCTCTTCCTTGCACTGAGTCACTTCAGATTGAAGCCTTTCCTCCCTCGCAGCACTGCTGCCAAACAGGCCCTTTGGAAAGCCCCAAAGCCTCCAGTGGTGGCAGAGCTTCCCAGGAAACAGCTTTTCCTCAGCAGTCGGATCCTTGGAGGAGTGAGGAGCAAAGCCTAACGGGGCAGTTAAAGGAATTAGCCCCACTTTCCCTGGCGTGCTTTCCAGTTCATGGCCCTGCTTTACAGGACTTAAATCTCTGGCAAACAGATTTGCCCTACCCACAGCTCCCTGCCAGGAGCAGCAGAGAGCAGAGGAGCTGCCAGCACAGGGCTCGCTGCTCTTGAAAAGCTGCTGGGAACGAGGAGGATGCTGCTGAACACCTAATTTTGGAATTTGCTGAACACCAGCAGAAATGTCTCAGGGAAGAGGAACAAACTCTACCAAGTCACTGTGCAGCCTCTGCTGAGGCATTCACAACAACACAGATAGCAGAAGTGGGACCTCTGTTTTTTATATTGGGACCTATATTTATACCATTGACTGTATTTAGTTATATTGGCAGCTCTCCAGGGGGAATCACACAAAGCCTTCACCTTGCTAATGAAGCTGACATTTTTCATGTCTGTGCCATGAGGACACATGGTTGATTTTAGTGATATATTTATGGGTTTACATCCTTCTATCTCTCAGTACATTAAAATTGCACGTTTGCACTGTCCATTTGAAATTCCACCTTTTTTTTAGCCTAAAATGTAGTTTTATTCTATGAAAATAGAGAAGATTATACAAAGGCAAGAATTATATTTATCTAAGACTATGACTGTTATAAGCACTTGAGAAGTGATGGAAATGATTAAAACCACTCCTGTCTTGATATAAGGTCAAGAATCGAAATAATCTTGTTAGCAAGGAATTAGGCAGCCTCTTCCTCTCTCAGGTTTCCGTGGAAGTGCTTCAGAGATGCCCATTTTTCCCCATGGAATTGAGAGGAGCCATTCCACATGATCTGTTTTTCTTTCTGACTGCATTAAAACAAACATTCAATGGAAGGAGTTTTCCCCCATCTCTTTCAAAAGGCTGCCACCATATGGGGGATTGGTTTTAATACAAGGCTTTGTTTGGGGTTTTGCAAATAGACCTTCGTGGAGCCTCAGCCCAGCCTCTGGAACGAGAGGGCCCTCCCTGCAGGACAGCCCAGGAGGGGAACAACACTGGGAACTGTGACACAGAAACAGCTCTGTCCCACAAAGGGCTCGAATCACCTTCCCCTTTAACAATCTGCACTTACTGCTAAACCTGTGTTTCATCTGTTTGTGTGACACACAGCTCTGTGGATTTGGAACATCAGTTCTGCTCCAGGTGAAGGACTGCTGTCACTGACTTCTATTCCCTCATCTTGTCACCTGCTCTGTGGAAGGTGTCCCTGCCCAGGACAGGGGTGGATTATCTTTAAGGTCTATTCCAACCCAAACCATTCTGCCATTCAGTTTTTCTATGGAAATATGAGCTCACCTGCCCATCAGGAGTGTGAAGATACCCTGGATCCAGAGGAACTGCATTCCCAATCCATGGACAGCAGTGGGCGAGCAGTGAAAGCTCTTACTCTGAGAATAAACACGAACCAAGGTAAAACAGAATGTCTTTCTACTGGAATTAAGACGAAGAAAATGAGAGAAGGTGAAATGAGGGAAGCATAAAGCCTTTACTTGCATTAGAATTTCTCCACCAGATCCAACACTATTCTACACTGGAGCACATCAGCTGAAGAACTAACCCTAAGATCATACTTGAATTTGATAAATAAAATAAATCCCCATCTCTTAGTAGAACAGATTAAGCCAGAGGTTCTTCCTATCAAGCTACAAACGTCATGTGAAGATCAAGCTCCCATCTCACGTAAGTGTTTGTTCAACAAAGCACGGCAGGGCCTTCTCAGGGAGATTAAACAGCAAGAACCTGCAAATAATCCTGTTCTCAAATTTAATTCTTGCAGACAGGGCAGTGCCACAACCCTTCCCTTGTCCAGAGCTGGAGCTGGCCACCCGAGACAGGCAATTCCCAGGATTACTTGCCCTGTGGATCATGCCCCTGTGTCTGTGCAGGGCAAACCTCGGGGCTCTGGGCACCTCTGTGTTTGCAGAGCGTGGCTTTGGAACAAGAACTGTCAGACTGCATTGAGGTAAAAGTGTGAATAACCCAGACTCTGGCAGTGTCAGGCCACCAGTACTTCTGCAAAGCAAAAATCCATAATTTTCATACAGACACCACCCTATACAGAGAGGAATTTATGAGGAAGCACAAGCCTTTGGGAATCCAATTCCCTCTTCTTTACCATTCTCCCAAGAGAGTCACTCCAGTGTTCAGAGAGTGATGAGGAACATGGAGTTTGAGGCAGGAACATGGACAAATACAGGAATTGGCCTCACAGTGAGGAGGAAGTGGGCTCACATCACCCCTGGGTCAGTCCTGGAGCTATTCTGGGAACCACAGCACCACAGAACCACAATAAAAACAATGGCTTGATCTGAAAAATTCATTCCTTGGGCCAAAATTATATGAATGGGAAAGTGCATTTTCCTGCCCCTTTCTTGGCCCAGGAAACTCTTGGAAATAAAGTGTTGTAGCTCTTCCTAGGGATCCCTCTGGCTTTAAATACATATTGGGGGAGATATTTCTGTGATTGTATGGAAAAGCATTTCCTGTACACTGAAACTGATCTCTATTGATCCTCACAGCTGAGAACATGGCCCTGTTCTCCCTCAGGTACTGTTCCCTTCCTGCCTTTCTGCCACACCTGCCTGGATGTTCCTGTCCACAACAGAAACCTGCCTGGCCCTCTCCAATGTCAGGAGGCATCACTAGCGTTTCTACTTTATTCCTGTAGTGCCACTGGCTTTTACCAACAATGATATCCCAGTCTGGAGTTTTACTTGCCTCATAAATTCAAAGTTTCCTTTAATAGCAGATGTGGAGCTTGCAGACACTCCTGCTCTGGAATAGAAGACAATAAAAGTAATAAATTCAATGTACTCAGCCCATGTTACCTGGATCTGGCTCTACCAGCTCCCTTAAAGCCTGGTGCTGTTGGAACACTCTGCTGGTGCCTCCACTGCAGTCAGGGGGTAAAAAAGGAGGGGAAAACAAGGAAAAGAGGTATTATCCAATGCCAAGGAACGACCTGAGCATGCACAGCTCCATGCTGAACTCCAGCAGCTCGGAAGCAGAGCTATGAAACACCTGGGCTGCACTAATGCATGGCTTTTCCTCACACACAAACGAGGATTTTACCACAGAGCAGCTCCTGACACAAGGAAACGGAAAGATAAGGAGTGAAAGGAAAAGTTATTACATTTAAAATGTTATCATTAGCAACAACAGGTTTAAAAAAACATCATAAATGATTGCCTGCCATGTCCCCTTTCCACTGCCATCAGGACCAGCAAACATTCCCGATGGTCCCCGTGGCTGTGGAGCTTAAATGAGGTTTTATCTCCCATAAGTGTTTATTTCACTCTCCATAAAGTAAAAGGCACCACAGTTTAGAAATAATGCATTCCCAGCCCTGAGTATTACGGGGAACCCATTATTTTTATTGCTTGCTGTGTAAAGGATATTTCATATTTAGGGAACGGAGCTGTTCCCAAATAAATAAGGAGGCAGGAGCTGCATAAAAACCTTGGTGCAAAATACCCATACAATTATGTGCCAAGCAATGCAGGAGTACATTGTACCTGCTCCCAAAAGTTTTATAGCCCTGAGAATAATCCCTTATTTGCATGTGCAATTACTGCAATTGCGTTTGCAATTACATCAATTGTCCAATTACATCAGCTGTGTTTCCAATGAGCTAAAAGAAAAAAAACGAAGTACACATTGCTCTTTGCTGCAATAAAAATGGATTTGCATATAGAGAAAAAAGGATTTCTGTTTGCTGGGAGATTAAATTAGACTACCTTGGGGTATTTTGCTTTTCTTGCATGAAGTCTGAGCATTTCTGTGATATTAAAAAAGGTTGGAGCTGTTTCATAACTTGAGACTCCACAGTAATTTCTTCTCTTGGGCCACTGTAATTACTGTGCAGTTTTCCATTGTCATCAGAGAAATTATTTTACATTTACAATTAATAGGACACAGTCTTGGGGCCAGATCCCTTAAAGCTTTCTTTTTCTCTCTAATAACTTAGATCATTAGGAGTCACATATGTTTCATTTCTCAGAAGTGTGCAAATAAAAGAAGTCTAAATTCCAAGGTAGAATTCTATTTCCAGCATAACCAGCACCTGCTTTTTCTAGTAACTCCACAGGTGGTAGGAAATCCCTTAATCTGCTCATCACCAATTTCCACGTGTGAAATGAGAGCATCTGAAAGTGCAGCACCAATCAGAAAAAATACAGAAATGGAACCCTGGATTTTCTGAGTGTATGGAGCACATCCAGGATTTCCACCTCTTACTTTAACAGCTTAGGAATATAAAAGTTTGCTTATTTTCTTCAGTGCTGCATAAAGGCTGTGATTTTCCCTGTGCTGCATAACCAGAACTGGAAATTTGGGGATCAACAGAGAGGAATTTCAGTGAGATATTCACAAGCCTCTCCTCGTATTTGCTCTCCCAAGTCTCACATTGAGGTTGTGCAGGGGACAGGGGGAGCTGGGTGCTGCAGGGCCACCCTGGCTCCTGGAAATCCCTTTATTTTGGGCTGTTTTGTGTTTCTGCTAAACCCATGACCAACTGATGCTCCTCAGGCCTGAGCAGGTGAAGGTGACATGTCCAGATGTGGCCAAGCCACCATCCACATGTACCTGAACCTGGATATTCATAAAGAATTTCCAGCAGGGGATGCTGAAACCCCTGTGCAGCTCCTGCTCCCACAACTACAGCACTACAGGGATGAAATTCTGCCTCTAACCCCACATTAAATTCTAAATGTTGAAAAAGAATATAAATTTTGTCTGCTTTGGCAAATGAATGTTGCACCTGGAGGAAGCAGAGCCTGCTCTCTCCCGAACAAAACAGCAACAAAACCAACCCAGCACCTGATTTGCTTTTCCTCTCCTCAGAAACAGATGGAAAAAAGCACTGTGGGGAAGGGATGAGCTGGGTGTGGGTGTCATCTGTGTGTCAGCTAAATTCAGATTCCTGGTGTTAGATCAGCCTAACCAGGACAGACAGGTTCTCTCTGCTGCCTCTACACCTCGAGTTAAGGAAATAAGAAAGGTGGTTTAGCATGGCCAGATCCTTGCCAGGCTTTGGGACTTTTAGACAAATAAACATTAATTTAAATGACTTGAAAAACTGACTCCTGCAAAAACTAGAAAAGCTTATTTAATTGTTACTTCAGGTCCAAAATTAAACAAATGCCTCTGTCACTGAAGAACAAGGAATGACAATGTTTAGCTCCTGTCAGTTGTTCTGTTTTAACCTCGTCAGAAGTGATTCAGTCCCTGGTGCAGGGATCTCCTCCTCCTGCACAGTGTTTACCTGTTATTATTTTAATGCATTGTTACCTTTAATATTTGCTGGTTTCAGATGTATGTTTCTATTTCCAGTGCCCCTCCAAGCCTGGCACACACTGAAGTTCAACAGAAGGCAACAGCAAATACAGATTTGATACCAAAGTTCAGCTATTTCCAGGTCAAAGCTGTTCCCCTCTCCCCTCACCCAGCAGACACCTCAACGAGCTCTGGTCTAGAGAGCTCATTCAAACCATGAATTAGACCTTGCCAGGAAGCTTCCCACTGGGGAGAATGATTTTCTTACTTTAAAGTAACTTTCCTTTTACTCTGAAGTCATTAAAAGTGGTGGGATCGAACAACTCCCAGCTACTGTGGAGAAACCAGGAGCTCTCAGTCTCAGCTGAGTTATGGCCCCTTAAGTGGCGTTTCGGAGCACTTTAAGTAATTTTTGGACTTCAGCTGTGTTGGAGAGGTTTCCAAAGAACCCTTTATTAATGGTGAGAGTCTCCCTGTGCCCTCTTCAGACAGCGGGGATGGTGCTCCACACGCCAGCACTGGCCCTCAAGGCGTGTGGCTCTCTGGAGATGTTCAGGGTGCAGCCTCTTGCCTCCCTTAAGAACAGGAAAAAACCTCAGCATAAAAGAGTTAATGCAGAACATAATTTTACTTAGTCTGACAAAGGTCCTGAGGAGTAAAAATCAGGTTTTATACAAGAAAAAGGGGTAGGGTTGGATGTATTTCTGAAAACAATCATTTCTCTTGGTGGTAATGTTTATTCTTGTCTCCAGTCACATTCTGCTTTCCTGTGTAATTTGTGTGTAACTCTATATAGGGCTGAGATTTCAAACCTAAACAGCAAATGTCATAAATAAAGACCTCCACAGAAAAAACAAATGCAGCAGCAAAGTGCCTTAATTTGTATTTGCCAGTTCTGGGAACAATTGCTGTGGGATGAATGCCTGGCTCTTCCTGCCAGGGAAACTTTGCTATTAATTCCTCAGCCTGAGAACAATTCCCCACTTAGCAAGCAGCTCTGGGGTATAAAAGCTGGGACGACATCCGTTTTACAGTCAATCATCCGTGAGGGATGGGCCAGCAGAATTGTTGGCTGTTTTCTTGGAAGATGGAAACCCATCCCAGAGCCAAAGCCAGTCATGGCAAACATGGTAAACATCACCTGAAATTCATTAACATCTTACTGCACAATATTATTGTCATTGTTTCCCCTTGCCCAACCCTCCTCTCCCCTTTTCCCTTCACATCACCAGCTGCTTCCACCCCAGCATTCGGGGCCCACACCAGGTCTGCGTTTGAACCCGAGACAAATGGGTTAATTGTGTTTTAATTGGTTCCACAGTGACTGCAGACACAGAAGCTCTAGAAACCACTGAGAGCTCTTGGGACAAAAATAAGGTGGTCCTTGCTTTAATGTTAAATTCACTTTACGAGCAGCAATATAGAAGGGAGGTGTTCAATTAAATAACAGGACCTCTCCAGACACTGAACATTTTGCTTTGAGCAAATTAACTGGATAAACTTAGACCCAGTGTGGGAGAACTGGAGTGATACATAAACCCAAATATCTAATGGAATTATGGTTGGAAAAGCCCTTCAAGGCCATCAAGTCCAGACTTCGACTGATGCCCACCTTGTCCCCAGCCCAGAGCACTGAGTGCCACATCCAGGCCTTCCTTGGGCACCTCCAGGGATGGGGACTGGGCAGCTCTTTCCCATGCCTGACAGCCCTTTCCAGGAAGAACTTCTACCTGAAGGATTCTTGTTCCATCAGCCTCATGAGAGCAGCAGCTGGTAACAGAGGTTTGAAATCACCACTATTGTATTCTGTCATGTCGTGTTTGAGATTTTGGAAGAATTTTGTTCCAGAACACATCCTGGGGATCGTGACAGCGTTCTTGTCATCCCAGAGCATGCAGGGAATTCACAGAAGATGATTTGTGCAGAAAATGTCCAGTGAAAAATGATGTTCAGATTTGTCTTGTCAGAGCTGAACCAAAGCACTCCGAGCGTTACCCACCCCACAGTGACACAAATACCAAGTCTGTCACTTCAAACAGCTGCAAGCCAGGAGATTGGGTTATTTAGGAACAGCTCCCATCCTTGCTGGAATCACACTCACTCCCCATCTAAGCAGAGCAGGTAAAAGGAGGAATTGTTGGATATTTGTACTGAGCTGCTGCCCACAGAGCTAGGGATAAATCCAAGTGGGAACAAGGACTGAAAGAAAGAGGCCATTGGAAAATGTGCAGGATGGGCTGAGACAGAAAGGAGCTGGGCTGGGAATGCTACAGGTCCTCAGAGAGGGAACATTTCATGGGGGATGGCCCCAGATCTCCAGGGATCTCACATATGCCTGGACCAGGGCATCCACGATGTTTTTTCCCTTCATTTCAAGCTACACGAACCTTCTCTAGTAGTGGACAGGGACCTTCCCAAGGGCTGCTCCTCCCCTTGTTGTTCTCCCACTGTGGAGATGGATAGAATAGTCTGAGCAAAAAATGGAATTGTTTTTTAGGCACAAAACACATGTGAGTTGAGCTCAGCTGCCCTGAATGTGACAAATCTCTCTGCCCCCTGTATTTGTAGTGGGGTCTCACCTTGTGCCACCTACGCCTGATTCTCTCTACAAGGTGCCTGTAGCACCGCATCTGTTCCCAGCTAGGACAGATTTCTGTATTGCAAACATCCCAGCTGTGTTTACTCTGGAATATCTATGTCAAAGCCACTTCCAGGCACCTGCAAGTCATAGCTTTCATTGATATTCTTTCTTGTTGGCACAGAAAGGTATAAAAACACTCAGAAGTATTAAAGTTGTCCTGGTGCACCTGAGTCAGCTCCTGCCCCATTTGTTTCCCTCCTCACAGAGTTAGTGCTGGAGGAGGTGAGGCCACTGCTGGATGAAAAAAGAGCAGGGAAGTTGTGCAGTGCAGAGCACAGCTGATCTGGGATGTGAGGGAGCAGAGCCAGTGCCCGTTCCTGCTCCTCAATCCCTTCCAGCCCTGACAGATGCCATCCTCAGGTGGCGCCTCGGGAGCGCTGGAGCCGATTCTGCTGGAGCTGCAGTTGCTCACACACTCTGTGTCCCCGTGACAACTCCTGGGCCTGCTCACAACCCAACAGATTTAGTGGCCATCCTTCCCCTCCTGCTCCCAGCAGGCTGGGCTGGGCTGCTCACCCCGGCAGGGAAGTGCTCTGAGGAAATAAAGAGCCTGAAACCCTCAGTCCACAGAAATTCAGAACCAGCTGCCTGGAGGCTGCCAGAGGACACTTGGAAGCTTTTCCATTTCCCAGGATGACTCCTGCTGGCTGCTGGGCCAGGCAGGGCCACGACTTCCACAGCAGTGCTGGGATAACACCTGGACTCAATGGCCCTGGGGGCTTTTCCAACCCTAACCATTCCATGACTTCATCTGACCCATTAAATTGTTCCCATGCTCGCTAGACCAGCACCTCCAACAACTGTTTTCTCATCCTTAGGTAACATTTTTCTTCCCAGGACAAGAGGGCCTTTCCCACCCCTGTGGAAATTACCTCCACCTGATAATTGTTAAAAATAATGTGCAGTTTAGGAAACAACCTGAAAAATCAAGAGTTCAATATTAAATGTCCAAAGTTGTCCAGCACTGAAGATTTAAACAGAAATCATGTGGAACATTTATGACTGCATGGACCAAGCTCTTCGAGGATTTCTTACTTCTGACTCCATTTCAGCAGCACTAAATAGAGGAACATTTAGCGATGAATTAAACATTCGTAAAAAGGAAGGAGTTTAAAATGCTATGCATTAAGAACTTAAGTTGACCGTTCCCTTTTCTTGCCCTCCGCCTTCTGAGCTCTCTTATTGGAAAAAGAGATTTCCATTAATAAAATAAATTTATTTCACTCTGCCTGTTGAGCAAGAAAAAAGCTTTGTGCAACTCCCAGCTGTGGCTTTGAGATACTGCTGCTCCCCACTTCTCCTCCCAAGTTCTTGGCAACTTCTCCCTTATTAACATGCCTATTTTTATAATATTTTTACAGTGTCTCAGTGTCACAGTGCTCACTGGGTGCCCTGCAGAGGTTTGGTGAGTGAGCACCGTTGCATTTGCAGCTTCTTTTCTCACATTTTTGATCCTCGAGGTCACCCCTGAGCACAAAAGACTGAGCTTGGTGCTGAGATTGTTTGCCAGAAATAACTATCAGCAAGAACTGGAGAGACAGCCATGAATCTCAGGGCTCCAGGGAAAAGGAGGACCTGGTTATTTGCTGTACAGCCCACAGAGGCAAGGGCGGACACACATCAGCCAACCCATGTCCTTTCCAAACTCTTCCTTCATCAGCTGTCACAGAATAATTTTCCAGGCAAATCCCAGCAAAAAGTACGGAAATCACTTCTCCTACCACAGCACAAGGAAAATGCAAAGCCTGTGTTGTCCCATCCAACTGGTAGTGACAACTTTAGCACCCAAAAATAAGTTGCGAAAAAGGAGGGAGAGGAAGAACCATCTGAGCTGACTTACGTGAGCGCTTTTTTCGGCTTGGAACAGGAATTATCACCAACAAACCCCCACGCTCTGACAGCCAAGGCCACAACAACCTGCAAAACAAAGCAAAGTGACATAGATTGAAGTTTCCTCAAAATTTGTGAAGGAAAAAACTGTGGCACATCCACTGGCCCAAATGAAATTTTGCTCCAGTCCTTTGGCCAACAACCAGGTGTTTGGATCACCTCAGAACTCTGGGCACACACGATGCGAGGCCAAGCCCAATAAAACTGATTTTCCACCTGCAACTGAAGTGGTTTGTGATTCTTTTTGCTGGTTTGAAGGCAGACACCGAGCTGTGTTTGTTCAGCCCCACCACCCTGTCACCTTCACTGTCAAACTCAGTCACTCCTGACAGATGTAGGACAACAACCTCTCCCAGGAATCCTCTCACAAACAGAGAGATCAGAAACACTCAGAGCTGTTAATCTACCTTTTTATGTCAGTGCATTGCTGCTTTTCCCCTCCTTTAAATCAGCACTTCATTCCCCCCAGCTTCTGTGCTTTGACAGAACTGCTCCATTCAGCAAAGCACCCAAAGCCCCCCTTGCTTCCCTGTGATCTGCAACTTAACAATACATATGCAAATGAAATTAGTGCTGGCAAAAATAATTATAGTTGCTCATGGGAGGATTAATAACTGAAGTCTGCCCTGCTTAAGCTGGGGTTTAATTCTGTTGTAGGCACTAAAGGAAGTTAATTCTGCGTTCAGTGTTGTGTGTGGCAGTTTAGAGGTGGTGAGTGAATGCAGAGGTAATTAAGCGGAGGGGAGAGGAGGGGGTGTGGGGATACATCCATGAGTCTGGCACAGAGAAAATCATGGAATCACAGGAAGGACTGGATTGGAAGGCACTTTAAAGACCATTTAGTTCCAACCCCATTCCACGCTCAGGGAATGTTCCACTAGACCAGGTTAAATATCACCAAATTATGTATTTATTTATATATCTATATAAAAAATCCACTAGTGCTCATTAGCTGGTGGATGAATGAACAGCACAACCCTTTTCTCCTGGATACACACCCCCCCTGCCATCCATCACTTGAAAGGGAACAGGACTGACTCATTCCTACCAGGTGTAATGATGTTGTATAAACTGTGCCCTCAGGCTGGGAGTATTTAATAAAAGAACAAGCTCCTCTTTATACAATGTTTGTGGTATCAAATCAAATTTAGAGCGGGTGTAAATCCCTCCCTCGTTATGGCATCGTTCTGCTCTGGCTGGGGAAAGAGGGCCAGGAGGGACACCCCCAAAAAAGCAGGAATCCAGCAGCAATTCCAGCCAGGGAGCACAAAGAACAGGGTGCTTCCCTCCCATCCCACTGGAATTCTCCTCCTTTGCAAGAGCTGGGGTGGGAAAGCCCTTCCATCGTTTCTCTCCATCCTTCATCAGCACCGGGACATTGAGCAGGGCCCCATCCCAGCCCGGCCAAACTGGTGCAAATCCCTGCTAAGGTGAACACCAGGGAAAGCCCCCAGATCGAAGGGATATAAGCACCTTACAGACTGAAATCCCCTCTCAGCAGCCCTGCTTTATCTGGCTGTTTACAGCCCTGATGAGCCGGATTAGCTGAGTGCAAGCCGTGGCTACAACAGCTGCTTTTCACCTAGGATTAGCATAAAAATCAATCAGCCCCCCTTATGGAGCCAGCAAACTGAAACTGGGAGAGCTCCAATAAAAACAACATCCAGGTGGAAATTACGAAAGTTTTATGGAGCCAAAGAACACATGTCCAGGTTGGACATTACCTGCTGCAGACGTGTGCTTGCATTTGTTTCAAATCCACAATTTAGTGCTTGTTCCAGGACTGAAATGAGGCAAAGCTGATGTTACCTGATTAACTTGTAACTTGATTTTAAATTGCTGCACAATTTTAAACACGTTAGCTTCCCAGTGTTCCACCAGAGATGATACTTTTCCACACCAAGCTGCTTTTTTTGCTGTGATATCTTCTGGGAAAACACACTTTATTAGTGGTTAGGACATCTCATTCAAGCCCACAAAAAGGGTCTCAGAAACATCCTAACAAATGCACTGTAAGTATTTCAGAGTCATTTCAAATAATTGATTTGGGCTTTTCTTTATGGTCAATGTCATGGTTGAAATGAAGGGAAGAATATCATCGATAATCCAGTAATAACGAAATTACTGCTATGTAAAGCAGCCAGGTGGATGATAATTTACAAGAGAAATGTAACAGATTCCAGTGTCAAAACACTACATTCAAAATATTCTATTCTTATGTGCAACCAGATAATATTATAGAATTATCAGGTTTCTAAACAGCTGTGATATGGTCTGACTGCATTTGTGCTGATTTATTGTAAAGCCACGGAAATCAGAGCATTTGGTTTGGAGCCAAAACCTGCAGGTGAAGGTCACAAACTCACAGCCAACGTAACACTTCTCCAAAATTGTGTTAAACTTAAACTTGCAGAGTGCTCCGAGTCACCCAAGGTTCAGCTCTTACAGCTGCCAAACCTTCCCAGTGCCTGCTGAGATGTTCTGTGTCCTGTCCCCAGTGCCAGCTCCCATTTGCACATTACTGCACAGGAACAGAGAGGGAAAATCCCTTCCCATAACATTGTAACTTCTCATTTTCTCCCCTTAGGTAAATTTAAACTTATTGGCGACTCACAGGCGTGTCCTTTTATTATTCTAACACCAGTAGTGCCTTGGATCACCACAGAAAAATCCATTTTAGCTTCAAACCCAGTGTGTCCCACAGAAATCCTCATTTGCTGCCACAAATACTCCTGTGAATTTTGTGTGTGTGTGTGTCAGGCACCCAGAGATGTTCCTGTGTTCCCACACGAAGAAAACACTGCAGAATTTACTCAAATTATAAGCAGGAAAATGGGTTCTTATTTAGCTCTTACTCAGCTGCCTTAGTTCATGCCCCTCATTCAGAGAATCAGCTTTTCCCCTCAGAATAAGATTTACTGCATTTAGACCAGCCAGGACTTCATATTAACTCCCTTTCATGTCTTTACTTTTTTCTAACTGATTAAATTTAGCATTTGTCCTTCTACCTGTCTCATTTAAATACTTCTTACCTGCACTACTTTCCCATAATAACCAGAATTATGGACTTACCTCAGATACTCACATTAACCATCGTACATGGAATTACGGTGTTTACAACAACCACTCAAATTACTTCAGGATCAGATTTTCACAACAACCTCCAGAGGGGAAAAAAAAAAAAATTCACTGTGCAATCCTAAATTCAGTAGTTCTTTATTAAACACTGAAACCTTCAGAAGTGTCTCCCCAATATCCTCAGTTAAATATTGCTAAAATTCCAGCTTTCAGGTATTTCAGTGCAGAGATACCACTCCTGCAGCTGTTCCCTGACCAGACTCTGAGGACAAAAATAACTTGTGGAAGGGAAAAGTGCTCAAGCATATGGGTGGGACAGCTGCGAGCTCATTAAATTTTAAAAGTGATTTGGATCAGACACTAAAACTCCTGTTCACAGTTAATTCCACTGCTTAGTACGGCCCCAGAATGGTGAGATGGACTTTGATTTTCCTCTTTCCTAGGCAGGCTCACTAATGGCAGTAAAGGAGAGTAAATCCAGGATGAGGCTAATTAGCCGTGCGCACAATGAGGTTTTGTAGGAAGTGGAGCGGGACTCTTTGCTTTCTCCTCGGTGCCTGGCACCAGGCAGCGCTAAAGGAGCACGGCTCAGCCAGGGAAGGAAGAGCTCGGTGCTACAGCAGCAGCCTGGCTGTTATTCCTGTCTCACCTTCTTGCCAGGGCTGCAGGCAGGGATGAGCATCCCCTGGTGCTGCTCAGAGCCCGGAAAGGCTTCCTGCACGCGAGATTAAAATGGCCTTGGGATTGGTGCAGAGCCCCTTCCAGACTGGGGAAAATTTGTGCTGCCCTCCTGTTTCTGAGAGATGTTTCTCAGACCACAGGGAGGCCAGGAGTGAGCAGGGAAAACTGTTCCCATCTCCCACATCCTCAGATTTCCTGAGAACGGCTTCCCAGTGCCAGAGGGCAGGGTTAGATGGGATACTGGGAAGGGATTGTGAGGGTGGGCAGGGGCTGGCATGGAATTCCCAGAGCAGCTGGGGCTGCCCCTGGATCCCTGGCAGTGCCCAAGGCCAGGCTGGACACTGGGGCTTGGAGCAGCCTGGGACAGTGGGAGGTGTCCCTGCCCTGGCAGGGGTGGCACTGGGTGGGCTTTAAGGTCCCTTCCAACCCAACCATTCTGGGAGTGTTTCCTCCTTTCTCACAGACAGAGAAATGCCAATCTCCTCCCCTGAGGGCAGCAGACAGCAGCAAGTCTCTCTTACTTCCCTCCCTTCTCCCCCACTTTAGGTCCAGGCCCTTCCCAGACGGAGCAGAAGCTCTGCCAGGTCCCTCTGCCCAGTGGGACAATGCCAAAAACCAAAGGCAAGAGGCCAATCACTAACTTTGCAATCACTTTCTTCAGAGCCAATTCCTCCTGCCAGTGCAGGAGACCCTTTCATAGCTAATTGAGCTGTAGGTGTTTCATTTACTTTGCCTTTATCAGTGATATAAAACTGCTGCAGATTTTGCCAATATCCATTAAAGAGAATAACTTCAGAGCTCATTTTTGTCTGAGATATCCAGATTGATTCCTGAACACAAGCCCACCAGCTATCTGCCAGCACTTAATAGCTATTGCTTCTTTCTTTTTTTTTTACCCCACAATATATTAAAAAAAAAAAGTTTTCCTCACTTTATTTTTAAAGCTGGAGCTTAAAGGAATCCCTTTCAGAGAATTTCAAAATCATTTCATCATCCACCATCAGTACCCACTACATTTCATTTATTTATTCATCTCCTCACTGTCAAACAAATGCACCTTCACAGTCTTCTGCATTTATAAGGACAAACTTAAAATGATTTCCTCAGTTTTCCACGTGGTGTTTCTCATGGTTAATATGTTCAGACTTTCAGACAAAAACGCCTGCATTTATCTCCTCTGGCCAGGTGGAAGGTACTTATCCAACTGTGCATGAAATAAACAAACATACCCATTACTGCCTGAGGAAAAATGTTATAACGCAACTTCCAAATTGCTGAAGATGCTGGAAAAAAGGCTTTTTTAAAAAACAATAGTGATATTTTTGCAACATAATGTGAGCAGCAGGCCAAAAATCTGACCTTTGATATCACCTGATACCTTTTCTAGTGAAAATGCCCTGAATACAATCCCAGAATCATTGAGGTTGGAAAGACCTCCAAGACCATCAAGTTCCCACCTTGTCACCAGCCCAGAGCACTGAGTGCCACCTCCAGTCCCTTCTTTGCCACCCTCAGGGATGGGGACTCCACCAATTTGAGCCACACATGCTCCAAATGACCCTGATCCTGAATGTCCTCACTCCCCTGGATAAATACACTTGTCAGAGGTGTTATACATGGAGTGTTACCAGCAGCATGTCCCTGTCATTCTCTGCTGTGTTACTGCACTTCTCACTGGGAGAGGGTGTAAAAAAAAAAGTCCCTGTGATTTAATGTTGCTATTTAATTGCATTAAGATTATTTCTTAAAACCTTAACAAAATAGATGTAGTACAGATGTTAAATGAAACTGCAGCGTGGCTGTAACTGAGGGCTGTTACCCAGAGAGGCATTAGCAGCAGAGGGTTGTGGTATTTTTTTGTGCCTTGTTAAAACAGCACAGATAGGAACATTTTCAGGGACATCTTGTCACATAAATAATTGGACCATTACTTTCATACATTGTACACTATATAAAATGTTAATAAACCTTCTAAAATAGCTCTACATTACAGAAATGTATTTTATATTCCATAAAATATTTGGAAGGTCAGGGGAAGCACCTGGGGACAAGGGATGCTGCTGGAGCCAGGACAGGACATCACAAGTGGAAGCAGCTTCAGCTTAAAAAAGCAAATCAAAACACTACCCTGCAGAGAGCAGGGGCTCAGAGTGGGCTCAGAGTGGGCTCAGAGTGGGCTCAGCCCAGAATTTCCAGTCATTATTGAATCAGAACATCATTTCTCACCCGATAACATCTATCAGGTAAGAGATATGAACCCCAGACAGGTCCTAAATATGTGCTGTGATTTTCTGGAGTAGCCAAAGAGCAAAACAATTCAAAGTTTGGGCTGTTTCTTGTTTGACTCAGCATGTGAAAGTCATTGTCCTCATTGTGCTCTCCTGAGGAGGGCAATAAATCAGGTATAAAAGCCCACAGTCAGAGTTTCCTCCCAGTGCCGCTGTAATTTACAGAACCCTTGCAAGGCTGTGCAAGTCACTGGGGTTTGATTTAAGAGCACCCATAACCTGTTGAAGCCACGGGAAAACTGTGTGTGAACTCAGCCCTGTCTGGAATAACCCCTTCCAAACTGTCCCAAATCCAGCTGGGGATTCCAACACCGCAGGAAGCAAAACCCCAAGAACATTTTAGTCACCAGAGACTTTCTTATGGGATCAGAGAATGTGTATTTGAGGTTGGGCAACCACCAAAACCCCACACTGCTCCAACCAGGAGTTACTGGGCATTCATTTGTCACCAAGGGCACCTCCTGAAGGCCTGCACTGATGTGCCAAGTGCTTGGCAACTGCTCAGGGACAGGGCATAAAAATAAAACCGCCACAAAACTACAAATTATTACTGGAATTCACTGGAATTTATATTGGTCTCCCTTAACAAGGGCAGGTGGGAACAGCAAACAGGAAAATTATAGAATAACAGAATCATAGAATGGTTTGGGCTGGAAGGGACATTAAAAATTATCTAATTCCAATTCCCTGCCATGGGCAGGGACACCTCCCACTAAACCAGGTTGCTCCAAGCCCTGTCCAACCTAGCCTAAGTATCAGATATAATATTCTAACCCCCAGACATCACTCACTCCCCCAAACTGCAACACTTTGCCAAGGAAATTGTGAAAAGACTCACTCCAGCCCAGGGAGGGCCGTGTATCACTGGGTACTCACTGGGTACTCACCCAAATTTCCTGCAGACCAGCAATTCCTGCTCCTGCCCCTTTGGAGAAACAGGATCTGCTCTGGTGTGAAATCACCACACAAAGGAATGGTTTAGAAAGGCACAAAATCCATGGGTTGGGGTTTTTTTCCCCTTGAAAACTGAAGATAAACACAGCCAACTCCAAGCCAAGGAAGAGGAGGGATTTCTTGATTTTTACTATCCATTCTGTGCCTGTAAATGAATAAATATATATTAATTAATCAGTTTGGTAAAAAGAGGAGGACAACAGAGACACGGGGCTCTCTGCACTGGTTTGTGAAGAACAATCTCAGCTGCCTGCAATGTTTCAGCACAATTTCTCTTACTGGCTGAAACAAAGCTCAGGCTTTAAGGGGAAAAGAGCCATCAGGACCAAGCCCAAGTACTGCTCCAAAAAAAAGGAAATTTCTTTTCATTACTTTTGAGCACATTTATTTTCCAGCAAACATCTGATGGAGACAATTGTTCGTGTCTGATGTCAGTGGATTTAAGCTGCAAGTGCTTGGGGTGTCCTGTGCAGGGCCAGGAGTGGGAATTGGAGGATGCCTGTGGGTCCCTTCCAACTCAGGATATTCTGGGATGTTTAAATCTGATATTTAAATCCCTGGATTGCCCAGCTGGGTGCAGAATCCAGGCATTTCACCCCTGTTTCCCCAGCCAGGAGCCCTCAGTGAAGCTGGAGGCATTTTTATTCTGTAGGGACAGTGAACTCTTCACTCCCGCTTTCAGAACATCTAAAAAAATTTTTCTATTTTCTTTAAAAGAAAAACAAAAAATATAAAAAAATCCTTTCTCTAACACCCCCTTTTATGGTGCTTAAAGCTCTCCATCAGCTCCATGAACACGCCGAGCTCAGATCCGGGAGCACGCCCAGGGGACAGGCAGGGATATAATTCCTGCTGTTGTTATGGGCTCGCTGACTCACTGGTGGAAGTTGCTGGAGAAGGCAATAAAAGCCAAACTGGTAATGGCTGCACTGTAGTGAAAATGTTCAGCAATTAAATTAAAATGGAAGATCTTTTATATGTGCCACATTTGCATCTTCTCACCAGGCAACTCAAAAAAACCCATAAAGAACTAAAGAAAATATTCAAAGTTTACTTTACAAAGTGCTGAGAAAAAGAAAGTCTTGGATACACGGTTTTATTTATGAAACTGGAGAAACTAAATGTGGTTTTGGATAGGAATCTTAAAAGTGTTGAAATTAGGCATTTAGGCACTGGGAGAAGTGTTCCAGAAGTAACACACCATGCCAAGATTATCTACTTAATGAGGTTCCAAAAATAAACTGAATTAAAATTTTGAAGTTTGAATAAAGTGCATTAAACACTGGTAAATTAAAAACATGCAAATTAAGTAGGAGTTCTGCCTTCATAGCAAACATACATGGTAAACTTCACCTGAAATGGACAAAAACTAAAAGCACCTTGAGCATTCATCACATCTCCAGATCACACTGGAAAAACTATTTTTCTGCATTATACTCTCATTATGGTCATTAAAATTAATGTGTAACTATCAGAGAGAGAAAATGTTAGGAAAAGGGAATCTGTAATAGTCTTCTAGGAATTGCATTAACTAATTAATCTTGACAAGCAACAATTTCACTCTTAACTCATAATGATTTCAATTTGAGCTCCCAAATACCTTCCTGCCAGTCTTTATTTCTCATGAGGTAAGTGCTTTTTTGGACAAATGCTGATACCTGCTGACATTCCCTTTCACCCTCTTTTAGCTTAAAACCATCCCCCCTTGTCCTGTCACTCTCTACCTGTGAAAAAAAATGTTCTCCTTCTTTTTTCCAAGCCCCCTTTAACTCCTGGAAGGGGCTCCAAGGTCTCCCTGGAGCCTTCTATTTTCCAGGCAGTCACAGTCTCACACCTTTAAATCTCACACAGGTGTCTGACAGTGAAGAACTGCAGGCTTATTTAATGTCCTGCAGAAGGTAAATACAGAAGGAAATACCTTGCAAACACTGCTTGCACTTACTGAGTTTGTTTATTCCCAGCTTCCAGGGTCCCAGGGCTGAGGATTAGCAGCAGCAAAGGACAAGGACAAAGGGTGTGGGCTGAGTTCTGGGACAAACAAACCCATCCGAGGTCTCAGGGGGAAAAAAATCCAAACGAGCAGCTCTCTGTCTAAATATTGGCTTTCAAAACAAATGCTTGCTCAGATTATTCAGGTAATTCAAATTATCAGGGCATTGGCAAAGGGAATTCCTGGAAACTTCGGCTGTCAACTGAAGGAAACAGAGTGGGACCCTCAAAGTGGGCTAAAATGCTGCAAAGCTGCACAAACACTGTGTGAGATATGAGTGTTCACAGGCACTAAAAGAGCTGGGTCTGGCTGTGCTGGGCTGTTCCTCTACAGCCCTGAGCTTTGTGCCCCACCAGGAATCTGTTTTTCCCTGGAGCTGGCCAGGATCTGAGGGAGCTGGGCTGGCGCTCAGGCCTGACCTTGGCTAAAGGCTGGATCCAAACCATGCAAGCCATCCTCCAAACAGGCTGGCAAATAGAGCTGGGGTCAGAGGGGAAAAAACACACAGGGGTGCTGGAGACCGAGCTGGTGACACCACTGAGTCCTTGTTCCACCCACGGATAACTGAGCATCCCCCATGGTGCTGAACGGCTTTCCTGAAAACATTCCTGCCAGCATGGAAGGGCTGGATTCTATGAATAATATGTAATATTTACTAATGGCTGCTAATTGCAGAATTAGTGCCAGGGTAATGAGACTTGCAAAATATAATGGTGTCCCTGGAAGACACACCTGCTGCTAGCTCAGAAGTATTCCTGGTTTTTATTGAGCTACCACTCAATTCAGTGCACACAAAACCTAACACAAGACAACAACCAGCCCCCTCCTCTTTTGTGCTTTAACAAGGAAAAGTCACCAACTCTCAGTGAGACAGAAATGACACCAAAATCTAAATCTATGTCTCCATCAGCTTCAGGCCATTCCCCTCTGTCCTGTCACTGCAGGACTGTGTGATAGGGCACACCATATACATATTTAAAAATGCATTTATGTACATAGACATACACATAAATAGCTGTATCACAAGAAGTGTCTCTCTCATAATACAGAAATTCCCAAGTGCCTGGAAGCCAGCTCATAAAATCCTGATGTATTAATTTGCAATATCTTAAATTTAACTTGATTAAAATATTGCTTTCTTCACTGGGGGAGTTGCTCAGAAACGTGTCTAGGCACTGGACACCCCAGGCCTGAGTCCTGTTCTCCCCTCAGGAAGCACTTAGGACATTTTATGGATTAGACCTCTGCAATTCCAGAGCTCTGTGACCTGGCACAGCCCCAGCCTTCCCGAGGAGCATTTGCTCAGGGAAATGCAGCCAGACAGGATTATAGGGCATGGTGGTGTAAGGCCTGAGCCCTTCACATCACTCCTTCTTCATGCAAGGCACTGCTGAGGAGTTCCTGACTTGTTCCTTGGGAAGGAGCTTTGACACAGCATCGGAGCAGCAGCTTCCCAGGGATCACTCAGCACACCTGAGAGAGAGAGGGGCCCAAGAGTTTTGGAACTCAAACACTGGGTCAAGCTGAATTTGCAGCTACACATGCAAGTACTGCTCTGCTAAGTGCAACCAAAGTTTACCTCTGGAATTCCAAATGAAATGTACCTAATGTGAAGGCTATACATAAATTTTTAACAATTGCAGCAAGAGTTACATCCCCTTCTTCAAAGGGGTTTGTGCACTGGGGGAGAAATTCCATGTGATTGCACAGACATCTGGGCACTTTTGAAACTCTGCTGTTGTATCATCATTGATCTCAGCCTTCCACTGTGACATAAAACCTGGTCTTGGACATGAATAGCTCTGAGGAATAACAGCAGATTTGAGATTGTGCACATTGTATTTAATATTAAATAAAGCTCAACATTTCCCTCTTTCTTCCTCCGCTGCTTTATAGATCCAATAACCTTTATCTGCATTCCAGATGGCAGGAGAAGAGGAACTGATGTTTGCAAGGCATTTGCAAATGAAAGCATTCTATAAATGTAAGGTAAGCTATTATTCCTATAGTTCCTTTAAGCTGATAATACCATTACACCCCCAGGGATGCTGGACAGCCTCTCATAATGAAGTATTACTCAGCATAGTGAATAATGGAATTATGCAGAGGCAACAGTTTCCTCTTCTCCTTGGACTAACTGCACTTAAAGTGGGTTTCTCTGTTCTTCTCTGAGACACCTGTGCTGCTCCCAGTGGGACATTGTGTTCTGGGAAAACAAGCACTCCCACAAATATTCAAAATGCAAATAAAAAACCTTTGCTGCTTTAGATTATACTTTGAAACATGGCATCAGGAAATAAAAAAAAGAAAATGGTTTTATAGCTTTAAACTGAAAGACAGTAAGTTTGGATTGGATTCTATAAAGGAATTGTTCCCTGAGAGGGTGGGCAGGCCCTGGCACAGGGTGCCCAGAGCAGCTGGGGCTGCCCCTGGATCCCTGGAAGTGCCCAAGGCCAGGCTGGATGGGGCTTGGAGCAGCCTGGGATAGTGTCCCTGCCATGGCAGGGGGTAGATCCTTAAGGTCCCTTCCAACCCAGACCAGTCTGAGGTTCTGGGGGTCTTTGTGGTGAGCTGTACCCAGACATCAGTGTAGGGACACACACAGAGCCTGTGTCAGCCACAGGCACAGAGGGATGCTGGCTACAATTTTTGAAACATATATTAATAAGAGGAAATAAATAAGAATCCAAGAGAAATCAAAAGCACTGGATTGCAACAAAAGTGCATCAGTCTGATCTAAATATCCTCGAAGCCAAGCAACCAAACCTAGCCAAGTCTTCCAGCTGATTTTGGGAGCCACCAGCTGCTTATAAAGAACAGGCCACTGAGGGCCCATCAGTAACATGAAAAATTTAATGAGCTCGCTTTGGGCATTCCTGGCATCTTCTTCCAGGGATGAGAACTGCAAACTTCTGTGTCCAGATTGCTGATGTCCAAATGGCTTCTCCCCAGAAACTGTCTAAGCTAAGAGTACTTAACAGAAGTTGATGAAAACTCAAGTGCTGCAGATGCCAGCACCTGACCTGGGGCCAGCCAGGCTGGGGAGAGCCAAGCTGCTGGACACCCTCAGGATCCCCAGCTGGAGCCCAGCCCTGCTGGCTGCAGCTCAGCCACCCCTCTGGTTTCTGCCATTTATTTGAAAGGATGCTGGTTTGGGTTGGGATGCTGGACAAGGGGTTTACTCATCTCTTAGTGACCACCACAGGGCTCACCTTGGCTAAGGAAGAGATCAGATAAACACATGGATCAGAATCCATCTCCATGCACACAGTCCTGGCTCTGCTCATGGACACAGTGCTGGGGCAGAGACATGTGCTGCTGCTCTCGGAGTTACAGCAGATAAACCTCTGAATTCAGTCTCCTGCTGATCGACAGAAAAGTCTCAAAAGTAGCACTGGGATGTGTTTTTCCCCTGGGGGATGTCACTAGGGGTATTTCAGCCAGCATGAAAGCAGATTGGAGTGTTCCACCCTCTGTTTTCACTCCTTAATCAGAGGTACTCAGGTGCATCTCACCTGGAGCAGGCAGGACCTGCCCTCACTTCCCCAGAGCCGAACGAGTGCCAAGTTCCCATTTCCAAGTTCCAGCAGCACAGCCTCCCTGCTGTGCTGAGCCTGCACCACATTTGGGCTCAGCAAACGCCGTTTGATGCTGAGCAGCATTGCCCCACAAAGGCCAGAGCCAGCAGCGATGAGAAATGAAAGCGGAGGCGCCTTCAGGCCGTGATGAATTTCCAGCCACAGCAGGTCAGGCTCTCTGCTTCCTGCTGTCACTTCCACCAGCGCCTCGCATTTGCTCCTACATAATCCTGCTGCGCCTCTCTCCAGCTGCAGGGAAGGGATTTTTACATTTAGGACGTCTCTGCAGAGATTTATGGTTGCTCTCCCCTCGCAGGGCTCAGCCAGCCTCGCTGCACTCCCAGGTCCCCGCAGGCAAGGGACGACGACAAGGATTTTACAGCATGAGGCTGATGCCTCCAGGAGACACAAATTAGAGATTCAGGAGCCTACTTGGGCCATATTTCTGCCAGGCCATCCCTCTGCCCGGCCTTCCAAGGGACAAGGACACGATTTAGCACCTCTGGCTCCAGACAACAGAGGAGCTGAGAACTGTTCCTTTTCTGAGCATCCTCGCTGTGAGGAGAGGCTGAGGTTGAGTTGTTTTTCCGTTTTCCTTCTACTTACACAACCTGTATTTAAGTTTGCCCTAAACAAATTGCAGATCTAACTTTGCCCTAAACAATTACTGCAAGGGACAAAAACTCCCTCAGTGCCCTGAGAGCTAAAAAGGGAAAAAGGAAGCCAAGCACGCCTGTAAATATATTTGTGACAGACACACAAATTTTCTAACAACATGAAATTTTGGACTTTTTAAATAGTGCCAAGCTCAGAGTCAGAAGGTTACATAGGATTAAAAACACCAGTAAATTCTTCTTCTACCTTAAGGTTATTGAAACTTGTGCCTGTAGATACATTACACAAAGTTTTCTGTAGTAAATGCTCTGTTGCCTTTCTCTCTAACTTGGTTTTCCTTTGCCTTTTTAGTGCATTAAATAATTTTCAAGTCATTAGATACAATAAATTCTTCTAGATGTTTACCACATCCTTAGAGGTCTGCATCCTTATCTTCCTCCACAATTTTCCTTTATTCAATCTGAAATCTAAATCATAAAAATAATAACCAGGAAACGGCATTAAAATCTCATTGTCTTCTCTGCAAAATCCATGACATTTAACTCAGCTCTCCATGACCACCTGCTGTTGTACATTTTCCCCACAGACAAATGTCTGAAAATTATTTTATGAGAATTTTTGGTTTCATAAGAGCAGAACTGCAGAGTAAAAGAGCTCTAGGAGGAATTGCACCCCTAAGACCAGCCCAGTCCCTGCAGCAGCTCAGCCCTGAGTTGTGCCATCACTGAACCTGCCATGCTCACATGAGACCTCTGCCTTCCTTCTCCCAGAAACACAGGATGGGAATTGTCCTCAAATAGACCATAGAGATATGGTGCCATGGCAGCTTTCAGCATGACAAACCTCAGAGAAAACAGTCAAGAGATTCAGAGCTCCCTTGTATAAAATGTATTTCTAAAACCTGTGAAGTTACCTTGAGGGAGTAAAACTGGATTTTCAGCCATGACAGGCAGCAGATTCCTGATCCATTTACCTCATGGAATGAAACACCATACCAAGTATGTCAGGAAGAAAAACACAAAGGGATTATTTTACAACTCACAAAGCCAATTTGAGACCAGGGAAGTGACCACCCAGAAGGTGTGGTCAGCAGCAGCCCCTCGTGCAGAGTCCAGTTGAGAGGACCACCCTGTCCTTGGGCAGCCCAGGAGCACAGAGCTGTTTCTCTCAGCAATTTGCTCAGCTGAGATTGGAGAGCCACAGAAAAGAAGAGCTGCCTGATGTGAACAGCTTCCTGACAGAGCTCTTTGGTGGGGCAAAGCACTGGCAGCCAACAGCCATAAATCCCAGCACTCCAAACCACCCTGAGACACACAAAGCGCTGGGCATCCTTTGCGTATCGCAGGTCTCCAAAGGAGCACACACAAGGACAGAATGGAAGGAGCTGTAACAAGAAGAGAGATTTCAGATATATTAAAGAATACCTGCAAAAACCCTGACTGTGACACCCCTCCACAGCTGTTACAATTTTGATAAGAAATGCCAATTATCGTTTAAGCGATGAGAAGTTAAAACCAGACATCACCAGCCCTAGTCCTGTACTGAGGTCAGTACCCATTGACCTCCACGCAGCCATGATTGCAGCAAACAGGAACTTGGGGTATAAAGGAGTACACTGTAGTTTTTCAACACGAGTTTCCCATTTCATGCCCATTCCATTCTCAGACGCAGAATTATTCCCACCCCCACAGAGATCTACCACATCTAAAAGCACAGCATGCAAGCAAATTAATTTTTGAATGTGGAGGAAATCAGGGACTCTTCACTGCAAATTTCAGAGCTGAGCTCAGTTCTGAGGTGCATACTAAGATTCACAGCACTCCTCTAACAACACAGATCAAACATTTACTGCAGATGCACTGGAGGCCATGAAGAGACCCAACTGCAGCAGCTCCATGTGCACTCCCTCTCTCCAACACCTTCCCATTTTGCTGCTGCTGCTGCTGGAGAAAAAGACCTCGTTCATTTGAAATATGTTTGTCCTACCTTGCTGCAGGCCAGCTCTCTTCAGGATTTCCTTTCTCCTTGTGGCACCCTGGCTGAATTTTAGAGGTGATCTCTCTGAATTCCGCTCTCTGGATGCTGTCCAGGAGCTCAGCACAGCTCTCCTGTGCCAGCGTTACAGATGTCATCTGCCAGTGGAACACATTGTGCCAGCTCCTGCTGTTTGCAGATGTTCTGTAAGTGCTCACCAGTGATGAGAACCTGGAAAAATCCAGCAACAACATTTTGGGATAACGGGTGGCTGCAGTTTGCAAAGTGCCATCCAAGGTGGATAATGGACTTGGCACAGTACGAGCTGGAAGGGAGCAGAGTCTTCACACAAAGCAGACTGGAGGCCATTCAACCATCCCAAAAAGGCTGGCACTGGGATCCATCCTCCTCTGCAGCCAGACAATCCCAGGGGAGCATCACATGGGCTCCTTGAAGGAAAAGTTCACATCTTCAAGTGAGATCAGCTCCAGTTTTTAAGTTTTTTACAACAGATCATGGCTTAGTACAGAGCTGAGATGAAGCCCAGCACTCAGCTCCCCCAGGAGAAGCAGCACAGCCTGGCACAGCACCCAACAGGGCTGGGGATCCAACTCCAGCTGCACTTCACCAAGTGCATGTCCCATTGTGGCCTGTCCCACTCACACCAGCACAGTCTGATCATTAAGCAGCAATCATGCATCACCTCTGATGCTCTGCTTCAGCAGCAGGCGCCTCTGCTGCTCCAACTGTTATGTGCTAACTTAGAAACATGGAATCCCACAATGGCTGCGTTGGGAGGGACCTCAAACCCATCCAGCACCACCCCTGCCCCAGGCAGGGACACCTCCCACTGTCCCAGGCTGCCGCAAGCCCCAATGTCCAACCTGGCCTTGGGCACTGCCAGGGATCCAGGGGCAGCCCCAGCTGCTCTGGGCACCCTGTGCCAGGGCCTCATCACCCTCACAGAAAAGAATTAATTCCCAATATCCCATCTAAATCTACCCTCCTTCAGCTTAAAGCCATTATTTGTTACTTCATAAGAAACTTTTTATATTCAAACACCACCTTTCCATTCTGCCTCACTGCACTGAGTCAAAGAACCCCTGGACCAGCCACTCCCGTGCCTTGCTCTGGCCTCTCATGCAGAGCAATTTTTTATCTCCATTATTTAGCACTCACAGCATCAGATATTGTTTTCCAACACAGAAAAGGAAGAAAACCAGTGAAACAGGGAAGAAAGGGGAAAAGAGAATTCCAGGTCTGGGTTATTACATGCCAAATTTCCACCCAGAATAAATTTTCACAATGGATCACATTGCAAATGCTGACAGACTCTTAATTGGAGCTCCACAGAGCTCACGCACAGCTACAGAGCAACCATTTGGAAATGTCTTGTTTAAAATACATTGAGGTTATTCAAAGCAGATATTGATATTCTCGTGTAGTACGAGATGCCGACAACGCCTCGCAGGCATCTCCGAGCAGCAGAATCCTTTCCAGCAGCAGGTGGGATGAAATGCTGACAAATGGGGTGGAAGCAGCACACAGGAATAAACTCTATAATATCCTATTTGTTTCCCCAGCCTGGCTGCTTGTGTTGTTATTTTTCACGAGCTGGCAGCTGAGAGCAGCCGAAGCACAGCCCAGGCCCGCGGCTCCGTCCCACGGGAGCTCGGCGGCAATTTGGGCTCGGTGTGCTCTCCCCAGGAAAGCACAAAGTGTCCGTGGGGACACAGCGCTGCCTGGGGCAATAAATGCTGATGAACAAAGCTCTGCTCTCCCTTCAGAGCAGGTTTGCAGGGCAGGTTTATTAACAACAGCACCGCTGCTATCTCTGAGAGGGAAAAGCTGCCAGCTCCCACCCGGCCCTGTCCCGGCTGCTCCCATGGGTGCCTTGTGTTTGCTGGCACACGAGGGACAAACAGCTCCTGTCGTGCCCAGGCCCAGCCCCGTAGGGCATCAAAACTGCTCCTCTAAGGATTGATTCAGACTATATCAGGTGTAGTTACATCTGGGAAGATCCAAGATATAAAATCCTTACTACAGCAGAATGAAGCAGCAAAGTAAAAAAAAAAAAAAAACAACAAACCAACCAACAGGTTTTCAATGTCTGTAAAGTATAAAAAAATAGGTATGTTGTTCTCCAAATCTTGTTTGAGACCCATGCAGGGAGGACTTAAAACACCTGATGAGAATCTCTTGAGGAGAACAAGCCCTTTGCAGGGCTCTGATTCTGCACAGTTCAGGCTCAGTGGGAGCTTTGCCAGTTCCTTGGCTTGGCTGTATTTTGGCCAGGTACCACATCAGGTCTGCTCATCATTTATCATTATGTTGTCTTTGCTCGTGTTGCCTTAGCCACGAAATGAGACAATAAATATTTGCCTCCCTCCCACAGCTGGGGGGAGGTTTAATAAGCTCAAGCCTGTTGGCTGGCTGTGGGAATGCCAAGTGTGGAATCGCCTTGGAGTGGAGGAGCAGCACAGCAGTAAATGCAAAGCTCAGGTAAACTGTGCTCCAAATGGCTGCTGGGAGGTTCCCTAATCCAGGACTGTTAAATCATGGAAAAGGGGTTCGGTGGTGTCATCACACGAAGAAAATGAAGATGAATTTACCACAATATAGACACGTAAAGGAGTCAAGGGCACATTGCCCTGAGTGCCAGATGTCCTTGAATGGAAGGTAAGCTCTAGATTAGGGGTTTTTTTAATCTAGAAATCACAGAATCCCAGAATTATTAAGGATGGAAAAGCCCTCCAAGGCCATGGAGTCCAAGCTGTGCCCAATGTCCACTTTGTCGCCAGCCCAGAGCACTGAGTGCCACCTCCAGGGATGGGGACTCCGAACCTCCCTGGGCAGTCCCTTCCAAACCCTGACCACCCTTTCCATGGAGAAATTCCTGCTGATGTCCAACCTGAGCCTCCCCTGGCACAGCTGGAGGCTGTTTCCTCTTGTCCTGTTGGCAGGAATGCTGCTCGCTCCCAACACAGAAAGGTAAAGTCAGGCCAGAATCCTTATAAACAGCACTCTGCTTTCTTTAGTAAAATACTCTTTTCCATTTTTCCTCTAACCTGTCCATCTAAGCCTTCTTGGCACCTCATTTCTCCACTGCAGCACTTCCTCACAAATGCTGTCCATGGAGAGAAACCTGGATTTGCTCAATCTGAGCTAACAAACAGCATTTGTTACAGATCCCAGAGGGAAATGTTTCTCCTCTCAGGTTTGGGGAGGGATGGCAGGGACAGGACACAATGGACATTGAGCATCCTCACTGTTTCTGTACGTACAGCAAAATAAATTAAGCTGAGGAGAAAATGAAGCACTTTTTGGTGAATTTCCAGAAGGGGGTTATGAATAATGCTCTTTGAATTCCAGGATGAAAAGTCACTGAGCACAAGAATCATGATTCTTCTGTGAAGCTGATTCTTTCAGGAAAGGAAGCAGAGAACATTCATCCTCTCTGTGCTGGATGCACTGAAAAACTCATCTTTAGGGAAAACATGGGTACATTTTCACCTTGCTAGAGAAATAGGAAAGAGAAAATACCCTCATTGTCCTCTGCAGTCCTCCTCAAAAACCCATGGGCTGCCACAGCACAGAAAATCTTCCAGGCACCCACAGGCTCTGCCCTCCTGGAGCCACGTAGCTCTAAAGTGCTTCACCATCATTTCCACAGCAACCAAATTGAGATTTACAACTCAAACATCCAGAAAAGCTGTTTCACAAGTGATTTAAACCCACATCTAAGCACAAACATTCAGAACATTCCCAGACCCCTTATATTTAGCGTGACACAGTCCAACCAACACAAAATCCAGAATAATGCAGTCAAATCCATTTAATGTACTGGGATTCCCAGTTTATGGGTTGAAGGGTTAAAACATCTTCAGCCACTGCATTACTCAAGCACAGAATATTAATGGTGCCTCAGAGCAAACATCACTTATCTTGTCTCTTACCAGTGCAGATTTTAAGTCTCACTACAATCATTTGATTACACTACAAGATGTGCATTTAATGCTCAATATTACCTGTGGGTTTCTGAAACAAAATCACATTTTATGCGTTTTTACATATATAAATTGTTCTTTTTTGCTGCTGTGGTAGAATTCCTACTCACTCAGAAGCAGTTTGCCTTTGAGGGGAGCAAGGACAGATTATTCCCCAATGCTGGTGTGCCCTTGCACAGAATTCAGCTCAAAAGTTGCCCAAATATTTTGGGTCAACTTCAGAGAAGTGTTTTCTACTTTGCAGGATAATAAAGTCCTTTGCAGTAACAACTATGGGACTAAGTGACAAATACAACTTAATCAAGGGAGAATCTATTTCAAACAGAAGACAAATTGCCTCAGGCCTTGGTAATTATCTCTCCCGGATTAATAATCAACTCTAATTTAATAATTAGCTTAATATTTCCTTTTTGAAATTTTCAATAATTAACCTGCAGTCTCTCAAAAATAATATTCCCAGGCACTTCACGGAATCATGTTATTTAATGAAAACAAAGTTAGATGAGCTGTCACTGGAGAAAAAAATCAAAGGGTAAATCATAATCCTTAGAAGGTTTTCACAACACACAGTTTTGTAGGGAACAGGTACCAGGAGTGCTGTCATTCCATGTGTGGGACCAGCATGAGGAGGTGCTGGAACGCCTAAAGCTAGGCTTTAAAACAAAGGCAGATTAACCCCTAGGAGCAGTGAGGGCAAAGTGCAGTCCCACATCCCAAACCCTACTCCCACAAAGGACAGACGTGGGATGCCCTGCGTATATTTGGGAGTTTGTTTTCCATGAGAGTCCACTCCATGTTCTCTCCTGGCCAGCTAAGGCAGTGCATTAGGAAAAGCTGAGTATATAAAATGTTTTCACACCAGAGCAATGCAGGGGCTGCCGAAGGTTAGGAACGAATCAGATGATGCTGGGAAAGTGCTGGCCCTTCTGCAGTGGTGTCTGGGCATTTTAAATACATTTGTGGCTGAGCTACTGAAGGTCATCCCTGGGTATTTCAGTATTTTCTTGTCTCATAAAGGAGCTTCAAGACACACAATATCTTATATATGGAACAAAATTTGCTGAAGCATTTAAAGATTCTTAGCTCAAAGCACGACCTGAGCAGAGGCAGTCGGGGCACAGACCCTCAACCTGTGGGGGCTGACCTACTGCAAGGCCTGGGGGCTTCTCCAACATTTTCCAGACCTGCCTGATGCTTTTCCTGACACGTGTGGAGGTGCCCATCTGAAGGGCCTTTTGTTCTACAGCTTTGACATCTACTGATGTTTCCTAGAAAATCTCATTCTGAAAGCGAACTACAACGCAGAACTCCACCATGGCTTTTCTGGCGTCACACGTTAACTTTAATTCTGCTGAGAAATGGGTTTTCCTTTCATAAAATAACAATCCTCTCCACCAGCATGACATGAAGTGCTCTGATTTCACGTGGCCCTGCCAAAGCCTTTCATTCCCAGAGCACAGAGCGCTCCCACGCTGTTCCGAGGAGATTGGGAGCCAGAGCTCAGCATCCCTGGGTGTGGCACGGGGACACAGCAGAGTCAGGGGCCATTCAGTTGCAATAAATGTGCCTGTCTCACACTGGCATAAAGTAACTGCAAATCTGAAAACCTGAGGTAGAAATAACAGGCTGAAATAACAGCGAAATCTCTGCCCAAACCCACCCACAGGACTGAATTATTCCCTCCTTCAGCTTTGTGAAATCAGCCCAGATGAGGTGTTTTGTATGAGATTGGCTGGATTGTGTTAACTTTTTGTCATGGCTTATTTCAGGGAAGTTGGGCCTCTAAAGTCAGCCTAAATTTGGAACTTTAGTAGTACTTGCAAAATTAAAATGTACTGGGCAGAGAAAGTCTGTTTATCTATTTTCTAAGATCATTATGAAGATTTATCAATCCAGAAAATCAGCCACCACCAATTTTATAAATAGAGAAAATAATAAAAATAACTAAAAAATCAGTCTCCTTGCCTTTTAGGACTTCTAGGTGTCTTTCAAACCTATCTTCTTTTCATAAACTTTGTTCACCAAAACACAGCACTTCCTTTGAAGGAAGCAGGGAAAGAGCTGTTCTCACACTGCTCCAAAGTCACCTTGCTCCTTCACTTTGCCTGCTTACTACTTTATTACTCTTCTTACTCAAAGTTTGCTGCTTTGTTATTACCTGATTTTAAGAAGAGCTAGTCCAGAGCTGGGAAATCAGATCCAGTTGATGTGGGGCAGGTGCACTAATTCTTTAAAAATCAGACCCATACCAGTGACCATATTACCTGGTCCCAGAGCAAACCTCTGTCCAGAAAAAGCCTCTGTCTTCCCCACCACCAGAGAACACCACAGGCTTGCTCCCTGGGGTATTTCCTAGCACAGCCTTTTTTTGTTTTCCCTTTTCAGTCAATTTGCTTTCTTTCAGTATTGAAGTTTCCTTTCCCTTCTATTTGAGGATGGAGAGCACAACTTACAACCTCACTCAGCTGCTCCTTTGAACCTCCCAGCCCCACACACCAGCTCTGTTCCCATTTTCCTTGCTGTGACTCACCAGCCTCTTCTGGTGTTTCCCAGGTCACCTCCACTCTGATTTAGGAGAGACAAGAGCAGAGAACAAATCCATTGCCCAGGTTAACGGAAGAGCTTTCAGGGGGAAGGACACACGATCAGCTCACAAACCTGCCAGGGCATTCTGAAGCAGAATTCCTGCTTGGATGCTCCTGGGAGCTGAATAAACATCAGGCCCACCCCAGCCCCTGCCTGGCAGCAGCAGGAAAGTTTGCTTTGGTCTTTCATGGAACCACAGTTCCTGTGCAGCTCTGGGGTTTAAATTCCCAGCTGTGCTCATCTCTACAGCAGCCCCTGCCACCCCACAGAAACCAGCCCAGTTATTCCCAGCACACAAGAATCAAGGAAAAGCAGGACTCCAACCCATTACAAATCCAGATAACTCCTGTGTCCAGGAGTTATTCCTTAGTCTGCTTTAAACTTCACTTCCCCACTGAGCTGTTTCTATTGCACAGTGCTCCCTTTGCCCAAACAGATCTGGTATTTCAGGATTCCTCACAGAAACACAGTTGCTTTTGCTTTTCCATGTTTTTTTACCTGTTTATGTTAGTTTTCCTCTTCACGTGCACTTGCAGCCTCTGAAGGGGAAAAGTATGCAGAAAAAAAGGTGAAAATGTTTTTAAGACCTCTAGCAATCAATAAAAGCAAGGCTCTAGAAAGCAGAATGTTCCCTCCTGCACTGCCTGCCCGGGAAATATTGATAGTGTTGTGGGAGAGCTTTTTTCCTTCCTCCTGCCTTTTGAAAATACTGATAATATGAATGTTCCCATTAGCAAGAAATATGTCACATCAAAATTAATGGTATTGGCCAATAACAATGAGACTCTGGCTGTCAAGTTAACTCAATTGCAGGGCAGCAGAGCAATTCTGCCATCCAAACCTTATTGAGACAGAGATGAATGCAGGTGATTCTCCCAGGCTGCAGAGCCTTGAAAAGCATGCCCTAGATCCCAGTGATTAACTGGAGCCTTCCACAAAACCCTTTTAGTCCAGTGCTGGGGACCATCCTGATCCCAAACCTGCAGCAGCTCCAGGGAAAATGAGGGAAATGGGAATGCTGTTACTTCACCTCCTCACTGGTTAGAAAGGGTCAGGATCTGCTCTGGGTGTTTGACCATCTTTCTTTACTCAGTTTTGTGTCTTAAAAGCAGATCAGTGTCTTCAACATAATATCTGACTCCTTTTTCCTGAAATACTCAACAGCAAGTTAAACACTTGCTAAGACAATGGAGATAAAAGATATTTTTGCTCACCTTTCGTATTTAAAAAAGAACTCTCAAAAGATAAGAATGTGTTAACAGCTTTCCTAAACTGCAGCAAGACCAGACTGGAGGTATCAGCTACAACCTCCAAGAGTGACATTAAATCTTTATTCTAAAAAAGGTTATAGACAGATCAATGCTCTGGGGTGATTAAGTGACTGAATCATTTCATATGAGCAGCAGATGTTTCACTGACGGGCACTGGACAAAGGGAATCTGAAATGAGGTTGCAAACTGAGGTGTCCACAATGACACTGGCACAAACCTTAAATATTCTGGGTACAACAAGAATGTGACATTGTGACAAATCAGCAATGCCAGCAGCTCCTGTGGTATGAAACCCAATATTAATGACCATAAAAAACCACAGCTATCCATGCTCCAGACAGTTCAGATTTTTCCTGAAGTTCCCAGTGGTATTTTGAGAAGTGCCCAAGCACTTATCCCGTTGATGTGATTAGATAAACACTTCTGGAAATTATATTTGGTGCCTTTAAAAACAAGTCTGCTGGAGCTGGTTTGATGAATGCAGTAACTTTTAGTTCAATCTAAATCTCCTCCCAGACTAAACTGCTCCTCACCAGGACTAAACTGCTTTAAATATTACAGTTTAAATTCAGAATTTATACCTGGAAAAAGTCCTTCTGTGCTTAGGAAACAGGTTGTCTCTTCTGGCTCCAACTCTTTTGCCATCCCAGCCTAATTGTGGCCAGAGTTTCCTGCATTTCTCTCATTGCACTGGGAATCCTTGATGACTTCCTTTAAATTTCCATCAGCAATGTTAGGCATGGACTGAGCCGTGTCAGAAAAGATCTTTTCTCAGTTTCACTCACAGTGACCAACATCAGTTCCCATTATCCACCCAGGCAGAATTCACAGGCCAAATACAGCAATTAACGCCTCCCAAGGAGGCAGCCTGGCACAGCAAATTAAAATCACATTTGACTGAAGACTATTGGAGCTTTGGCTGGTTTAAATCAGCACCCCTGAATGTCACTTTGGAGGAGATGGAGTGCTGACCCCCCAAATTTGGCAGCAAGCACAACACGTTCCCACAAGAGCCAGCTCTGGAACAAGACTCAGGATCCACCCCCACGGAATAAACACCTTCCCTCCACCTTCCAATGGAAGATCACTTTATTAGTAAGTAATAGAATGAATTAATAAAATGAAACCTGAGAGCAATGGCTTCAAAGAGAAGGCTCAGAGCATCTCCTTGCTGTTCTGTGAGTCTGCTCCCCCTCAGAGAGCTCCTGCCCCAGAGGCTCTCGGGGGGTGTCAGCTCTCCCTGGCAGGAGCTGATCCCAGGGAGCAGAGCTCGCTCTGGAGATCAAAACTTCCCCCGGAGCCCTCCTTTCCCTTTGACATGCACCACAATCCCACTGTTGTTTAAGGGAAAATTGCTCCACCAAGCCCTGCAAGTGACACTGAAAATATGGGGAAAACAAACAGTAAATTGTTATGAGGAAAACACAGAATTAGATGTAAAATTGCTGTGGACTCACTACACTTTCAAAAACCTATTTGGCTGCTACCACTAGAGAGTGATCTTCCAATATTTCCCTTGCTTTAGAACAAGCAGAGTCTGTTTTGCAGTATTTCTGCAAAAAGAAAATTACTCCTGATTATACTTTCTGCAGGAATCTATTTTTGAATCTTTTTCCCCCCCCTCAACTCTTCTTTTTGAAGTTCAAATATGCTCCTTTCAGGCTGACAGTAAAATCAGGAACTGATTGGAGCAGTTCTGAATAACAAAGTCATCTCAGAAGCCAAGAGTCAATGTGAGAGGTACAAATGTAAACTAAGGAGCTCCTAGTCTTACACCTGTAGCACAGCACACAAAGTCCAAAAGAATCAAATTATAATTTAATTCTTCTTTAATCAGTGAAATATATTTTTTTTTATACCAAGTGTTTGAGGTTTTTTGAGCCACATTTGTTTCATGAGCCATAAAGAATAACTGGTTTCTACCTGAGAATAAGATTAAAACAACCAGTTATTAATTTATTTATTATTATTTACCCATGGGTATTTCTTGAGTAACTGATCACTATTTAGGATCTGTTTGATTGCTCTTTGACCCCGCACTCAAACATAAATCAACTTCATCCACAGATATCATTGGGACTGTTAGAACTGAGTGAAGGGATCAGGGCAGTGCTTTAGAAGGTGTCATAAATCATGGAATTATTAAGATTGGAAAAGGCCTTTAAGATCATGAGTCCAACCATCGCCACCTCCAGAGCAATGGAGTAAGTACTAAAACAATACCAAAGTTGTAATATGTGAGAACTAACTACTGCTGTTGCTTCATGAATATTTGATGTTAATATTAAAATATTATCATCACCTCTTCCAGACCCAGCTCTTCTGAAATGCCAACGAGATCAAGGTGATTAAAGGCGCCACAATGTTCATTAAGGCTCAAATACCAGCACCAATGGTTTCTTTTCCATCACAATTGCACTGAATTATTAAAATACATATGCCATATGTTGTACATTAAAGTTTTACCTGTGGAGACTTTGCTGGCATAAAAATGCAGATTTTAATTTTGGTTAACAATACAAAGGAAGTTAAGACCCCATCAGAGAATGTTATCATTCAAAACATTTTTTCACCGCCATGTTAAAACTCAGAATGAACTGGCAAAGCAGCTCTACTCACTCTTAAGCACAGCAGCCAAAATCCTCCATGGAGAGCGAGCAGGAACTTTCCCAAATAGTTTTCAAGGCACCACTTCCACATTGAGAAAGTATCTCCATGATTTTCATCTGAAATATCCACAATTTTCATACTTATTTTGTGCATGGCCTTGTGAACATCCCCTAATTTCAAAGGAAAAAAAAATCAGTTAAATTTACAGAAAAAACCTCGCTATTTAACACTATTTATATAGAGATTTTTGAAGCTTTTGGATCCCTCAGCTCTGTAATGTTGTCAGACAGCTCTGAGTTACACACATTCCTGAAGGAATCTATTTCTCTAGTTAAATATTGGTGTAAGACAGTGATCCACTTCCCTGGCTTAAACACACCTTTTATTCCAGCTGAATCCTGAGTCCCTGCTGTTACCACAGTGACTGTTCCAAACCTCTCCCCATCTCCTGCAATTCCAGGGGTTTGCTGGACAGCTGTGTCTGGATACAGCTCCTGCCTGATGGGGGGACACTGGCATTCACTTCCAGCCCCAGTTCTAACACCAACAACTCCACATTCCCCATTTTCCAAGGATCACGCTTCCTTTTTGAACAGCTAATGGGGCAAAGATGAGCACTGGTACTGTAGGGATTTACTGGGAAAGGGGAAGACCTCAAAGCAACAACTGTGGTGAGTGGAGCATCCCAGCAGCGCTGGGTGTGCCCAAAGGTGAAGAAGCAGCAGCAATTGCAGACAGAGAATTCCTGAAGTGCAGCAGGGCAAGGCACAAGTGCTCCACGGAGGGGAAGGGCTCTGTCAGCTCAGCCCTGTTCACCTGGGATCGAGCTGCAGCCTCTAAAGAGATCCCCTGGGAATTGCTTCAAGTTCCTGCAACAGCCACTTTATTGTCATTTTACTGCATTTCACGAAGTAGCCAAACCCAAACTGGTCCAAGTGACTGGCTTGGGATGGCTGCAGCCAGCTTGGCCAGCTCCTCAGGGATGGTGCTGGAGTGGATCATGAGTTTGTCACTTCTTCACTCGGAGAAATGCTCCAGCTGGGATAAAAGATTCCATTTCTCTTGCTGAGCTCTGTGAGCATTAATGCCTTTGTGTAGTGGTGCTCTTTCTTTCATCTTGAGCACATCTTTTATCCCAAAACTGTTTGGGGGAGATTAAAGAAGGAGACAGGAGGTTAATCAGACCTGACAAATTTGGTGGCCTTCTGGGACAGAGTCACAGCGTTGGTGGAGAAGGGAAGAGCGACTGACGTCAGCTACCTGGACTTGTGCAAAGCACTGGATGCTGCCCACGTGACATCCTTGTCTCCAGACTGGAGAGACTGGATTTGGTGGATGGACAACTCAGGGATAAGGAATTGTCTGCTCCAGGTGCTGTCCATGTGCAGGGAGAGCAGTGACCAGGGATGTTCCTTGGGATCGGGACTGACGCTGTTTGACATCTTCCACAGGGACACAGACTGTGGGATCAAGGCACCCTCTCCAGGTGTCCCAGGACACCAAGGTGGGTGGTGCTGGAAGGAAGGGATGCACCTGGAGGGAAGGGATGCATCCAGAGGGGGCTGGACAGCCTGGAGTCACTGCCTGCACCCGTGCTTTGTCTCCTTAGAAGTAACTCACTGGAGACAATAGAAACGTCCTCGATGGATTGTCACACCCCCTGAATGCCACAATTCTACCTGTTCCCACTGCCATTACTCCTCCTTCTGTTTTATTCCTCCTGCTCTTTTGTTGAATTGTGAGGTAGAAAAATTAAAGGCCATTCACAATTCAGAGCTGCAGAAACAAAAACATCCTGAGGGCTGCAAAGTCTAGACAGACAACAAACGAAGTCTGGGCAGACCATCTTTTCTCAGGGCTCTCTTTAAAGGACTCCAACATCCCACTTTTCCACCAAAATCCTTTTGACCTTAGTTTTGTACATCTCTAGCTCAATTTCTAAAGACTTTTCTACAACTGTGCCTGTCATTGGAGCAAAATAAGTCCCAGGGTTGTGCTGGGATGGGCCTAGAAAAATTTGAAATGGAAAAATTCAATGGGAGAAATGTGGTCAGTCTAAGGGGCACCAGGGCTGAACCTCCCCAAGGGCCTTGGGCACTTCAGACCCACCAGCATCAGACCTGACTAGACAGGAAAATCAGGCAATCATACCCCTAGGTAAGAAAAACCCCAGGCACAGCTAAAAATCACTTTAACCCCCACTGTGGGCACTCAGAACTCCATAGAATTTTAGGGTTTGCTTTTTTAATTGCCTTCAGAGACTTCTTAAAAAATATGAGCTAAAATGAGCTTTTTACTCCCAAGAAAGCTCCCAGAGAATGGGGCATTTCTATAACTGTATCTGCTGCAACTTGTGTTTTAAGGCAAAAATATTTTCTGAACAAAAAAAAGAGTTTAGTGCAGTACATAAATGGCTGAAATACAGCAGCTATTACAGGAATGGAAAGAGGACCACAATGCCCACATAAATTGATAGATCCATTTCTCAGTGAGATACACAAGCTGGTAAAATAAACCATGTATTACAGTAATGGCAGAGCAGAGGAGCACCTGGAGAGGTCTCTCTACATAACAAATGTGTATGAACTTGTCTCTGCCATTTCCCAACACACAATTACTGATTTACCGTTGAGTTCCCAAAGACATCCTCACAAATGGGAGCTGCTGGGGAAGGCTCTGCCATTAATTCAGTTTTTATTTGTACCCAGCAGCAAAGAAACGCTGGGAAGGGCTCAGCTCCTCCCTCAAACTCAGGGCGGGCAGCAAACACAGGCTAAAGGAGCAGCTCCTGCTTCTCTCACCCAGGTAATCATCGTTATCGTGCCCAGTACCAAACAAGAACATTCCCCTCGGCTGTGCTGGGCCATACATTAAATGGGGATGTTTCACACACTGTTCTCCATGGGCTCTTTTCCCCTTACAGGATTTTATTTTTCTGAATGGCATTAGGCCACACAGGATAAAAATGGGATAATTAACACATTACCCGGTGCTTTCTCCACAGAAACCACACAGCTGCACTGACAGGCCTCTAACACATTCCCTGTTCATTCCTGACTGCAAATCCACTTGTAGAGTGCTTTATTTGGGAACTGGCAGCATCCCTCACTCGTGGAGTGGCAGAAAAAGGTCACCAGCCAGTGTGATATTGAAGATGAGGAACCCTCTGCTCCTGCACTGCTCCTTGGTTTTACCAGAGCACTGCTCAGAAGCTTCACCTGGGACCAGGGACCTGCTGAAGTTCCCATTTGTAACTCAGAGCAGCTGCATTTCTGGGTAATTATTTACACATCATTTACAGCACAAAATTTGAGTGTAAGGGGACTGAAGGCAGGGCTGGGTCAGCCTGCAAGGGCCAGCCCCACAGCCTGCATGGTCAGAACCCTTTGGGAAGGACTGGAAGGGACCAGGAGCTATGCAAGGGGCCGGGCTGAAGGCACCACTACCCCAACCTTCCATCTAATGCTGGATGGGGCAGCTCAGCTCTAGCAGCCCCAGAGCCTGGCTCAGGGATTTGGCACCACTCTGGAGGTCTCTTAGAAGGGAGTGACTCACACCAGCCCTGTAGGAGCAGCTCCTCCACTGCCAAATCCCACTGCAGCACTCCCGGGATTGTCCACAGCAGGGAAGGGAGCAGGGAAACAGGACCAGCCGTGAGTGAGTGAGTGAGTGAGTGAGTGAGGACAGATCAGATCTGTTCCCAGCTAGAGCTGGACCACATCAACATTTGACTTACCCTGGGCTGGGCTGCACAGCAGGACCAAAGTTCTGCCTCTAAATTCTGCCCATCCTGCAGGATCCAGCTCGGTTTAGTTGTCCTCAGGTCCCTGAGGGTTTGGCAGGAACAAGGCTGGTTCTTGTTGCATCCAAGCTGATTTATCCTGCAAAAATGTGGGGAGAATTGCAAATAAACAAGGCACGAGGCATTCCAATTTGCAGGAATACACAGAAAGGTGAATTCATGGGGTTTTCCTTTTGCTCTATTATAAATGAATGTGAAAACCATCAACTGTTCTAGTTGAATACATTTTTTTTTTATTTTAAATGCTGCTTTCTCTCTACCTCCAAGAGCTTGCTGTTCTACAGGATATTGTTATGGCTCAAAACAATTTCTGTAAAAATGGACTGCATTTCTTGGCAGTGAGGAGCAGAGTACTGCAGAGAGAAAGGCAGCAGCAAAGAGGCTTTCCTGGTTCTGGCAGATCTGCCAGCAGCCACGGGCAGACCTGCTCACAGCAGCTGCTAAACTGTGTCCCCAGGGGTCAGCCCGTGCTCGGGGCCAGCACATCCCCCAGCACAGGGTTCACCCCAGGTCTGCCCTCTCTCACCTGTGCCAGGGGCAAGGAGCTGGCCCAGCTGAAGGAAAACAAGGAAAGCTGGAGTTCTTTGGGGCCCCAGGCACAGACTGGGGTAAATAACCACACACAGTCCTTGGGTTCTGTCCTTTTTTTTGTCACTTTTGCTGCTGTTCAGGATGTTCCAGTGAGTCAGAAGTGGCTGAAAGCACAGGCAAATGAAGCTGGAGCCTGCCATGAGAGCAGAGTGCCAAATCTCTGCCTGTCAGGAGACAAGTGGTGGGCTGGGAGCCATCCCTGCCCCAGGCCCCAGCAGCCCTGCACACCTGCAGGCACCAGCAGAGAAGGGATCCCCTGGGACAAGGCCCTGTCCTGCTCTGCCCCTTCTCCTCAGAAAAAATGAAAAGCTGCAAGCAGTCCTTGGAGTGGAGCAGAGGGGCGGACCTCCCTCCATCTATGCATATATAAAAAAATGAAGATATTTATAGACATCTATTTTGGAATACATCATGAAGCCATTTAGATACTTCAATTTATCCTGTGAAGATGCCGTGGGGCACACATTTAACTTCAGGTCTGAGCTGTTCCATGCCCTCCTTCCACACTGCAGGTACATGGGAGAGGGCAAGGCCAGCTCCAGCCCCAGCATCCCACACAGCACCCACAAAACCCCACACTTCATCTTCTGGACCAGATGCTCCTAAATGTGCAGGAAAAGAGGGAAGACCAAAAAAAAGTGACCTGAGGGGGCACTTCAGACAGTGACAAGGAAGCCCAAGTTCCATAATCGTTTGTTTCCAAGACAAAAACTGAAGTAGGAGAGGAAGAAAGCAGCAAATGGGCTTCTTAAAATATAAACTTCTTAAAATAAAATATAATCCTGTCAACTCTTGTCTCACTGTGAGCTCAACTGCTATGCTAAAGCTGCAAGGTGTATTAAGAGTTGAGAACCCACAAACTCGCCCATAACTCTCTTTAATTTATGGCTGCCCGACAGTTTCCTTCTCCTGAGCCATTTGCTTGATGTATACCTGACGTCACCTCCAGTGCACACTGAAATAGAAATACAATGGGATGGGATAAATGAGTTTGCTTGGGAGACTTTCCAAAGTTGGCCTGGAAAACACACCTGGCTGAGGCACTTTCTCACTCCTTCCCATCCACACATGGCCCTTCCCACACACAGAGGCTGGGCCAAAACGCAAATTCTGAATCCCCTCCTTTCACCCCCTTCAACAGCACCATATATTCTAAATATATGTTTGTTTGTTTCCCAGCCAGCGAAAATTCAAGAGCTTTTCACCAAGATTCTCTTTGGGAGCTGATAAAAACAACTTAGAAGCTGCTGGGAAAAGGGAGCCTCTCCCTGTCAAGATCCCATTGCCCCAGTCCAGCAGAGCACTTCAGCACACACATCATTTCCAGCACACAAATAATGCCACTGTAAACAGGACTACAAAGCGGTTTAGGAGATCAAGGCTGAAGTATCCCCAGCCTTTCCTTATGAAGCCTCAGAAGTACAAGGGAGCCTGTTAAAGCAGCTTCCTAACATAACATCTCCCTGAAGAGCTGCTCCTGACCCCTTTCCTTCTGCAGAGCTAATGTTTATCGAAATACTCAGCAATTAGTCCTGGCAAGGAGGAGAACTTAACTCACATTACACTACAGACATATAGCCCTTGTGCTAATGAGCTGCTGCTCAACACTTCTGCAATGCCCTGCCTTGTAATTACCCTGTCCAAGGCTCCACAGCTCCCAACTCCAGCCCAGGCATGGAGGTTGGATTTATTTAACCAGCATTCCTGCTCCTCCCGCTCTGCACCACCCCTGGGAAGGATCCATATATAAACCAGTCCATGTCCAGCCAGGAGCAATGACAAAGGCAATTCCTAACGCTGCCACTGCAAAATCCTTGTCACCAAGAGCACAGCAGCCCATTATTAGCCTGTCAGGAATCTTTGATTTAAAGGCCATAAAAGCTGTATTTTTCCTGGATTTTGCTATCCCAAGGAGTTTCTAGCCTGTAGGATTAAATTGCTTAAGAATGAGAACTCTCCAGTCCTACTTGCTGCTCTTGGCACGTGGCTCCAGGGGCTGTGCAGTCCCAGGATGAGAGAAACAAGGAGTGCAGGGCTCCCTGAAGGGAACAACTGAGGAGCAGCTTTGTGTCATCCCCGGGGAGCCACTGGCACAGCCCAGGGACAGGAGCAAGGCACATCCACACACCTGACAGAGACAGGACTTGCTGCTGCACTGGGACAAGGTTTGCCCTGTGTCTGGTGCAAGATTTGGGGATATTTAGGGGAAAAAATCACCTCACCTGAAATCAGTGCAGTATTTTACTCTTTCCTACAGAGAATTACTGATGGAGGGAGAACTGGGAAAGGTTTGGAATCACAGAATATCCTGGGATGGAAGGGACCCACAAGGATCATCCAGTCCAGCTCCTGGCCCTGCAGAGACACCCCAGCAACCCCAATTGTCCAAATGCTCTTGGAGCTCTGGCAACCTTGGGGTTGTGACCATGGCCTGGGGAGCCTGGGCAGTGCCCAGCATCCTCTAACTTCCACCGCAGGAATCTGGCTCAGAAGATGACAATCTCTGAAGATCCAGAGACCCAAAGAGAAGCTGAACTGCTGCATTTCAGAGCACCTCTCACTTAGCCCCTCCTCCTTCCTACACTCTCCCTGACTCTGGCACAAGACAATGTATTCCAAGAAGCCAGTTAAGGCACACAACAGATTTTCTGTAAATTCTGAAAATGAGATTAAAAGTGCCTGTCCTTTGTCATGGGCAATTTTTCCCGAAATGCTTTTTGTAGCAGATTTTGCAATACTGTTTTCCCATGGCATGTAGGCATCTACATGCTGTTCTTGCTTTAAAATCCAACACCAGAACTCTCATTTTCCATGTGGCAAAAGAATGACTGCCCAGCTTCCCTTCCGGGAGCACAGAAATGTCTGGGAGGGAAAGAACCTCACCAGTTTGGACAGTGCTGCTTCCACCAGGGAAGAAAAGGGTTATTTCCCTTCCACTGAAGCAACATGTCCTGAAACGTGCTTCAATTTTCTCACAAAATGGACCAGAACGGAACGGAAAAAAAAAAACATATCAGAAAGACTGCTGAAAAGAGAAAATGTTCTCCACTGAAGAATGGTAATATAAGGCAGAAATATTGGGAACTGCTTCAGGGAAAGGAGAGGCCTTGGAGTTGCCTGGTGCAGGTACAACCTTGGAGAACCTTGAATCATAGGACAGAACCTTAAATCCCACCCAGTGCCACCCCTGCCATGGGCAGGGACACCTTCCACTGTCCCAGGCTGCTCCCAGCCCCAATGTCCAGCCTGGCCTTGGACACTGCCAGGGATCCAGGGGCAGCCCCAGCTGCTCTGGGCACCCTGTGCCAGGGCCTCACATAACATGAAACCCTTTGAACAGACCACTAACTCCTTTGAACCCAAGTTCCCTTGGAGGAAACCACCAAAATTGTTACTGGAACCAAGGTTGGTTAATGGGAAGAAACATTCCTTGCTCCTGTGTGCTTGGCAGTGCTGGCCCAGCAGGGTGCCTATGGATGACAGCCTTGGGGTGTCCCTCAGAGGGACCCTCAGTGGCCCCCAGCAAATCCCAGCTTTGCTGGCAAGTCCCAAGTACTCCACGTTGAGTTTTCACATCAGCAAGGTGAAAGCCAGTGATGCCACACTCCTGGGACAGCCCAAACCACCACGGATATGTCCCAGGGATTTACAGGGAGCACTCCAGCCTTGCAGGAGGAGCCGTGACCCCAAGGAACTCACAGAACAGCCAGAAAAGGTGTGAAAGCTCCTCCCGGGTACAAACATGTTCTGTTTGTGTTTTCAGTTGGGTTTCTTTTAAAAATTCATGAGGTCTTGAACACTGCAAAGATCCAGCGAGTGTTGAGCTATTAAAAACTAACACAGAACATAGAAAAGCCCTTGGGTTTTTTCCCCTCCATACAAAACCAGTGCAGTCAAGAGGAAAAAACCTGGGAGAAGATCTCCTGCCTTGCAAAGGTTCCTGCAGAGCACAAACCATCCATGCTCTCTTCCCCCCATCCATGCCCTTGCTCCCCCCTGCAGCCTGGGTTCTTGCCCATGGACCTTGACCTGCCCTTTGGGTTGGATGCCCTGGGAGATGATGGAGTTGTCCCAGGGAACACCCAGAGACTGGAACGAGGCACTGAGACAAACAGATTTAAAATCCCATTAAGCTGTGAGTCAGCAGAAACAAATCAAGCTATTTAAACAAATATTTCTGGTTGGAAAGGCAGAGTGATGGCATCCAAGGCTGGGCAGGAGGGGATAGCCACCCCTGGAGCTCTGGTTATGTGGAACCTCAGCAGTTTCACCAAAAGCTTTGAGTTACCGAGAGAATTTCCAGCAGAAGGCAGAAGAGTGGGGAATTTTTATAAACGTAAATAGGAACTCACCACATCTGGGACCCTGTTTGATTTGCCAGCTGTCCATCTGCTCTGGAAGCAGAGGGGTTTCTGAGAGCAGCCCCCACATCCTGCTCCCTTTTCCCCCATCCCTGTTCCCTGTCCCCATGCCCAGATGGGCACAGCCTCGTAATGCACCATGAGAAATGATTCCCACAGGTGGAATGAAAGAGGCTCTTTCTGTCTGAGGCAGCAGCAGCTTCTGCTCATTACATCTCAGCTGGAGCTGGTGCTGTGCACATCTTATGGGAGGGACAGCCCCACGGCTCTTTGTGTGTTTGGTGAACATTTCTCTGAAAGCAATCCACTGGAAATTTTAAAAAAATACATAAAAAATAAAATCAACAACAGAGCACTGAGCAAACGAGGGAGAGCAGGGTTAGGAAAGCTGAACAGCACTGCTGCAATGCACTCTGCTGGAAGGAGAGGAGAAATCCTGGAGAGTGGTGAGAAATGCTGGAGGCACCAAGGAAGGTGATGCCAGTGGAGCAACTCCCCCTCACGTGAGCCACAGGCAGCACCCCCTGAGCCCTGCTGGCTGGAGCAAAGCTGGTCCATCCTTCCAGCTCCAAGTGCTGCCTTCCTAAAGCATTCACCCAAAACCTGAAGCAGGACCCACCTTAGTCAGCACACAGCGAGGGGCAGGAGCTGATCAAACCTTTCCTGAGTGATAAAAACCAGAAAGGAGGTGCAGAAGCACAAAAAACCTTCATCCCTTCTGTATTTCCGTGTCTTCTCCCCAAGAGCCTTTAAAACCTTGTGCCATTTCTCACCAACAGCTCCAGGAACAGACCAGGAACAGCTCCAGGAGCTAAAGCTGGTTCTGGGGGATTCCAAGCTTTCACCAGCCCTCTGGAATTTAAGGAGCAACTCCAACTACCCAGCAGTGGATCAGACCGTGCCTCCCAGGAAATTCCACTCCCCAGAAGTTGCCAGGATCAAAGCCAGGATTTTCTCCTCGCTCGCAGCAGAGTAACCTCTGGGTGTCTTTGCAGCAGAGTCCTACTGGCACCGAGGGAAAGTGGGACAGCGTCAACATCCCGGAATTGCTGCTGGAAACCAGGATGATGAGCATGACCAAAGCACTGGAACAGCCATTAATAAATAATAGTGACGATAATGGGGGAATAATAACTTATTAACAGCCAGGAATAAAGAAAATTTCCATGCTCTAGGGTGCTACTCAATATGAGGAGCCACTCCAGACATCAGCTCGTTAACAAACTGTCTCAGTTGCTCCCTGAAATGATTGGAGGACGTGTTTTGGGTTGGAAAACGCTGCAGTCTGGGTGATGACTATCACAAACCTCAGTTGTGTCTCCAGGAGAAATGAGTAAGTTTAAAATATAAGAGCAAATGCATTCAGGGGCTATCACATCAATAAATGAATCCAACACAGATGATTTTGGGGGAAGTCTCCACTGCACATGGCAGTGGCACAACACCCTTTCATTCCACAGAGAGGACAAGTCTGAATAAATCATAAGTAAGTTGTAATATAGGAATAAATGCAAGAAATGTTTCAAAACTCCACAAATAGGGAGCTCTACTTCTTGAATAAATTGCTTCTTGAGCATTATGGCTAATAATTATTTTGCTAAATTTCGGAATTTTCAATCTGCCCATTAAAAAAAAAAAAAAAAAAAAAAAACAACACATTTTGACCTGAAATATCCAACCATTTGAATTACTTTGACACTCACTTACTATAAAAAGCAACCCTTTTGCTGACAGGCCATGGTTATTTGCTGCTTAATAAATAGCATTTATATTTGTCACTATTTTTCTTCTAAACATTAAATCACAGACTGATTTTGTTAAATATACAGTGTGATGAAAAATTATATGCAATACTTAATCAGATCAAAGTAAATTCAAGCTAGCACTGACATCTCCATGAGATAGAAGTGCTCTTTTATTTTTATTTTCCAGTTAGTTTGAGCTCTATTTATGTCTGTGGAGTAAATACCAGGAAAATTAGGCACTATTTATAATTTCAAATTATAGCTGTGCATATACAGCAGGGTAATATTTGTGTTCCCAACAGCTGCTGGGAAGAAGGGAAAAACTGTAAGGATGAGGTTTGCTTTGTCCTTATTTCCACATAAAACAACCCCATAGCCCCTGATCCTATGGGATGTGACACTCTGGAGGAAGAGGAAACAAAATATTCTAAAATCTCCACTTATCCAGGCTCCCAAACAGGAACCTTTTCTTCAAACCCTGGCTCAAGTTGCTTTGAACCCATCACTGGAGTTACTTCCAACTGGAAATGAGCTTTAGGAAGGCTTTTTAAGCAAGTGTTTCCCAAAGCAATCCTCTCTGGGCACTCGAAAAGATTGAAGGAACTAATATGGCTCTCCCCTCTGGAACTCCAAATGTATATCTATTAAGAGGACATAATAAATCATCAATGTCTGGCACAGCCGGCGACAATGGAATGAGTTGGAAAGCAAGGATTAAATAAAGTTTAATAAAAAAGTATTATGAAGCAGTGATAAATGGGAATCAATACTTTTTGTGTAATTCTACCCTATTTCTGTGACATGAAATATCCCAAAATGTCTGAGTTAGTTCCAGTATTATCTGGTTTTCAGCTCAGAAAGCATTTCAGGGAGAGCCAGAGACTCTTACTGGGGATCCCAGTAAATGCTGGTTATTAAATAACTGGGAAGGGACAGGCCATCCCTCAGCCCATCTAGGAATGGCCACAGCAGCCTTTGGAGAAACTGTATTTACAGCAGTCGAGAGAAAAGCTGGGGATGAGCTCTCTGGGGATTAAACAGCCAGCAAAGGGGAGCCCATCCCGAGGGGAAGGTACCTGGGGGAATCAGGTGATGGTCACTCACAGCAGGCCTTCAGCTCATCATCCTCCCATGGGCACCCCCAGGGCTGCTCCTCAGCTCCTCTCCCCAGGCTCTGTTCACAGGGAAAGCAGAAGGACACAAGGTCTCAAACGTGGCATTAGACAGAGTTGACATTCTTACTTCTCCATCATCTCCAGTCTAGTGAGAGAAAACACAAGATATTAAACACAATACATTAAAATGTGAACACAAATGAGTATTTTGGGCAATACTTGTTTAGATTAAAGATTTTTTTTGACTGTATTCTAAGTACTGCCAGGAGGTCCCATACACTGAGTTCCCACTGGACAAACAGCAGCTCCTAACTTAGAGGAGATAACCAAACGGGGATTTCGCAGGGGGAAGTCCATAGAACTGCTGGTATCACCTCCCAGTTTTACAGCCCCACCATGCTGGAAAAGCAGTGGAAATGGTCTGGGTTTATTCTCTACACATTGACGTGGCAGGTGGGCAACAGGCAGCAGTGGAATTGAGAAGCACAATCCTTTGAGGAGTGTTTTCTTGGGATGGATGGCTCGTGTTTAAAGCTTAATAGAGCTCAAGCAATTTCACCTCACTGCCCGTCCAGATGAGGAAGAGCTCATAAATGGGTGAGCTCTGAGACAAAATGAGACCTTTTCCTCCATCCAGGGAGATTGCTGCACCTCGAGTGCGGGAGCCAGGGACATTTCCTGTTTGTAAGGAGCTATTCCCAGTGATCACCGCCACATTCCGGAGAAAAATGCCTTCAATTTCCACGGCCAGAATGTACCAAGTGATTTTGCCAACTCAGATCCCTCTTTGTTAAACATTCCATTCCTCTTGCCGTCGGTGGAGGAGCGAGAGCCGGGCCTGCTGCTCACAGCAGAACCGCGACCGCTTGGACTCAGGCACAGCTGAGCTTCCCTCGGGAACACCCCAGGTGGGACAGGTGGGTGCAGAGCCCCAGCAGCCCCACGGCGTGTGCCCCCTGCCCTGCTCCCCAGCACAGGGACAGGAGCCCACTGCCAGCAGCCAGAGCCCAGCCAGCCCATGCCTCTACACCACATGGCCAACTCCAGCTCTGCTCCAAGACTCCCTCAGCAAAGCAATTAAAGCTCCCCCAAAGTGCCTGATGTCTCTTTAAGGGTTGGTTAGCCAGCCTGAGCGTGTATTTGGGATGATTCAGCCTTCCTCTGTTCACGGCAGATTAGATACCGTGGTCAGTGAATTTGAAAAGAAGAAATGCAGAACTCATTTGCATCAATGCTTTCAAATTGCTCGGAATGTTTCCTCATTTAATTATTAGCCCACAGTAAACTAGTTATCAATTAATTGCTAGAAAATGGAAGTGAGTGTGTGTTATTGCTTAAATCTCTAATTGGCTAGACTGTTGCTTTCTTGTTAAATGCTAATTAAAGTTTAGAAACAGGCAAACATTACTTAACTTTAAATGGCTTAACGAGATCCACCAAGGTATAAACATTTACATTACACATTATTTTTCTGTCAGATCATGGGAAACCCAAAGCAAAGACAACAAAGACTGTTTTTCACTAATATATTCCACAATTTATATGGGTTTTAATTAAATTAAAAAGGTTTTTTTTTTATTTCATTTGTCAGCAATCCAGTATACATTGCAAATAACACATGGAAGTCAGGACAGAACTGACTGCAGTCTCTCCTAATGCTGGTAATTTTAAGATTTATTTCATAGGAGGTCTCATTTTGAGGGGAAAAAGCCTCAGAATAATGCGAAGAACTGCAAGGCAGGGACTCCTCCTGCTCCCACAGGACAGCCTTGTCTTCCTCTTCTGCAATCCTGAATTTCTCCAAGCAATAAAGCTCCACATCCTGGCCACGCTCACACTCACACTCAGCTCTTCTGAGCTCTCCATTCCAGGTGAGCAGCACAAGGGTTCTCCCCATCAGTGTTCAGATGTATTTTTTTCTTCTCAGAATCACAGAATGGCTTAGGATGAAAGGGACCTTAAAGAGCCTCTGGTCCCATCCCTCTGCCCTGGTGATCTCACTGCCATGAGGATAAATTGTGATTTATGACCGAGTTTATCATTTCATCATAATCACCTCAGCAACTCTGTGGGGAGGGAAGAACCTCATTTATGGCTTCCACACACTTTCTAAAGCTATGGAACAACTGAAAAATACTCCTGAAAAAATATCCTACTAAATACTGATGTTAAATTAAGTTTATGGAAGTCAGCCAAAGTTAAAACTATAGGCAAGAAAAGAGCTGTAGCAGCCCCAAATGTTATTTTTACTGTGGCATTCCAAGCCTTAGATTGAGTTCAGCTACTGGAACCAGAAATGTGAGAGATTAAAGCTCAGCCTCTCCCTGAGGCACTGCTCTCTCTGAAAAAGGTTCAGTCAAAAAAGGGGCAACATCATCATGTCAGAGCAGTCTCTGACCAAAGGCGGAAGGCATTGGCATAAAAAAATGAGATGCCAAATACAAGCAGTTTGTAGCAAACACAAACACTGTGACTTTTTCTAATGCTTCTAATTTGGAAGTAATAAATAATTTCATTATAACCCCAGATCTCAAGGAAAATATATCAAGTATTCATTGTTCAGTTCAAGCTTATCTGCAATCTCCATATTTAATTAGACACTGGACAAGGCAGGCAAACATGCTGATTTATTTAGATCCTGGAGATCAAACAGGGAATTGAGAACTTGACAAAGAGGGATGGGGGAATAATGCAAAGCTCCATCTCTACGCTCTAGGTTTTTATCAAGTGTTTTAGAAACGTAGTTTAAACCCCCCCAAAGGTGTGCCCTAAGCACAGCTCCCAGCACTCTCCTCACCTTTAAAGGAGCAGAGTTAGAAAGGCTCAGGCAGACGTGAGAAGCTTCCAGCCACAGCCACCGAGTACTTCTGAAAATGAGAGTCATTAGAGCCCTAAAGATGGGATTTCTGAGGGTGTTTCAGTCATTAGGAGTGTAAAAGTCAGTAGAACTTGATCTCCCGGGACAGGTGAAAATCCCATTCTGAATGCCAATAAAGAAGCCAAAGAGGAGCAACTTTTGGCTGAGGTTTGAATGCCACAGTTACACCTGGACCTGCCCTTCAGTACCTGCAGGCTCATCAAACATTCCAGCTCCTGCATTAATTTAAAACTGCTCTTTGAAACAGGAATATCTGCCAGTGGGTTTGTTAACCCACTGAAAAAGGATAACCAGGAGGCTGCTGCTGCAGGCTCCCGTTGTGCAGGTGTGGGCAGTGAGACAGAGCAGTGCCAAAGGGAGCAGGAGCGAGGGAGGGAGGGATGAGAGATGCATCCCAGGGCAGCAGCAGCTGCACCTCGGGGTAATCCCAGCTGGGCTCCCTGTGCTCCACACTCCACACCCAGACAGGTCATAAATGAATCACTGCCTGCTTACAGCCAATTACTGCCATTGCTGAGCATGTGCTTCCTTTCCTTAAATCAGCAGAAACAGAAAATTCCTCTTTTATCCCAAACTGTTCTGCAGACTGACCGAGCTGTTAACAGGCCATGGATGCCCTTTGCCTGCCTGGTAATGAGCATTTTTCCCAGGTTCATTTCAAAAGTCAGCCCTCGAGGCTAAATTTTCCAGGAATTCAGACACACAGGAAGGGGATTGTGCCAGAACAGCCTTTCCCAAAGCAGCTGGAGCTCTCCACTGCCGCACGCACTCACCGCGGGGGACACGAGGGAATTCAGTTCATTTAGAACTTCTGTCATTAACCTGAACACGGTAACAAATTAAAACTTCAATTACCTGCAAGTCAAAATGGAGATGCTACAGAGAGAGAAAAGATACAGAAAAGCATTTAGTCTCCCAAAGTGATAACACTTTTTTCAGCTTTAATTGATTCCCTAATTTCAGTCCGTTTCCATGGCAGCCACACACTTGCCTTGTCTACGTACCCACCAGCCTGTCCCTCTGGATGCACCAGGACCTTTGGATCAGAAGGAGCAGTTTGAGGGAACACCACCAGGCAGGGATGTCGGATAAAATTCAAACACTGGGCAAAATCACTCCCTGCTTTTGAGACCGTGAACTTCAGCTGGATGTGGTAGAGCTGCACAGGTACAAAGCAAAGGTCTGGAGACCTCTGGGAGGTGGAAAGGCTTTGCATCTCCAGAACACCCAGTCAGTGCATTTGTGAGAGGCAGCAGGGACAGAGCTGCTGCAGGCTGAGCTCCAGGATGAGTTAAAATTCCTCCTCTGGCACTGCTGCTTCCCCAGCTCCCTATTTAAGATCATCACTGTAACAAAACCTCTCCATGTTTAAGGTCCTGCAGGGAGAAAAGAGAAAATTTATGAGAAAACTGCCTGATAAAATAAGAGAGGGGGAAAAAAAAAAAACCAAAAGAGAGTTAAGAAAAAGCTGCCATCAAGGGATATTAGACTGAGCTTGAGAATAGATTGTTATCTGATCAAAAGCTTGTTCCACCAAGGCCTCTGCTGGAATTTTAATAAGTCAGAGGCTTCTCTGGCTATTTGGCGTCCCCACTTGCACACCTTTCCTGGCAGAGAGGAACTGGGGGTCTCAGCACCTGTCTGGGGAGAGATAAAGGCAAATCTCCTGGTCCCCAGGTTAATTAGAAAGGAAGCTCTGCTGCTGCTGTTCAACAGTAAATAACCCTCCCTGAAACAAACTGCACTGCTGGAGTGGAATAAAGAACCTTCTGAAGGCTCTTCTCATCTGCACTTGGTACTGGGCAGCGATGGAAAGACCTCTTTGAGGAGAGGACACCTTCTCGGAGGGACACGTCCTGCTGGAGGCCACGCTGAGGTTTGTCCCCAGCCTCATGCCCAGCCTCCAGGCAAAGCCCATCTGTCACCTCCATGCAACCACACGAAGATGGAGACCGTGAAATGCTGTCAGGAGATGTTTCTGAGCAGGATAACGTGAGACAGGAGAATTCTCACCTGGCTGGGGCCCAGGTGAACATGAATTTCTCAGAGTTCAGCTGGTTAAGAGGAAACTCAGGGGTAACAGTCTCCTAAAACCCAGAGTGATAAACAACCTAAGCATATAAATAAGTTATTGCTATTACAAATAAGCTCCCCAGCACATTATGGGACAAGCACCCAAATCTCCTCCAATATCCCCCTTGAACACAGTGGCCAAAGGCACTGGAAAAAGCCAGTGGTGAGCTGACAGTGGATGTTTGTGGGTATGGTCACATTAATATAAAATGTGCCCAGGAAATAAGTCCTTGACAGCAAAATAATTGTTTTACTCCTCACAGTAGAACAAAACACAGAAACAAAGTGTCCCACACAGCCGTTTGTTTATAAAATACAACACAAATAGGTCTGATCACACCTTAAAAGCTCACAGCAGAACTGTTCAGGAAAACAATTGTTTACATCCAGATGTTTTGGGTTGCTGTTCTGTCACTGAGGCTGAGAAAAAAAAAAATACATATATATATATATATATATATATATATCAGGAACCCACAGTGATTATTCCAGCAAAATATACCATAAGCAAATGAAATTTTACTGAGAGCAAAAGAATTCTTTCACCCTGCATTGCCTCTTGTAAAAAAAAAAAAATTCATTCCATTGCTTGCTTTGCTCTCTCAACCTTCAATTCCTCCAACACTGCTGATTCCAAAGGAAACATTCCTGGTATTGCCCATGTGAGAGCTCAAGTCCTGATGTCAGCCTCTGAAACCCGTTTGGGATTGCTGGGTATCCTGTGTACCGTGTTCACAGCCCTACAGCCCCTGCAGCATCATTGTCTTCACTCCCAGTGGAGGTTTCATGAATGGGAATATAATTGTGAGTGGTTATTGGACAAATCTCATCCCAGCCAGCCCTGTTTGGATTCTCCAGCTTCCCCCTGATGTGTGGATTCTGCTTCACAGCAACATTCCAGCTCCCCTGCATCCAGCCAAGCCCAGTTCCTGCCTCCCTGACAGCTTCCCTGCCTCGCCAGGAACACGCAAAGGTCTCAGTTGCCTTTATATATTTAATTTCCCACTTCTGAAACCCAGACAGAGAGTGAGAGGTTTAATGGCACTGCCAGGATCCCCCTGCATTCCTGACACCCAGCAGATGGGGATCCAGGAGGAAAGGAGACCCGATGGCCCATCCCTGTCTGGGAAGGAGAGATCCTGAAGGGAAGGCTGACAATTCCCCACCTGCCTGAAGGGGTGAAAAATGGAGCTGGATTGGACACTGTTCATATGATTTGATACCAATGGACTGTTTAAAAACATCCTGTCATTGGTAAAAGTAGTATTTCAGTATTAACTTTGTTATTTAGATGAAATGTCTGTGGTGTAACAGCCTCACCCTTACAACTGCATGGGTGATGTATTGATGTGCTGCATTTTCTGGCTGAAGGGAAAAAAAAATAGTTATGATATTTTTAATAAAAACCTCATTTTCCTGTTCATTTTTGTACACAGCAAACAGATCTAACTGCAGGTGGTTGGATCTAATTCATTAGCTCCATCATGCACTGGTATCACAGAATTATCTCCCCATCAGCCCAGCTGCCTCCTTGCAACACTCCTGAAGATACTCGGAAATCCAATTTCCATGTTGAATATCAGTCAGCCAGTCCTGACTCGGCCAGGGATGCACAGAATGGAATACTGGAACCTCTCCCTGTGCCCCAGGCTGGGACGAGGCAGCAGCATGGGCTGGAAGGGGACAAATCCCTCTCGTGTGCGCTGGGACATCCTCAGCTCTGCCCTGGCCTCCAGAAACAACCCCTGTAAAACCAGGTGCTGCAGGACTTCCCCCACAGTCCTGAAGGGAACTGCTCCTGGGCATGGAATAATCACTGAGGTTGGAAAAGCCCTCCAAAGCCAGGTGAACACGAATTTCTCAGAGTTCAGCTGGTTAAGAGTCTCCTAAAGTACAGGGTGATAAACAAACTAAGCATATAAATAAGTTTTTTCTATTAAAAATAAGCTCCCCTGCACATTATCAAGGCCATCAATTCCAGCCATCCCCAGCACCGCCAATCCCACCACTGACCATGTCCCCAGGTGCCACATCCCCGAGGCCTTTAAGCCCCTGCAGAGGAGTCCTGCAAGAAAACCTACAAGGATCAGTCTGTTCAACACAAACCACTGCATGTTTTGCTCTCCTGACTCTCCAGTATGGAGATAACAGGATATAAACAAGTTCCCAGATCCAAGGATTTACAGGGAACAGGCAGAGGGGTCGTTATCCAGCCTGCCCTCTCTCCTGCTGCTCCTGGAGGAACACCTCACCAGGGCACCCGGGTCTCTGTCCTTTCGTTTCACTCCTAAATAATTTAGATGGGGAAAAAACCCCAACAAAAACACAACTTTTAGAAGCATCTCCTCAGCCAAAAAAATATTTCATAACCTTGAGGAGATTAACTTCCCTACCAGTGATTTCAATGCATATTGCTACAATCAAAAGACAATTTTGTTCTCTGACAGTTATGATATTTCTCAGTGAAAATATGGCCTATCACTTCCATTTCCACTGATTCATAAATCAGATTGTTGTGTTTTGCAATGCTCTTTCCAAAACATTTTCATGCTCTTTGGCTCTACCCTGAGTAACTTTTCCAGAAGGGCCTTTCAGTGCCCCCTGGCATCAGCAGGTTGTGCAGAACACTGTGGTAGGAATTCTTTAGCACAGGGAGTTCAAAGGTTGTATTTGTAAGGATGTTTGGCATTTCAGCCCACACCTCCCCTCAGTCTATCCCACCTGTCAATGACACTGGTTCGCTCTGAACACTCTAAACCTTACCAAAAATGGGTCTGACTGGTAGAGAGGTCATTAAATAATAACTGGAATTCCAATCCCCAAGATAAACAACATGGGAATAGGTGTGCCCTGTGTTTTAGGAGAAGAGCAGAGCATGAGGCGCTCAGAGTAGGGGGAGGGAAAGCACTGGGGACACAACAGGGAGAAGGCTGGGCCTGAAAGACTCAGGAGAGCAGCAAAGCAAACCACATTATTGGGATGTAGCAGTGGCCTTTGGACCCCCATGAGAATCTGCTGGTCACCACAGCATCACCAATAAAACATTCCCCTGGAATTGCTGCAGCTCACAAGCAAGAACTGAGACCAGGAGAGAACTACGGCATTTCAAAGAAAATTTAAAAAAAGAGAAATCTCCGTTTCTAAACGAGTTCAGAAAACAGTAAACTCATCTCCATGTTTCCAAATTCCCTTACAGAAGCAGAGCTGGAGTCCTGGCTATGGCAGCTGCTGGGCTATCCCAGGGCCAGGGAACAGCAGGAAGGTTTCCAAGCATCAGATCCAGACTCTGGCAATCCCAGACGCTGGGACACCAAAGGGCTGGAGATGAGGTCCTGCCCCTGCTCCCACAGGAGCTGCCAGCCCCTGGCTCAGAGTTTATTTAAGGGCAGTTTACACCCCAGCTTCATCTGGATGGTGGAAAATCCCGCTGGAACAAGGGTTTGCCAAACATTTTCTATCATCCCGTTTTAAGGGATGAACTTCAGTGGTTGATGTGCAAGTCCAGCCCCTGCTGAGCCACACAGGACAGAGGGGAGGTTTGTGGGAGGGGATTTCCTTGCTGTCCAAAGCATCCCTGAATCCATATGGATCCAGCTTTGGAAGTCACTGAGCTGGAAGTGGCAGGAGGCAGAGAGATTGGAGAGGACATTTCTTCCTCCTCCCCTGCTCTCCCAGCTCCCACAGGTGGCACTGCCACACCAAACCATGGGGCAGGACAACCCTTGCTGTGACCCCCGTGGGCACCTCACGACTTCCATGGAGAATAGAATCCATCCTTCCATCATCACCTGTCCCAGGAGCCCCATTCCCTGTGAGTCCTCCGTGGCTCCCACAGAAAGCCAGCAGAGGAGCTGAGCCCTGTCTGAGGGGACGCTGCCAAGCACAATCCAGCTTTATTAAGAGCACTGCTGGTGATTTATTTGTGCCCGGGAGAGATCGCAGCTCCATCCCCTAAGCGCTGCGTGACCGCTCCATCCGCTGATTTTTCAGAAATCATTGATTATCTCTTCAGAAGGGATTCATTAAGAGATCCCCTCACACAAACCCCTCCCAAAACGTGCTGCTGCTCCTTGAATAAAACACAGAGAAAACGTTTTAGCAGCTTGTATCAATATCCCAGCAAGGAGTGCAAATTCAGCCCATCTCCATTGCTCAGAGGAGCATGAAGCAGAACAAGGAATAAGGTACTTTGTGCTGTTATTGCCCAGTCCGACAGGATCCACGGATGGGCTCCATTACAGTAATGGGCTCCTCTGCAATTTGTATTCATTTTGGGAGCTGTGGCAGCAGGATAACGTGTCCTGTGCCTCCAGCTCTCCTCTATTGCCAGAGCCCAGCCTGGCCCTGCCCAGTGCTCCCAGTAAATGGACTGCACTCCAAAGGTAATCATTTCCACGCCGCTGCAGAACACCTTTACAGAGCTAATCTGCTCAGGCTGAGGAGCCACCGAACTGAACAGCATAAAGGGATTTATTCCTAGAGCTGCCTGGTATGTATTATTAATGCTGAAGTTCTGTATCCTTGAGCAGCACAGGCAACATCACCCTGCCACTCTCCCGACCCAAAATGTCACTATTTGTTCCGTTTTACTCCTTCAGTTGATCTCAAAACCCAATCAAGTGTTAAGCAGCTCCCATGTGTGTTCTACAGTTTAAATGAGCTGCACTCTAAATTACATTATGTACAAAATATAAATCCAGGGTGTGGAAATAATGCTGAATTTCGGATTTGCCTCTTTGGTAGATTGTTCTTGTTATTTCTATCCCCACGTAGAACTGCAATTTAGGATGAAGCTGATGGTTCAAAGCAGTGTCTGGGGTTTAGTCTTCCTCAAGAACTGAAGGAAAAGCCTTGATAAAAAGGGTTGGAATCAGCTTCATCCAAGCAGTTAAAATTACGAAAAGATGAAGACAGAGCAGGCAATTTTCTGTCAGTTAACTAATGATGGAACAAGGGGACAGAAATAGCAACAACCCCAAATAATCAGCAATTGGCTCCCAATGGCAGAAGAGAAGAATTTGTCTCTATGTACACAGAGCTGTGTCTGCCTCCCTCCCAAAGTTTCAATCTGTACTTAGAACTAGGATTCCTTAGGAATGCTGGATTGTTCTGCTTGTGGCTCTGTTGATGCTTTAGAAATAGCTTTTATATTAAATAAAACATCTGAATTTAAAACTGCTCTGCCAACTCCAGCCCTGCCAATAACAGTTATGTACAAACTCTGCTGGTAAGGTTTGGGCTTTGTTTTTTTTCAGTATTTGGGAATTGAGAAGCATCACATCAACCTGCTACTAAAGACTCACCGAAAAAAAGCACCTTAGATTTAACCTGCAACAGGCCACAGTGGCAGATTTCAGAGCTGGAATTGCCACAGGGTGTGAAAATCATTCCATGATTCTCATTCTCCTGAGAAATCCCATCTCCCAAGTTAGGGGTTTCCCATGTAATAAATTAATTGTTCACCTCCACTGAACATTTGCTTATCACTCACAGAGTGGATCCCGCAGAACTTTGGATGCTGAGACTCCCTTTGTGGGTGCTCCAGGAAAGAAAAATCAATGTTTTAAACAGGAAAACTGCTCAGCTGTGCTACCCTCGAGCTGGGCTGTGATCAGTTAAACTCAGCCCAAGCAGTCCCCAGCCCCAGGCTGAGGAATCAGCCAGCAGCCCCAGGTGGCACCTGTGCAGTCACTGTGCCAGGAGATCTTGAGTTTTTTATAAGCTTTATATCAGGAAATATAATGCACACAGTAAAACTACAGCTATCACCTTGTTAGTCCTCCCCAGGGAAGGGGAGTGGAGTCTGGGGAGGAGTCGCGAATCTGGTGGTTTGTCATAAAAGCCAGAACACAATACCTGTGTTTATTGGGGGCTGGAATTAGGGGATCTTTTAGGTCCCTTCCAAACCAAACCTTTGTATGGCTTTACAACTGCATTAAAACCTACAGTTAAATCCCAGCCACATTCATCAATCTTTCCAGGAAAACATCAATCCGTTTATTAATGACAATAATGCACAATACGGAGGGGGAAAACAAAGGAGAATAATTCTGTAAGTTCTGGTGTTGCATAATAACTTCCAAAGCCCCCTCAGCACCCCTGGCAGCTTTGAGCAGGTGTTTCCAAAGGGAAATCTTGGGATAAGCTGCATGTGCCACATGAGCCAGCCCCAGCAAGGCACTGCCTGGGCCTCACACAATGAAACAATGACTTGTACTACACCCGAGAATTTAACGAGGTGTGACTCCAAATCCCCAGCCGGGAGTAATTCCCTTTTACTGCTTCTCCCAGAGCTGCCTGGGCCTCTCTGAAGGCCCCACACAAACTCAGGTGGAGGAGCCCAGTGCCCCTCTCAGCAATTATCCAAATATTTGCCCTGTCTCAGCACATGATCGGCTTATCCAGACACTCAGCTTCATGCAATTATATCCCGTGGAATACCTCATCTTGAGGAAAGCTCATGACCACATTTATTGCTCCTCCGGATTAGAAAGGGGATCTGTAGGAAATATTAATGGTGCTGTACCTCCAGAATTACAGTATCACCCAGAAATAAACGAGCAGAGCAGTTTCTAGCTCAAATATAATCATGATTCTGGACCCACAAATCTGTGGAATGTTCAGCCTGAGGCGTCTCAGGGATGCATTTTACACTCTGAGAGGGGGTCCCAGAGCAGCACCTGCCCAGCCACGTGCCCAGAGCACAAAAAAAGTGACAAAATCTTTACAGTGGGACAGTCTGTCTACACTTAGAATGTGTATTTTGGGGTATTCCATTAAATCCTCTTTAGTCCCACACACACAATTATTTTGGTGGCATAAATTCCACTCATAGAAATGCAAAACACAGCATCACTGCTATCCTCATTATAATCTTAATTCCCAGTTAAGAGCTCTCCCATACTGGGAGAACTTTTAAGCCTAGACCAAACTTCAGTATTTTTCTGTTTAGCAGACACTACCAACACATTAACCCCTGACCATTTGAGAAAAATAAAGCAGCTTTATGCTCATTATCCACTACTATCCCTCCTTTTCACCTGGGAGAGACGCACAAAGAGAAGGAAAGATTTTCCCCTCTGTCACAGAGAAATAAATAGAAGCAAATACACGAAGCAGCAGCTATGAATGTCCTTTATAATATAAATGTCCAAAGCAGAAAAGTCCGGTGTTTCAATTGCACCATCAGTGGCTGGCAAAAATGCAACCATGAACTGCAGCAGTGAGATGTCACATGAGGTCAGTCAGCAACTGGTGGGAGTGAAAAGTGATATTTTAGCCAAGTTTATCACTCTAATTGTTATAAACATGCCCATGATAGTGTTAAAACCCACACAAATTAATCAAGGTTGTTTTGCTGAGGGTTTTTTTAAATCGTGTCCAGCTGTTTAAATTTTCTAACAGAAAACCCCTTAAGGAAACAGAGATGGACTTTTGCTTCTCTTAAACATTCTGTTGGATCTTTATGTTGTTGCAGAGCTTCCAGAACAGCAGCATTTCCCACCCCTGAGCAGACGTGACCTCATCCCTCAGCTGGGATGACCTGGTGGCACCGGCTGAGTGACACCACGATCACCTTTGGTTTCTGCAGCCTCTCCAGCTCACAAAGCACACCCACAGCTGACACCAAAGGTGAAAATTCCCAGCTTATATTCCTCCAAAAGCCAACTGCAGGAGTGTTGGCATCCCCCTGGATGCTGTTCCCTGCCCATGCACACCTGACCCTCAGGCAGTGAGCGCTGCAGGAAAAGGGCATGGAGTGTTTGGTTTCCAGCGGGATCCCCCGGAGAGGGAGGCTGCTGCCTGCGATGGAGCCTGACTCACTTGAGCTGGAAATTCCTCTCCCTCTGTGCTCTGGTGCACAATTAAATGGGAAAATATTTGCTCCAGCTCTCTGCCATCTTCCCTCATACCAAGAAGTGATTTAAACTGACTGAGCAGCCAGGTCCTTGTGAGTTCTTCCCCTGTAACAACCTAGAGCAGAGATAATTAATGAGAACAGGGGTCATCTTAATTATACATTGATTTAACTGCAAGGGAGTCAAACTTATTACACAAAGAAGACTCTACCAAGTTACATTTTCTTTGGACCAACACAGCCTGAAACCTCAGGGATGCCCTGCTATCTCAGCTAATTTTCAGGAAAACCATCCCTTTTTGTTTAAAAACCGAGCTTTGTCTTTTGCAAGCTCTAGAAAGACCTTGGAGAATCCGCAGCTCTCCCTTTGTATTTCACTGAGACATTTAAGGAGCCCAGAGCAATTCCAGAAGGAAGGATCCGATTTGTTCCCATATTGGGAGTCCAAGGCTTGGGGCTGCTCTCCAATGGCAGGATAGCAGAGTACCAAAACCATGGACTAAGCTAAGGATACAAGGAAAATGTAAAAGAAAATAGTCCCTGAGCAATTTAATACTAAATTAAAAATTGAATCCTAAACCAACTCCCCAGTAATGGACTATTTCTAATTAATTACCTTGTATGTCTATAAAGATTTTTGTGGACCTCCCAGGCACGATTCATTTTACCAGGGTTATTTTTATAGGAGCTCATTTATCTCGGTGAATGAGTCCCAAACTGTTTGGAAACCGTGCTGAGCTTCACCTCCCAAGCACAGGGGTAGGTAAATGTATTAGGGGAAACTGAGGCACGGGAGGGATCCCAGGGATTTGTGATCCAGGATTTGGGCTCTCCAGATGGACAGGACTTTGTGGACTTTTGGGATTTCCCACGGATTTATTTACACAGCAAAACTGTGCCTGTCTCTGCAGGGCTGGGATTAAAACCTGCTGCTTAGGAGAGAGAAACTCATCCAAGCAACAACACAAGTTTCTAAATTTCAGTTTGACTCCAAATTACAGATAGGAAATGCTGGAGAACCTCACATCTGACAGAGTGACCCTGTGCAGTCAGGAACAGCAGAGAGATCAAATACCTAAGCAAGGTTTTGGAAGGAATTACTTGTCCATTTTACCTCTGCAGAAAGGCAGGGGTGTAACAAAGCCTAGAGATCAGCCAAAATCCTAATGAAGGCACCACGGACACCTAGGAGTGCTCAGCCCTGGGCTGTTTATGGGATAATACCTGTTCAGCAGAAGGGAAAAGCTCAGCTGGCAGAGATTCTGGCTGGTTGTTCTCTGATCCCATCCCACAGCTCTAGGGGACAGGTCATTCTCACTTACATCCTTTTTAATTGCTTTGCTACATGTCAGCTTGGGCCAGGCTACGAAATGCAGCATCTCAGCCCCAGTGTGGGGGCACATTTCTCATCAAATGGCTCCCAGAGCTGGGCAGGGCAGGATTTCATCCAGCATTAAGGGGCTGGTGACGGGACATCCCTGAAATTCCTTGTGGATCCCTCCTATACTGCTTTATCCCACTCATCCCCCTGCACTCCCTCTCCCATCACATTCCCTGCCACCTCCACCTGGAAGGCCCCATTCCCAGCTGGAAGGCTCCATTCCTTACATTCTCCATAACTTCTGCTATAATTCCTTCTGCAGGCCCAGAGCACCCCCTCCCACTGCCTCTTCAGTCAGAATTCTTGGGAGATGTTGAGGCCCCTTTGCTCATGGAAGCATCAAGGGCACTCTGCCTCACTGGTAACTTCCTTGAGAGCAATTTCCTGATGGAAACAGAGAAGTTCTAGGAATTATTTTGTGAGGCACCTGTTAACCAGTTATAGCAGGGCTCTTTTCTCTCTCCTAATGTGCAGATTTTTCAGGAAAATATCAAATCACCAGAGAGAAATTCCCCATGATTTCCCTGAAAAGAGAGCAGGTGCTGATCTAACAGCAGACATCACACTGAAGCAGGAGACTTCCCATCCATCCAGGAACGTGCACAGGATAACTGGGAGTAGTGGTGAGTAACAGCAAGGAAATTTGTTTCTAAAAGGACAATTAAGAGGCTCAAATGTTGTCTCGGCAGGGGAGAGCCTCATCTATCCTGCAGCAGAGCTCATTCGAGCACCGTGAGCAGCACTGAGCTGTACTCTGTAACTATGGGCAAGCTGAATTTGTAATTGCATTTGGTTGCCAGCTCCCTGCATATCAGCTCAGGGCTAAATAATGGGCAGTTATGGCTGGTATTACTTTTATGGACCTCTTTCAGCTGCACCTTCCATGATTCTATTGGGTCCCTTCCAGCTCAGGATATTCCATATTCTATGATCCCTGGCTCAGTTCCATCCCTGGAAGGGCCTGGCTCCAGCTCCCACCTCCATCCAAAGGCACAAACCACAGGTGATGCTGGTTTGTACAGAGGAACTAGGGAATTTAAAAGTTGCAGAACAACAGGATTGATGTTCTTCAGACTTCTGTAACACAGCAGGGTTTTATGGACATGTGTCTCAGACAATCCAGGGGAGGAGATCCATAAAATGTCGAGTTCAGCTTCACTGACACATCACATCAGGCACAGAAGGGAATAAACAAGTCAGAGTAAGCTCCTTTACGATCCTACAGACTCTTCTTTTCAATTACTTTTTCTCTTCTAAAAGATGGAACTATAGTTTTTGTTTGGGTTTTTTTGCTTCTGAGGGATTTTCCATTCTTTAACTTATTTATAATTAAAAGGTGTGTGAAATGCCAAGAGATTATTTGTTCTTTCACAAGGGATTTACAGAACCATCACAATAAATCAATGAAAGGTTCAGTGTAAAGGGAGGGAGAGATGGATACTGTCAGTATGAAACAGCAGCAAACTGTAAAAATAAGAATTAGGGTGCTGAGCTGTTTGTCAAACATGTGAAAGCACTGACAGGGAAAGCAAGAAGTTCTATTTAGAATCATAAATAGCTTAGGTTGGAAGGAACCTTAAAGCCCATCCAGTGCCACCCCTGCCATGGGCAGGGACACCTCCCACTGTCCCAGGCTGCTCCAAGCCCCAATGTCCAGCCTGGCCCTGGACACTGCCAGAGATCCAGGGGCAGCCACAGCTGCTCTGGGCACCCTGTGCCAGGGCCTGCCCACCCTCAGAGGGAGGAATTCCTTTCATAGATATAACCTCCATTTCCCCTCTTTCACTTGCTCTCTAGGCACCCTTGGAGCACAATTTATCGTGTACCAGAAGTTACAGAAAATACCTCCCCTACCCCTTCAAACCAGGCAGCGGTCAGAATTCCTGCTTATCCCAGCAGCAGTTCCCAAGCACAGGATAGGGGCAGTGGCTGATAACCCTGTTTTCCTCCAGCTCTTGGGAAATTATCAAATTTCCCAATATCCCAGGAATTACAGGTAGACAATTCCTGCACAGGGACTCCTCTGGGCCAGGAGGGTTTGGGTGCTTTGGGTGCAGCCTGTTGGGCTCATTCCAGGCACATCACTGGCAGGAGCAGGGATGCCAGCACTGGACAGCCAAGAGAAGAGCAAGCTGCAGGAAATCCAGGACCCTGCTCCCTGCACTGCTCTCCTCTGCTGAAGGATGGGTCACTGTGTGCTGGAGCTGGGCTGTGAGCAGAGCCCTCTGTTCAGGCCAAGGTGAAGCATTTTTGGAGGGAGTTCAGCCTCCTCAGTGGGGCAGAACAGGCACTGTGAGGAGCAGAAGCCATGTGCAGACACCACAGATCAGACTTGGTGTGCCTGAGGAATCATAATTTACAGTGGAATCCGACCTCTGCTGATCAAATGGTCCCACACGAGGATAAATGAGGAGTAACAGGCATTGCCTGAAAAGATTCCTTGAGGTTGTATTTCTGTCAAGGGAGAACACCTTCACTGACTCAGGCAGTTCACAAATCACATCAGAGTAGATCTCACTGATCACAGCACCTAAAGGCATAAAAATTCATTCAGTGAACACCATTCACCAAAGAGTTTCACCGTAGAATGGAGCCACCATTAACTCCTTCCTTAGCCCCTCCTGGGTGATTTCCTCATTATTCCAATGAAAGCCCTCATTCCCTAAGTCAATCCAGAGGCTGCTGTGTTCCTTCCCTTAGATCTGCTGGCAAGCACACAAAGGCAGTGGGACTGGGAGTGCTGTAACAATTTATTACTTCAGAGCACGATGTAAATGAGTCCATTCATATGGATGTACCCAGTATTTAAATTACCCTCCCTGCCGTCTGTCACTTCACGGTGGTGCATTTGAACAGGTACAGATTTATAGGGATTTTTACCCAGCGTTTCAGATCTATTCTCTAAACAGAGCATTCCTTTTCCTGTGACAGCAATCCCACACTGGGCTCCTGGCATTTATCACCTTTCGTGTCTAGATGCAAATGAGAAGTGCTGAGAACGACAGAGGGTTCAGACAGTTGCTGCTGTTAGAAAAGGGTTATTTTATCAGCACAGGGCCCTCCAACCCCAAATCCTGGAGATCTCGAAGATGGCCAATTGCTTTATGTTGTCCCACACACATTGCTGAACCAGCCTCTGCTTGGAATTAAAGCTGGTGGAGGCAAGAGCAGCAGGAAGGCTCCCGGAAGAAAGAGGAGATTCAGCAAGAGATTTTATTCAAATTTTGTCTTTTCCAAGACCCATAAGACAAATGTAAACCACCCCACACAACCTCATTCCATTCCTCCACAGTTTACAGTCTCTCCCATATTATTTTCCCAAGTTCTTGAGGGAAAGTGCCACACACTATTTAAACCCACATAATTCAACAACAGCTCTGATGCTTAACAGCATCTTTCATTTTATTCTTTACTCACAATTAGACTTCACACTTATTCCTGTAGCCCTCAATTATGAACACAGTTTAACAATATATATACCTGAAAGAATTTGAGAGACATTTTATCTCCCGATGGCAGCCCCTAAAAAAAAGACCGTAATTGCCTGTCATTCAAGGAAAATTAAAAATCATTTGGGGAGCGATGTGAATGGAATTTGCAATTAATCTCAGGGGTTTTTCCACTCCAGGAGAAGCCCTGTGCATTGGAGGGCCCTGATGAAGGACAACGGCTCTGGGTGTGTATTTTACCACACCAAGGACTCCTTACATGAACTTCGATGTTCAGTTTTACCCTCTGACGACTGCCACGGTGCCCGCCGGGTGGCTAGCTCGGGGGGCCGGGTGGCTAGCTCGGGGCCGGGCACCGGGCAATAGCCCTGCCTGCCACAGTAGCATAGGACGGGTGCCGAGGGATAGTGGGACGCTAAGCGAGGTCCAGGCAAGGCTCGCTGTAGCCACCTGTTATAAATAAAGTATGTAATTCGTGCTATTATGTATAAAACTGGAATGTAATCAGACGATGGAGAGACAGAGTTTCAAAATCCCTCCACCAGCGTGGCTGAGAGAAAAATTTCACAACACTAAAAGTAGTTCTCTCACAATAAGTGAGGATTCCACCTAGGTGGGGTTGGATCTTATCACCGGGACATTTGCACCATGACGACTTGATTACCACCTTCTGATACCTACATCTTATCCGATAAGGAATAGGACATTCCAGGAACTAAAAATAACTGTTCCAGGAACCAGAGATGGCCCATCCATCACCAGAAATGGCCCACTCATCACCCGGGATGGACAATTGATCAGACCCAGGAAAGGCTTTGGGCAGCCCAACTCCGGGACAAGAAAACTTCAGGAATATGCTAAAATTACGAGAAGGATAGAATTAATTTGGACTCTGCCCAAAAACTGTATAAGAAGAGACCAGCGGAAGCAGCAGTCATGAACTTGGGAGGTCTGGTGCGACAGAGATCAGATCTGTGCGTGTTCACCCAGCTCCGACGCCGGGCTCGGGGCTGCTTTTCTCGATTGTGGCTTTTGAAACTGGTATTTCGGTCGCATAATAAATGTTATTTCTTTATAAATTTTGACTGGGCAATTCTGTTTATCCCACGCCGATGGAAAAGGCGCAAGGAGAGACGAAGCAACGCGGGATACTTCTCGGGAGGACAGGAACAAGTTTATTGAAACCACGCAGAGAGGGGCCGAGAAGAGCGAAGAAAAGTCTCTAACAGGTGGTTTTCTACCCCACTGCTGAGGGCGGAGCAATCATAGAACATCCAAGAACAGAACAGAACAGACAAAGGGCGTTACATAGGCGGGGACACACACAACACATGGGGAGAGAGGTGGGCGGAGAGGGCGAGCACGGCCCAATGGCCGAGTGAGGCGGTGACCAGGGGAGGGGAGCGGCGGCCATTGCAGACGCGCAGGGTGTCACGTCTTTCCCGCCTTGGCCGCCGCACTTTCCCGCCAGGCAGCCTGAGGTGTCCGTGTTGTGGCGGGCGGCTGTCTGTCTTAGGGTTCCTGGGCCTCCTGAGAATTAAACCACTGGACCTTTTGTCCAGCGGGGCCCAGGACGCCCTGGCAAGAGCCATGGCTCACTGCAACAGACGACCTGTACCTAATCATGCTGCAATTCCCCCGCCCAGTCGTCTAAACGAAGCTGTCAGCTGCTTCCAGAAGCTCCAGCAGACAATAAAAGGAAGGAATTAACACATGTGGTAGCCACTCATCCCATCACCTCCCAGCTGCTGGAATCCTCCTGAAAGCCACAGAGTACTGAACACCATTTCCCTGATGTCACTGGCACAAAATCATGGCCGATTAATTCATCCTGAAGCATGTGGGTTTTCAGGCACATCAGGGGATATTTTCATATTAATAAAAAGAAAATCCAATCAAAAGCCCCAGGTTTAATGCCTGTCTACATTGCTTTTTCTCTTTAAAGATTAAATTGAGAAGAAACCATGTATTTTTTTCCCATAAAACACCTGGCCCTGTAATCTGTCAGACATTTTCCTATCAGAAGCCACACAGAAATAATAAGAAAATAGATTGAGTTTCATGGGAAAATATTTTTTCTAATTGAAGTTAAAGTGACTAATTTTCTTAAAAATAAAACTGTTTGTGTTTTTAGTGATTTTAGTACAAGCTCAGGGCAAAACCAGCCAGAACATCTCGTTTAAGGCCCTCAATAATTACAGAAATTAGTGATGTGGCTTAACTTTGTCTTTCCATTGTCAGCCCCACCTGCATCTCCTTGATTTACAGGTCTTTAATTACATCATCAGCCCTTCCCCACCTGTGTCTGCTCCCTGAGCACACCGAGTTCAATCCTTCCTCCTAAACGAGCCTGGATTTAATATTTTGGGGTTGCCTCATTTTTCAGTGTGTGTCTGAGCCTTATCTCCTGCCGACTGTCCAAACACTGCTCCGAAGAAAGAATTTTTCATTTCCTTTGGGCTTCTCTCGGCTGTTTGTCGCTATCTGAATGCTCCACAGCATTAATTAAACTGACAAGGTAAGGCAGCAGAATTATCTCCACTTCACACGCAGGGGGCTGAGGCAGAGAGTTCAAGTTGAAAGGAAAGCTGGCCATAAACTCCACAAAAATATTGTGGTTTAAACAAGCTCCAAAAGGCAGCACTGCCTCTCACAAGGGCACAGGCTCCAGGTGAACGCTGGAAAAACCAGGCTGAACACAGAAAACTTCCATTGACTCTTTGAAGGCTTGGATTAACAGTTCCAGCTGGAAAACTCTGAGTTTGGTTCAGAGCAGTCAAAACCAGCCATGCATTGGATGTTCCATGCAGGGCTTCCCATGCACAGCTGGAATTTGAAGTGAAGCAGGCCCAAAAAAGCAACGTTAAGGGATCTAAGCTAAAGGTTTCAGTGTTGATAAAGAAGCAAACTTCGGTCTCCAAGTTCAGGTAATCAAGCGATCCACTGAGCACCTGTTACACCCCTGAGGAGGCTCCATTCCAGAGCTCCCATGCTTTGACGGGATCACCACACCTCAGCTTTCCCATGTTTTCATCACCAGAGTAAAGAGGCTGATAGAACCTTCCCAGCCCTGGTGCAATCAAGAGGATGGCAGAGGTACCATCTGACTGACCCCGGTGTTGTTGGTGAAAAACAAACAATTTTATGTGCAAATTGCAAATTTTCAGGAGTTTGAATCTTTACCCAGCATGGGCAAGAGCTGCTCCAAGAATAACCTGGAAGAGCTGGAAAAATGGAGCCAAACATAACTCCTGAGGTGGGGCTGCACTTCTTCCCGGCTGTGAACAGCCCCCTGAGTGTCATTACAAATTCCCCAGCTCTGTCACCAAACACAATTCTGTTCCTTCTTCATGCACTGAGAGCCTTCTCACATCCAAATTCATTGGGACAGGTGAATCTCGACAGTGTCGCCCAAACAAGGGTAAATGGAGGTGTCTGGTGGTGTTTAGACAAGGAACAGATAATTCCGGATGCTCCAGTAACTGTGCTCTCCTCTTGGCAAGGCAGAGTTTTGTGAGAGTCCCAATGTGCCGGACACAGTCCCCGAAAATACAGTTCTCAAGGTAATTTATAGACTTTAAAAGCCAATGTTTTCAAAAATAAATGACAAATATAAAGACAAAATCCTCAGAATGCTTGCAGAAAGTGATGGCTTAAACTGCCAAAGAAATGTCATAACATTTTCTCCAAAAATTATTCATAACCTTCCAATCAGTTCCAGAATCTTCTGCATCTTTCCCTCCCTACACACTGCTATTAAATGTAGCAAGGTACTGATTACAAGGCTTTGCCTCCGCTAAATCCCTTCCCAGAATGTCAAGTATATAAATATTTGAACAGGCAATGGCAAATTCCACACCCATACAGATATATTTATTAATTTCAATCATCCGGGCCAGGGAGGTGTGAATGAGGGCACTGTCATTTAGGGTTGTAATTAATCATCCTGGACACTTCCCTGTCAGGGCCCATAAATCAAGAAGCAAAGTGTTTCTCCTCCTGAGTGATATGGAACCAGCATTAACAGGGTGACAAAAATCTAATGCTGTCAGTGAGTGGGAGATTTTTTTATCTGCCTCTGACACGGGGCTGTTCCACACGGGTGCCCTCCACCTCGGAATTTATTTTCTGGATGTAGAGCACACATTTTAAAAATACGAACAGAGCAGAACAACAAGGCTGAAGTGCGAAGTTGCCAAATGCCAAGATAGAAAAGTTTCTGAAGGAAAAGAAAAAGCCCTGACACATCAATCCAAGGCACAACAAACTCACGTTGGAAATAAGAAGGGACAAATTCCTGTTTGCAGGGCAGCACAAGGCAATGCCTGAACTGTAAAACAGCTCTAAACCAGCCCGTTTAGCTCCACCCGTGCCTTTGTCCAACAGCCACAGGGGCGTTAAGGAAAATACAAGGAAAACCGAGGCTTAAAGCACTGATTACAAAAAAAAAAAAAAGAAGAAAATATGAAGAACTACATCTCCTCTGAGTCCACGAGACACGTCCATGGTAAGGAGATTTCCAGGCTGGTGCTGCTCAGTTCATGGCAGAGGTTGCCACCCTGTCCTGCCATGGCATTACCTACTCAGATTTCACATCAGAAACACGAAATATCAACTATTGAAACTTCATATTTTCACTGCTTTAAAAGATTATTTTCAAGTGCAGCTACACAGGAGCTTTTATTACCTTTAATATTTGCATGAGCCCACTGAAAGCCAAAACACCCAGGCCCAGGCAGGCTTGTGAGAGACCTGCATTTGAAGAGATACAAGCCCTGCACTAACAGCTTGTCTGAAACGCATTCAAACACTCGAAATACTTTTAAAAAACCTCGTTAGATTCTGGGAATAACAGTCAATGTCATTTTATTTGACATTTCTTCCATCTCCAGCTACACCACGTGCTCCTGGGATTATGCACAGCACCTCTTAGCAGTCATTCTGACATTTCTCACAACACAAATTACCTGGAGGTTGCTCTGATCTCCAGGCAGGAGCTGGAGCAGTTTTAGGGCTGTTGCTGGTACCTAAAGCACCTGAGGGGGATCTCAGGCAGCCACCATGAAGAACACTGGACACTGAATTTTTCAGATGGGTCAAGCTGGACAGAGCCCAGTTCTGAGATGATAAAACACAGCCATGAACACACCTCATCACCTGCACTAAACACGGTTCAAGGCTCCCCCGAGACCTTTAATCTTTAAATATTTGAGATCTCAGCACTTCAGTTCTGCCAGTAACAATTCAAGCTACAACTTCTTATCCCACTTCTTCTCAGGCTACAAATTTTATAGCCAAAATCAAACCTAAATATACCGATTGCAATCTACCACGGCAAAAGAAAGAATAAAATTTCTTATTTAATCACACAATTCTATCACCAATCTGCAGAAAAATAGATGCACAAGTGTATTACTGCCTGTGCTCTAAGTGCTAAGGTGGAATTCTGCCCACAGGCAGTAACTATAAAGCCAGGTCTGAGATAATCCAGTTGTAAAACACTGAGCATAAACCGCATGCTTTTAGCCCCTGATGGAAGCATTCTTCTCCAAAGCACAATTTACATTTAAATTGATATTGTAGGGAATCAAATACTCAAAATAAGTGTCAAGGTTTTCTTCTTCAAAGAGTTGTTTCCTAATTGGATTCAAGTGTTTTTCTAACCATTTTATACCCTTATTTTGTTTTGGAAATTAAAAATAAAATCTTTCATTATTAATGATCCCTAACTTCTGGGAAGTGCCTCAAATTGTTTTTGTTAAGAAAATAAGAACAGGCTGTTTACATTGAACTGCTGGGACCCAGCAAACAAAAGGGAAGGATTCCATCTGATGCAGTAAAAGCAGAGAGTTCTGATGGAAGCCAGCAAAAACACCCACATCACACATCCCTCTCCTGGCCTTCCCGCCCCAGAGGGAACAGAGCACTCGGGACCCTCCTCACCGGGAATGTGGTGCTGCAGTCAGAGACCCCCCTGCCTGTCCCTGGGTCGGTTTCTCTTCACACCAACCCTAGTATTTCATGTGAATTGCGAACCCAGACTCTGGATTCCCTACAGAGGATAAGGAGGACAATATTTAACAGATTACCGGGCATCTAAACAAACGCTTTTTCAGCAATAAAGCAGCAGCTGCCTAAAGGAGAAACTTCTAAATAAATGATACAGCTAAGGAGGCTGAAGAACATCCATAACCAGGGTGAATCTGGTGGCTGGAGAGAGCAGCGAAGTGCCCACCACACTCTGCATTTCTGGCAGGGTTGGTAGGGAACAACCTGCCAATTCTCTTCTTCCTTTGCTGCTGCAAGGACAAAGCACAGGTGTTGCCACGGGTTGTTACACACAAAGAAATACAAATAAATACATTAAGTGGTAAAAGAACCCCGTTGAGTGGTTCCCCACCAAGATTTTGTTTTGGCAAAAGACATTGTGAGAACAAAGCTCCGTGAGAAACGTCTTTGCAGTTAATGTAGAAAAACGATCAAGTACTAAGATTTCACACAGAAGCCACGCAAGGCCCCGGTGGCTGCACTTGCAAATTGCTCGAGTTAACAAAGCACTTCACACCACATCCCCAATTCCTTCATTTCTGTCCCGAGTACCGCAAAAGGAAAGGAATCACAGACATTTGCCCTCACCACGCTCAGCTGCAGCTCCGAACGATCCCACAGCCAGATGTGCTAAGATCTCCCAGACTGAGCAGGTTCATTTTTAATTCAGGAAAGTCTCTTTCTGCACCTGGCTTTTCTATTCTGCTCCTACAAGAACTTCAGGCTACAGCTTCTGCCGCCTTCCTCTGCCAGTGCTGCTGGTGTAATTCCCTTCCAGCTGACAACATCACGCAGGGAAAATTTCACTCATCATCTCTCCTTAGAGTTAAATGTGCTGCTAATTTGTGAAATATTTCACCTGACCCGTCAAATCGACTCAATACTTCCATGTCCTTTCTTTCTTTAGCGTGCTAACCGATTCAAAGCCATTTATTCCACTTCATTAAAATCAGAAGTTGATCTGAAAAACAATAGCTGGGGCTTGCATTGGATCGAGCGTCACGTTATCAATGCAGCGGGAGAACAACAGCAAAAATCAGAGTATTGTTTATCTCTAAATGATCATTTCCTTCATAGGGGTTTATTTTTCACATAGATCTTTTGCTGGTTTATATCGGATTTAAAATGCCCATCTCAGCAGCCCAGGGCGATGCCAGCAGCTCTTCCCCAGGGAGGGAAGGGAACATCCCATCTCATCCCTCCCCTTGGAGGGGAGGAGGAGCCCCATCGCCAGGGTCCCCAGTTGGGAACGGACAAATGGGGTCAAATTTAGCCCACCCTGAACGCAACCAAACCTTGCACAACCTCATTCAGGACCCGATTCAACCATTCGAGGCCAAAAGTACGCAGATTTCTTCCCAAAAATCCCAACGCTCCCAAAGCGAAAGGAACAATAAAATAATGATTTTAAGAAAACTCAACAGACTCAACAAGCTGCTAAATACAGTTCCTAAAATAAGGAGTGTAAAGGTGAAAGGAATAAAGAGAATTTACTTTCATTGGCACAAGAGAAACTTTCCCCTTAACCAAAAGGTGACAGGCATAGTTCAGGTTTTTAAACATTTATAAAAAGCTTTCATTTAGAAAACATCTCTATTTTCAGCCTAAATTCCCCACCTAATACATTTTTATCAAATTATTAACACTCCATCAAGAAAGAAGAAAGTTTTAGGACCTCTTCTGCTTTTCCCTGAAGGGTGACCTATACCACAGAGCTGCTTGCAGGGTGGCAAAGTAGGTAAACCTCAGGCTGTAAAAATGGATTTTGAAGGCACAGAAATTAAATGCTGTTGTTCAGTTTGGGTTAAATAATTCCACGCTGGAACTTGGGTTGGCTGACACAACCCAAGACCTAAAAAATTACCTTTGGAAGAAGGTGGATGAGGTCTTTAGCTAGAGGGAAGAAGCAAACAAGGTCCCAATCCAGAATGAGAAAGAGGAAACTAGGAGCCTGAAACTGGCTCTGCCTCCACCCCTGGGAGGGATCATCCCGTGAGGACAATCAAGGGAATGGGCAACACCTGGGAGTGCGTGGGATGTCCCAGAGGGTCTGTCAGAGACCAGGCAGGAATTTTTCCCCCATTTCCAGCACCTTCAGAGGCTGCTGTTAAAACTGCCTTCACCTAAACGTCATTAGCGTTAATGACGCCTTGATGAGCAAGCCCTGCCCCGCGGGATCGCTGCTGCTCCTCGGGATCTCTGCCATGCCAGGGAAATTCTCCTTCATAAACACGCACAGCTGAGAATGAGAACTCAGACATCCCTTGTCGCTCCGCCCCACACGTGCATTAATTATAATCTAATGAAGTTTATCAGGATTGGGCATTGTGGTTAGAAATTCCAGCCAGGGAAACCCTCTGGAGTAATCCCGAATCCTGCCTCTAATGGCCTTGCTTGTTTGCAAAAAGGAAACGATACCATTTGTGGGGTAGTTCTATCCTGAGCACTCAAAAGCCTCAGTAACAAAATCGGACGCTTTAAAGGCAACGAAGTTCTCTGCCCTTAGCAGCTGTGGTGGTAAAACCGAGCTTAACCTTAGGAGAGAAATTATTCCTGAAAATGGCATGTTCTGTATTTTTTACCACAAATATTTTTGCCAATTCATTTCTCCGACCACAAGACGCCTTTCACGTGGGGCCTGGGCAGGAAAAAGGGCAGGAACATGCTCCATTCCTCTCCTGGAACTCAGAACAGGCAGTTGCCCCAACCTAAAGCTCCGCGTGAGATCCAGCCCCACCTTCTGCTGGACAGTTCGTGCCCAGCTGGGTGAGGATTCCAGGGACAGAGGAATTCAGGGGGCTCAAATCAAGGTCCTGAGCAATGAAGAACGCAGAAACACCACCTGCGTTTCCCCCCGCTGGGTAAGACATCCCACAGCTGTGGCAGGATTTTCCTTCCTGCTCTGGGTCACATCCGTGCAGGGAATTCTCAGTGCCCTGTACTGGGACAACCCCACAGCAGAAAGACCTCAGGAGCTTTCTCCAGTGCTGTTCTGCCACCACACCCGGTTGTGTCTCACTTCCTCAGGAGAAATAAAGGCAATTCCCCACATTCTCTGGGAAATCACGTTTTAGCACGTGTCTGTTACTCGCATGCTTTTCTCAGAGCCAGAGCTTAGCCCTGCAGAACTCGGTGTTCTGTCAAACCCTGCTCTCAGAGCAGCAAACTTGCAGGGGAGTCTCCGAAATAGGCAATTCCCAAAATTGCTGTAATTGATGGAACTTTACAATGAGAGGTGTGTGAGTTCAGCAGCTTCCCGTGCAATGCATTCCTGCTTGGAAAATGCCACTTTCCCTTGAAGGATGGAGCATAACTCGTGAGCTGTCTTTCAGCAACCCAAGCAAGTGGCAGAGCTTGTTGGACTCATCATTTATTCGTTTGACAAAGAGATGAAATAATTCAAATTAAATAAAGATTAAAGTTAAACTGAGCCTCTATGCAAACCCCACCTTTTTGGAGGCATGAAATTCCACTTGTCCTGGAGCAAAATGTTCTGCTTCAGCTGCCTGGAAGTGAGATAAGTGCCACAAATGGGTAAAGATTTTCTGTGCTCAGGTGATACAGATTTATTGTCGTTAAAGAGGAAGCTCAGAACTCTCGACATTATTCCTCTGGGAAGGGGAAAGTCAGAGAGACCGCAGTCACTACTAAATTACTCTGCAGTGGTTAAGATTTAACAAATGTTATTATGTGTCAGCAAAGAAGTGGCCACCATTATAATAACAACTGTACAGCATGTACACATCACAAAGATTTTTATTCAATTTTATTGGAAATTACAGTCGCACCTTTCAAACACTAAAGTGACAGATTTCTCTGCCAGCACTGTCTTAGAGACTGTTCAGAAGCCTCTACTGCTGTTCATCAACTTGTGCAAAATAATTGGCACTATAATTTTATACCTGTCAGAAACACAATGTACAGCATTGACTAATTGCTATTTTGTGTGCTCAGAAAGGTATAAAATCAATGTAACCACTGAGGGAATCAACAAATCCTTTTGTGAAGCTGCAGAACACTAAACATAATTACGTTTACTACCCCCAGTCTTTGGGGGCACCAGATTTGCTTCTATCACACATAATCTTATAACAGTTTTGAGAGCAATCTTGTAAAGCACTTAAGCCACCCTCCCACTGGTGAGAGACCTCGAAACCTGTCGGATTCTCCATGAGTTTATGGTTTGCATGACTGTGGAAATAATGGAAGCTCTCTGAATCCCCAGTGATTCACATTTTCCTCTCCTGGCCTTTGTAACTTTGCCTAAATCAATGAACATCAAAAATCTGTAAAGCTTTTTAGGTTTTGAATGTGTGAATAGCTGGCAAGGCTTGTGAGATGTAAAAATCCTGCAAAATGCTCCCTGTTTCCTGTGCCTCACGTTAAAGAGCCTCACCCATTGCCTGTGCATGAAATAATGTTATTTTCTTCTTGCTGTGCCCCTGCTACCCCGCTCTAACACTGCTCCCACTGAAACAAACAATGAGACCTCCTCCAAAAGCATTTTCCATGAATGCCACTTTTATCAGACCCTGGAAAGAACTTAATGAAGCTGGAAGTGCTGCCATCAAATTTCATGTCTGTGTGTTTCAGGAAACAATGCATCTGTCCTAATTTTACAGCATGTTTGGGCAGAGTGCTCTCTTCTGTGCAAACAACCTTTCAACGCTGCCGACTGAGGGGTTTATTGGCAGCTGCAGTGGATCCTTGCACAGGCAATAAAGGCGGAGAAAAAACAGTTTCAAACTGAAATAAAAAGGGTTGTAGCAACAGGTAACTGCAGAGAAGGGTTGTGCCAGCACCAATTTCCCAGCTTGCAATAATGGATCTGCAATAAAACAAACAAGCAAAGGCTCCAGTGATCTGATGGCTGAGGAAATGTTATGTCCAGTCTTGAATAAATATGTCCAGTTTTAAATACAGTTGTTCATTCTTACACAGGTTTCTGTGACGTCAGTGAGGTATCACATCCTGCAGGAGCTTGGGTTGGAATCAGTGATAAAAGGCAATAACCCAGAGGGTGGGGCCTCCAAAACCCACTGAGATCATGAATCCAACCATTTCCCAGCACTGCCAAGGCCACCATGAGTCCATGTCCCCAAGTGCCACATCCACACAGCTTTAAACCCCTCCAGGGATGGGAACTTGGATGCAAGGGCATAAAAACACCTTGATGGAGGCCAAATAACACAACGTAAAATTGCTTTTGCCCAGACCCCCATCAGCAATGGCCCCACTTTTTAGCAGACATCACCTCTTCCAGTAGGAAACCACATCCTTCTGATTATAACCCAAAGTGATCTCTTCTCTTTGCATTTGCTGTCTTAATATATTCAATTAATCCGTAACATGACAGAGGCAGCATGAAAGCAGACTTAAGACTTAGCTTTAATAAGCATTAATGCAGTTAGGCTGGGTTTGGCAGAGCAGCTCTCAACTAATCTTGGCTTCCCAGATTACAGCCCTGGAAATTAATGATCTGTCACTGGACTTGCCTGGGTTCTAATGAAGTAGTTAGTCAAGTACAAGTAAAGTCAGGTGGAAGAAGCTGCCTCTTCCCATTTTCAATAAAGCCTTTCCCCCTCTTTGGCTAACAAATTAAATTAGTTGAGAGGAAAAATTTAATTACTGTCATGCACCATCTTCGTATTTGTGATCAAAGAAGTGCCTCTCTCTGAGCTTTGTAGTCCCCTGCTCTGCTGAAATGGGAGAGAAGGAAGAGAAACTTGGCTGAATATCAGGATAGATTTAGAATTATTGTTTTCTCCAAGAAAAAAGAAATATTGGGGAAAAATTCCTCCATTTAAATTTTATTTTGTTCATTTAAATAAAAAAGGTTTTTTTAGTAGTGTGAGAGCAGCATTGCTGTCATGTCTAAATGAAGGAGCACAATTATATCTGTCTAATGTATGGTCCTTGAGCCAAACAGGGACAAAGTCCTTCCCCCTCCTGCTTCTAAAAATATCTTCTTGTTTGAGCACAGAAATATAAATGTTCTAAACTTCTCACCAGCTCTGATACCCCACACACAATTCTGAAATGCAGGTGGCTGGCACTCCAGTGTAACATGATTATTTCAGAAAGTCAGAATTGTCTGAATATACTTATTGCACCTTAAAATACATGTTCCTTCTCTTCACAATAAAGACAGGATTTTGCACTCTTTTGTGCCATTTTCTTAGCAAGCTCTCATAAAAAAAAATCCAAGCAATTCTAAAGCCTTCAATTTCTTGGCCTATAATCCCGTGGCAATATTTCCCTTAAACCTGGTTTTCAGTCATATCTCCTGAACAGTCCCTGGAATCTCAGTCAAGACTTGTTCCCTGCTCTCTCAGGATGTAGATGTAACATAAATATTTCTGTGCCTCAAAGAGCTCGGAGTTTAAACAGATGTGATGATCCATTCTTAACTTCCCTGCAATTGAAATGGGAACTGCTGGGCTGTGCTGGAGCTCAGAGCAGCCACAAATCAGCTCCTCGGGCAAACCCTTCCCTCCTGATCACTTCTGGGTGATAACACAGAACAATTATCCCAGATTATCCAGGAGTCAGGAAGTTTCCTTGAAAATTGTAGGCCTGAGTCTCAGGGCGGTGCTGAGCTGAACTGACACCCCTCAAGTCTTCATGGGCACTCTTGTCCCAGCCCAGGTGATAAATTTTGATAAACAATTTTTCAATCAATAACATGGCAGCAAATCTTCTCAGCCTGTGCAAAGCTTCCAGGAAAAGCAAGGAAAATCAAAGGGCCATTGCATGGCAGTGCTGATAATTGACCCTGGGGCTGCCAAGGTGCCACACATCAATTAACTCAGCGTTTCTGCCTCCTCTGGCCACCTGCAGGAGCTCCCCAAGCCCAGTGGCACAGGGAGGGATGGTGACCACACCTGGCAGCAGGTCTGGGTCACAGCCAGCCGGGTCACAGGGGAGGTTGAGCAGAGTCCTGCGGAGCACAGAGCCCTTCCAGCCCCACAGGGACGATGGCCCGAGCAGCACAGCTCCAGGCTTGGAAATGAAACCTCCGACACCCACAGGGATCCCAGCTCATGCCCCTCCTGCAACTTCCCAACTCCCATTAGGGTTAAACTTCTCATGAATTATTGGGCTATGCTCCACTGCCCTCGAAATCTACCGTGTTGCTCTGTACCTGCCTGCTCCCAGTCACATCATACATCAAATAAATCCCCAGGGACAATCCAAACCCCATCAATCTCCAAGAAGCTCTTTTTTTTTGTATCTGTAAGCTGGAAGAAGTTACGCAGTTCTGGGCACTTTCCCTCGCTCTGCTGTTAATGACTTCTCTCTCTTTTCCCCCAGAACTGATGTGCAGCATCCCTCAACCCCTCTCTGCAGGAGGAGGAGCTGTTTCGTTTGGCAGAGCAGAACCAAAGCACAACAGAGGAGACACTTGGAGTGTCCTCTGCTGAAACCTGGAATTTTATTTCTTCGCTTTCTTCATTGTTTGTACTGGAAATGGAGAGGATGGGATGAGATTTGTGGGCTTCTCATGTGACTGTTAATCCCAACACCACCCTCCGTGTCCTGATAATTAAAATAAACAGCAAATAGGGGCTTTCCCCTCCTAGTCCATTGGAAAGGAATTTTTCCTTAAACCATGGATATTTTCAATACTTTGCTACAAATGAGTTAACAAAGGGCCTTTTGTTCCTAATCTCACACGTGGATTTACCTCTGGAAAACTCCAAGGGGCCCCTAAAGACTCCAAAGGGCAGTGGATGCACATTAACAACAGAGCTCTGAAGGTTTTTCTCCGAGCTCTGTGGTCAGTCAAACACTGAGTTTTGGGCACTAAACTTTAAAATGAGCTCTTTCCGCCTGGACTGCAGCCCGGGCAATGCTGCTGCTGTTACACCTGCGGTGATCAGCACACCTGGGGACTGGAAATCAAAGGCAGCCGAGCACAGAGATGCCAAGTCCTGCTGCATCCTCACAGCTCAGCACCTGCTCCAGAGCTTTCCTCATGTTCTGGCCATGCTCTGAATGAGGAATTTCCCTGTGGACCTTTTCCTGTGCCATCAGTCAGGGCGTTATCTCAGTGCTTCATATGCCTTCAGTGCATTTATCTGTGCAACTGCCCTGTGTGCTGAGGTAGTATTATTCTCCCCACCAAAGCCCAGAATAAAAGATCAAAAATGCCCCCAAGCTGGCTGAGGTGTCTGAGGTCTCAGCATATTTCCAGAGTATTTACCATTCTCTAGTGCCCCACAAGCAGCGTGCAGCAGGCAGGAGTTGTAGCTGAGGCAGGGGAGGTGGAGAGGACAGAGGTAAATGCAGACTCTCAGCATTTCCTCAGAGCCAACAGCAAAAATTACAGAGAACAATTCTAAATGAGCTTCCATTCCTCCAGTTCCTGGGGGAAACAAACAGTCCAAATCCATCTGTTTTCTAAAAACACCTCTCCCACCTTAAACAAACACCAGTTAATCCCACCAGCACAACAAACACTCGGTGTTTACACAGTGGCAGAAGTGAAGCAGTAGGGAAAAACTGGAATTTGTAATTTTCTCCTCTATCTCCAGCAGCAAGAGCACAGCAGTGTATTTTTCAAAACTGCTTCTTTGTGAATATGTATGAAACACATGTAGTGGTGTGGAACAGGCTATTCTTTCAATGGGTAACTCATTTTTCACACACAAAAGGAAGAAAAGGAACATTATATTTTTTATGAGTAGCCACAGAGCCTGCTGTTTGTCTTTTAAATTCAGGCAGAGCACAGTGCCAAAAAGGAAACTCTGAAATCCTAAAATTCTGATAGCCCTAGGGAAGTTCACAGAATTCCAGAGTGGGTCAGGTTGGAAGGGACCACAGGGGGCCACCTGGTCCAAACCCCGTGCTCATCCCAGAGCACAAGGCACAGGATTGCATCCAGGGGCTTCTGGAATATTCCCAGTGAGGAGACTCCACAGCTTCCCTGGGCAGCCTGCTCAGTGCTCAGTCACTGCACAGGGAAGTTCCACCTCGTGTCCAGGTGGAGCTTCCCGTGCATCCATCACCTCTTGTCGCATGGCTTGGCTCCCCCAAAGCCACACAGCAATCCAGGAACCCAGGGAGCAATCCAGGTCTGAGAGTTAAGGCCTGATAATAACAGAAAATACACAAGTTCAGGAGTGTAGCTGCACCTCTCTTCCAGAACCTTCATCTTCAGGCCTCGCTCGCCCCCCTCCCGCTGCAGTCCATGTGGAGCAGCCTCTGGATCCCTCACTCACTCCGGGGGAATGGGAGCCCAGACCGAAGCACTGGGACAGAGAACGGGCTCCAGCCACCCCTCACAAATCCTGGAGGTCGCAGGGTAGGCGACAGAATTTGTTTGATGATGTCATAGGGTTCCTTCAGCTTTTTGGTGTTTATGGCAGGGAAGTGCAGCTGCTCCCAGGTGTCCTGAACGCTGCCCTGCATGATCTGTCACTGTGCCACCGGGTGAGTGACAATGAGAGGGCACTCTTGTTCCTGCAAGGGATCTGCTCCATTAGCTGGCAGCGTCAGCGGCTCTGTCCCAGACTCGTTGTGGGGTGAGAGCCTTCACTCTGTGATTTATAGCAGTCATTACAGCTAAAGCAAACAGTTGCCTGGATACATACACAAAAAATCCCATATCCATCGCAGTTCAATTATCTCCTTTGCCTAAAGCCTCTTCCTTTCTAGCATTTTCTTGCCCCCTCCTCAAGGCTCCTCCATTTAGAATTCCACAAATTGCTTATTTCTTGTCCATTGTCATCCTAAACCAAACCTGGGCTTTTCCTTTCTCTGATTGTTCTTGCTGCTGTAAAATACTGGTTTGGGGTTTTTTGTAAATTAAAATAGAAGTTCACAATTAATTGCAGGTTGCCATAACTCAGGAACTCAGACCTAAAACCTTTCACTTGTCACAGTGCTGGACCCCATGAAACTTCCTCCTTCCCCTGCATTTGGGATTCCAGACCAAACCTTACCCAAAGGCTCCCAAATCCTCACCCCTGAGGTCCCGTGGCATCCTGAAGTTTCAGTGTCTTTAACTTTTGCCTTTTAAGCCTCAAACAAACCCTTCAGCTGTGCCAGTTCCAACCACCCATAACTAAATGGGTTCCTGCAAGGGTCCTCTCTCCTCATCCTCACCCCTTCCTACAAGCAGAACAGCTCCCCAAAAGATAAAGGTGGTGGATTTCTCCTTATCACAGGAATTTCTGATAAGGAAGGAGAGCTCAAGAGAACAAACTACTCATTCTATGAGTGTATGAGCTGCCTGCCTGAAACCCTTTCATTTTGCCACATGCCTAAAAGAACACAGGAAAATCCAACAAATAGGGCAGGAGTTTCAATGCCCATTAGTGTCTTTGCATTTCAAGGAGGTGATTTAGCAGGAACTTTCACAAGAGAAAGGGCCTTTAAATATTTCACTTCCCATTCCTACACTGGAGTGCATGGCCCTGATTTTCAACTGGAGTCGGAATAATGAGGGCAATGAACAGTGGCTTTCCAGAAATCCTCTCAGAAACTCTGGGAAATTCCTTCCTGGGAACACTTTCATGTTGGATTTTGTCATATGAGGAGATGCTCAGGAGACTTGTAGACTCCATTTCATTGAAGCAGTGACTCCTGAAAGATGACAAAACCCTCCAAGATCACAGAATCCCAGAATGGTTTGGGTTGGAAGGGACCTTAAAAACATCTCATTCCAAACCCCTGCCATGGGGGAAAACTTCCACACCTGCCAAAACCAAATCAGACCTTTGGGATCTTGTATGACCTCCCAAAAACCAGTTCCTCATCAGGAAAACTAAATACTAAAGCACTAAATTTACAACCATTAGACATGCAAATAGAAATTTTTCAAAAGGGTATTTTGACATTGTTATTTAAACTTGATTATTCATTTGTTAAGGAAGATGTTCCGTTGCTTTGTGTTTTGTAGGGAACAAATATTCCATGGTGGCTTCTGTTCCTCAACTGGGGGAATGACATGTGGCAGTTGTAAAGATTAATTTGTGCTATGTGGCACTGCTGCTGGCTGCTCCTCAGGGAGAGGGATGTGGGGGGAAAACATCCTGAAACATTCCAGTAAATTAATTAACAACGGAATGCTCAAATCTAATTAAGAAACCATCAGCTCATTTGTACTGCTGCTCACACGAAGTGTATGAGGAGATCTCCGGTGAGTGGTGCCTGCAGGGTCACACCTGGAGTTTCCTCTCATTTTTGGGATGTCCAGCCTCCTCTCAGGCCCTGCTGCTCCAAACTCAGGGGGATTGGGTGCAGGAAAATAGGGATGAGGTGCAGGAAAAATAGACTTAGTTATGGCTGAGTTGGGGGGATAATTCTCAGGCTGAGATGACAGTAAGGTTGTTTTCAGAGCACAGAGCCCTGTGCAGCCAAGCTTTTGGGGAGTTCTACACCAGAACTCCTGCTTTGCACCAGAATCCAGGAGCAGGAATGAAGTTCAGAGACACACATTCCAACCAGGCACCAGAGGGATTCCAGGGAACAGGTACCTGCTTTACCCAGGCTCAGCAAACCCACAAAATCCCGTGCAAAGCTACAGAAAAGCCTTTCCCTGCCTCCTCTGCTTCCCAGAGCTGCTCTGCATCGCTCCCTCAGCTCTGGGACTTCCCATCCCACATTCCTGTCTCGTCCTCCCTGGATTAACCCGCTCCCTCTGCTAAACACAGACAGATTGGTGACAATGGGCATTAAATTTCCCAAAGTACCTCTTTGCTATCAAAAATCTCTGCCTTACCACCACAGAAAACATTTTAAAAAATCCTCCTCGGTAAATCTTAAATCTCATCAGAGCAACCAGAAGTATTTACTGCCTGTGTTTGCAGCACTCAACCCCTCCAGTGGCAGCCCCAAACCTCCCAAGTCTTTAAAGTCTCATTCCCTTCTTTCCAAGCCTCCTAATTCCTCGTGTTCACGTCCCTTCTCTCCCTGTTCCCGGGGCTGGGGGGAGGAAAGCCGGGCAAGGCAGGAGCTGGCTCTGCAAGAGAGTGTTCCAACAGCTTGGGGCAGATGCTCCAGAGGTTTCTCTGCAGTATCAGTGCCATGGGGCTTGTTTGGAGGGTGATTCCTCAGCCTTTGGAGGTGACAACTGGCCCCTGGCAGGAGATTTGCTGCTGCTGCTTGATGGATGAGGCTTCCATCATGGAATCATGGAATTATAGAATCCCAGAGTGGTTTGGTTTGGAAAGGACCTTAAAGATCATCCCATCCCAGCCCCTGCCATGGGCACGGACACCTCCCACCGTCCCAGGCTGCTCCAAGCCCCAGTGTCCAGCCTGGCCTTGGGCACTGCCAGGGATCCAGGGGCAGCCCCAGCTGCTCTGGGCACCTGTGCCAGAACCACCAACAGGCACAGAGGTCAACCATGGATCCAAGGGAAAAATTATTGGAGGAACCTTTTTCTACAAGGGACAGAAAAGCTGATTTTTCCCTTTAAACAACAATTGTGACATGTAAGGCAGCCTTAAGGACATATTCCAGTCACCAGCTTTTTTCCAGTAAATCAACCAACAAAATGCTGCTGAATTGTGTTCAAATCAGTGCAGGTTCCATGGAAATGCACAAAATAAGCATCAAATTTAAAGCACATTGAAACTGGACATGACCTTCAGCCGTGCCTGTACTGGCAGCACGTGGACAAGGCACACAAACTGGCAGCTTGTACTCAAAGAGGGCTCAAAACGTGGATGTAAATACAGGAAAATACCAATTCCCACCTCCACACCCCTGCTGGGAATGGATGAAGCTACTTGAGGCACTCCTTGACACCCCACTTCAACTCCGTGACCTCTGTGGGAGATGCAGGAATGTCTGAGTGCACATGTGAACCACAGCAATTAAGGAAATGAAATAAAAAAGCTGCTTTTTCACCACCAGAAGCCACAGTTAGTTAGGAACTGTTCATTTCACTTCAATAAGAATTACATAGCTTTTAATTGAAATATTCCTGCCTAAGTGGTCGAATGTTAATATTTTAGTGATCTTTACATATTTCCCTGCTTCCCCTGTGCTTTTTCAAATCCACATTACCATCCATTGGGCCTCTTATTTTTCCTATTACTTATCCTAAACACAAGTTGCTCTGAGAGATCGCCAGTAATTTGCATAAAATATAGAGCTGTTACTTTTCTTTTCTTAAAGGAAGCAGAATAATTGCAAGCTGCAACTACTGGAGCTGAAAATAACTCTCCAGACAGTTGCACATGCAGAATTAGATTAAAATGAGCTCATTTTTTTAAATGACCTGATAATTTGTGAGGGGAAAAAAAAAAACCTCTATCAAAGTGTTTTCATCAGCAGAGAATGTTACAGCCCTTACACCAAGGAGGAGGTGCCTCTCTGCATGCAGATGAGGCAAACGTGACCTAGAGAGGCCAAATTAACAGAACCAGAGGTTTGTAGACCACATTGAAATATCCATCACTCTCTTCTGGAAAATGCAACAGGGGCAGATGTGGGACATCCTGTACCACTTGGGGAAGAGATTCCGTAGAAAACCTGGGACAAAACATTGGAAGGATCAGTGCTTGAGGTTGAAAGCTGAGATCAATCTTTTGTTCTCTCTTCTCTGGCCTTCTGGACACCACAGCAGCTCATTGCTGGCAGGAGCAGAACGCTGAAGTCATGGAACCCTGGAACGGTTTGGGTTGGAAAGGCCTCAGAGCTCATCCTGTTTCCAGTGGGCAGGGACACCTTCCACTGTCCCAGGCTGCTCCAAGCCCTGTCCAACCTGGCCTTGGGCACTGCCAGGGATCCAGGGGCAGCCACAGCCTCTCTGGGAATTCCATCCCAGACCCTTCCCGCCCTCACAGGGGAAGTGTTTTCAGATCGATGGTTTTCCCTGATCAGAAGGGCAAATATGACAAACATCTGAATCTGTTGGCCAACTTCATCAAGTTTTCCCAACTTTGAGCCAAGAAGCGCTTCCTAATTTCTGGGAGACAATTTAGAAATACGGAATGAGGAAGTCTGTTAAACCCTCAGTTTCCAGGGATTCCTACAAGGAATTACCATCACGGCTGGGTACAACTCCTTGCAACAATAAATTCTGACTGGTTTTATGGTTAACCTCTAGTATTGACAATATTACTAAAACCCCCTTGAGTGGGCTGTGCAGGTTTATAAATACATTTAATTATCATGTTTTTGATGAGATTTCATTTAAATCTAGCAAAAAATATTCCCAAGTGAATCATCTGTTATTCATAACCAAAGATGAATTCAGCCTCCATATCACAACTTTTCCTCCTCCTCCTTTTTCAGACCCATTGCTTCTACATAAATTAAATTCTTCACTATGTGCATCCCAGTCAGATTTCCTTTTAGAAAGCCATATTTTAGAGAAAGCAATTACATTTGGTCATTGATGTATCACCCAAGCTTTCAGAGCCCCCCAGAATAGAAGAGGGGGTTGAGATGTTAATCTGAACAAATGTTGCACTTTGATAATAACTCAGGGGAGGAAACAGAAATCGTCATCCCATGGAATGTCATCCACTCCAGACATAGCCATGGGATGGTTTGGGGATGGAATGGGGCTGAGCTGGAGATGCCACTGGTCACTGTTCACCAGGCCTGTGAGGAATGGTGACAGAAGATCCCTTCTGGCTCGAGCACCAGCCCAGAGCATGTTCATTAACCCCAGTGCCCCGTCTGGCTGTGGGATAATGCTCAGCTAAGCTGTGGAAGACAGGCGGGTTGAGAGGATTTTTAAAAACTATTAGCATTACCATTAGCATTACCGTTATTATTATTATTACTATTACTATTATCACTGTTACTGTTAATTAAACAGTGCTACGAATGCCTGGCCCTGGAAGGGAAGAATCCCTGTTGCACTCCTGCAGCCTCTGAATTTTGTGTAGACACCAGGAGGAGGAAAGGCAAAGGAAGTCATGGAACAGCCCCTCGTGCCCCCTGTCAGCAGTGGTGGGGCTGAGGAGCACAATTCACCCTTGGGAGATGGGGGAACACCTTGCTTTGAACTTCCACTGCATTCTTGTTTTACTGATTCATTTTTCTGAGCTGCAAATAGTTCTCTCTCTTCCAAATTTCCCACTTCTTCACTCCAAAGCTCCTCCCAAACTCTACACTGCCCCTCTGCCACAGAACGCTGATCCTGGCTCACCATCCAACATCCCCACCATGCCAAGACCTCCCATGCCACAGGAGCTGGCCCAGGACAGCTTTTGCTCTGCCCGTGCTCCAGGATCCCCACGCCTCCCACCCTCCAGAGGCACACAGCCAGGCACTGATGGGCACCAGGGACTTGGTCAGCACAGGAGAACCACATTTCACAGAGTCATGGAATCATTAAGGCTGGAAAACACCTCTGAGATAATCAAGTCCAACCTTTTAGCACCCTGACACAGCAGCTCTTCCTTTAGCTGACCAAACCAAATACAGATTTTGAACATGAACAGCTGAAGGGATGCAGGGATTTTTAATTAACACCTGCACAGGGATGGGCTTTATTGTGCACCTCAGTGTGCTGCTCTCAGGGCACTCTGGCACCTGGGATTTGTGTGGGACATCGCCACCAACAGAGATACCCAACCCCAGCTGGGTTCCACTGGCTCAGAGATCACCCAGACAAGCTCCATTTTAACATCTAAGAGCAGGGATACGTGAATTCCATTAAATCACAAGTCAATTAAATAAAGGCAGCAGCTATGTGCTTTTTGATGATCCTAAATCAGAGGCAATGTTTCATTCTCAAGCCTCTTAAGTGAGGTTGTTTAATGACATGGTGGGAAATGAAGCCTTTTTGTAGCAGGAGAGGAAACACTGCTGTCTTTAGCAGCACTTACTGAATAATTAACCTGCACCCCAGTTATTATCCAAGAGTATTTGCCATTAACCCAATAGAAAAATCATATGAGGCATGAATAGGAAGAATAACAGTGAAAATGTACTGCTTAGACCATATTACCAGGATAGCACTCACATTTCTGTCTGAGCCTAATAAAGGATTGTAGTTTAAATCAGTGAATACAAACAGAAAACATTTGGTTAGTGCTTATTCCAGTTTTGATTCCGGAGCTGAGCCTGACCCTCTCCTGCCATTGCTATAAATCATCCAAAAACAGGTGGCTTTCCCCTTTGTTGGAGTTCAACTCCTTTGTGCCACACTTGACCAGACATGATTATTTCTGTGTGCTGCCAAGATTGCAACCTTTTCCTGGCCAGGGAAGCAGGAGCTCAGTGAGAATGTCATCGCTGACAGCTCTGAGAACGGCCCTCGGGAAGCCTCTCCTCAATTCTCAACACTTCAGCTCTCTGCAGCAAAGGTGCCCTCTTCCCTTTTCCACAAAAATGGAGAATTTTAAAATTATGGATGGGAGGTCTTTGACTCATCTGGCCTTTTATCCACAAGGAGTGTCTCTGTCTTTGGGCTCTCTAATCTTCACTCATCTGATTAAAAAGATTGAAGAATTTCAGGTGCCATTCACACTTTGCCTCAGTTTCTTTCAGGCTAAGACATCGTTCAGTCCTACAAAGCCTCCTGAGAGTCAAAGAATTGTCGTTGTTTGCAGACTAAAGTCAGTTATTAGCTGGAAACACACACCTGATTAATCGACACAAAAATTAACAAATCTCACGGGTAATTATCCTTCTCCTTCCAAACGGATGCCAGACAGACCTTGTTGTGTGGTGTCTCTCTGTGCAGTTAAGTGACCTTCAGTGTGGCAGTTTAAGGTGGTCTGATAATGATTTGATTATTATTTCATGCAAATTAAGAGTTACCTCTCCTAAAAGAGCTGGTTTTCAATTTCATCCTTATTTGCACACTGCATGAAACCATGACATTTCGGAGCTCTCCAGAGTCTGTCACCCTGCCTGGCACCGTTAGTTGCTGTTTCCTGGCTCTTTTTCTCTCCTTAATTTATTTCCTTACTCATTCTTTGTTCTTACCACAGCTGAATAGGTGCATCCCCCAAACACAGCATTTCCTGGGCAAACAGCTGGGCTGGGGCAGGTTCCTGGCCATGGACTCTTCCCATGAGCAGCTCCACAAAAGATCCATCAACTTCATCACCCCCCCAGTGCAAACCTTCAGCAGTCAAAGCACTCAAACACATCAACACCTGCTTATGGAAAAGCAAACCTCACTTTCTACTCTTAAAATAATAATAAAAAGGATTAAGAGAGAAGCTGGGGGTCTCTGGCAACCCAAAAGCTGACTTCTCTCTCCAAGGTCCCCAAATTCCATGTTCTGCTTGCTGAGTTACATTTTGTCTCTAGGTATTTTCTCAGTATTTGCATTTGAACAAGAATCCAAAATAAAGCAAAAGCTTCAAGGTCAACAATCTTTTTATAGAAGCAAAAACCCAAGAGAGAAATTTAAGCAATTATTCTTAGCCAAAGGAGCAGTCAGTTCAAATAAATGTATCCAAGCCTCCGAATTATCAGCAATAAAATCTTATGTCATCTAATAACGACAATGATGACAATAATTACTGCGACAATGATTTAAAGCTCAGCATTTTCATAGTGCCTAATTTAACAAGTACAGGTTGCTTATTTGTGCCTTTCCAGACTGAAAAAGTGTTTGTCTGGCTTTGTTTATTGTCTAAGATTAGACTTGGGGAAGACAAAAAGCTTACAGAAATTACCAAAGTTCCTGCAGAAGGAGATGCTGATGGAGGCACAATTTTCATAGGCAGAAAGTTTGCAGATGTCAATCTGTATTTACCAAGAAAAGGGAAGAAATTAGAGCAGGGGAATAGCAAACTTGTGGAAAACAAAGTCAGAATTTAGAAACCACCTCAGCAACCATCCAAGTGGATCTCTCACGTGGAAGTCATCCCGAGCCTCTCTCTGTGCCTCCCAGGCAGCAGTATCCCCTCTGCCTCGGAGGCAGGAGCAGGGGAGCTGTTTACACGTGAGGAATGCTGAAAAATACCTCCTGCATCAGAAGGAATTCATGGCACAGCCCTGCTGAGGCTCTGACTGCAAAACTCCTCAGGGGCACCAGCGCAGGAACCGTGGCTGCAAAGCCAGGCCAGCTCTGCTGGCTGCGAGTGTCCCGGGGCCAGGACGTGTCCCTGGGCAGTCCAGCACCCGAGACATCAGCACGGGCAGACACAATCCCATCTCCCACAGCCCTGCAAGACTGGCAGGACTCTTTTGATGGATCATAAAGCCATGGAATCGAATCATTTCAGTTAGAGAAGACCTTTAAGATCAAATCCTGCCAAGGTTACCACTGGCCCATGTCCCCAAGTGCCACATCCACACGGCTTTTAAATCCCCCCACTCTGCAGTAGGCTCAGAATCATGCCCACAAGGTTTTTGTCTCTGTTTTAATCTCAGTCATTTTTTAAATGAACCTCACTCTTCAAACAACGAGTTCAAAAGGCTTCAATTTTTTTTTTTTTTTTCCATTTATAAGCATGAGGAATAAAACGCATTAAAAGCTGCAGAAATTCCCTCTTACTCTGGACAAGGAGAGATCAAAGGCAGAACATTTCTTTGGATGGATTCTGAAAGGTCAGATTTCTGAAAAATGTGGAAAATACCGTGTCCTCTGTATTCATCTGGAACCAGCAAAACTTCTGGAATTGCAGAATCCCAGAAAGGTTTGGGTTGGAAGAGACCTGAAAGCCCATCCAGTGCCACCCCTGCCGTGGACAGGGACTCCTCCCACTGTCCCAGGCTGCTCCAAGCCCCAATGTCCAGCCTGGCCTTGGGCACTGCCAGGGATCCAGGGGCAGCCACAGCTGCTCTGGGCACCCTGTGCCAGGGCCTGCCCACTCCCTCAGTAAAGAATTTCTTCCTAACACCAATCTAAACCTGCTCTTTCAGCTTACAGCCATTCCCTGGGTCCTGTCCCTCCAGCCCTTGTCCCCAGTCTTTCTCCAGTTCTCCTGGAGCCCCTTTAGGCCCTGCAAGGGGCTCTGAGCTCTCCCTGGAGCCTTCTCCTCTCCAAGTGAGCACCCCCAGCTCTCCCAGCCTGGCATGACCCAGTGAGGTGTCACCCACTGCTCTCTCTCCTGTCAGTGACGCACCCAACCTTTCTCAGCCAAAGGATGGATTCACCAACTCTTCATTCCCTCCTCTCACCCAGAGGAGACACGAGGGGAGCCCGTGCTCAGTCAGGCTCCAGCTGTTCAGAGAGGGGGAGCCCGTAGGCAGCTCTTACGTAAAGCCCTGAAATACAGAATGAAATTGCCTTAAATTAATGAAGTCATCCCATCCACTTCAGCAGGTTTGAGATGAGGGCTTTTCCCCCACATAATTAAAATAGCAGAGGGAATGAATGATACTGCACTTGTTATTTCTTTTAAGGCAGTGCACAGTGAGTCATGCCAGAGCTCCGGGAAGCCAGCTCTGGGGCCATTCATTGGTATGAACTTCAAATTGTCTGTGTCACCCCTTTTAAAGTGGGTTAACGAAAGCAAAATGTACCTGCCTGTACACAGTCCCCCCTACACCACCGGGGTGTCACCACACCTGATGGAAATTGTCACAGTGAATACAAATACCTGTGCGTTTTGGGCAGGTATTAGGGCAAAACTTGGACTTGGTGGTATCGGAGGTCTTTTCCAAACCCTCCAGGAGTTCTGTGCTGCGTGCTCCTGTTTCCCTCGAGGAGATGCACATGCTGTGTCAGAGCACCGGGAGGAAAGCTCTATTGCCCACATAAGCCAGTGCACTCACGGTGAGGACCAGCTCCTCCCTCTGGCCATTTGCCCACCCCATGAAGCACAGCCGAGGTTTGTTTGCACCAACCATGGCTCTGCCGTAAAACAAAAGCTGCAGACACACTCTGATATTCTGATGCCTTTTCCTGGTCTTAAAATCAAGAGTCAAACACGGTTAGAAGGGGAAAAGGGATTTTACCTTGGTATTTATTGTAAGGATCCTTAGGTGCACACGTCCAGCTCATATGCACCGAAATGCACCCCGCCAAAAGCCCACCCCAAAAGATCGGGTATGTCATTATAGGTGTTACTAATTAGCAGATCTATCAAAGATTCCCCAATGAGAGGCTCAAGTGAGCCCCCCTCCCCAGGGAGCCTTCCCCTGGATGGTTCTATCTTAGTTTACAGAATGTGTTCTGGAGAGGACCTTGGGGTCTGGGGCACATTGATCCCTAACTAGGAAGCTTCTAAAATGTTTAGTCTCTCAGACTGACAACCAAGTCCAAGAATGCAGGCAAAAAGCACTGAGAATACAGAAGTTGTAAAAGGTATAACAGGGGTATAAAAGAAAAGGCAAAAAATCTTCATGGCATCAATTCCACCTGCTCTCCTAAGGAGTTCCTGATAACAGACACCTCATTCATGCCAACAGAGAGATTTATTTCTACTAATAACATTCAAACCATAACAATTTTCAGGTAAAGACCTAACCCAGCCAATTTTTCAGGATATGAAGTCTGGCAAAAAGAGCCTGGCCCTGCCCAGAGGTGTCACTTCTCTCAGGAGTGGCCTCAGACCACACCCATGTGGGACACCATCCCACTTTAGGACTTACTAAATAAAGCTTTACTTTTCCCAGTAAGGCTGGAAAACCTTCAGTACTCCCAGAGAGACTTCTCTAACACATTCTGTATAAACATTTGAGGTGGTTTTTATATAAATTCCAAACCTGTGTCAATCACAGGGGGGATAAATCAGCCTCTGTCCTACAGCCTGGGCATTTCCAAAGCCTCAGCTTGACACCTGCACATACATATGGATATATTTTTTTATACATTTATATTTTTTTTTTTTTTAATATGGATGTATTTTATATTTATATTATGATGGCTGGGCACCTACAGTTCTTTTTCTGACCAAGAAATTTCATAATCTTAAATTTCTGTCTAGGTACCAAAATAAGATGCTGGACGAAGAAAATCTCCTAATTTGCCATTCACCTTTCCTATTTCAACTGGGGGGGGGGAGGGGAATAAAACAATAAATTGAGTTCTGTGTTTATAACTCTGAAATAGTTGTGAGACACTTGGAGCCGATGGAGCCTGCAGGTCACACAGCAGTTTTCCATGGCGTGGAGTGAGAGACCAAATGAATTGTACAGTCCCAGAGCACAGGGCTGTAATTATGATAAAGGAAGGGAATTAATGTGCCATTGGGGAATTAATGCAGCAGACAGGCTGCCTTTTACAAGAGCCATAAGCAATGTTCCTGCGGCAAAGCCTCTATAGTTCTGTTTGGTATTAACAGAATGCACATTGCCCATAGTAATTAGTCTGAGCAGTAATTAACCCTTCACTGGTGGCCTTGAGTGGCCCTGTGGGTCCTGGCACCAGGGAGGGGTGAGAACTAAGGGCAGAGCCAAGTCCTGCTCTGCTCCAGGCAGCTCCAGAGCTGCTCCACCCATGGAATAAATGCAGAAAAAGAGGGAATTATTTAACCATTAGTGGGTTGTGTAGGGAAAACACCACCCAAGGGGAGCTGGCCTGGAGCAGTGACCAGAGGGAGCACCCAGGTGTGTGACACAGCCCTCCTCACCTGGGTGTGAGCTGGAGTAACCCTGGTGGGCTTTACCCACCTGGGGCAGGTAAAGAGCTGCTCCAGTCCCTTCATGCCATGGTGGGGTTGTCTCAGCAGAGAGGAGCAGAGCGGTGATGCTCTGTCACAGAGATTTACACTGAATTTCGCTGCAAACAGCAACACATGTTCACACGGTGCAACAGACAGAAGAAATGAAAAATAAAACATTAAACATCGTTATTATTGAAACAATTTAAAAACCTGGAAGTGAGGAGCGTGGCTGTGAGTTGCTGTAGCAGCAGGAAAGGATTTTATAGCCACTTTTCCTCAAGCCCCAAAGATGTTTTGCACAGAGCCATTACCCAGCCTTCTTCCCAGGAAAGCCAACTCCTGTGCAATTCCTGCAGCACAGAGTGTTAATGCAGGAAGTCTGAGCAGCTCCAGAGATTTCCCAAGGCAGTGAGTGTAGAGATGAAAAATGATCTCTGAAGTTCTGTCAGAGCCAATGCAGCGTCTGAGCATTTGTGCAGTGCTGGTGGCACCGAGGAGCGGCCGTGGCCAACTCCCCGTGTGCAAACGGAGCGAGCCCAGACTTCACTGACGCCAGTCAGTGTTTGCCTGACTGCTTTGAACACCAGCACTGCAGCCTGGCACAAGCACACAGGGCTGAGGTTTTCTGCTCTGCCAGGAGGTGTCTGAGGGCACAGCCCAGCGCCGCTGGCACCAGGCTGAGGGGTGACATCCTCTGAGCAACCACTCCCACTGCTGAATTCCTGTCTGCTGCCTGAGGAACCCCAGGAGAATTCTCCTCAGGGGCTGCTGAGCCACAGCTCTGCTGCTGCTGGCCTTGGGAGCAGTGGGGCACCGGCCATGGGGCCAGGCGGAGTCACCGTCTCTGTTAATCCAACAAGGGGACACAGATTCTCAGAGACTGTCCCAGACGGGACGTGGAGCACTTGGAGAGCTCCTCACTCCTCTGGCTTTGCACAGAGTCACTCCCAGGTACTTTATATCTGTGGATAGATTTTATAGTTTTGATATACTGACACAGAGCACTCACAGGAGGTTTCCCCCATCCTGCTCTTTCCTGCACACCCACCTTGTACCATCCCCTGGAGAACCCCACGCCGTGAGCACCTGCCCTGTTCCAGCTGCATCTTCTGCTGCCACCTTAAGGCTTCATTTCCATCTCCAGAGGATTTCTGTGGATCCTTGCTCCATTCCAGGTCTGAGGGAGGCGCAAACCCTCAGGTGTGCTCCCCGGGATCCAGCTGGTCACTGCTGACATCACTGGGCAAGAGACCCATTGGCTCCATTCCTTCCATGCCCATTCCTTCGCCAATGGAATGTTGTGATTCCCACAAGCACTCTGGAAAATGAGGGGCTTTAATTGTGAATCCTATGATCCATTTCAAATGTCTATTTAAAATCCAAATGGCCGCAGCAATTAGGGCTCGGCAGAGCAGCAGGTCCTGCAGCAGAGACCCCAGTCCCAGCAGCATTCCTCAGTCCAAGGGGAGCCTAAGGATGCTGCAGCTCTGCTTCCTCCTGGGAAGAAAACCATCCATTTTACCAGTGCCCACCGTGCTCTGTAGTTAATAATTCATCTGAAGCTGAGCCAGCATTATTTGGGAAGGAGAAAACCTGCACAGGGAAGCATCAGAGTCGGCCCTGGGAAGGGGGATGGGCACAGAGCAAAGCCCTGGAGTGGGAAGAGGAGCCAGGCTCACACTGAGCACTCCTGTCCCCTTGCACAGATCAGACCCCAGAGCCACTTCCCAAGCGTGGACTGACTGCAGACTGATAAATATGAACCTCTAGCACTCAGGAGATACCAGGACATTCATCCCAGAGTGCACTTTCAGTGCCTTTGGCACAACACATCCAGGAGAGTCAGGAAAAAGTGGCCTCGGTCTCTTTTCCAACCCACATGGAGCCTGGAGCTGCTCGTCCCTGGGCAGGCACAGTGCAGAGCATCCTCCTGTGCTGGGAGCAGCTGGAGCTGCCCGTCCTGGATCCCTGGGCCCTGGAAAGGTGGCCCACGCCACTGAATAACCACTGATCCATGGAACAGCGACTCCCTCATTTGGGACACGTTTTCTTCTTTCTTGATACTTTTTTCCATCTCCAAAGGGCTCCAGGATTTTTCCAATTTCTCAAATTACTCCTCATTAACATGAAAAAGATAATTTCCATTTGGCAGCATTAGCATGAATAAAACATCCCTGGGATAATAACCTGCTCGGGGCTAGAGGCACCGACCTTCAGAAATGAGGACAGACCTGGGGTTGTGTGCAGGAGTGAGAAAATCCAGTGACTTCCCACGTTCTTCAGCTTGGAGGAGAACAGGGAAAATTTTCTGTTGCTGATTATTCACACTACGGGCGTTTTTGAGCTAATCTTTTGGGTTCAGAATTTCTGCACACTGGCTGCCAAAAATAAATTACCGTGAGAATGGGCTCTGTGTGTGGATGAGCTGGGGAAGGCTGCACCTTCTGGAGGTCACTGCAAGAAAGGGAAACATGAGCAGCCAGCTCAGCCACGGCACTGGCCCAGCACCAGCTCCTGGGAGGCATCCAGCACGTGGAGAGGAGGTGCAGGGATCTCCAAAGGATGAGGAGGCCAGGGGGTCAGCCAAGCATTTGAGGAGGTCTCACCTTGATTTTTCACAGACTGGTCAAACCACAGAGCTCAATATCCTCTCTAAAATATTTATCCCTTTAGGTTTTCGTATCACATCATTGCAGCCCTTTTTTTGAGCACCAGGACCTCAGCGCAGCAGGAAACTGAGCTATTGATTACAGGCTGTTTGTAATTAACGAGGCATTCTGATATTCTACCTGTGATCAGGGTCCTTATTGGAAAAAGCTCAATTTCTTCCCTTTCAGTATAGCTTTGGTGGTGCCTTGGCTGGTGTGGATGCCAACAGGAACACACACAATTGCTTTTGCAGTCCAGCACAAGGTACCCAGAGGTTCCCCCGTGCCACCTTCCCCTCCAGTTAATGGCATTCCGTCTCCAAACAATCTCACCAATAATTTGCACCCATCGACCCCGTGTAACGTAACGTGCCAGCTGTTTAGTGCTGGAAAATTTATCACTCAGCAAGAGCCAAGGATCTTGTACCAAGCAATACTCCCACCTCCCAATCCCTGTCATTTCGCTTGCTCCATGCAATTTGCCCCAACCTCTCCCTCCCTCGGCCCTCCCCAGATTTCAGACCAGTGGTTTATGTATTTAACTGGTCAGAGAAAGCCCGGAATAAATTCATCTCTAAAAGCCAGCTCTGCAGTGTGTCACAGCACACTCTGATGTGAATAATATGTACAAATGAATATAAATATTGAGCTTGGGCGCCAGAGCAATTAGGCACTGTCACATTAACAACACCATCTCCTCCATGGAAGGGGGAAGGGAAGGGGAGGGATTTCCTTCTGCGTGGGACTCTGCCCATTTGTCATGCAAGTGGTGCAGATGACCAGTAAGGAACTGTGGGAAATTCATCATCATAATGAATGGCCACGAGTGCAATTCCTTTCCATAACGTGTTATCATTGCAGTAATTAACTGCCTGCTTGTTCAGTTGTGCACCAGAGTTGTTGCACATAATCCATCACAGTTTCCAGTGGTAACACCGCATTAAACACATCCTCAGCCATGACATTCCATGGCTTTTGCACAGAGAGAGCTGCTTTAACACCCCAGCACCAGCACAGCCCATGTTTTGTGTCCCTCATGGGTGCTCCACAAGCCCCACTGCCCATGGCATGCATGGAGCTGCCCTGGGGTGTGGCAGCAGGAGCCAGAGGATTCCCTGCCTTGCATGACCACAAATACAGCCTAAATATTAAATAATAATAAATAATAAACCTTCCCACTGTAATCAGGGGCAAGGAGGTTTGCTCTAAGGGGTGGCACTTTCCTGTGCTGTATCAATCCACAAGAATTGCTCCAGGCAATCCCAGCAATTAAAACTGCAACGAAGCTCAAACCTGATCCCGAACCTCCTAAATGAAACTGGAACATGCATTCCAAGGCAAGATGGGTCAGCGTGGGCAGCACAGGGGGCTGTGGGGCAAAGCTGCTTTTCCCTTTATCTCTGGGGGACACAGAGATGGGCAGGTGAGGAGGAGGGGGCTGAGGGTCACTGTGTGACCGGGACACAGCTGTCCCCACACACGGCTCTGGGAGTGTCACCGAGGGCAGGGGATGCTCACAGCTCCAGCCCTTCCATTCCTGCATTCCCATCCACGCAGCTGCAGCCTCCCACAGCTGGGAAAGCACCAGACACTTCACTAGGAGTTTTTTCCTTCAGATAATGCTTAGAAGGTCAATGACTTTTATCTCTCACAGTGCTGCTTTTTTATATTTCTCCAAATATTTGTTTTCCATCCTTCCTGACCAGGGGCACTGGTCATGCTCCAGCTCCCACCTCATCTGTATCCAGGAGCTTCCCAGCTCCTCCTCTGCCCTAATCTTCTCTACTGCTTCCATCTCTAAGAGAATTTCTTCTGATGAAAGGATTAACTTGGGAGAGAGGTTTTAAATATCCCAGGCTCCTACACATCTGCTTTATTTTCCATAGTGTTTCATTCCACCTCAGCAGGAGTTAAACCCAAAGAAATTCCCAAGGGACAGACAATAAGAAAACAGGGATGGGAAGGGCTTGTACAAAAGCCCCCACAGAACAGGTCCAGGATTGCCAGGGATGAGAGAAGAGTTGGTCACTGCAGACAAATGAGATTTGCACAGCAAGACACTGGATGATTAAAACACTTGTCCTTATGCAAAATTCAGCAGATATTCCCAAATGTCCGTGGCAGACAAATTGCACCATCTGGTCAGTGAGATAAAGTCTTTAAACAAGAACTTTGCAGGCCGAAGGTTCTCAGCTGTAAAAACAGGTCATGCTGGTGCCCTGTGATTTGCCAAATCGAGGGCAATCCACTCTTCCTCTTCTCTCCCACTTCACTGCAACATTAAAAACCACATACGGTGCATTCCCAATGTGACACTGTCCAAAAGAATAAAGGATCTGGTCTCGACTCTCTCTTTTTTACAGTGATAATTTCCTATTTTGTCTGATTCCAGCTGCCAACATTATTGCTAAAACACCATTTTTCCTGTTGGGAAGCTATCTAATTAATAAATATATACATAATATATTAGATAATTAATATAGATTGTCTACCTTAATATATTTACCACGTATTCAGCTGGGTCTGAAGCCCTTTGAGCAGTGCCTGTGTAACCACATAGGAATTTCTCACATGAGGTCTGCAAAACAAGCCCAGGAACCACAGGGATCCCCAAAAAACCCAATAAACGAGCATCTCAGGCAAAGGCAGGGGCAATCCCTCCATTTATCTCAGCCCAGCTGGATCAGCCCTCGATGTAAAAACCCACTGGCCTCCCCACATCAAACATCTGTAAACTGGCCATTATTCTGGCAGGTCTGGACAGAGCTCCCAAAACTCAGGTAATTAGTGCAGAGCATGGAGCCTTTCCCAAGGCTGCAAGGCCGGGGTACCTGCAGATGGCTCATAAGTGGTTAAACCTGCAAAATCCATTTTGAAGAGAGATGAACTGACATTACATAATAATCTCGGTGCCTGAATGCCAGGAGCACTGCAAGGAAAAGCAGCAGCTTCGCACAGGGGGAAGATCTCCCGTGTCAGTGTGAGTTCAGAAATCTAACGGCCTTAATTACTGTTTTATACATTGTACTAATTTCCTTGATTGTGCTGTGAAATCAAAACACATAATGAAGACCTTTTTCCCCTCTAATAAAAGCTGTCAAAGTAAATAAATATTCATCCCCATCTGCCCCTCTGGAATGAAAGTAGAATTAATTGATAATTTTCAGAGCTCCGTAACCTCCTGCCCAGTGCTCTGTTAGCTGAGGGTATTATGTGGAGTCTTCCTTCCTGAAATCCTGTTAATACAAGTTTAAAAGTCAGACAGGCATGGTGCACTAAATCAAATCTGTTTTCTAGGCTGCGTCACATGGCAAAAACCCCATCTGTTCCTCAACAGCTCAGTGCAAGCTGGTGTTTTACATTCACAGCAGAAAGCTGCTCTCAGATAACCTGGGTACAGCCACAGCAGCGCTGCATCCATCAGGACACCTGCACACATCCTGATTCCTCTGCTCTGAGTAAGTTACTCCGTGCTGGAGCCCTAAGCACAGCACTGGATTTGTTACCCTGTTAGGGGATGAAGGGACACCCAGCCGGGCGAGGAAGGCTGAGATCTGCCTCAGATATTGTGGGTGGCCTCGGTTTTGCTGCTGTTCCTCAGGATTTAGGATGCAGAGCAGATATTTGGAGAGGCATTTGAGCAGAGAGGAGAGGCTGCAGGTGGTGCTCCAGGAGGGGTGGCAGGCACCGCGTCGGGAGAGCACAGCCGCTCCTGGAGAGGATGTGGGGACATTTGAAAATTCATTTGCAGTGCAAATCTAACTCCTCTTTGTCACACACAGACCCGTAATGGAAACGTCCACCCCGCGCCAGGGGTGAGAGGGAATAATCACAAAGGTAAATGCCACTCGAGGGATTTTATCTTCTCATGACATTTGCAGTAGCTCGTTCTTCCTCCAGCTCACACGTCCCATCAGGGCAGCCACGGCTGGGTATTCTGCATATCCAAACTGCTAAAGCCTTCCAGGAATTCCGGGGAAATGGAGGGGGGGGGGGCGGGTCACTGCAGATGAGCAAACATTAAAGAAGCACAGGACAAAGCCCACAGAAGAAGGAGGAGGAGGAGGTGCAGATTCCCAGGGAAGCCAATTCCATGTTTCCAGCAGTGTCAGATGTCCCAGGAACACATCCCTGCCAAACCCTGCTGTAAACCAGGGGCTGCAGCAGCTCTGGGACTGGGAGGGTTTCAGTCAGCACTGAGCAGGATAATCAGTGCAAAGCCCAGGAGCAAAAACTCCATCTTGAGCCCAGCTTTGCAACCAGACACACTGGAGAAAGTCAGGAGTGTCAGGTTTATGAAAGCAATGGTGTGGGGGATATATACATATTTTATATCTCTATATTCTCACTCCTATAGATCTCCAGAAAAGCAAAATCCATCTCATTCAGAACCAGATGCTGGACATAAATTTATTAAGATGAATGAAGCTACTTCATTCCCCTTTAGTGCCTGGAGGTTGAAAACTCAGGCAATATTGCCTCTCCCTGGCATCAGAGCACTCCATTTCTCCCCTAAGTTCTCAACAATAATTCATGTCTCTGGATGGCATTGATCAGCCACTCTTTGAGATCCTATTCTTCGTCTACATCTTCTCTTGCACTCAGCTCCTAAGACCACGGGGAAGAAAGGTTTCTGGCAGGCAAGATGAAAACTATTTATTGTACTGACCTTTTTGATTAATGGGTGGAGTTAGGTCTGAAATCATTTTTATCAGGTGAACATAATGACTTGCAGGACAACAAAAAGGGCATTTCAATTTTTTATCAAAGCCTTCAGTGAGAGCACAATCCCCCAAGGTGAACTTTGGGGACAGCCCAAGTAGCCAGGAGTGAATAAATATCTTATAACTTTAGTATTAGCTGAGAATTGACTCATGAATCAGCAGGGATCATTTGAAGGAGCCAGGCACTCCTTATCCCTGCCTATGGAGAGTGATTTCATGGATCTGTGCTGTGAGGAGATGGAGTCAGGCAAACTCGGACACCCTGGATTTTCTAAACAACTCTGTTATCAACTCTACCTCCACTGGGCTTCATGGCCTGAAATCATTCACTTGAGCCTAATTAAGTAGACATTAATTAGATGACAGTGTCTGACTGTGTATTAGTCTCTGAAAATATGATAGAGCCATTCCATTTTTTGCCACACTGCTGCAGGAAACCCAATGTTTATCAGCAACACAAACTCCCAGCAAAATCGTGGAACTGCTTCCATGGGCCCTGTGACCCTGACCCTGGACTCAGGACATTCTGTGATTCCATGGAAACCAAATTAAACGTGTACACACACAGTTACAGCAGGCAGTTAACAATACACATAAAGGCTTGTATACGTTAAAAAATACATTTTGGATCACTGGTTAAATTAATGAGCCCTTGATATCTGTGAACAGTTCCCCAGTTCCACAAGGAGAGGGAGCAGATCAGTGAGGGGAAGGCACCCAGCAGTGCCCTCCATTATGATCCAGAGCCATTGTTAACCTCTGTGCTGGCACAGGTGTATTGTGAACAGGAAAGCACAGGTACAGAGAAGGTTCATGTTGTATCAGCAAGCTACAACCCCTTTGCTGGCCTAAGGAGAGATTTCACAGCATTTCCCTTCTACACGGAGTGATGCCTTTTCCTGGTCTTAAAATCAAGAGTCAAACACTGTTAGAAGGGAAAAGGGATTTTACCTTGGTATTTATTTTAAGGATCCTTAGGTGCACACGTCCAGGTCAAATGCACCGAAATGCAGCCCGCCAAACGCCCACCCCAAAAGATCGGGTATGTCATTATAGGTGTTACTAATTAGCAGATCTATCAAAGATTCCCCAATGAGAGGCTCAAGTGAGCCCCCCTCCCCAAGGAGCCTTCTCCTGGATGGTTCTATCTTAGTTTCCAGGATGTGTTCTGGAGAGGACCTTGGGGTCTGGGGCACACTGATCCCTAACTAGGAAGCTTCTAAGATGTTGAGTCTCCTGGCTGAACAACCAAGTCCAAGAATGCAGGCAAAGAGCACTAAGAATATAGAAGTTGTGAAAGGTATAACCGGCATAAAAGAAAAGGCAAAAAATCTTCATGGCATCAGGAGCTTGCAGGATTTGCAGGCTGGGCTGGATCAAAAACCCCTGACAGGAGTGGTCTGTGGTGCTTTTTTTTCTGGGAGATAACGGGCACTCACTCAGTGTCACGGTCCCCAGCCACGGCGCTGTTCTGCACAGCATTAATGGTTCTTTTAAAACACCTCGGAAGTCCCCAAACCTGCCCATCTCCCCTCACATCGCTGCTCCCACAGCAAGCTCAGAAGCACAAAAGAAGCACCCAAAGCTGCCAACATCCCCTGGCACCGCCAGCCCCGCGGCAGGGAGCTGAGGATCAATGTCCCAACAACAAAACCTGGAGCTGCTTTTGTGCAGAGCTTCCCAGGCGCCGCAGCAGGGAGAGGAATGGACTTGAACCTTGAACCAAACGCTGCCTCTGAGCTCCCGCTGAGCCACGGGAAGTCTCTGGTTCGCATCCGATGGACCAACACTTCCCCAACAAATCCCCCCAGTCAGGAGCGTCATCCCTTCAGAAACACACACAGAGCACATCAGGACCGGCTCCTGGCAGCCAACCCCCGTTATCCCAGAGAAAAAGCCTTGGAGCACACAGCAGAGCTCCCGTGCTCCGTAAAGCTTGTTCGGAATAAACCCTCCTGACCCAAGCCCCACCCGATGGGGTTTTGAGCTGCATTTACCCAGGCACCGAATTCTCCCAGACGCTGGAAAACTCTCTGTCTGTCTGTCTCAGGCTTAATCACTTTCCATTTCCTTGCGTCGTGATTACGTGAACCGAAACGCACAGACCTGGATGTTTAAGGCTATAAAAGTGACAATGTTTCAAGGCAAAATGGCCTTTTAATAGTATTTTTAAGCACCGCGTGGCTGAGATTCCAGGCTGTAGTAACAAAGCAAGGAGGTTTTTGGCAAAGGGCTGTAAAGGGCACTCTGTCAGCACTGTTTTGTTATCTCTGTACCCACCGGCCTTCTCCAATCAGCGAGAGATGATAAGGAAAGCTGATACAAAGCAAGGGCTTGTTGGGTGGTCTGCAGACAGAGAGGGTGGGAAGTGTCCACAGAGGGTTTGGAGCATCCCTGGGGGTTTTGGTTCTCCCCGGGGGTGCTGGCGGCGCAGGGGTGGAGTTTCTCCTCTCCCTGCTGCCTCCTGCACCCGAGCGTTTCCAAGTCTCGCCCACTCAAGGGCATAATTATGACGACTTTGGAACTCATTCCTCTCTGCCCGTCTCCGTGCATAATTTCAAATAAGCCTCCCAGGCAACCAGCAAGGAGAGCTCCACGGAAAGCAGTCGCAGGCTTTGAAGTTGGAGTCTCTGTTTCAAGACAGATTTTGATTTAATGATAGATGCCTACCCTGCCAGGGAAGAAATTTCGTAATGAATCAAGTAATGTGGGTATAAATAGAACCCAGCCGCAGTGTGGAGCGAGGAGAACAGGAGCAGAGGACAAGCTGGACTTTGGGTCGAGCCCAGCTGGGCTCAAGTCTGGGCTCAGCCACCCCTCAGGCTTTGCCCTGGGGTAGAAGCCTAATTGGGGCTCATTGTCCGCAGCTGCAAGGGTGGTACAGACAGCAACAACCCGGGCGCAGTTGGGAGCCAGAATGTTTGTGTAAGCTGAGACAAACACAGGGCGGGGGCGGCAGCCAGCCTGTCCTGGGAGCTCTGACTTCCACAGGGTTTGTTCCTGTCCGAGGACTGCACATCTCGGTTATCCAGAGGGTGGCATGCCTGCAAATTGTCAGCAAATCACTCAAAGGTTAGAGAATCGTAGAACGGTTGGGGTTGGAAGCGACATTAAAGCCCATCTAATCTCAAAGGTTATATAGTATTGTCTGGTTTTTATAAGTTACTTCTTATCACTGCTTCAGTAACTGTAAATTCCACTTGGTGACATCAATTATATTAATAAAGCACCCTCAATTTACTCATTATAATTTAAGCAACACCCAAACAACTCAGTTAAGACGTAAATACATTTCTTACCCCAGATAAAGCAGGGCGTGTTTTTTCCTCTCCCTGGGCAGTGACGTTATTAATCCCCAGCAAAGCACACGAGGCTCATCCCCGAAGCAGCGGAGGCACCGTCTCACACCAATTTAAAACACACCGAGCAGCCGAGTCAGCAGAGACTTCACCTTTCCAAAGACACTTTGCAGCTTCCCCCAGAGAGATCCCAACAAAAGGGGTTAAATGGGTGGTGAGTGGCCACTGATGGCTTTCATTGAGAACCTGGGGTTTGTTTTGGGAGACAAGATCACGTTTATGTTAAGGGCGCCTTTCCTTTTTCCTTCGAGGAGACAGTTTAGGACGATTATCTTTTTTAAAAGAACAGTTGTGAAGGAAACAAGAAGTGCTGGTGGAAGTCACAATGACCAAACCAAGCCAGGCTTAGCCAGGCTACGGTTTTTTCACATTTGTCACTAATTCTTCCACTCCTCTCAGCTTCCCCCTGCCCTGGGGCAGCAATTGGCTTTACCGGCTTTTATAAGTTACTGTAGCAGGGGTGACACCATCAGTCCATTCTGCACCCCAAGCCAGGCTTTTACTGCAGAATCCGGAAGCCAAAAGCCGGTGCTGCCCTCCCAGTGCAAGGTGTCCTCTCTAAAAGATTCGCGCTCCCCTTTCCCAAGCACACAGACATTTCCCACTCCACGAAAACCAGATCTCCCCCGGTTCAGGGTGGCCACGAGCCCACGCTGCCCTTTGGGACTTTCCCTGTTTTCCTGTGCCCATCGCTCCCTTTCCCCATCCAGCGCTGGTTTCTGCAGAGGGACGGACCAGCGTCTCTCACCTTCAGCTTTAATCACTCTGATCAGCTGAGATTAGAGAGATCCTTTAACTTATTTTGGGGGAAATGACACAAGAAGCTGAGCTGCTGCAAACAGGCACCCACCAGCTGGTTGCATCAGCTGCCAGAAGCCGGCTGGGAAGGAAACTCCCAATTCCCCACTTTTCCTCACCCTCCATTATGTGCAGCTGTAATTCTGTCTGAACCAGTGGAAAACCTGCTTCCTTTATCTTTAAAGATATATCTTCCAGTTCATGCATGTGGTGCCGATATTCATCTTAAATAACAGCGGCGAGATGAACCCACCATGACTTTCATTTCTCAGATGCAACATCCTTGTCAGCAGTGGAGAGCTTAAGTGCTCTTCCTTTCACACCTATTAGGTTGGAACAAGCCTTAAAAGCATGAATAACCTTCCCCACAGCATAATGAAAGACCTTATTACAGCCTGGGATTAATTTTTTCTAATCTATTTACAAGCAAAAAGGTTGAACTCAAATTTGACAGTGAGGAAGGGAGGCAGGATTCATTATCTCCAGAAAGACTCAAGAAAATGGATGGGCATAAACAGAAGATAGTTTTGGAGCTTGATTCCATGTCCTAGCCTTTAATTAAAAATCACCCAGCAAGGCACTGCCTCGCAAACACCATTAGCTACAGGAAAAATGAAATTTCTAATTACTGAGCAAAAATATTTTGATCTCAACAAATTTTTTTATTTTAAAAAGTCATCTTTACTGCTCAAACCTGCCTTCATTTCCTTTTCCTTCTCCATGTAAAAGCTCTGCTTTTTCCTTTTATTATCAAAGGACCAGCAGGACATAACCACACACGGAGCACTGATTTTTTCCATTAAGTTGCCCTCACAAACCTCCCTCACCTTGCTGCCCACGAATCTCATCTCATCTCGTTCCCTCTGGCTGCAGCTGTGGACACCGGAGGCAGAGCTGGGGTGAGGATGTTCCTTGCTCAGCTCTGCTGTCACAGCTCTGGAGAACAACCTTAAAACGGCTGAACTGGTCAGAACTGGTCACTGTGGAGAAAAGGGGGCAATTCCTACAATTCCAGCACCTGTTTTAGCTGGATAGGGGGAAACTGGCCAGAATCAGCCTGCATGGTGTGGAGTCCCAGGGGTGGGCAGAGGGAAGGGATTGCACACGCCCTGCCTGAGGTGAGTACCCACAACAGGCTCTTTCGGCCACACAAATCTCATCCCAGAGATTTGGGAAAGGGCTCGGCTCCTGCCTCCGCAGGCTCTGCTGTTCCTGAGGCTGTGCCTCCCTCTCCAGGCAGCCCAGGAGCTGGCACTGCTGCTGGTTGTTTCATCCAACCCAATTTCTCCCCAGTATCCCATCTAACCCTGCCCTCTGTCAGTTTGAGACCTTTCTCCCTTGTCCTCTCGCTGCCCTTGTAATTATTTGCTCTAATAATTATAATAATACTTGTATTATTTGTGCTGATGCTCCCTGAGTAGCTGCCTGCACTCCCTGGACATCCAAGGAGTCAGTGGACAGAGATAATTCGTATTTATCCCATGTGTTAACTGTGTTTGTACGTGTTTATTGCATTTAAGTGTGCAGTGAATGTATTTATTTAACCCTGTGGAAAGAGTGCCAGGAGGTTTTTCAGTTTGTTTCCATCTTCACTGACTGTAAATAAACCCAACCTCATCAAGAGCCCTGCACAGAGCACTGCTCCCATTAGTGCTGGAACTGGTGCTGCCAGACTGGGCACGATCTTACTCCTGCCACAGGAATCCCATGGAACCGAGGTGCCTAACAAAGCAAGAAACCAGTGGAGATGGGGAACAGTATCCAGCGCTCCTGGAGCCAGCCCAATCCACCACTCTGTGCAATTCCTACTGTAAAAAATATGCCAATGCCATTATTTTTATGGGCTATTCCTTACCGGAGCTGGGCAGAGGGATGTGGGCCCTGGGGGCACGGAGGATGCACTTTTATCTCAGTCAGCTGCGTTCTGTGGGCAACCTGGGGAATCAAATTCATATAAACCACTTGCTTTTTCTAATAAAAAACTTTCTCTTTTTAATACAAAGAGAGAACGTTCCGTGTGCCTGAGCAGCTGATCTTTGAAGAGGATGGCGAGGACGGCAGAGGATGCCTGGGTCTCAGTGCCTTTTGCCTGGGAATAAGCACCACGAAGCCAGAAATCCAAGGGCTCCAGCAGGGAGAGCTCAGGGAATTCCATCCCTGCCTCGGCTGCCCGAGCACAGCGAATCTCTCATCTCCCCGTTCCTCCTAAAATCCACATTGCTGCGAACACGGAGCACTTGGGGCAGCTGAACCACCCAGAACAGAGGGAACTGCAGTCGAACCCATGAAACATCCATTTTACAGGCAATGGGCGCTGATTCCCAGAGAATTCAAGTACCTGGAGAAAGAGACGAAGAGTTCAGAGCTTCAGTCCTCTGACAGAAATGTCGGAGTTTGTTCTAAATTGCTCTTGAGTTTCCTGAATGCTAAAGAAAGGAGGAGGATTAAAAAAAAAAAAAAAGGAAAAAAAAAAGAAAGAAAAAAAGGAAAACCAGAAATAATGAGGAGTTTTATATCCCAGGCTAAATAAACAGGATTATTGACACTGCCTGCACTGAACAGGTTTCCTGCCTGGGGCAGGGCAGAAAAGGGAGGCGAAAAAAGCTTTCCTCCAGCTCAAGGAGTGGCAGAAATCGGAGCAGATTTTCGGTACAATCTGGCTTTTCAGGCACTGCACATCTCTGGAGCCCTGAGTCTGGCCCCGCGGCCGGGGAACCACAGAGCCAGATTTCCGGAATTACTGCAGAAACTGCACTTTTGAAAACTTCATCCCTGCTGCGGGCATGATCAAGGGATAATTAGGATTTACTGAAGCCTGCAACCTTTCTGCTCTGCTCCTTCTCTGCGCTTCATGAAAGGGAGAAGATGAGAGCCTGCACAGCTTGCGAGCCCTTTTCCTTTGTTTTTGTTATCACCTTGGTAAGTACTTCGTGGTTTCCCAATCAGGCTACAGTGCGAGGATCCCTTCCACCTCCTCCCTACACCCTTCCCAGAGCACAGGAAAACTCCGATTTCTTCTGATTCTCATTTTTCACTAGCATGATTATCAATAGATGAGTCTCAGTGACTATTTGAAAGCATTTTCAAAATTCACTTTTAAATAAGGTTTATGAAAGCCTTACAAAGCCCCTTTCCAAAACCGGGGCATCCATTTCTGGAAAAAGTCTGGAATAGCCTGCTATCACTATTTGTGTCTTCATGTTTTGAGTTCGCAGCTCATTCTCTGACACTCACAGGGTGTTTAAACAATTTGGCTGTGTCCTCTGGATAATTATAATAAGCTACAGCCTCCCAGAACCCCTCGGAAAATGTGATTCTCCTCATGCTGACTTAATCTGACTACAGCACTCATCCTCTCCCCTGGGAATACTTACAAGATGTAGAGGACTTCTTGCCAGAACAGGGGGAAAACAGGAAAAAGCAGCCAGTTGTCATTGTTCCCTCAGCTTTCCACCCCCTGCCTGCCTGACACCCAGAGCCTGGGGAAAAGCCCCTTCAAGCCGCAGCCCTGGGCCCTGCAGCAACACATCTGCCATTTATTGCCCATTAATTCAGCGTACAGATACTTTGGGGCTTGCAAATAGGGAATGGAAAGTGACTATAAATGTGAATTATTGGACTTTTGTCAGCCTGAGCTCCCTGTAGGAGGTGCTGCACAGGGCAGGGGCAGCACGTGGCACCTTTGGCTCCTCGTGGCAGGGCTGGATTTTCCCCGAGGTGTGAGCTCCATGTTGCAGCTCGGGAGCTGGGGTTGCTCTGGAGCTGTGGCCGCTCTGCCCCCAGCAAAGCACAGCATCTCCCTGGCCTGGAGAGGTGAGCATCTTCCTCCCACCACAGCGAAAAACCAACCCTAAAAATTCCTCCTGGGTGGGTGGCTGTGCACCAGAGGCAGGGTCACTGTCCCCACAGGGAGGTGATTCCAGGAGGGCTCTGCTCCCTCCCAGGAGGGAATTCATCAAACAATCACTGAACTTACAACACGAAATGTCTCAGCGGGGTTTCCTTCTCCCAAGGTGAACTGGACTTGAGATTTTCCTGAAGGGAGCCACAAGAATGATGGAGAAGGAGTTTGGACAAGGGCCTGGAGTGCCAGGACAAGGGGGAATGGCTTCAAACTGTCAGAGTTGGTTTAGATGGGATATTGGAAAGAAATCCTTCCCTGGGAGGGTGGGCAGGCCCTGGCACAGGGTGCCCAGAGCAGCTGGGGCTACCCCTGGATCCCTGGCAGTGCCCGAGGCCAGGCTGGACACTGGGGCTTGGAGCAGCCTGGGACAGTGGGAGGTGTCCCTGCCCATGGCAGGGGGTGAAACAAGATGAGTTTTAAGGTCCTTCCCACCCAAACCATTCTGGGATCCTGTGATTTTCCACAATGCCATTTGCTGTTAGCCAGGGCACAGAAAGGACAAGAAAAGATGGAAAATGTGTGGGATCTCACACAGCAGAACTGGAATGGGGAATGATTTAGCTGGACAGGACCAAGAAATAGCTGGAAGGTCTTTCTGCATTGGCAGGAATCCCCAAAGACACATCAGGGCCACAGGACTGGTAAAGAACACATCCTGTGCGGTGGTAGGATTTTTTCTTCATCATTATCAGTATTATTGTTGTTGTTTTGGTTTGGTTTTTTTTTCTAGAAGCACACACGGCCATGACAGAGCTGGGGACGAGGATTCACAAATCACTGATGGATTTGGCTGGCAAGGCCCTGCAAAACCATTCATCAGCACTGCTGTCCCCTCACCCTTGGCCAGCTGCAGAGGCTCCCTCACCAATCCGTGAGCTATGGAATGTTTGCCTACACATCTGGGAAGCAGGGAACAGCAAATTAACTCGCTGTAATTAAGGCTGATAATGCAGTGATTTGAGCAGGACCTTTGTGAAAAGGGCACAAAGAGTCTCCCATCACTCATTAATGTTGAGAAAACACTGGAGCTCTTCACTAAATAGATGCCCATCAACGCTGCTCTGCCAAATTGCTGCACAAGTTGTTTTAATTAGTGCCTTAATATAGGGCAGGTCGTGCTACATGGGGGATAGACAGTGAAGGGAAGTTTGGGGTTAGGCATTAAAAATTGGATCGGTATCAGAGATAAGAGGGTTTCCATCCTGTTTTTCAGCCAAATCCAGGTGGAGAAGGCTGGGATGACACTCCACAAACACCCCAGAACAAATCCAAATCTGTGAAGAGCCCATAGCAAAGGACCATTGGACATGGACACCCAGAGCAGGCAGTAAGGGAAAGTCCAGAAGCGTCTCTGCAAATCTCACCGGTGAGTACAGCTTCGGGCAGTAACACATGCCAGGAGCCCAGGGTGGGCAGCAAAGGAAAGTCAAAAATGGGCCTTGACTGTAGGGATGGTGATCCCAAAATACCTCTGGAGGGTCCTTTGGGAGAATGTTGAGATGGTTTGCACATTGTCCCAGAGCCAGTTAAGGACACGGACGCCCAGAGATAAGAGGCACCAAGAAAGGGTCTCGGCAATCCATGGCCAGAGCGGGCAGTGTGGGGAACATGGACACCCCGAGCGGGCAGTGTGGGGAACATGGACACTCCGAGCGGGCAGTGTGGGGAACATGGGCACCCAGAATGGGCAGTGTGGTGTTGGTTTGGGAAAGGACTGGTCAAAGGGGGGTGTGGAGAAATATGGTTAAGGCAAATAGCAGCAGGAGGCTACGTGATCAGTAAAGAACAGTGAGGACTGGCCTTATCTTCAAAATCTGCAGTCTAATACAGGGTCAGCTGCAAGTCTTTTGGATTCCTGACTTCCAGGACAGGGAAAACCAACTCTGGTGTGCTGTGTAAGGTACAGGGACTGGCTTTGGTATACGGTATGAGAGACAATGTGTCACCAAAGCCTGGCCTGATCCATGAAGGGATTTTGTTTGGTGGCTGTGGGAGGGTGAGAGCCCACAGGCAGTGGGAGCAGGGGCTGGAGAGGTGGCAGGGTGGGCCCTTGCAGGAGCTGGTTAGAAGGCACATCAGGTGTATGAAAGATGTGAAAGAAGGGATGAGGAGAAGGTAAAGCTACAGGCAAGGATAATGGCACAGTTTTTACAACCCCTGACAGGAAAAGGTGCAGGGAACCACAGGGCCAAAGGGAAGGGGGAGGCTGCCAGGACAGCGATTGGGAAGGAACCAATGCGCCACTTGTAAAACAAAATATTAGGAACGGATTGTGAAGGGTGTCAGGATGTGCTGTTGTACGGGGGCTCAGCACACTGCTGGACTGAGAAGTGTGTTTCCTAGTAGACATGGGAACTTCTCTGTCTGATTTGAATTTTATGCCAAAGGGGGAACAATTGTTCAAATGTTCTTTTCATGAGCGGGAAAGATGAGCAGGAGTGTTGTACTCAACCACTACTGGTGAATGTGTGTGTTAATTTGAACGTATATAAACAGTGTGAAAGTGAAACGGGGACACCCGTGAGCATCTGCTGAATGTATGAGATGGGTTTGAAAAGCCTGAGTTTCTGGTGATTGTGGTTTCCTGGGAGGGGATTTGATGGCTGGGCGAGTTGGTGTTGTGGGGGTAATGGGGAGGCTGGCACTGTTGTGAGTGCTGGAGTGAGCCCAGAGGTGTGGGCGGTCCCAGGGGAATGTGGCAAACTGAATATGGAGCCTCTTGACACTACTCTGAGGTGACCTGAACAACATGGTGTCTAAAAAGCCATACCCTCTGTCATGAGAGGGAGGGAGGGAGAACGGAGGGAAGGAAGGAAGGAAGGAAGGAAGGAAGGAAGGAAGGAAGGACAGAAGGAAGGAAGGACGGACAGAACGAAGGACGGACAGAAGGAAGGAAGAACAGAAGGATGGAAGGAAGGAAGGACGGAAGGAAGGAAGGACGGATGGAAGGAAGGATGGAGGTAAGGAAGGAAGGACGGAAGGGAGGAAGGACGGAAGGAAGGATGGACGGAAGGAAGGACAGACAAACGGAAGGAAGGAAGGACAGACAGAAAGAAGGAAGGAAGGATGGATGGAAGGAAGGATGGAAAAACGGAAGCAAGGAAGGAAGGACAGAAGGAAGGATAGAAGGAAGAAAGCACACATGGAAGGAAGGACGGAAGGACAGAAGGACGGACAGAAGGAAGGAAGGAAGGAAGAAAGCACACATGGAAGGAAGGACAGAAGGATGGATGGAAGGGTGGAAGGAAGGAAGGGAGGATGGATGGAAGGACAGAAGGATGGATGGAAGGAAGGAAGGATGGAAGGACAGAAGGAAGGATAGAAGGAAGAAAGCACACATGGAAGGAAGGACGGAAGGACAGAAGGACGGACGGAAGGATGGAAGGACGGAAGGACGGATGGACGGAAGGAAGGACAGAAGAAAGGAAGGACGGATGGACAGAAGGACGGACAGCCTCCCTATGGAATAGCAGGTGGGAAGTTCACCGCAGGCACTGCGCGGTCCCAGAGCCGTGCACCGTCCTGGGCCGGGTTCCCTCCTCGCCCCGCTCCCGCTTGGTTGCAGGGCCGCGCGCTGGGGCTGCCGGAGATCGGGAACAGCACCTGCCTTTGGCTGGGAGCGAGAGGGAGAAGGGATCGTTCGGGCAAGGCGTGAAGGGAATTTACTCCGTCCCCAGGAATCCGGTTATTGCTGCCCGTGAAGGACTTGCTGCAGTCGGGAGAACGGGAGGAGGGGGTAGGCGAAGCCACTGTGAAATTGTTCTGTTTTCTGGCTGGAAGGGAGGCTTGGAGTGTCTGAAGGGAAGGCATGGGTATGGAGAGAAAGGTTGAATGTTTGGGGTGCATTTTGGACTAAAGGTTTGGGGTGTGTTAGCCCAGAGGGAGTCCAGGGAATCTTGGAGGTGCCGTTGCCCAGGACTGAACGGGAAATGGGACAATTTCTAGGATTAATAGGGTATTACAAGAAAATTAAAAGAAAGGTTGACTAATGCCCCAGCTTTATCTCTCCCAGGCCCGGAAAAGGAATTGGAATTGTATGTGGACTGGTTGCAAGGACTGATTTCTCCTGTGTGAATCACTCATGAATGTGGAAATACTCTTTGGAAATACTGCTTTTCTGGTGATCCCATGCCCAAACTCAGGAAGGGTGCAGGAATTTGCTGAGCAGAGGAAATGCACAGGCTATTTCTGCTAACTGTGGGTTGTGCCGAAGGTAGCCAGAATTGTAATAAGCAGTGTGGTCCTCTGGTGCAGGGCTGTGCCGAAGGAACTCTGGTGCTAAAAGAGCCACAAAGTGAGGGGGTGGCCCCACTGTTTGTCTAACGCTACCTGAGGCTCTGTTGTTGGCAGAGGTGTGCAGCCACGGCTTTGGTGGTAACTGATGGCAGGATTGTTCAGGTCTGGCACCAAGTTCTAGCTGGGTGACCAGCACTAGGCTGTTAGAGTGTGAAATGGAACAGGAGCATTCGGAATTGAGAACCCAGCCGCCTGTTTAACTGGCCCCAAGGAAGGAGCCTTAAAGGAGGCTCGTGGCTGTATCCAGGTAACAGATCTCCAGACTGGAGCTAGGGAAGATTTACAGGACCCCTCTGCCAAATGGGGAAAAGGTGTTTATTGATGGATCTTCAAGGATAGTAGGAGGAAAACAAGTTACCAGTTATACTGTAGTAGAGGGAAGGGAATTGCAAGAAGGGGAGAAGCTACTGTCATTTGGTCAGCACAAACCACAGAACTGTGTGCCTTCAAAAAAGCCTGCCAAGTGTATCAAGGAAAGGTGGTGAATATTTACAGGTGCAGAGTATGTGTGGGGGGTGGTTCATGAGTTTAGAAAGCTGGGAGAAGTTTGTTAACCTGCAGGGAAAACATTCGCTCACGAGAGCTCAGTTACTCACCTGTTGGAGGTGGTGAATTTACCAAAAGAGGCAGAAATAATCCATGTGAGGGGACATCAGGCAGGGTACTCAGAAGAGACCATAGGCGATCAACTGGCCAGTGGAGAGGGTCAGAAAGCAGCACTTCTGCCAGAGGCCTCGGGGATCCTCCCTTTGCTCAGCCATTGCCGGGGGAGGGCTGCTGTCTTTCCCACCAGAGGAGCTGGAGATGATTAAAGGCGGTGGGGCAGAAGAACGAGGGGAGAATTGATTTACAGAGGGCAGTAAATAGTGGATGCCAGGAGCTTTGCCCCTGCAAATGTTAACTCCATGAGGGGAGTCACTGGGGCTCTCAGGGATTGGCAGAGACCTTCCTCAAGATGTGCTGCCTCGGGTCTTTTTGTTTTAGCAGAATGAGCTACTGAGGGGTGCCTGGCTAAAGTCAATAGCCAGACTGCAGAGGAGCCTGCAAGGCAGGGGAGTGACCTCGGGCTATACATCCTTCCCGAGGATGTCGGGTGTATTTTGCCGAGATGCCCCGGGTGAGAGGGCTTAGATATCCTCTGGTAGTGGTGTGCTGGCTGGCAGGGTGGCCAGAGGCGTTTCTAGTCGCTTCAGCAGCTGTTTGATCAGTTAACAAATGATTCCTGAATATGGGATTGTGGAGGCAGTGGACTTGGACAGGGGAACTCATTTTACAGGGGGATCCTTCAAGGGATTGTGGCTGCTTTGAGAATTTAGTGGGACCTCCACACCCCCAGCACCCTGGGAATTCAGGTCAAGTAGAAAGGATGAATGGAGGAATAAAGAAACACCCTTTGAAGCTGGTGACAGAAACTAAGATGCCATGGGTACGGCTTTTGCCATTAGCTCTGGCAAGAGTAAGAGCTAGATTCAGAGAGGATATCCAGTTATCTCCCTTTGAACAAATGTTTGGGATTCCTTACCCTGTTAACATTCTCAGCGTGGTGGGGGGTTGGAGATAAGTGATGTATATTTAAACCAGTCTGTGGCCAGGATACTGTGTCTTGTGAAATCTCTTTGACAGGGACCCCAGTGAGCACAGACACTGCCTTTGGACTCTGCTGTCCAGAACATCCAACCAGGGCTGCAGGAACAGCAGCCAGGACAGCTGGACACGGATGGACCCACCACACTTGGGTCAAGGCCTCTAAAACCCTGGAGCTCTGGACTTTTCAGCTGGAAGGAAACATGGGAGCCCTCAGCTCTCAGTAGCCACAGATGATCTACAAGGAGCTCCAGTGGTTGATGGGCTAGCATGAACTGGCATTGTCTACCTTGTTCTCTGTATTTCCTGTATTCTCTGCTTCTCTGTGTTTCCTTGGCACCCCCGGGGCAGGGACCAGCTGTGGAACAGTGGGGAGGGGCTGCTTCAGGTCTTGCAGGTTGTTAAAAAGGGTGAAGTTAATAATAACTTGGGTTTGTAAAGACAGCTTGAGAACTGAGAAGAGGAGGGATTGAGAGGAAAGATGTGTGCTGATGCCTTTACAAACAATTCCGTGGATGAAAGTGTGGGTGTGAACATCTTTGGAATGGTCTAACTGTCTCTACTGCCCCATGGCCTCTCTCCCTTTATTGGAATAAAGTTGCAGGACTGCTCTGTCTCCTTTTTGGACATAAACCTCTGGCATTTGTGGATCCTCCTGACAAAGGGGAGGAAGGAAATGGTTACTTGGGGTCATTCGGGGTTACTCGAGGTCATTTGAGTCCCTGATTGGGGTTACTTGAGGTCATTTGAGTCTCCGTTAATTGATCTGGGGTCAAATGAAGACACTGGGGTTACTTGAGGTCATTTGGGTCTCTGATCTAGGCTACTTGGGGTTACTTTAGGTCATTTGAGGCTGTGTTCAGGGTTACTTTAGGTCATTTGTGTCCCTGATCAGGGTTACTTGAGGTCATGGGGTCATTTGAGGTCATTTTTGTCCCTGGTTGGGGTTACTTGAGGTCACAGGGCTTACTTGAGGTCATTTGAGTCTCTGTTAATTGATCTGGGGTCAAATGAGGACACTGGGGTTACTTGAGGTCATTTGAGTCTCTGATTGGAGTTACTTTAGGTCATTTGTGTCCCTGATCGGGGTTACTTGAGGTCATTTGAGTCTCCGTTAATTGATCTGGGGTCAAATGAGGACACTGGGGTTACTTTAGGTCATTTGAGTCTCTGATCTAGGCTACTTGGGGTTACTTGAGGTCATTTGAGGCTGTGTTCAGGGTTACTTTAGGTCATTTCAGTCCCTGATCAGGGTTACTTGAGGTCATAGGGGTTACTTGAGGTCATTTGAGTCTCTGTTAATTGATCCAGAGGTCAAATGAGGACACTGGGGTTACTTGAGGTCATTTGAGTCTCTGATTGGAGTTACTTGGGGTTACTTTAGGTCATTTGAGTCCCTGATCAGGGTTACTTGAGGTCATAGGAGTTATTTGAGGTCATTTCAGTCCCTGATTGGGGTTACTTGAGGTCATTTGAGTATTTTTTAATTGATCCAGGGGTTACTTGAGGTCATTTGGGGTTACATGACCAGGAAGCCCCGTTAGCACGGATGCTGCCTTTGGACTCTGCTGTCCAGAACATCCAACCAGGACTGCAGGAACAGCAGCCAGGACAGCTGGACACGGATGGACCCACCACACTTGGGTCAAGGCCTCTAAAACCCTGGAGCTCTGGACTTTTCAGCTGGAAGGAAACATGGGAGCCCTCAGCTCTCAGTAGCCACAGATGATGTACAAGGAGCTCCAGTGATTGATGGGCTAGCATGAACTGGCATTGTCTACCTTGTTCTCTGTATTTCCTGTATTCTCTGCTTCTCTGTGTTTCCTTGGCACCCCCGGGGCAGGGACCAGCTGTGGAACAGTGGGGAGGGGCTGCTTCAGGTGTTGCAGGTTGTTAAAAAGGGTGAAGTTAATAACAACGTGGGTTTGTAAAGACAGCTTGAGAACTGAGAAGAGGAGGGATTGAGAGGAAAGATGTGTGCTGATGCCTTTACAAACAATTCCGTGGATGTTAAGGTCTTTGGAATGGTCTGTCTGTCCCCAGTGCCTTTGGGGAGCAGGTTGGTTGCAGAGCCCAGACAAGGGTCTGCACAAGCCTGAACTTCTGAACTTTGGGGGAAAATGCCAGTTTCAAGGGGGGATATGGGGTGGGTGGATTGGGAAGGCTGCACCTTCCCAGCACCTCAGCAGTGGGGAAGGAGGAGTGCAAGAGGAGTTTGGGATAAAAGGGAGGCTGTGCCCTCGGAAACCTCAGAGAGAAAAGCCCGTGGGCTGTGCCCCTGTGGCCTCTCCCTTTATTGGAATAAAGCTGAAGGACTCCTCTGTCTCCTTTTTGGACATAAACCTCTGGCGCTGGTGGATTTTCCTGACAGATGGGGCACTGCTTAAATGTGCCCCAGAGCATTTTAGGAAGAGGATGGAGATTACTTGGAATGGAAATTACCTGGACTTCTCCTATATTTGCTACCCTCTGGAAGGTGCCATGGCCCTTCATTCCCACCAGGAACTGAGACCCATGAGGAACAGGCAGAAACTCAGCAGCACATTCATTTGTGGGAGCCAGGAGACCACCCCAAAATGCCCTGAAACCTCTGGAATTATGGCAGGAAGGCAGAACTTCATCCATCACAAAGTTGGGTCTGAGCTCTCCTCCTGCCCTGCTCTGCCAAGCCCTGGGACAGCCGCTGCCAGCAGAGCAAGGAAAGCAGATGGAGTGAAAAAAGCCCTCCCTGAGGTGCTGTTTCCCAGCCCAGTTCCTCAGGTCTGGTGTCCAGGATTTGCACCAGAACGCTGAACTTCCCATTTTCCCTGCAGAGCCCAGCCAGGAACCCTGGCTCACAGATCACCAGGCAGCAGCCAGAGAGGCTCTAATTACTGGCAGCATCCTCCTTCCATCAGCTCTGTGGGACAGAGGCATCTCATATTTGTCACCCACTGCTGCTCTCATTTTCCTGTGGCATTTTGGTGCAGGGCTGTGGCTCTAAACAATTCCAGGGGGTTTATGGCGAAATGTCAGAGCTCTCTCTCCTTCTTACTGCCAACATTCCTGTTTTTCCACTGGAAGGGGACAGGAATGGAGGGAGCAATATTTCCAGCACAAACAGAGCACCAAATTCACCTGAGGATCACCAGGTGATCAGGAGTCAGGAGTGGTTTGAAGTGAGGATGAGGCAACAAGTCTGTTAAAAAAGCAACAAAATAAAATTAATTTTGTTCAAAAGGAGGGGCAGAAGTTCTGTGGAAGCTAAACAGGTGCAAAACAAACCCCACCTTTAACAGGGTGATTTGCTGTATGAGCCTAAAATATATCTAAATTATTTTAAATTATAAATACATTTTTCTGCATTAACATAAATGACACCTTACCCTAGAGGGCCCCTTGGAGGTCTGAGCAAGCCCACTTTTCTTACCCTATTGAGAACAGTAACAAATTTGTGCTCTCTGATTTCCAGAGCAGAAATGTGACCAAGGCCAAGGAATTCAGAGCCACAGTCCCAGAGCTGGAAACCAGCAGCCTCCTGGAGCTGACCCCCTTCCAGTACAAGACCCTTGCTCCCACAGGGCTGGGGTACCCCGCAGGGCAGACCCTTCTCCCTAATTTCAAAGCAATCCAGGCTTTGGCTGGTGGCTGCACCCCCACGGGAATGGCCTCCCAGAATGCCCAGTTCCTGCTCCATTCCCCAGCAGGAGGGAAGGACCCGCCTGCCTTTTGCCCTGGAAACCACAAGGAGAACACTGCAGGCTTTGCCTACTCTGTTCAGTGTTTCTGTTCTATCAAACCCCTCGTTCGTGCCGGCTTTTCCCACCCTGGAGTTCCCAGGAATGGGCTCTGGGCACCGAGGGGCTCAGCGGCTGCACCAGGAGGATGCTCGGCCGCATCCCTCGGTGTTGGATGATCCCACATCCAGCTCCACCGCCTGGAACCAGAACATTCCCCTCTGGAGCACCCAGCAAACTCCTCACTTGGCTGCCTTTCATCACAGCAAACATCCAGCGACAGCCCGGCCCCCAGAGCGGCTCAGCTCGGGAGCAGCCCGGGGCTGCGGGTAAAGCACAGCCGCTGTCAGAGCAGCTCGGAGCAGCAGCCTGGCGTGGTCATGGAGCCAAACGCCCGCCAAGAGCCCCCTGAGCCCTCTGCAGCAGCAAGAGGTGCTCCGGCCCCCACAGGCACAGCCAATAAATATATTTATCAGCAGAAAATGCTAACTGAGTCCATGAGCATGTTCCGGTTCATTTCTCTCACGGAGCATTTCTCCAGATAAATATATGGGGGTTGAAAGCTTTTCATCTTTGCAGCTTGTTAGGAATTTAGATTTTTTTTTTTTAGAAAAGAGAAAAACTACTGAAAAATAAAAATCCCAGGGTCTCTGCAGGGTTTAAGGCTGGCTCACTGTAGGAACACATCTCTGCTTTCCCTTGCTTTCAGCTTGGTGAAACATCTCCTGAATAAGTTTGTTCATTATTATTAGGTTTCAAAAGAATTTATGGAAAGGGGGTTGTGGAGCTGGCACAGAGCAGATCCCTCTGGCTGTGGCCCAACCTCCTTCCACCCCTGAAGGACAGTGGTGGCTCAACCCCATCTTTGGGGAAATGCATCAAGGTTTTATGTAAAAGGTGGCTAAAAGTGAACCTTTTAAAAATGCTGTGGTTTAATTTTTAACTCCCTTAAAGCAGTTTGTCCCCAGAGAGAATTGTCTAAACACCTTTGGCACCATCAATACTGTGCTCAGCCACGGAGAGCCAGCATCAGCCAGGCCTGGGAAGGGATGGATGCTCCCAGCTCCTCACACCCACCAGATTTTGTGTGCTCTGTGCTTTTTAAAACATGCACCCAAACAATCCATTTCTGCAGAAAAGCAGGCCTCCGTAATTATCTGTCCTCTGCAGTGCCAGGCAATGTATATTAAAATGTTTGAATAGAGAATTCTGCAGTAAGTCCAGTTTTGAATTATTTTTTACCTCCTGGAAAGCATAAAGAACTAGAAGTGAATAGAATAACCAGTAAAAGATAAAAATTCTCATCTTCTTTCCTTCAAATTGAAGTTCACCTCAGTTACACAAATGCAGCATTTTAGCAGCACCTTTTACACATCAAAGGGGTTTTATGCTCACACTAAAACCTTGATCAGTGGGATTTATTATTAACTAATTCCATTTGCAGGAATAAACCAGAGAATCTTTCTTGGTGTGGTTTTCTTTATAATGTATTTTCTGCTTGGGAGCCAGAGCAAGGGAGACCAGCAGCCACCAAGCCCTACAGATGATTTTAACAACCTCAGCTTTGACCAGACCATTTTCTTCCCTGCATCCCATCCTGAGAAACACAATTGATGAAATGATTAAACGTTCTACCAATTGTAGAATGATTTGGGTTGGAAGGGACCTGAAAGCCCATCCAGTGCCACCCCTGCCATGGGCAGGGACACCTCCCACTGTCCCAGGCTGCTCCAAGCTCCAATGTCCAGCCTGGCCTTGGGCACTGCCAGGGATCCAGGGGCAGCCACAGTCTGTGCTCTGCATCCCCCAGGTGGAGAATCAAATCTGTCTCACCTGCTTTACTCACAGAGATGCCACTGCCAGGTGGGGATGCCATGGGTGCTGCCACAGCCCTCCCATTCCTGCCCAGCACTGCAGCTCTGCTGTAATTACACATCTGAGAGAGGAAACCAGAGTTACACAGTTGTTTATAGCTTATACGGGGCTTTCTTTGAGTGGATGCTTTGATTTTGACATAATGGTATAAATATGTGAAAAAAACCCAAACAAAACCTGCATGAATCAGAATTCAACACGGGTAAGTCAGTGTAGCTCAGATGGGTGCAGTGGAATCTCCTGCACCTGCCAAGTCTGTTGGGAACCTTAAAATGACCACTAAATGAGCTGTTACCCACCTGTTCACCCACTTTCCCCAGCAGGCTGCCAAAAATCTCTGAGGGAATGAAGTGCTGAGGTTCTTCAGTCCCAAGTCCCCGTTTTGGACCCAATCAGGCTGCCCCAATACTGGATCACCAAAGAGGAACTTCTGATGAAGCACAAACCTTTAGATGCCACCTGGGGCAGATTTTACCTCCTGGGAATGTCTTGAGGCAGGATTTGCCCATGGAAAGGTTGAGCACCTGCAGAGGTCCTGCACAACACTCCTGGGGGGGGGGGGGGAGGGCTGGTGCTCATTCCCTCAGTCCTGAACAAATGTTTCCCTTGTCCTTGAGATCTTCCCATTAAATCCACCCCTGTCTCCTGTAGAAAGCAAGCCTGACCTTTCCCTCAGAATTAAGAGCCAATTTATTACATATTTTAAATTCATAATGAGATCAAAAGGGATAATGCTAGGATGACCCGGAGATCAGCCCAAGACACAAGAGATAATTGTTTCCTTAATTGCCACGCCTGAATTAAATTACTTTTGCAGTGTGTGTGCTCAGCTGAGAGGAACAATGGAGGTGTTGGAGGCCCTGGCCCTGAGTGCTGCCCTGGCAGCTCCTGCAGGGGCAGGGGGGCTCAGCTGGGGCTGGGGCTCAGCTCCTGACCCCCTGCTCATCTGCAGCTCCCAGCCAGCTCCACTTTCTGCTCCCAAGAGCTGCTCACCTGTGCCAGGGCCACCAAACCCAGCCAGGGACAGCTGCATTCCCTACTCCAGCCCTGGGAATTTTTATCCAGGCTTTGCTCAGGTGGGGAGAAACTCGGACACGCAGCCCATGAGAGGTGCTGAGAGAAGGGCCAGAGGCTGCCCCACCCCTGCCACGGACAGGGACCTTCCACCATCCCAGGCTGCTCCAAGCCCCAATGTCCAGCCTGGCCTTGGGCACTGCCAGGGATCCAGGGGCAGCCCCTGGCACTGCTCTGGGCACCCTGTGCCAGGGCCTGCCCACCCTCACTGTAAAAAGTTCACATCAAAGTTTAACACCCTTGCCCTTGTGAGCTGTGCCCGTGCTGAGGCCGCCAGGGAGGCTCTGCAGCCACTGCACCATCCCATGTGGGTGACAGGGACACCAACCAGCCCCTCCCTGGCACCGAGGGGCAGGAGAGCCTTTCTCCCACCAGCCCCACCTTTGCCACAGCCCCCAGCACAGGCTGCCATGAAGAGGTGCATAAAGACACCAATATGCTCCTTACACTGCTTTTTATGCATTATTTATCAGTGGTTAAGGACTTGAGTCTGGCACAAACAGCAGCAAATGAGGGTGGCATTAATTTTAAAGAGTCTGTTATAGCTATCAGGTGGTTACAGGGTTTATTATAAATAACTTATGGATTTGCTGAGTCCTCAAACCTTCACCAACAACTGATCACTGAATAAAAACATCCAAGTGAAGTGCAACTGCAGGTTATTAACCTGAATATGAAAACCTATTCAAACCTCCTAAGAAGGCCCAATTAAAGATAGAGAAGTCATAAGAGCTTGTGCTGTAGTTCCGGGATAGGTGAGTCAAAGAATTAAATATAACATTAAAATTAATAACATATCAAGAACCTCTTGCACTTGCCAGGTTCCAGCCCACACTGGCTGGCAGCCAAACTAAATCTAAGGAATTGCATCAATTCACACCTTTGAGAGGGGGCTTGGCCCCAGAGAGATGCAGAGAACTTGAGGGAGTGCTGGGGGGATGGAGGAGCTGTGAGGGAGGGCTCAGGTCAGGCAGAGCCACAGGTGGGAGCTGAGCTGCAGCTTCCAGGTGGGAAAAGGGGCAGGGGGGACATCCAGGGGGTGACATCCAGGGGAACCTGTTGTGTCAGTGGCCGTGGAGAGGAACACAAGCACAGGAACAAGGGAAAAGGACCGGTTCGTTTCCTTATACAACAGCAGCTGGGAAAGGAATAATTAGGGAAAAGAATGGGTTTTTACAGGGAATTCGACTATAAAGGCCTCACTGGAGTAGCACAGTGTCCCGCAGCCCCGTGGGCACACGGGCGGGTCCCTCTGCCCCTGCTGGGCTCACCCAGCACATCCTCCTTGGGCGGCAGCTGCAGCTCCCAGTGCCTTTGTGTCCTTGGCACTGCCACCCCAGAGGGACTCCAGGGACACAGAGCAGCCAGCTGGGAGCACGGGCTTAGGCGGAGGAGGAAGACCCGAGGCTGGCATCATTCAGCCACTTGTGGAACCCTAGCAGGATAATCCCTGTCCCCTGCAGGGAATGCAGGAGGTGCCCTGGCACCGCTCCATGTGCGCTCACAGCTGCCCCTCACTTCCCAAACACACTGAGCACACCCCAAACTGCAACCCCAAATCACCTCAGGCGTCCTTTTGCAACCCAGAATTGCATTTGTATCCATTCCCTCCAGCCAACAGGTTTCTTTTTACACCCACAGGGGTGGGAGCAGCCCCAGACCCGTTGTTACACCCACGGAAACCGCTCAGATGGGAAGGAGAAGATTGCATCTCACAGGCAGCTGGGTGAGTGTGCAGGAACAGGGAATAACAGACCTGGAAGCTGAGTACAAAGGGGGATTAATAGCAGGTAAATTAAAGGGTTTGTGGGAGGTTAATCGGGGGGAAAAAAGCACTCAGATAATTCCCATCAAAAAATCCTCAGAGCCTCTGGTTCGAAGTCCAGCTCCAGGAGAGGAAGGTGGAATCAGAGCAGAAAACAAGATTGGGGGTTGTAAAGAGAGCAGAAATCCCCTGTAAATCAGATAAAGATGCTGAGGTCCCCAGGAGATGCTCTGGTGGCATTCACTGAAATGATTGCTCTGGAAGAGGTCAGGGCAGAGCTCTCAAATAATCCACTAAACAGCAAAAACCACTCAGGGTTCCCTCCCAGGGCAGAATTCCTTCCCAGTATCCCACCTAACCCTGCCCTCTGGCAGGGGGAAGCTGTTCCCCTGTCCTGTCCCTCCAGCCCTGGTACACATTTGAGACTCCAGGAGCAGCTTTAGGCACTCACATCTGTGGTGACATCACCTCACTTTGGTCCATCAGCATCATCAAGAGGAAAAAAAATTATCTTTTTTCAACAGATTTGAGTATTTTTACCCCAGAAACTCCCTTGACCCCCTCCTGTCCCCAGGCATTCCCCTTGAACAAATCCTGTGACTCCACGGAGGAGCAGCTCCAGCCAAGCCCTGTGAGGCACAGGCTCCTTCATTGATCTCACTGCATTATAAATAATTTCCATAGAAACTGGAAATATTCCCTAAACCAACAGAGGCTGCCTTATTTCCAGCAATTATCTTAAGGTCTGATTTGCATTTTAAATGTCACCTGTATAAATTAAAACTGTTTACTGCTCCCACTGTCATTACCCTGAGTCATCTGGCAATAGCCAGCTACAGACTTCCTTTGTTTGCTCCAGAAAGCTCCACACAAGAACATCCCCTGGAACACTCACCGGGGCTGCCTCCTCCGACCCAGGTGCCTGGCTCTGTCTCCACCATTCCCTTTTTCCCTGAACTCACTCGCTGTGGCAATGAAACTCTTCCAGAGCATCACCTGGGGTCCATTTTGGCTGCTGCTGCAGATTGCACAGCTGTTCTCTCCTGAAGGGATCCCGGCAAGCAACAGCATCCCTTATTTTCCAGCTCTGGTTTGCATTCTCCTGTATTCATTGTTTAAAACTTTGAGTCATTTTTAGGTTATAAATGACTTTTTTTTCCCTTATACTGAACAAGGAAAAACCGAACATCTCCACATTTGAGAAGTCTGAAAACCACTTCAGTAAGTCAGGTAACCAACAGGCTCTGCTCCTAATGGGCCACTGGCAGACTGGGTGGCTCCCAGTCGCCCTCTCCTGATCCACAGAGCACACAGGTGGGTCCAGCCCTGAATTCCAGTCCTTGTCCTTGCCAGTGAGGATCTGGACCCTGGATCACAAACACCAGGTCTGGCTGATGGACAGCACCACTTCTCATTTCACTGAGCTGGAAAACACTTCCAAGAGCATCGAGTCCAGCCTTTGTCTGACCACCACCTTTCCAAACCATTCTCACCACCTCCTCCCCACCATTTCAACCACTGAAGCCAGTAAAAGGCTCTGAAATCTGCCGTGCTCAGAGTAATATTCCCAAATTTTAGGTGGGGAAAACCAGAGTCCAGCCAAGTCTACCTGTATCAGATGGATGGCAACAAGCAGCAGTGGCGAGGGGCAGTTTTACAACATCTCACCCAAAAAGGCTTTATAAAAAGTCCCTCAAAGCCAAGAGAATCTGGAAGGGCAGGTCCTGACCACCTGCAAAGACCTTCTGATAATTACTTGTTAATCACAGTCTCCTGGTTCTCATTATTTCATTGTAAAAACTTCCAACAATTTTCTTCAATTATTATCCCGATTTTTTCCATCCTTCAGACAAATTCTGGCAGCTGAACCCGACTACACTTGGGATTAGAAGCTGAAGAGGAGCTGCTAAAATCACAATTCCTGCCTGGAAATTAAAAACTGAGAGATGAAAGACACTTCCCTTAAATATTCCCCAACCAAACCTTCAATTAAAAACAACAAAAAAAAAGGCAGAAACGTTGAAAATCCAGGAGAACTCCCCACGAGGTCTGAGCCTCAGCATGGGAGACAAAACATTCCCATTCTTTTCTCTCAAAACCAGCAGCTCCATTTGCCATCTCTCTTCCCAGGTGCAGCACACGTGGATACCAGAGCCCCTCAAGGTGATGTCCTTCAGCATAATTGTCCAGGAAAATTATTATTCTGAGGAAGTTTATGGAATTATTACTGTGTCCAACTTTCCAGCTCAGCTTAGAGATCAATTTGGGTGAACTAATTCCATCTCCCTAATGATTGAACGCTTCATATTAATATAACCCTGAGCAGGCAAGTTCAAGCAGCCTGGCTGGCTTTCATTCCCTGGAATAATTAGATCTTGAGAATCACTTTGTGCCTCCTTGGCTTTCTCTAAATTCGTTGTTTCTTAGAAAAAGCTTTCCTGCACCCCCTGTTGCCATCTGTCCTAATGGGCAAAGCATGGGGTTGACTCTGCCTTGGAAAACCATGGATTTACAGGCTAAATCAGCTGGAAAAGCTGGAGAAGCCAGGCAGGGGAACAACTGGAGCGAATCACTGAGGATACAGCCAGAAATCATGGAATTCCAGCTCCTTCCACGCTACAACCAGAAATGTTTTGACACAGAGGGTGAAACACAAACAGAGAACCTCTGGGTTCTTCCAGCATTAAAAACCTCCAAGCTGCCCCTGCAGGAGAATTCCCTGAGCTTTCCTCACAGCGAATGCCAGTGGAATCCCTGGGCAGGAGGAAGGCAAGGCAATGGCAGGAAACAAAGCAGGAGCCTGGTTTATGGTTTTATCCCACCCCTCCTGGAACACAGGAGGCAGCACAGCTCCATCCACTGCTCACAACCTGTTGGGACCAAAATAGTGGTGGAGCAGAGAATGCAGAGGAGGGAGGGGATGGATGCATCCAAACGGAGCAAACTCCCCAGAAGGGCGTTCTCCTCCAGCACTTTGGGATCGAGGCAGGCTGTGTCCCACCGGGGCCTGCAGCTGCCCCAGGCTTCCCAGCCCGGGGGTGCAACCAGTTCTTCATCTGCAGAGAAGATTTTTTAATGTGGAAACGGGTGTGGGGTGTACGAGACCGGAGCTTTTTAATAACAATAACAACACAAAATGCCTGGAACAAATGGCTTTTGCTGCTGCTGCATTTATTGAGCAGGCAGAGCTGTCCCCAATTAGATAATAGGGGATTTCTTGGCTCGCACCAAGCAATTCAGAAGAAAGAGCCTCGTTATTGATGGGACAAACCACGCAAAGCAGAGTTTAATAAAGCAGAGAAGTATCAAAGAGAGAAAGGTTTTAATTCTTAATAAGTAGATCCATGGGTTTCATTAACCAGCGTTCAAAGGGGCTTTTTAAGGGTTGCTTTTATTACCTAATTAATTAAAGCCTGACCAATAAGATAGATTAATCCAATGCAATTGCATCTTGTATTAATAGCAATACTAATTAATCACCGAGCTGAAGCATTCCTCTGCACTGAGGAGAAATCATTCCAGGGTAAAGCTGGAGAGAAAGCTGGAATAGAAAGGGGAAGGATGGGCTGAGCGTGGTTTTGTCCCCCAAAATGTGATTTTTGATGATCATAGCCAGTCCAGCTGACAGAGTGCAGGAATAAAATGAAAATAATGAGTTAAAAATTTTTAATGGCATTTCTGATGTTTTCAATGTACCTTCTAGACCCCCTTGATGGACCCATCATTGCTCTGCCCCTGTGTTCCATCTGCACTTTCCCAGGATGAGGAGGCCGTGGATAAAACAGGACTGGGACACAGGGGATTATCCCCAAATCTCTGTGACCTCCATTCACACCCCAACGGCCTGAATTCCAGGGAATCTCAGATCTGACATCAGACCTCCTTTCCTTCTCCTTATCACACATTCCCAGCCAGGAAAAAAAAGAAAGGGAAAAAAAGAAGGAAAAAGGGAAAGGAAATGAGGAAAGAAGGGAAGAAAAGGAGAGAAGAAGGGAGGAAAAAGCAGGAAAACAATGCAAAGGGAAAAAGAAGGAAAATAAAGCAAAGGAAAAAAGAAAAAAAAAAAGGAAAAAAAAAAACCAAACAGCTCCAACTCTGTTGAATCTGATTTTTCTGCCACCAAATTATGGATCATTATCCTTCCTACCCTCCACCAGCTCCCCCAGGTCCTGGCTCTGCCGTGGTGTATCCGTGCACTCAGCTGCAGGGAGGGAAGCAAAAGGAAAGGAGAGGGAATCATTTGCACATAAATATTAAAAAAAGAGAATCTGTAGCTCCCACACAATTTGTTTTCTCATTAAGCAGCGTCTGCGAGCACGGGGATATTTGATCTATTAAAAATGCTTATTTAAATACTCCTTCTAGAGTTAATTTTTCCTCCTGAAGGCTACTGTAAAAAATCCCTCTCCTCTGAAACAGAGGAGGGGGAAAAGCAGTGTTTTTTCATGAGTTTTGTATTCCATGTGAAGTTAACAAAACACAGCTCTGTGACAGAACCACACTGCTGTCACACCACGAGGATGATGATTCATGGAGCTCTCCAAGAGCTATTCATGTTAGCAATGACTTAGCCCAAATGAACATTATAAATAATTAACAGTATGCAGATTGCCATTATTGGAAAGCCTCTGGGCCTTACCCAGCGAGTAATTTCAATTATTCAAAAGTATTAATAAACTGATTTTTTTTTTTCCATTTAATTTGTCTGGGGGTTTTTTTGTGTTTTTAGAGCACCTGCCTCCAGTGTGGAAAAGCCAAGGGAGCTCTCCCTATGATCTCCAAAAGCCAAGGGAATTCTCCCCACAACCTCCCAATTCCAGGGAGTGCTCCCCACAATCTCTGCTCTCCCCAGGGCAGGGGGGCACTGGGGCACTCCCAGTCCCACCAGTTGCTCCCCATGGAGACGGGTGCTCCTTCCTGGACCCACTAAATCCACCCCTGATCACCAAGGCTGGACTGGGGCTGCTCCCAGCTCTCCCAGTTCTCCCAGTCCCCAGGGCAGTTCCCACCTGTGGCTTGTGCAGGAGGTCAGAGCATCCTCACCAGCTGAGGACTGCGCCATACCGGTGCCTTTCCCCCCTTATCAGCATCACCTAAACGGAAAATAACTTCCCTGGGTTGCTGTTTGAAGAACCAGTCCTGCTGCCTCCCCCTGGAAACTGGGAGTGACCAGCTCTGGCCACTGGAATGCTCCGCCGGGGCTGGAGCAGCTCCCCGGAGCTGTTCTTGCACAGCCGAGCAGAACGTAAGGCAACGGAAATCCCAGATCTTTGGGGGGGGAAAAGGTGCTTTTCAGTAAAATGGTTCCAAACCAATGGCCTCTCATCAGCGTGGGGACAAACGAGGCTGAAGGGGCACAAAGCAGCTCCCAGGGAACGTTTGCTGAGGTCTTTTAGGCGAATGAACCCCTCAAGAGGTGATCAGTGGCACAAAATCCCTCCCTGAAAGCAGTTCCACGGCCGGATAAAGGTAAACATCGCTAGGAGTGAGAAGTGCCATTCCCCCTTTCCCACTCGGTGACCCTTGGCAGCTCCCCGGGCAGGGATAATCCCGCATTTTCCCCAGGAAGCTCGAAAGCTGCTTTTGCCAGCGCTCCGCCCTGGGGACACCGAGGTTTCTGCGCTGCTGTGGCACAGCCAAACCTCAACCGCGGCACAAGGGAGGGCTCTGCTGGAAGCAAACCGGAGCTACAGCAGCACAGACCTCTGCTCTGCTCCAAAACCCAGTCAGTCCGATGCATTTTACCCCCAAACAGCGAGGTTTTGTGCGCATTTTTGGATTTTAAATCTTGTATCACAGACGATCTTACTACACTCCGATCTCTCAGGACAGCAACAATGGCAGAGTGGCTTTTTTGAGGTAATTTGTTAAATGTGGGCTGGAAAAGCTGCAGTCAAAGCACTCAGTCCCACTTCAGACCAACCCTCTGGAAGCAGATAAGGCAGCAAGACAAGATAAGGAATGACAGTAAACAGCAGCTCAGGGCAGTGACTCCACTGGTAAATGTGCAACCACTGTGAAAACATCAGAGCTGGGGTACTTGCCCCAAAATCAGGATTTCAGCCCCTTTACACTCACTTTGGAACTGACACTTGGAAGTCTGAATGCAACAAAAGTAACAAAAGGCAAAGATCTCATTATCCAAAAACCCAGAGGAACTTTAAAACCACTGCAAAATTGCCATCACTGATGTTCAACAGGCATTTCCTTGGAACGTGGAGTTTGATCAGGAGACACAGCAAACGTCCTGTCAGCTCCAGCAGTCTCTGAACCAGGACTACAAACCAGGAAACAACACAAGAGATAATGCCAATCAGAGAGAAAACAAATCCAGGAGGAAAAGGCAGCAAAAGAGAACCCATAAATCAAAGTGATGGTCAGACAGCACATTTCCACATTCCTGTTCTCAAACCCAGCATGAGCTGTTTCCCAGGGTGGTTATCCACAGGCTGCAGAGAGCCCAGCAAGGCTCTTGGTGCAGAATTCCCACCTGAACCAGGTGCTTCACGGACTGATTGGACAAAGGATTGGGAATCACAGCAGGGAGGTCAGGACCTGCTCACGAGGCTGGGTGCTGCCACACTTCGTTTATCCCACATCACTCCCTGCTCTCAGCTGCCCCCAAATCCTCATGGACAGAAAGAGGAGCGGGGGAGAAGAAAGAGCCCTGTTGTTTTGGGGTGGGGTGGGTTTAGTCCCCTGCAGGAAGGAGCCATCCCAGCTCAAACCAGGTGAAATCCCAGTGTACAGAAGGTGCAGGGAGATCCCCTGCAAGCCTTGCAAGAACCACCCTACAAGACAAACACACATCAGAGTAGTCAAACACGCTACTTTTTAATGTGGATCTGCAAAATGCAAGCCAAGTGTTGAAAATTCAGGACATTTCATGCAAGCACATTTGGTCCTCTTCCAAGTTTCCTTCCTCAGTTAAATACTTCCTGGATAAATAACAATTGAGCATACATGGCACTTTTAGTTAGGAAAACTTGATATTGCACATGATACCAAGAAATACAAGAGTCTATTTCAGCAAGTGATTCCAGCACTGTTATCAGTTCCATTTTGATGCCATTGACTTGTACAAAAGCTCTCATTTTAGTGCATAACAGGAGCCCTGTCCTTACAGAGTAAAAATGTACTAAAAGCAGTTTTAGAGCAAAGAGGAAGAAAAGTTGGCTCCTAAAGGAACACAAGAGTCTTTTACCACCAGCTTCCTTGAGGATAAAGAGCATTTCTATGGAAAGATGACTGTCACATCACCTGGCAACAGAAATTCCAAAGCAATTCCCAAGGGAAGCTGACCATGTTTGGCTGGAAGCTGCAATTCCTGGCTGGGCTGCTCCCATTCTCAGCCACCTTTCACTATTCCTGGCAAAAACAAGGAAACAAGGATGGCAGAATTGTTCTGCAACTTTCTCACAGTCGTGGAATTCTCTCTGGAAAACTTTGGAATGGATTCTGTGCATGATCCTGGGCTGGGACCCTCCCCTGGGTTCAGGAGTTCAGAAGGCACAAACACATAGTGGTGAGCGTGACACATTCAGGGAGCTAAACTGGGAGTCAGGGACAAACCAGGAGCAGAAGAAGCCACCACCACACTTTGGGTGTGTCTGTCCTGGTGTCCTGTCCTTCCTGTGTCCTGTCCATCCCAGCACTGCCACTCTGAGTTTACACAGCCAGGGTGGGATGCTGCACTGGGCTCCCACCCCACCACTTCTCATTCCAGAGCTGGATGAGACGTGCTGGCCCAGGAGCAGCATTTCAGAGCCCAGATCCCTGTGCTTCCTGGGTGAGCAGAGGTCCCCCCTGCCTTTGTCCATCCTCTTGCCCTTCCTCACCCTGTACTGGCTGGGAAGCACAGCCTGAACCTCTCCCAACACCTCTCTGCATCACACCACCCTGAATTCCTGTTTTCCTTTAAACAGGTGACTCAGACACTCCAATAATACATTAACAAAGCCAATTCTACAGGAGCTGGAATCCCCAGCTGCTTCAAACACCAAGGCAACCCATTCTACTGCAATAATTTGGGAAATTTTAACCTATTTCCCTCTCCCCCCCTCCAACCCTTCAGCCCTTCAAACACACACACTAAGACCATGAAGACTTGATGATTTTTTTTTTTTTTGCCTGAACATAAGATTCAACTATCATGGAACAGAAGATCCTATAACAAAGTCCCTGAGATGCATCTGTACATTAAAAGATTTCAACAATAACCTCTCCAGCACAAACTTCGTATTTATTAGAAATGTTTTGAGTTGCAACACGTGGTTTATGAAAACCAATGTTGTTTTAAGAAGGTGAAAATACAGCAGATCAAGTTGCCCTGGTATTTAAGCCTCAATTTAAAAGTCATTAACCCAAAAATAACATTTTACTATTTCAACTGTAGTCAAAAGTTAGAAGTACATAAGCAACGGGGAACCACTGGAAAAAAAACCCCAACTTGTTATATTTAAGAATGTTGTTTTGGCCTCAGTTTGTTGTCATCCCTCAAGCCCTTAACTGCTTTCTTCCCAAAATTTCATAGACAGATATTCTTCCAGGATCTTAAAAGAAAAAAAAGGGAAATCATCTCTTTTTAAGTGACTTTGGGCTCCACTGTATTTTGCAACCAGCTCATCTAAAATACTTTTCCATCTTCCCAAGGAAGCTCAGTTTTCCCTGCTAGTGAAGAGAACTTAAGGCACTAACACAAATCCTGTCAGGAATGTGGAACAGTTTGTTCTTCATGTACTGTGACACCAGTTCTTAGCAGCATCTCTCCTGAAAAGGCACTAAAACATGGCAAACAAGGAAACTTTGGGAACTTCTGCCTGAGTGGCTCTGCAATTCCCCCTTCCCTCCCCCCATTCCCTTCCAAAAAGGCACCTGGATTGGTTTGATCACTGGTTTCTGCAGCTACAGGCTCTCACAACCCTGCCTGTTCTATCAGCTGTGTGCGTGAGGGATATCAGACTCTACCAACAGCTTTTACACCACCAGGAGTTATCTTTCCAAGAGTAGATAGAGCAGTTTTGTTTCAGCAAACCCAGTGGGTTCCTACCTGAGTAGACCTTAAGGTTGTGTATTGCTAGTCAGAAAAATTCAATAATTCAACTTGGTGTAAAAAATTGCACTTTCCCCCTCCTTCCCCAAGCCAAGATCACTTCAAATTAAACACCAGACCCTTCTCTAGAGGGACATTTGTAACACAGCCACAAAGAGGTAGCTAAGTGGCACAGGCCAATTTGCCTTCTTTTTCTTTTAAAACATATTCAGCCTTCATTTGCAACAACATTTTTCATAGGAAGTCCTGAAACAAGAGCTGTGTGTTCGGGTGGCACAGGAGGTTACCCCAGCTCGGAGCACTGAGCTCCATCTCCTTTGTGTCCACGGCTGACCACAGGCCCAGGGGACACCTGGGGCACTCAGCCTGTGCAGGGAGCAGCTGAAGGGGGAGGAATGTCTGCAGAGGAATCCCAGGCTCCTCCAAAGTTTCCCTGGAGAGTCCCTCAGATCAGTCCCACCATCCTGTCGATCTGTCTCATGTAGTTGCTCTTCAGGGGCAGCAGGTACCTCCTCTCATCAGGGACTCTGTTACACTGTTAAGAAAATTTAAATATTTTTAAAATCTCAAATCCAAACCCAGGCAATCCCATCCCTCTGCAATCCTTTCAGATCCTCCCAGTACAGAAAATTGTATCAAATAACACTTTTTATCCCAAGTTTCCCTCATTCTTTGCAGACTTCCCCACAAATCCCATAAATGAGCAGCAAGTGTTTCCTCGGTGCAAGCTGCAGCTTCCAAACATACAGCACAGCTTGTTGTGCAACTGAGATTTCCTTCACTATGACAACTGTGAATGTTTAAAATAATGCTCTTTTTCTGGAGTTTTGGGGGGAGGAGGGAAGGAACCACACCAGAACCTACCAGCAGAGGTTTAAAAACATTGTTCTGTAACTGCTCTAGTGGAAGGTGTCCCTGCCCATGGGGGTGGAATGAGATGACCTTCAAAGTCCTTTCAATTCAAACCATTCTGTGATGCCCTGATTAAAACCAGATCTGTTTTGGTTGGTGATGGGCACTGGAGCTCACAGCTCGGGGCTCAGTTGAGGCCTTGCTAAGAAAGGTCCCCTTTACACCCCCAAAACCACCCTGAGGAAGACAAAGCTTGGTTTAAATGACCCTCTGCTTCTCCCTCTCCTCCTGACAGCAGCACTGCAGAGTTTTAAGGGCAAAGGGGAAGGGAAAAATAACTGGAAATAAATTAACAAAGAACAAAAAAATTGCTGCAAAATACTTCAAAGGGGACAGGTTTCACTCTCACCACAATCCCTCACATGATCCCATTTTTGCTGCTGCTGCAAGTGCTTTTCACGGGAGCTTCTCAGATATTTAACATGCCTAAAGGAAATTGTCTACAGTACCACTTCCAAATGGCTCTTTTTGTCCTGCCTGCCCCTCCTCCATCCCCAAGGCAGGAGCAGCCTGTGCATTCCTTACATTGGAGCTGAAGTTGGCTGCCTTCAGCTCCGTGGGTTTGGTTTTCTCGGCGCTGTCCTCCTCTCCAGGGAGGATGTCTTCCCACAGCGAGTTCCGGAAACGCTCATCCACAGACACGATGTGGCCCTCAGTAGTAAACATGAACTTATTCCCAGATTTATGCACTGGATTCTCTTCATCAAACAACTAAACGAGAGATGGGAGAGACAGTCATTGTTGGTGTGCAGCACCCTTCATGTCCCAGTAATGAGGAGTTGCAAACAGGTATTCACGCATTGAAGGAGCACACAAAAACACCTTTTAGTGCTAAATAATGCTGGAGCAAATGGAAATAAATCGTCTTAATGCAAGGGATTGATCTGAGCAGTTAAAAGAGGAGAGCAGAAGGAAAACTTTGCACACAACTTGAAGTGCCCTTATTTTCTAAGCTGCTCTGTGAGGCACTTCTAGGCTGGCATCCACTCAGTCATAGATTTATTTGGTTTTCTGCACTAAGGGAGATTGAGAACAGGAGCTTAGGTAATGTCAGCCCAAATGCTTTCTCCTGGGAGTGCCAAAGCCCGGTGGGGAGAAAGCAGAGGCTGCTCCAGGCAGGAGGGCTACAAGCAGCAGTTAGCTCAGAGCTGAGCAGCAGCTTCCTCCAGTCCTGTCCCCTCTCCTTTCCAGCTCTCCAGGTTCAGGAACCACAGCTGGGCAGCTGCCCAACCTCAGAGACGGGGGTGAGGTCAAAGCAGAGGAGCACAGCCTGAATCACTCCCATACACAAGTCCTAGAGCCCAGCAGGTTGTAATTAATGACGTCCCACCCCCAGCCCAACCCAGTTTAATTAATAATTAATAATCAATAGCCTCCCACCTCCTCACTCTAGCATGTTTGTGCACAGTATCTTGGCAATGAGGAACACACACGTACCAGGTACAAGTATTTACAGGTTTCACTGAGAAAAAAGCTCTCCATTCGATCCTCCTTCGTCTTCTCCACCACGTGGTGCAACGTGGCATAGCCACACCTGCAACATGGAACATTGGTTTGGCTTTAATTCCCAGCTGTCCTGCTCCCAAACTGCTCCCCAGATATTCCTTTACTCCAGACCATTCCAACTGCCAGGGGTGAAGTTCAAAGGGAACAACTGTGTTGTGCAAGCACTCATTGCTTATTAGTTCTGGGGTCCTGAGGGGTCTGTGATCACCTGAACCCCACTCAACTGCAATGCTTGACCTGGCCAATCATTACACATTGGTTACAAAATGAGTCAGTTAATAATAAGGAATAAAAATTCACTGTCTTCGCTCTGAGTCTTGCAAGAGGTTCAACTACTCAGTATTAAAGTCAGGATTCACTGCTGCTGTCTTGAACTGGAAGCTGATATGCAACAGCTTCTGGCTTAGGGGGCATCCCTCAGTTCAGCTCAACACCACGAGGTGAGAAATAGTCTTGCAGGATCCCTAGGAAAAATCCCAACTACTATTTTCAGCAGCTTTTAGCAGCTGATAATCAACAATGCATTTTCAAAGGCAGTTACAAAATTCTGAAGGTACGAAGTTGCCACTGGACTGTAATTTCATTTTCAGATGGGAAAGAAAGTGCTCAGTAAGTAAATCACCACTTGTGGCTTTCAAGGAGGGTTGGGTTTTCTGGTTTACCTACATGTGGCAGACTGGATTCTATATAATATTTGTATAATAAAATGTAGGTATATAGCACTGAGAGAAGAAAAAAACATTGAAGACTGACTTTGCTTTTGTATATTTTTCCAAACTCTGCAGAATATCCATTCCCACATGAAGGTAAAATGGGTTCTTTGTGGCCTAAATAAGGAAGACAGACAAGAGTTAGAGTCAGCAATTTTGAAATCTTGTAAAAATAACACAACAAAGGCCTATTGGTACCAGAGTCTTGTGTATCACACAGCAAATTTATCTTTATAGGAGCATGACTTGGATTAGCCTGTGCAAGCTTCTCACATTTGCTTTAGTGCAATCCTAAACCTGCAGTAAATCCAAACTCTCTGATACCTTCCTTGTAGGCAGACAGTTATTTTAGTTTATTGTATCTGTGCCTGGACAGTGTTGCAAGGAAAGCTGTTATATTTACTACAACAATTTTGGTTAAGCAGTCACAAGTCTCTGCCTTGCAAAAATCTGCCAGCACCTTTTAGAAAAGGTTGTTGAGTGTTGTTTTTGCCTGCCTTAGAAAAAAGGCTTTTTTTGAAGCAATCAGCAGAGCAACAACATTGCACAACACCGCAGTGCCTGCCCAGAGACCTCCACATGCCAACAGGCAGCTCCAGGGCTGCCAAACTTCAGCTGGCCAGAGGTCAGGGGGGGGAAAAGTGACTTTCTGAACAAAACCATTTTGGCCAAGCCACGGTTTGTAACTCAGAGAAGTGAAATACCTGATAAAGAAGATATGTGGACTCCACCAGCTCCGGCCTCAGTGGATAGAAGGGAACGTCTGGGGCCTGCAGCTGCCAGTTGTACCTCTCTGGGAGAGCTCCATAGCGTTTCCATATGGCATAATAGAAGGCATGGAGACAAATGGCATCTTCCACATCTCCTATCAGCACCTGGGCACAACAGCAGCCAGAGACACACACTTAATGCTGCCAGCCAGCAAAGATGAGAACGTGGCATCTAACACAACTCTCCCCTCATAAAACACACACAAAATAACCCCCCAAAAAAGTACTAATGTATTCATTCTTTGCAGCAAAAGCTTTAGCAGAGCTCAGCCTCACAGCACAGAATACAAATCTGAGGTTAAAAGAGGGATGCTGAGAGTCTCTCAGATCCAGCAGGGAGCAGGCCAGGCCTCCCCACATTGTCGAGTTAATGCAGAGCTGAACTGAACTCTTATCAGAGCCACCAGATGCAAACCCACAGGTGGGAGCTCAGCTCAGAACTGCTCAGCCTCATTCCCAGCCCAGGATTAGGATGAGCCTTTCTACTTGGCCTTTAGCAGCAGGAAAGCTTACCTGCAGTCCAGGGAAAAAGGCTTGCAGAGAGTCGATCCAGGTGTTCATCAGCTGGCCCGTGTACATGTTCACGTTCACGTACAGGGGAGGGTCACCTTCTCCTTCATTGCAGGCCTCTCGACTGCCAGGGAACAAGAGCAACATGGAAATGCCTCTGCTTGAGGAGAGCACAGTGCACTGCCACCAGCAAAGGCAAGGAGCCACTGCTTTGCTGTGCTGGGCTCATTTTGAAAGGAACCAAAACATCGGTCATGCTCTCAGAGAAGTTAATTCATAAAGGGATGTATCCTATCTTAGAGCTCTGCCAGCAGAATCTCTACCAAAAAGTCATGCTAGGCAAGATCAGGCCTTCAGAAGAACAAAGCAGCCAATTTAATACATTTCCTTTGCAGTGCCAGACTTTTCTCAGCCTTAACATTTATAAATGGGACAGGAACCAGCTTGGTTTCTCTGCACCCGATCGGTTGCTGAGGAGTGAGGAGACTACCATGAAAATGAGATTTTGCTTCTTCAAGTAAAGAGAACACAGATTTTCTGGGGCATGACACAAAGCACTATAAACAGTGTTTCATCTTGCTGGAGGATTCACTGCTCCAGGAATTGATGCTGACACAAATCACATACCCTCTCCTCAAGTGGTTCTGAATGTTCTGATAGGCAGCGTTGAACATCTCCAGGTCTTCCTTTTCCCCAAAGAGGATGTAAGACTTCAGCAGGTACTCATAGAACGAATCTGACCCTGCTCCCAGTCCGCTCTGCTTTCCAACCCAGTGACCAGTCTGGATGTTCACAACATTTCCTTTCAGAACAAACAAAAAGTTTAGTCTGAGGTTGCTGAGTACATCAGAGAAAACCAATCCAGTCAAGACTTGGGGGAATATTACACATTCAGAAATTGCCAAGGAGGAAGGATCAAAGATTAACATCAGATAAAGTGTTACAGTGGTGGATTCATCTGAGGAACACCCACACACATGCAGTTATTTTAATTACTTTTAGTCATCTGCCAATCTGAATTACATTAATGCGGACACAAATCAGGGCCTTCAGTTCCATCTCCCAGTTTTGTGAAAAATTCTATTTGAGATGTGTGTGCCCTAAGGAGTCATTCAGAGACTCCATTTTTCTTACAAAACCCCACAGTGCCATTTGTTCAACACAGCCCCTGGGCACACAAGGAGAAAGTGACTGAACAGCTACAGACGGAGCAGAAGGACAAAGTTTAGGACACATGAAGGAACTGCAGGCTGCTGGCACAGCCTGAGGCAGGCTGAACACGGAGCCAGTGGACACAGCAGCACCCAGACATTACCCAGCAGTCCAGTGTTATTGCTCCTGAGACTCCACAGGGCCTTCACAGCTCTCCTGGCCACCCATTCGAACGTGGAGTCACCAAGCAGCCTGCTGAGGATCCCAAACTCCACCAGCAAGGATCCAGCTCCTGCTGTGCAGGTTTCATTGTGGCTGTCTGGAGGAACCCCCTTCTTCAGGTTCACCTGTGAACAGCGACAGTGCCAACAGGGACAGGCAGGCTGGCCCTCAGCCAGCTGTGCTCACAGCTGCACCCTCACACTTAGGAACAAGCCTCTTTGGTGGTTTTTGCACAATATGCAGCATGGAATGTCACAGAGAGAGAAAACCAGCCCATTGCTGCTTGGAAAGCTTTCCTGTAGAATTCCTGAAATTCTTCTTCCAGCTTTATAGCATCATGCTTAAAGTGGGCAATCCTGTTTTTTCTCTTGTACTTGCTAATCCTTGCAAGCTCCACTCCACTTTTTCATGCTTTCCCCTAAACATTCAGGCTTCTCCTTCTTTGCTGCCCCTCAGTTCGTGCTCTTGAAACCAAAAGCTTCCTTAGTGGATGCTCCTCCACTTCCCCAGAGAACACAGAGCTGAAGGGAAGTTACACCACCCTCAGCTGCTTTACCAGACCCTGAACAGAAGTGAAAATTCATGTTTCTACAGCCTGACAGGTCTGGAGGAAAAGCAGTGCTGCTGTCTCCAGAAATTAAGAGCAGCCAGGCAAGAGCTAATTACAGTTTTGCAGTTTAGGGTTGTTCCAGCAGAAGTGACAGCCTTCTCCTTGCCAACTGCATCTGCTTAAAACAAGAGGCTGCAGCATCCAAGAATCCCAAAGTATTGAGTACCCACTGAGCAGCACTCAGGAAAATTATAAATTCCAAGCCCAGTATGATAAATATTTCAGAAGAGTTTTATTCCAATACAATTGTTTTAGTAGCAAGTCACCAATAAAGTCACTTTCCTCAGCTATTTGCCTTTACAGTGTTTCTTGTTAATGCCAGTACTGTTTGCTGCTGTGTGACACGGGGCAGGGAATGCTCCAGCCAAACAGCACAGAACCAAATGACTCCTGACCTACAGGGAACAATAAACACAGTGAAAAATCAGCCCAGGGAAAACATTTACTAGACAGAAGGAGCAACTTGTATTGCCCATGTCACCAAAACTTAGGGCAGTTTCCCCTGTGTCATTTTAGAATAACTTAGAGCAGGCTCAATACCCCAAGTGCACATAGAAGGGCACAAAATTTAAGTTGTAAGACAGGTGAAAAACTGCTTTGAGTCTATTTCCCCCCAGGGCTGCTGTGTCCACTCACCCGAGGGTAGGGAATGCCAGTTTTGGTGTTCTCAAAGGCTGGGAGCAGCCTCACTGCCAGGTCATGAGCCAAATGCAACAGCTCATTGTCATAATCCTTGATGGTCATGTCACCAAAGGGCTGCTTGGTGTCTGTGATTATGATGTGGGCAGACAGCAGGCTTCCCAAAACCCTGTGGGAAAAGGAAAATTCAGGTTTTCAGTCTGTTCTGAACCTCATTCGTCACCTAAACACCTTACTGGTGTCATGTCTGTCAGAATTATTACTTTGTGCTCCTTACAGGCACTACAGAAAATGACCCATGGTGGGTTTTCCCCCACCAGTAGTGAAAACATGTAGAAGTCATGCTGTTGTCAGCCACAGTGTACCAAAACCTGGTTCTGCAAAATTTACCTAACCCAGGAGTTCTTGTAACAAGGCTATTTAGGAGGGAACAGCTCCTTGGCCCTGCAAATGGCAGGAAGGGTGTTACATAAACTTAGTACTCAGCAAAAAGAATGCCTAGCCAAGTGAAGCAGGAATAAACACTGTTTGAGACACTCAGAAAATGAAACCTTTTAAAATCAGACAGCATCTAAACCCATTTCCAAGACAGATGGGTCTGTTTTGCATCTGAAACGAAAGTGAAAGTGAGCAGGAGTCCACGAAAGAAAAACAGACCCAGGAAAAGCTGTCCCAGGGTTGTTTGTTGTGCACAGATCTGAGTCTCTGCTGCAAGAGCAACAACAAAAAAGCAGAGTCTGCAAGCACAGAGACAATCACTGACTCACTGCTCCAGGGCACACAGCACTGATTAAAATAGTTTCCAATATGAAAGGACGGAATATTTTCATAGAAGATTAAGAAACAGCTTACTTGAGGAACAATTATGGCCTAAAGCCTGCCAAAGACCTCATAATCAATGATTTGACTTTGCATTACATACACCAGGTCTTTAACCGTGTTACTGCTTTAAAGACAGAAACTCAGCACCACATACCTGATTGTTGCCTCAAAAACTTGGACTGTTGAGTCTTTGTCAAAAGAAACTGTGTCAATCACCAACTTCACTGCCTTCTGGAATTCAGAGGAGTTTCCCATCACCTTTTACAGAAAAACAAAGCTCTTTTGTACAATTGCTGCTTGGGGAAGAGGGCTGGAGAAGAGAATGGCAAGTTCACATCTTAGACCAGCAGTCAGATTTAGCACACTGAGTGTTCAAACTGTCTGAACTATTGATCCAAGAGTTAAGTTTAGCTTGATGCATAACATAACTTGCACAACAATGAAGTCTGATTTGATGTTTATGTGACCAAAGGCAAGTCCACCCTTTCAGGTTCCTGACCCAACACTGCACATCCAAGGGTTCCCTTGTGCCTGCTTCCTACAGGTCTAACCTAGGAAGTGATTTCCACTGCATCCAGAGACAGATGTAAATTCAGCCTGAGCTTTAAGGGAGCAGCAATGTGGAATGAAAACACACGTTCCTGCTTGCCTGAGTTCATGAAAACACTTGGTTTACAGGGACCATACCTAGATTTTTAACCAAAGCACCAGGTGCCAGCTCTCCCCATTACCAGACCCAGTGGGGAAGCACCACATGTTTCATTGGAGCAATGAGGAGCAGAACAGGCTTCCCCCATGCAGCAGCTTCTCAAACACAAGAGACTTGAGCAACTAGAAGCTTTATATTTGAGAAAAGACCTTATGCACTGCCCCACTGGTGGTGGAGGACAGAAAGGCACCATTATCAGCCACATAGCTGATCACAGATCCCAAACTTCTCTTTCAGTAAAATCCAGCACTTCCCCCACTTCTGCTTTCAGTTCTGCTCCGAGCTGCCCTGCTCAAGCAGCTCCTCTCCACTACTGCAGTCCCAGGGTAGAATGGGAAGGGTTTGATATCCCAAAGTGCACAAAGCACCTCCTGCACCAGAGGAGATACACATCCCCCATGGCTCCAGCACACCAGTGAGCGCCGACACTCCAGAAGGCACAAACCTGCCCTGGCTGCACAGGTGAGAATAATGAAACCTACTGGGGTCACTGAATATGGCCAGGGAGGGGGCTCTTCCTCATGACCCCATACCCTGATACTACTAACACAAAACTGAGCTGCTCCTCACATTATCTTCCAGTTTTATCAGAAATGCAGGGGACAAGCAGCTTTATAGGTTTTCCCCTCCTTCCTTTCACCACTCTTCACACAGATCTGTGTGTCAGTCAAGCCGTCTCTGCCAAGTGAAACAACCAGAGCTCTTCCAGTTATTGTGTACACAAGGAGCCCTCCTCCTGATGGACCTCTCAGCAGTCCCAGTTCGAATCCACCCATCCTGAGCACCAGAACAACGGCATATCCCAAAAGATAATCTCGTCTGAACCTTGGGGAGGAGCTTCAAAATTTCCTGTCTCCTCTGGAAATCCCTGCTGACACATCTCCAGCTACTCTCATTCTCTTACCCCCGTATGACACTGCTGGTTTGTGATCCAGCTGTTACCTTGTGATCCAGCTATTTGCCACCACACACCCAGCCACGCCTTGGGGAGCACCCCCAGCCAGGGCAGTCCCTGGGGTGACCAGGGCAGGTCCCAGGGTGACCAGGGCAGTGTCCTCACCCCAAGGACTCACCGCCAGCGTGTCCAGCGCGTCGATCAGCGTCAGGGAGTAGTTCCCCAGCACATCATTGATGTTCAGGTTGGAGCTGGAAGAGCAGAATCACAGAACCGTTAGGGTTGGAAGGGATCTGTGCAGATCATCCAGTCCAACCCCCTGCCCAGGCAGGGTCACCTGGAGCAGGTGACACAGGGATGTGTCCAGGTGGGTTTGGAATGTCTCCAGGAGGGAAGGCTCCATGACTCCTTGGGCAGCTGTTCCACGGCTCTGCCCCACCATGGAAAAAAGTTCATTCCAGTACCTGAAGGGAGACTACAAGAAATATGGAGGGGACTGGAGTGACAGGACAAGAGGAAATGGCTTCAAACTCAAGGGGAGTAGGTTGACATTGGATATTAGCAGGAAATTGTTCCCTGGGAGGGTGGGCAGGCCCTGGCACAGGGTGCCCAGAGCAGCTGGGGCTGCCCCTGGATCCCTGGAAATGTCCAAGGCCAGGCTGGACATTGGGCCTTGGAGCAGCCTGGGACGGTGGGAGGTGTCCCTGCCATGGCAGGGGTGGCACTAGGTGGGCTTTAAGGTCCCTTCCAACCCAAACCATCCCGTGATTCATACAGAGGTGGAACTTCTTGTATTTTAGCTTATGGCCATTACCAACTGCCCTGTCGCAGGGCAGCACTGGGAGGAGGCTGGGCCCAGCCCGGCCGCCTGGGGGACAGACACACGGAGCGGTGCCACCCCGCGCCCCGCGCCCACCCCGGCATCCCACGGACGTGCCCACGGCCCCGATCCCCCGGCCGCACTCACGGGTCGCGGCGGTCGGGCCCGCGGCCGCGACAGTGCAGAGGGTCGAGCTCGTCGCGGGGAAAGGCGTGCTCCATGTAGCTGTCGTAGCCGAACACGAACATGCCCCGGGCCGCGTCCCGCAGCCGCGCCCGCAGCTGCGGCGGGAAGGCGCCGCTGTAGCGCCGCTCGTACTCATCGCCGCCCCGCCGCCGCGCCCCACAGCCGGGCCTCGCGGCCCGCAGAGCCCACGGGCGGGCCGGGCAGCGCGGGCGGCCGCGGGCCGGGGCAGGGCAGGCGCGGGTGCAGGCAGAGCCCGCGGGCCAGCGCGGGCAGCAGCGTCAGCAGCGCCTGCAGCCCGAGCCGCAGCAGCAGCAGCCCCAGCACCACCGACCGCCATCGCATGGCCGCCCGCGCATAGCGCAGCGGCGCCGCCCGCGCCCTGCCGCGGCCCCTTTAAGAGTGGACAGGAACCGCGGGCCGGAGCGGCGCAAGGGCCGCCCACGCCGCACTGCTATTGGTGGAGCCGGCGCGGAAGGGGGAGCGGCCGCCGGCCACAGGGCGCGCGGTGTGTCACTCAAGGGCAGCGCCCGGCCGCCTTAAAGGGGCGGGGCGCGCGGGGCTGTCGTGGCACGGCTGGCGGCCGCGGCTCCGCCCGGGCGTAGGGTCAGGGCGGGACCGGACAGCGGCGCGGCCTCCCCGGACAGAGCCGGGCGATGGGCCCTGCTCCGGTGCCGGGCCCTGCCCTGCGGTCACAACCACCCCCGGAGCGCTCCGGGCTGGGGCCGAGCGGCTGCAGAACTGGGAAAGGCCCCGGGAGTGCCGGTGACAGCGGCTGGACAGCAGGGGGAATTTACCTCCATGGAAAGGGGCTGCCCGGGGAGGTTTGGAGTGCCCATCCCTGGAGGTGCCCAAGGAAGGGCTGGAGGTGGCACTCAGTGCTCTGGGCTGGGGACAGGGTGGGCATCGGGCACAGCTGGGACTCGATGATCTTTTGGGTGTTTTCCAGCCTCAGCGATCCTGCGGTTCTGCAACACGCGTGACCCGCAGCTCCTGCAGCCCAGCCCCGCTCACCCCACGCGGGGCACTAGAAGACCCTCGGCCTACCCTGGGGCCACAGAACACGGCAGGGAACAAGCCCCGGCGAGGGCAGGAGCCGCGTTCCTCGGGCAGCAGGGAACTGGGGTGGGAGGAAGCCAAGCCACGCTGCCGGGCCAGCATCGTGGAGGAGATGGCCACAGGGATTTCCATCGCACAGTGCCAGAACGGACGGGACAACAACGTGGCAAACGGAGCATCAAGGTGTGACCGCAGCACTGGTGAGCCGGTGGGACGGGCTCGGGGAGAGCGGAGCAGCTCCGAGGCAGCTGCGGGTCGGAGAGCTGCAGCAAGAGAAGAGCCGCCAAACGCCAGGTGTAGGTGTGAAAGTGAACACACTCCGGCAGTGCTGGCAGTACCAAACCCCTTGAAGATAAGCGAAAGAACAGAAAGCAACCACAGCTGGGGGAAGTAAAGGGGAGACCCAGCTCCGAGCTACCCCAGCAACCTCAACAGCATCCGAGTAAGTGGCTGTGAACAGGTCACTTGTCACTGAACTGAGCTGCCCTGTTCACTCTGGTGTTGCATCCTTTTACCAAAGTGCCTGATCTGTTCCAAGGAAATGGCACAGAATATGAAAAATGCCCACACAGGGGAAAAAAATAAAGGACTTACTACGCATAGACAGACAACCAGACAATAATGATCTGTCTTCAGCCTGTATTGTAGTTCGTAAGTGAGATCTTTGTTTTCCAATTATTTTAACAGAAACAGTAGAATGAATAAATCTAAACCAGAACAAGTATCACACTCACTGGTCCATCCACACTTCTGTACATTGACGTTGGACAAAGTCCTCTAGCTTGGTCAATCTTTCAATTCCCTTCCTCAGTCTGCAGAATTAATGGATCTTTTAAATGTTATTCAAACTAAGAAGGGGATTCATTATTTACTCTAAATAATGAGGAAAATTCCTCCTTGTTGCAAAGGCTGAAGTATCCAGACCCCAAGTTAACACAATTACACAAAAGCACCATAGCAGTTTACTTACTCTTGAGACCTGTGAGAACCAAATTCAGCTTTAAACTTCACACACCACAACATTTTCTTGCTCTACTGATGTATTTGCTGTTTGTTGAACAATATGGTTTAGAAACTTCAACCCAATGGGCCTTTTCAGAGAGAAACACAAATGAGACCAACCAATGCTTCCAGTACCAGAGCAAAAATAATCAGAAATGGGAATTTCACAGCCTGACCTCCCAAAGTTGCCCCCACTGAGCACGAGGTTTCCAGTCACTCTCCAGATGAAGTTACGTAGTTAAAGCTACCCAAATGCTTCCCACAATTAGGTAATGAAGGTTCTTAGATATTTCTAACAATAATAAAAGCAGTTGTCCTACTACAGATGAATATGCAAAAAAATGGTTTTCAACAACACTTTATTGAAGCACTTCAAAATTATCACAATGATAGATGTTGCCTTTAACAGAATAAAACCTGTCATGTCGTAATTAAAAGGCACTAATCCTGGCACAAAGGTCTACTTACCCACCTTCCACTGGGAGGGAAATTAAAACATCAAGTATTTCACTTCTCCTTTTAAAGAGTATGTGCAAAGCCCCTCTGAGTGCCATTCTGTGTTTGCCATTGGAGTGACACATAAGAGAAAACCCCTCTGTTTCACCAAGACACTTTAACATCCAGCATCTGCAGCCCTAAAGCAGCAGGGCACTCTCTGAAGGGTTGTGGTCTGGTGAGACAAGCTGTTCTGCACTCACTTTTTGGGAACTAAAGCCCTGAAGCTCAGGCACTCACACATCACTTCTCCTTTAACACGATTCACTGTCCGTGTCAGCTTAGAAACACAGCTTGAATATCCTGCTTTCCACCCCTTTTTGGAATCCACACTATCAGGGTCAGTGCAGGAGCAAGGCAGGGGAGCAGTGCTGGGCATGCTGGGGGAGCACAGTTCCTGCACAAAGCAAACCAGGACGTGCCATTGCACAGCCATGGCAACGACAAATGAAACCTCAGGGAAGTTAAAAGCTTCATAATCCTGCTAAGCCATATCTCAGGTTATTACAGATCCCTGCACAACATTCCTAGATTCAACAGAGAGACTGTTCGAGGCATTTTCTTTGGCCTTTTCTTTTACCAGAAGGTGAAGATGATGCAGTTTGATATGTCAGCACCCAAAATCCTTCCAACCTGCTTCCATCAAGATGCAAAGAGAAAACATAAATCATTGAGAAACTGGATTATTGTTCCATGAATCATGGAACAGCTCCACATTTGTGCATCTTTCCTGTTGCCAAGTGGTGGGACAGGCCTGCTCTGTGCAGCTGCCCAGCCCCTCAGCTGTCCCTGGGTGATGAAAACTCCCCTGCTCTGTAATTGCACTTTAGGAACCACCATCCACACTGAAGCTGGGAGGACGTGGACACTCCAAGGAAAACTGTCCCACAGCCAGAGCTGTGGGGGCAAGCACAGACATTCCTCATCTCATCACTGATGCTCCAGGACCACTCACACTGAACAGAGCCACCACCAAGGACTGAGAGCTGATTTCAAGCCCCAGGACAGCACCCAACGCCCACACCCCACGAGGTCACACAGGTAGGACGTGCTGTCTAACTTCATGTATTCACCATCATGAGTTCTCTCTGGCTCAGTATCTGCCTTTTCACAAGAGCTGCTTTTCTTAATATGCCAACAGTCAAGACCTATATCAGAGGAGTTTCAGGACTATGGCTATTGATGTCAAGTGCAGTAATTTATGTAACTAAAATGCATCCCCGAAAGCAACTTTAAGAGAATTGGAAATTTAATCAGCCTCTTTTTACTGTCCATGCTCACTACAGAGCCTGAGACAAGTAATCATGGTAAGATTACATTTCTAGAACACAGCTACAGCATCCAAGTTCAGCAAACACCACTGCTAATGCCTGTCCTGGGCTCCACACCTTTCTTAGGACAGAAAACATTTAACCTTGGACATAATGTGCCAGATGAGTATTGTTTTCAGTCCAAGGCTGAAAGGTGTTGAGGAGGAAACACTTCCTACACTTCCTTTGTTTCAGAGAGGTATCTGGCAAGTTCCTCAAGCCCAGAAACAGAACAAGTGCAACCCCATGCACTGGAATCAAACAGCCACTCTGAGGTCTCCTTTCTGCTACAGGAGTAACCAAGGGCATCTGGAAGAGTAGTACCAGAAGAGCTGTGAAACCCAGCTGGGGGCATTTGGGGGAGCATTGCAAATGTACGTTTTAGAGCACACACACCTTAGGGGGCCCTGTGTCTCTCCCTGCTGTTTACACACAGAAACAGAAACTGTTACTGAAATACCACATCAAGCAAAGAGCTGTGGGCCAGTTCATACCACAGCCGCTTTGTGATTGGTACTGGTATCACACCAAACAGACTAACAAGGCTTAGTGCACTAACACTGTTCTCAGATTTGTGTCCAGAGGCATCTTACTTTGACTGTGAACTGCAGGGAGCTGGTTTTGCATGCAGGAAACTCCCAAAGAAATAGGCACATGATCTTTAACAGTTCACTAGTCCTTCCCACCAGCTGAGTTACACGTGAAGGATGCTCAAAGACCTGCACTCAGGGCTAAAAACTAACCTGATACAGCTCAGCAAGTTTGAAAGCTTACATGGAGACAAGCCTGAAACAAGACATCCAATTTGTTACCATTAATTGGAAGATGCTGACAGACAGTCCTATGAAATAATCAGTGTCCTAAGAAAAATTAATACAACAAAAACCTTTGGGAAGAACAGTCAGTGAAACTTCAGATTAAATTCACAGCAAAGATTTTGTTCAAGACCTCAGTCAACAAAAGCCTCACTTCCCACGGAGATAAGAATCCTTCTGCTTTAATTTGCACTGAAGGATCAGGAACTGCAAGATCTGACACTTGTGCTAGAAAAACAAAGGTTTTACTCTAGGCTCAACACAAGAACCAAGCTTGCAGTCACATGCATTTCTCTCCTGAAAACAGAGCTGCAGAAGGCTACCCCTACTTCAGACCATTCACTGACCATTGCTTTTCACACACATAAAAAAGCCCTGAAATCTGCTCAAACTGACTATCTGAGCTTGCTCAGGTAAGGTGAGCAAGCCCCAGGCCTCAAATGTAGCTGTGTGAGCATTTCACTGAACAGCTGAACCACAGAATGTAAATCAGCTCAGGTTTTTACCAATCTTTCTTCCCCCACTGTAATCTTTGGCAGAGCAGACAGACATCCCATCGTGTTTTTCCATGAGTTCAGCCACATCAATTCAAGTCAGGCAGTTAAGTGTCAATACAACCCTCAAAACATAAGTTTATTGAGTAAAGCTGAAGAGCAGGAAACCAACATATGCATCCACCTAAATAAAAAAATTCACGTATTTACAAAGTTCAGTAATTGTATAAGTTGTTCACATGCAGAGAGTAATGCACAGGTTAACAATTGGTAGTGTTTGGATGCCATAAACGCTGAAAGCAGTGAAGTAGATAAACACCAAACACATCAAGTTTAGCTATAGGCCAGTTAACTAAACAGTGACCTGGTCCCCCACAAAGATTCACACATTCTAGTTTAGTTTCCTTATTATAGGCACAAGCAAGTTTGCTAAATAAAAGTAACTGTAGCAGTTCTGGCGAACTCAGGACTACAGTAGCAAGTTAATACACCCTCTCCTCTACAGCACCAGAGTATGGATAAATTGAAATCATGCTTCAGAGAACTGAAAGGGGACAAAAAGTTAAAATGCAGCTTCAGACCGAAGGCAGGCAGCATGTAGTGTCTGTGCAACAGTGCCAGAGCTGGGACACGACAGTAAGGCCATGGCAGTCTGCGTTAACACTGGCGTCTCAGAACTGAGAGGGACTGAACGGTGTTCCCAACCCGAGGCTCCCACGGGATGCAAACCACACAGAGGTGAGGAATCACACACAGTGTGAGGCAACACAAGCAGCTGCACCATGGATCTGCACACACGAGTAGCTACACTGACACTGCTGGATGAACAAACCAGTCTTAACAAGGCTGTCCCTTTAAATATGCTGAAGTCATTGAGAAAGTAAAGCTACAGAAACATTACAATCTTGAGTTTATACACACTTCCCTAAGCTGCAGGAGCTAGTCAAGAGACAGGATCAATTCATTGGCTCTCTTGTGCTTTGACACAGCAGAACATTTCATTGCATCTGACAGGCTTTGCACATGGTTACATCAAGAAAGCAGGCGGGTCTAGAGTTGTCACAATAGCCCAGGTATTCCATAGCACCAGGTGAAACTGTGCCCAGCCATTCCAGGAGCAGGAGAGAGACACTGACAATTACACACAGATTGTGCTAAAGGTCAACAACTGCCTCGATACAAGAGCATCAGTAATTTGGGTGTCATGCAGCTGCTCAGAATGCATGTTCTGGTTTCAGAGAGAGACCACGAGTATCTGGAGATAGAAAAATGTATTTGAACAAAGCCTGATGATCCTAGCAATTTGTTTTCATGCTGGAATACTCCAATTTTTGAAAGTTTGACAGAACAGTCCATTCCCATCCCCCACATAAATGTTAAACAGAAGCAACAGAATGATTTTAAACACATGACTTTCCTAATTCATCAAGAGAGTTTTCTTTTTCAAGTGACAGGATCTCAGCTGTAGATTAGTGATGCTGATCTATGCCTTGTGCTCCCCTCTGCAAACAGTTTCCATTTCTCTGCTTACATACACACATCACATGCATTTGTGAGATCAATCAGTATCCCACAACTCACGCTTAAATGTTTTCTAACTACTGTATGTGGCATCTTACAGAATCTTAATGCTGTCAAGCATCAGCATCTTCAAGCCACTAAACACTAGAAATAAAACACTTGCTGAAAATCATATAAAAACCTGGCCCTGAAAAACCAGAACAGAGTGTACCATCATAGTTAACATGGTAGAGATATTCTTTTAAAAAGCCCCCCCCCACAACCCTCCCACCACAGATGGTTGTAAAATAAATATTTGTGCTGACTTTATCATGACAACTCTAGTTGTTTTGTGACAGAATAGGAATACAAGTCTTCAGCAGTGCACATGAGAAATGAACCGTGAAAAGGCAGATTCTTGATACAGGATTTTTGGGTAGTATCTCATTATGGAGGGAAGTGGACAATTGAGATTATGGCCAACTGGTACTGGAGATTCCAGGAAGACTTCAGCTTCTTCTAGATTTTGAATGCTGAATAAGCCACTGAAGCGTGATATCTACAGGGAGAGAGAAGAGAAGTTCCATTTCAAGTGTCTGTATTGGTGTAAGTGGCAAAGCTTTGGTATTCCAGTGTCCCCAAACACAGGACAGGAATATCCAAGCCCTCCTCTAGAGGATGGCCCAGGGCAGATGAACAGAATGATTTTTTAGGATGCTTGCTATCTGTGCTTTGATCCTGTAACTGCCCAGCATCCTGGAAGTGACAACTACAGGCACTGCCCCACACATCCTGGCTCCTCAGTTCTGTCCATCTCTAGGAAAAAGACATCCCTTCATCTGGCACTTCACTGTGGCTCCAATAATTAGCTTTAGATCAGCATTGCTCTATTCAGCCAGTCTGCAGCTCCTCACCTGATGAGAGCAAAGCCAGTTTAGCCCTTTGGTACAAGGCATCAAGCTCCTTCCTGCCTGGAAGGGGGTCTCCTAACGAAGGGAAAGGCCCTGGCTCCCCTCCCATCAGCTCCTTCCCCAGAGCCTCAGTGATGCTCAGCTGTGCTGGGAGCCTTGTGTGCATCTCCACAGAAGGGAGTCTCTGCTTCTATCCATCATGTCTGAACCTCCAACTGATGCTAAGGTGACAGGGGCTTCTTGGAAGCCACAGCTGTTCCACAGACTGTTTAGTTTTCCTAGAAAGAAGATGAATCCTTAATATAAAGCCATCCTGGTATCCTCTAGAACTTCTCCTGGGAGCATCACCCTGAAGTTTCCTCATCAGTAAACTCCTGTTACCCTGGCAATGCACCAGTATCAATCCCACAGCAGCCATGGAAGGCATCAGGAGAAGGATGGAAAGTGTCGTTAAATTCTGTTCTCACTCGGCTGAGATGACTCCGTTTACTTATAAAGCTTATGGCAAATACCAGATATTACACAGGACATGGTTTCTGCCTTTGAACTCCACAAGTTCTAAAGCATTTGATTCTGTGCCAGAAAAAGGCACTGTTTGGCTGCAGGGAACAGGGACTGGCAGATGCCACAACACAAACTGCTCTGATAAGACAGCAAGGGAAGGTGATTATTTCAAGGGAATGACTTGAGGAAAAACTTGCTGTAAGTACTCATTATCCTCACCAAGTGAGGCAGAGGTGAGAGCACCTGACAGAAGTATAAAATCACTTAGGCCAAGCTAATAGACTAGACAGCTATTTCCTGCAAACTAACTGAAGAAAGGAGCAGGCTTCACAGGGACTGACATGTTTTGGTAACTACAACCCCTAACACCACTCTAACTAACACACCTAACTACAACTCTAACACCAGTCAGGCATCCTCACTGCCATCAGGAGTTACGCAGAATTTAACCAGTGCACTCACACATTGGTCTTTGATTTGTTCGTGGTTTCCTGAAGACAGGAAGCTTGTGTTTAAGAAGTTACAATCCCTCCCAATCCATCCTCTGATAGCAGTTCATAATTCTCAGCATTTTGGGTTAATAGTTACCTATATTATCTTTCTCTTTGCAAGAAATAGAGTAGCAGCAGATTTCTCTGTCCTGAATAGCAGCAAGGTTCCTAGGAAAGAGAGAACATTTCAGCACACATTTCACTGACACAAGGACTCTTACTGACAATCTGAACTGTTCCTCTTCCCCTTCCCCACACAACTTGCTCTGTACAATGCTCAGTTACCTCCTGTTGCTGGATTTTCCACTCATGAATGCGAGCTTCCTGATCTAGTAACAACCCTATGTACATGAATTTATTGAGTAAGAGAAATGTTTCTTAGGAAGGGTTAGACTTACATCTTTTCAATTAGCTGTTTCTCATCCAAAGCATTAGGAAGGTCTCTCTTATTTCCAAGGACTAGAACCTGAAATCCAGAGAAGGAAATGGCTGTAGCTTTGCTTAAAAAAACCCCAAACAAACAGACAAAAACCCTAACGAAAACCAGAAAACCAACAAACGTCAAGGGACTCTCATGAGCAGTCTGCATCTGCCTGGTAAATCTAATGGAATGAGATATTCACTGTTAAACCAGATCAAGACCTAGTCCCAGGGAAAGAGGGGGTACAAATAAACTGTTCTGTGCAACGAGCAAGCACGAGAACACATCAGCTGATAAATCTGAGAACATTTGCAGCACACTCATCTGAGATTCCCCAAACTTACTCTTCTGTACTACGCTGTGGTTAACCTTTAGTCAAGAGCACAAACTCATACTGTGGAATCCTCCAAACTACCGTTTCAGTTGTATTTATTATGTTTTGTGAGCACTGAATGAAGTACAATCACTGAAGGTCAACAGTTCCATTTTAGGCACTGGGGGCAGGTATTGTTCGTGCTTATACTGACCAGTAATGTTGGGCCTTACAATTAAGAGTTCAAGGCAGACTTCAGAGTTGCTCAAGTGATGCACATTCCTCAGAGATATTTAATGCTGTTTGAGGTGACGTTACTTACAGGGATTCCTTGTAACTGGGGCTTATCTAGAAGATTGTGCAGCTCATTTCGAGAGGCTTCTATTTTGTCACGATCTGCAGCATCTACCATGTAGCTTTAAAGAGAATTTCAAGTTAGGTCAGTGACACTGAGCTCCTGCAGAAACATTACTCTTTCCTTTACACTGCCAGGTTTGAGAACATTGAACGAGGCTTTAAACAAAGCTAGGACTTCTGAGCAAAGAATTTGGTTCTTTTAAAAAAAATTCTCTAAGAACAGAGTAGAAGGAAGATGCTTTGAGTCAGACAGCACTGCCACCCAGTTCAGACAGGGAGGAGTTAGTATTCCAGATCAGACACTGATAAGAAATAACCCATCCTGAGCCCTGAACTTAGGGGTGAAAAAGGTCAATGTGGTTGCAGTACAGGTTCAGAATCACAAGGAGAACTACAGAGTCAGGCATGCAGTGTTAGGAAGGCTCCCAGAGAAGAGGAGCACATGTGAAGGAAGCAGAGCTGAAGGAAGGACACTTACACAATAGCATTAACTCCTCTGCAATATCGCTCCCACATGCTTCGGAATCGGGGCTGCCCTCCTATATCCCAAATCTTAAGGCAAGGGGAGAAAGACAATTTAGCCATGCACTGTGTTTAAACATGTCAGGCAAAGATAAGACAAGAAATCACAACAGTTTTTCCTTTCTCCTTAAGCAGCTGCTGGACCTCTCCCACGTTACAACAGGAATAATCCCTTGCACAGCTGCTCAGAGCTTGGGGCCCAAGAGCAGGAGATGCAAACTGGACTCCTGTGTATGAAGGTTACACACTGAGGTACACAAGAATATAAAATGTATTCACTTAAAGGTTTGCTTTTGATGTAAACCTTCCCTTAAGCAAACTGATGAGCAGGAAAGAGGCATCTCTGGGCCTCAAACACTCAGATCTAAGCCAGACAGCATTATCACAACAGTGCTTTAACTAGTCCTTGAACCTGGGAATCACACACAGATTCTCATTTCAGAAACGCCATAAATAAACATAAATGTCTTCTTAAACTACTCCACAGATTTAGCTGAGCCTCTTCAGTTTTCTATATTTGTCCCAAGGCTGGAAGCAAAACAGAGCAAACACGTAAATTTTAAACTAGAAGCTACAGAAAACAGTCAACAATGGCAACATACCTTTATTGTAACATTACCCTTTGTAACTTTCCTCATGTTGAAGCCCACAGTAGGTATCATATCTTCACTGAATTGACCTGACTGGAAAAAAAAAAAAAAAAGAGAAAGTTAAATTTAGTGCTTATCTGACACAGCTGGTTTACATAGTAAAATATCACAAGCTTTTTCTAACCATTTGCCTTCCAACTGAAGGTTTTACAGCCAAGAAGTCACGGATGTTAAATCCATGTGTACTGGAGCTTGTGTAAAGTCAGACAATTCATTTTGTACAGTCACTGAAATCATTTTTCAAGCCTCCAGGCAGCCAGGGGAGCAAAGTTACCTGGGAAAGTGCTTTGCACAGCTTAACAGATGGACAGCCACGGCAAGGGTAGGAAAAGAGCCATTCACCTACTTCTGCTGGAGCCAAGGTCTACACGTCAGGATCTCCCAGTTACCTGGGAGCTAGAAATATCCAGAAGGGCTCCCTGTGATGCAAGGTGCTCTTTGGCCAGCATTTGCAGTAATAAATCACTCTTGTGGAGGAAGCCTCCAACCCACAGGTATGGGGTGACTCCCTGAGGAGTGTTAAAGGCTGGAAAGTGGAAGGACCTGACAGGTCAGCTTCCTGCCAGGCTGCAGCATCCAACGTGTTCAGCAGTGGCAAATTCAACTCCAGAGTATCTGAGCCCGTTTCCAGCAGACATTCAGCATCACTCCAAGCTGGGACAGAACTGCTGCAAACAGCAGTGCACTGGAGAGGTTCGCCAGTGGCAGATGTTTTACTGCCTGTAACACTTCAGTCTGCAGCAGCTTGAGAGCCAAGTTTTCAACACTACCACAGATTTCTCCCTTGGCTGTTTGGCAGAACCGTGGCCATTATGAAGCTCACTACATCCATTATGTGTAATAGAACCAGCCAGTCAAGCGCATTTGGAAAAATTAGGGTTGATCCCAAAGCATTCAGTTGTTTAATTAGGGTTTGGTATCACAGCAGGAAAGTCTGCATCTCTCCCCTGACACTGCCCAGAGAAGTTCCCTGGGGTTCAAAGCCCTTTGGGATCTCGGAAGCAGACACCACCCCAGAGTTAGGGCCTGACTGCCCACAAGCTGGAAGGAGCAACTAAGCCTGACCAGGTGGCCACAAAGGCCAACAGCTCCTGGCTTGTATCAGAAACAGTGTGGCCAGCAGGACCAGGGCTTCATGAGGAGCTTGGGTCAGACCCTGCAGGACTGCTTGAGAAGCCACTCCACCCCTTCTAACTTAGCAAGGTGGGTGCCCACTGCAAATGCCAGTCCAGTAGCAGTCCATTCCTGCCCGAAATGCCAGTGCCTGAGCTGCCCATCACAGCCAGAGTGACCAGCACAGCTCAGAGCTGACGGTCAGCTGTGCTGCCATGGCTGAGGCAGCTCAGTTCAGCTCCTCAAACCAGTCTTGCCTCTGAAGGGTCACTTACCACACTGCTCAAGCACCACAGCATTCCTGCCTCCACAGTCACACCCCACACCCACAGCTCCTATCCCAGCGTCTCCCAAACACTCCCTGAGCCTCCATCTCTGTGCTGCTGAGTGTTACCCCAGATGGTGCCAACTATTCCCACTCAGATCCTTCCAGATCCTTCTCTCGAGAGCTGTTCTTATCAATAGGAACACACATTCCAAGAACCTCCTGGACTCATCACCTCCCTGCTGGGTTTATTTCCAGAAGACATGTGGGAAGTTGAGGACCCCTACGAGAACAAGGCCTAGCCATGGTGAGACTTCTCCCAGCTGCCTAAGGAGGATTTTGGTGTCTCTTCATCCTGGACTAGAAGAGACTCCCACCAGGGTATCTGCCTCCCCCTGATTGTTGGCCTCCCCCTGATTCTTACCCATAAACAACCTTATTGTGACCCTCATCAAGCTCTAGACTGTTCAAACAGTCCCCTGCCCATCCATCCCTGTGAAGAGTTTACAGCCCTCCCTTGCAGCACTCACTGTGCCAGTCATCCCACTAATTGCAGTGTGTTCAGTACCAATTTCATGTTCTCCCACTGCTCTTTTAGGATACGGATTCCTGCAGATTGGAGCAGCACTTCATTTGCCACATCTTTAATGTAACGTTGAAATTACTGTGACCCACCACAGGGAAACTTTTACAGAATCTTCAGGAAAGCTGCTGCATCTTCCTCCTTCCCAAGTGCTCTCTACCCACACTGCACATCCCCAAACCTGTTTTGACTTGCTGAAAACCTCAAAGCCTTAAAACTGCAGTGGTTCAGTTGAGTTTCAGCTGCCTGTTCTCTGCTTTGCAGAGGGACAATCCAAAGCTGACATGAACATATTGGTCAGCTCAGGTCTTCACTTAAGAGACCTTCCCCTGATGTGAGTGTGGGTGTTCCTCTGCTCACAGGCAAGTGGGCCCAAAAAAAGCTACTGGCACTCACCTTCTCTTTTAAGACAGGTCAAAAATTGGTTAAAACAATTGTAAAGGATTTTAGCAGCAGACAGTGTTCTCCCTTGATGGATTCTGCTACCACATTCAACTGTCTTGGCCCAGAAACAGTTCTCTAAACTCAGAATTTAGAGGGCTTTTGTTTACTACCTCCTCAGAGGAAAAAAGCCAGGAACTCAGCTTCAACTTAGAGTATTCATATGCAAAAGCTACTCAAAGAGCAGAACAAAAGGAATATACTTTTACTAGCAGGCACTTCTCTTCGAACCAGCCTTCCCTGCCAGAGCAGAGTACTTGGTGCTGTCACTGTGTGCTCACAATAAGATGCTTTCTCCTCCTAAAACACCAGCTTTAAAACAAGTTTGATATGCTCAGCAATATTTTCAATTCCCGATGGGAAACCCTTTGGCTGTTGTCACACACAGCAGCATTGCTCAAACACTCATCAAGGACAGCAGGAGTAGCTGCTGACAAACCCAGCAATGCCTTGTTTTCGGCACTGGTGCCCATCCCACCAGGCAGACCCTGAACTCCCTGCAAGGCTCCTGGAAGGGCAGGAGCTGTCCCAGCAGGGATTCTAAAGGAAGCCTCAGCCCCGAGGTCACACAGACCACACAGCACCAGCACAAGCCGAAGGTCACCAAAGTTAACTCCAGCCCGTGTGGGAGGTAAGGGACAGGGAGACTAAACAGAGACAATTTCAGAGGCCACATGCACAAAGAATGCACAGGATTGATCCTTAAGCTTCCTGTTTTAAGAGATGCTTCCTTCTAGATACTCAGAGCTCCTGGAGAACCCAAATATGTGATTTTAGTGCAGCATGAACACATTTACCTGGATGAGTATTTATGTTGGATAAGGATTATTCAGTGCAGCAAAACTGCTTCCAGACTGAACTAAGGGACTTTATCCCATGAATCAGTTTGGGTTCAGCTCACCTTGTATCAGTACCAGCACTAACTCACAGACTGCAGCATTTCTGAACAAGCCAGCTACAGGTACAGTTCATTTCCCAGAGCAAAACTTAGGACAAGTGTTTAACTCGCCATCACCTGACATTCCAGAAGCGCACAAAGTGAGTTTAGTCTCTTTTATAATTTAATTCATATTACAACAAGCTTATTAAACCTATCATTTCCAGCTGTCTTGAGTCAAAGAAACCTAACCCAAACAAAACCACATTCTGCTTCTCCATAACCATAAGCTACAGCCAGAAACTCAAATTGCAGGGAGTTACAGAATGATAGAGTGGTTTCAACTGGGAGGAACCTCAAAGACCATCCAGTGTCACGCCCTGCCATAGGCAGGGGCACCTTCCACTGCACCCGGTTGCTCTAAGCCCCATCCAGCCTGGCCTTGTACAACTCTCACCAGACTGTCAGCACCAAGCCCCCTAAGCAGCTTGTGACTCCACAGCCTGCACAAGGACATTCTTTTTATCATCAGAAAAGGTCAGGGCAGCCTTTAGTTTGCATGTCATAAAGCTGACATGATTCACTACTGTTATAGGACCAATTTCTTCATACAGAATTTGTTACTACACAGCAAAGATTGTTTTATCTTTAATCATAATACTTTTCATCCAGCTAGATGAGATCACAAACAAGCTTAACCAACTAGAAGACAACACCACTGGAGTATGGAATCCAGCCAGGACACTCCCAATCCACCTGGATCAGAGTATTACATTAAACCCTGCTGTTCATCCCTAAAATTTTCTTTCTTTTCGCACTAAGAAAAAATGCTGCATGTCTCCAAAATTTCTTCTTAAAAAATTATTTAAAAAGCAGTGCAATTTTAGCATTATATCAAGCTACCCCTACACTAAGCCTCCTCTGCAACACTCAAAGCCTCAACCAAGCAGTGCATCATAAATGGACAAATCAACTTTCTATAGTCCGGCTTCCTTCTTTAGGAAATACTTCAGTGTTCCAGCTACTTGTGATCATGATCAGAAGCCTGAACTCCAGTTTAGAAGCTTCAATCCCAGAAAGGCTTCCCAACAGCACTTCCAGGAATGATTGCTGCAGAAATCAAAACAGTGGTATATGACAAGAAAAGGCATTTTTATTTCTCCAACCCTGACTTTAACTGAGTATTTAAAAGGACATGGACTGCTTAGCAAATATCTACCATAAAAAAGGCATATGTCTGTCTAGAAGTCAGTCATGTAAGAGCTCAGGACATTTCATGTTTTTGATAGTCAAGAAAGTGTCTTTATCCAGGTGTTATCACTTAAAGCTCTGCCATTGCTTACAAAGTGCTCTACAGGAACTCAGGACCAAGATGGAAAAAGTAGATTCTGATTTCAGTCACCTGTTTCAGCCCAGCTGGGGTACAGCAAGCAGGACCTCAAAGAAAGGGTCTGAGACACCTCCCAGGAGCTTTATTAGCTAATGAAGTGATGCAATGCATTTCAAGAGACTCCTGCCATTAAGAAACACTTGGAATTTTATCACCCTTCTCCCTTAGCTATGGTGTGTATGAAGTGACAACACATGGGGTTTATAGCCTACCTGGGTGGTTCAAAAGGCACTAAAACAGCAGGGAAGCTCTTTAGAGCAGTATTTTTCTGCACTTCTCTGGTGTGGCTTCTTCAAGTCAAAGTTACTTATAACAGTCACAAGAACAGAAGGAAGTTGCAGCTCCCAACTGGCCAAATGAATCTTTTGTTGAGAGGCTCTTCAGGAATTGCCTCTCTCTAGAAACCACAGTCTCATTCCAACACTTGCCAGATATTCCAAAGTTAAAAAACAAACCACACTAATTCAGGCTCTGACACAAATCCTAAAAAGGGACCTTATTTACCCTGACACTACAAACAGGTTGAGTTTAGCTCTTGAACCTGATAACTGTATCAGAGAAGTCCAACTTCCTCCCACTCCTCCAGATCTCTGCTTGCTACCAGGCTAATGAGCTTCAGTGCTCCAGTGCCACACACCTGGATCAAGGATCAACCTACCAGGCGTCAAGCAAAACTTCTAAAGAAACCCCAGGACACGCCACTCTTCCATGAAATACGCTGTTGAGGCTGCACAAGTGCCCCATTCTCCAGCAGCACGCGCTGCCATGCCGGGAGCAGAGTCAGTTTACTTGAGTCATGTTTCAGTTGCGTCACACAGCCGGAGCAGCCCCCTGGCCTCCCGTGCTCCCCACAGCAGCACGGCCACAGCTCCCAACTCCAACTGCCCGGGAACGGCCACGAGCTGCAAACACCACAAGGTCCTGCAGAGTCTGTAAATAATGGGCATTTCCAGGGCTCGGATCAGGAGCCGACAATTCCAGATGCGATCCCAGGATGACATGCAGTTTCTCTGAATAAGAGCCACAGGCCATGCACATTAGGGAAATTAGGACCAGGAAGAAATGATATCCTCCCTTGTGAGCAAGTTTACTCACGCACATGGAAAACTTATGCTTAATATCTAATTAGAGACAGTGACTAATGCGGAGCCTTAGAAAAGCAGAAGCTGCATTAGCTGAATCCAGCCCTAATGAGATTTCACTGCTAACATTGGGTTTTAAACCTTCTAATCAAACTGATCACAGGCGGGTTTGGGTTGGAAGGGACATTCACGACCATCCAGTGCCACCCCCTGCCATGGGCAGGGACACCTTCCACTCTCCCAGGCTGCTCCAAGCCCCATCCAACCTGGCCTTGGACACTTCCAGGGATCCAGCAGCAGCCACAGCTGCTCTGGGCACCCTGTGCCAGGGCCTCCCCACCCTCACAGGGAAGGATTTATCCCTAATATCTAATCTATAATCTCCCTATCTCTCAGTTCAAAGCCATTCCCTCTTGTCCTGTCTCTCCAGGCCCTTGTTTAGTCTGATTACAAATCAAGTGTTTGTTTACACCGGAGGAATAAACGTGATCCAAACCCGCTACCAACCTAGAAAAGGATTATTCTAGAACTGGACTGTCTGCCTCTCGTGGCCTGTCCACTTCAGCAGCAGTCAGGCCTTGTACCAAGCTTCCTGTGTAATTGGTTGAGTTTTCCCTCTAGTTCCATATGCCTGATTTGATGGGCAGAGATTACGTTAGAGATTTATATTGGATTAAACTCACTGTTGTCAAGACCGGCAACAGCCCTTTGTTAGACAGCACACAAACTTCTAAGCCACAGCAAGATCCTGGTGTGCACTCCAGCTTTAAGAGCTATCCTATAGGACATCTTGCTGTGTCATTCCTTTCATTTTAGTCTTGAGGAATCTCAACAGCCTCATCCACCCAAACCATTAACTGGCCTGCAGAGAGCAGTTGTTCTTTTCCTGCTCTCATTCCCAAATGCAGACTCTGAACTAAAGTCTGTCAAGGAAGCAAATAAGAAGTCAGCTCTGCACGCCATGGACTGCGCTACTTCTCTAAAAAGTGATCTTACGCTGGTAACTGAAGCTTATGCTATTATTTTTTTAAAACCAATAATAAAAACCTGAGCAAACCTCCTCCCTCTGTTTTTTTTTTTTTTTGTGTAAAGACTCACCAGATTTCCTAATTTAAAACTTCAGAAATGTGACTTGATGCTTCCAAACTAAACCAGCTAAGGAGGCTGTGTCAGCATGCACAACAACTTCCTCCTGCCCCTGGGTTTTGCAAGGCTCTTTGAATGGCACTCGCTCAGATAAATGCCTGGGTGTGATCCTAACATGTGGTTGAAACCTTGCAAGATTCAACCCCCACAGAGGAGGCTGGAAACAGACTCCAGCTTTACTTAGGAAAACTTCTCCCACTTGAGACAAGTTAGATGGACTAAACTGACGTGCAGCTACTACAGCTCTGAACCACTGCACATATCTGCAGTCGGTTCCACAGGTAACTCCCCAAACACGTGCTGCTGGTACTACACAGAAGCAAAGCAGTTCTTTGACAAGTGCCATCACCAGGAGGACTCCAGAGGATGAAAAGCCTGCAGAGAACCCCCAGCTGCAGAAACACTCCAAGCAGTATCAGCTCAGCAGCCACAAATCAAGGTTGTTCAACAATGTCAGAGCTCCATGTCTACAAATTCAAGCTCAGAGGTATTGGCAGAGTGTGAAAGAAAAGGCTTCTGGCATTCCTGGGTTACTCCAGCAACTGCCAGCTAACCACCAGTCAGAGAAGAGTTACCTTTTATGAAGTAACCCATTTCCCATGATTATCAGGAAGCCCGCTGAGTGCTCACACCTGAGCTACACAAGGGCTTAGTTATGTTTTACCAGGGCGTTTGTCAGTGTGCAAGGATGATGTATAACTGCAAGAGAATGAAAGTCCTTTTCCCAGGCAGTAACTCATTCAACTGACACTTAAATAAATGCATTCTTAGAAATACTCTGTAGTGTTAAGGACACAGGCACAAAAACCAAAAGACAAGCTGAAGGTGTGCTCACTCTAAAGCTGGAAACATCAGCTTTCTCATTCTAGGTGCACTGCACTCAGGTCACTCATGCTCCCTGAAAAACCAAAAGGTGCCCTGGTTGCCCATTTCAGGAGCTCCCACAGTCCAGCTTTTCCATCACATACATCAGCTGAGCAGGACACTGATGAAGCTGAACATGCCATTTAGGCAAAGCCACTCTTTATCTCGTTCAACAATGGAAAAGCTTCGTGTAGGAGTATTCCCACACCCTTCCTTCACCTGCTCCAGGCACATCACCAGATCAGCAGGCCTGAGTGCAGCAGTTTGCTGCCGATGGGCTTGTGAGTTGTACTTCTCAGGTAAGTTGTACCTTAAGAGAAAGGAGATTATTTGATATGGGTCTCAGCAAGAGATAAGCAAATATCTGAGAGGAGAACCGAGAGTGGGTGCTGACACTTAAATCACTTAGGACTACGGAAAAACAGTCAAAGGGAGGCGGCAGCTGAAGACACACAATGTTATCTCCACATCTGCTAACACAAGCCCCGCCACACCGACACCCTGACTGAAAGGCGCCTTCAGAGCCCGCTGTGGGGCCGTGCCCTGCTGTGGGATCAGTGTCCCCGCGGGTCCCATGAGCACACGAAGGTTTATGGAGGCACGGCAGCCAGCAGGGCTCAGCCATCGCACCCAGCGAGGGCTCACACGCCGCTGCCCGTGCCCCGGCCCGGGGCCCCGCTCCATCCCCGCTCCATCCCCGCGGCACCGGGCCGGGCTCAGGCCGCTGCCGGCCCCCGCCCGCCGCCCCGCTCACCGCGATGACGTTGACGAAGGTGGTCTTGCCCGAGTACTGCAGCCCCACCAGGGTCAGCTCCATCTCCTCCTTCCAGAAGAGCGAGCGGAACCAGTCGAGCAGCCGGGACAGCAGCGCCAGCATCGTGGCGGCGGGCGGGCGGGCCGGGGGCGCTGCGGGCCGGGCCGGGGGCGCTGCGGGTTGGGCCGGGCGATGGCTCCGGCGGGCCGGGACGCTGCGGACCGGGCTGTGCCGGGCCGGGCCGGGCCGGGCTGGGCTGTGCCGGGCCGGGCTGGGCTGTGCCGGACGCTGCTCCGGCCGCTCCGGGACACCCGCGCTCGTCTGGGCCCGGCTCCCCCCGCCGCCGTCACGTGACGCCGCGGTCACCCGGCCCGGCCGGCCCCGCCCCGCCCCGCGGCGCCCCCTGGCGGCGGGAGGACCGAACGGGAGAGGGCGGGGCGGGGCCGCCAAGTGGGGTGTGGTGAGGAAGGGTGTGTTACCCCCGAGCCCGCTGTGGGGCGGGACGGGCCGTGGCGACACCTCTGGGCCCACCATGGAGCAGTGTCTGCCCTGCCCTCTTCATCACAGGCTCCATTAGGTTGGGGAAGACCCCCAAGATGATCAAGTCCAGCTTGTGACCTGACACCACCTTGTCACCCAGACCTTGTTGCCACGTCCAGTCCTTCCTGGGACACCTCCAGGGATGGGGACTCCACCACCTCCCCGGGCAGCCCCTGCCGATGCCTGACCACCTTTTCCATGAAGAAATTCCTTGTGAGGTCCAACCTGACCCTCCCCTGGCACTGTCTGAGGCTGTGTCCTCTCATCCTCGCCCGCCGTGGTGCGGTGTGGTGAAGGGGTGTCTGCCTGCAGCCCTCACCCTCATGGCGGTGCTGTGACGGCCCCTCAGGGCCACCCACAAATCCAGTCCCAGCCTGCAGAGGATTTGGGATTAAAAGATATCGACTGTAATATTTTCAGTTAGCCCAAGTACATTTTAAGCAAGTGAAACACAAAACCCTATGTATGCTCATAGAACTTCCAAAACCAAAGGGACAGCCCACTTCACCTCGTTATTCCCAGTTATTCTCACATAACCAGATATTCTCCAGAATTTCCTGCCTTTTGCATGGGCAAATTTTAATAAACTGACTTTTCCCTTGAGCCAAATAATTAGTTTAAGTAGATGACACTGACCAAACTACTCCATTAGGTGTATTTATCACAACTTAGTTGAGGTCACTTTAGTTTTCAGTAGGAAGCACTTTCAAATGGAGTTGAAGGAATAGCATGCATTTTGCATGGGCTTTTGGGGTGATTTACCAGGGTTCTTGTCACTGTAACTGGGGTTATTTTAATTCCCAGTCAAATTAGGCCCAAATTCACAAATTTTGCTGCTCCGGCTCTCTGGGGAGTTACGCAGTGACTTGTGCACTGAGGCCAGGCAGGAGCAAGAGGTGAGGCGGGAGCAAATGGAGATGCAGCAGGAAAAAAATCACGAGGAATCTACAGAATGCCTGAGGAATATCTTCTGTTCCCCTGAAGCACAATCTTTTTCCTCAGGATTTCTTATGATGTTGCAGTAAAACTTCCATGACTCAAATGAAGGGCTATTAATGGATGTTAAGCAGGATTTGTTGGTTGTCAATAGATTGGAAAAGCGCTACTGTTTTGCACCTGGCTGCAATGGTTCTCAAATTATTTTACAAATATTAAAGAGCTAAGAAAATGCATGAAGAATGGATTGAGCTGCCTGGATATGGACCAGAGGTTACATGCTGTGTCTGGGACACCTGCAAAGGGTTCTCCTTCTCCACTGCTGGCAGAAGGAAAAGTTCTAAATCACACAGAAAAAAAATATTTTTCTGAGCTGGAAAAAATGGGTGTCACAAATCTACTTTTCAGAACAGTGTAAAACAGGTGTAAAAAACAATTAGAGTGGGATTGGTATAAAAACACCAAAGCGCGCACTGGGAACGATGGTCTGAGGGATGTGGATCTCCATCAGGAGGATGCACCACGCCCAGACCAGCCCTTGATGCTCCCGCAGCTCCCTGGCCTGGGGAGATCTGCACTAATTGGTCTCTTCCCGCAGGGCCTTGCGCAGGAGGAATAGCGAGGGCTGCACGCAGAGAATAAAGCCCATTCCCATCCCTCCTCAGGCTCATGGTACGGGGAAGGCGCTGCCTTCAAATGCCGTGGCTCTGCCACACTGAAATTAGAAATTCCCAGCTCCCCAGTGGCAGCGAAGGCATTTGTGCGTGTGCTTTTTCACCCCAAAACACGGCTTTCCTTTGTATCCATAAAAAAGCCAACTAATATACTCCTTCCAATTAAGCTGTGATATGAACTGCACTTTGAAAGTTCTTAATCCATTCTCTGGTTCATTAACTCGGAAAATTTCATCCCCGTGGTTAGCCCTATCAGAGAGGATGGAATGCCTGGCACCAATTAGTTCTAATAACGAGCTAAGTTGTGCACAGATTTCGGAGCCTGTCATTAGTATGAGAAAATAGGACAGCTCCTCTCAGAATAGAATATCTTACTGGACCTTCCTTTAATTTGTCTTTGGCTAACGACTCCTCCCGCAGACAAAGGAACTAATTGATTTGATGAGTTGCAGACACCTACTGTGTGGCACTTCCCCTGCTGCTGAGCAAGGAGCTGAAGCCAAAAAATAGTGACAATATTGCTCTGAGATTCTGCTTTCCTGCTTGTTCACAACCCGTGCTTTAAGGAGGCAAACACACGTGCCCTGTTAGTGCCCTCAGTTCGTTTGGATGCTGATTTTCTTCCAGGGATTCAGCTGGGTATTGCTAAAATGTCTTAGAGACTGTGGGTGCCTCCCAGGTCAGGATCCTCCCTTGTCGAGGGAGGGAGAAGCTCTTAAATCTGGGGAATCTGAGGACTGTGAGGACAAACGGGAGCCTTGCTCTGCAGTGCCAGGAGGCAGCTGGGAGCTCTTTCCAGCTCTGCTCTTTCAAGGCCCACTTAAAATGATATCAAAAGAAACAGGGGCAGATGATAGCAGGTACAAGATATGTGTCACCTTACGTTACAGACTCTTACAGGAAAGCGTAAGATTACTGGTCACCACTAAAGAGATGGACATTAAATATCTGGTTCCTAAACCTGCCACCGCCTGTAGCAGAGTCTTCCATCATTTTATACAGGGCTCTTGGTACTGCCCTGAAGAACCTGAGGAAGCAAAGGAAGGATTTCTCTGTCTGCCTCACTTTTCTGAAAAAAGAGATGTGTCAGTTACGCTGTTACCGCTTGAGCTAAACCAGAAGTATTCCTTTGCTATGAAGAGGGAGACGCACCATGAAAATTAAACCATAACTTATTTCCTCAGAGATGTTTGCATGCTGCCAGCATGCCATAAAATCCTGCCTCTTTCTGCAGCCCAGGATAGCACCAAGTCTTCTCCACAGTGGGGAGGAGAGACAGAGAAGGGGAGGGAGGTGGCAGTGAGGGCAGCACAGCCCTGCTTCGCCAGCGACCCAGGGCACGCAGCAGCGTGACTCCTGCGTGAAACCTGACGTGAGCGCCCGTATCTCATTTCCCAGAGTCACGGGATCACAGGGTGACAGAATGGTTTGGGTGTAAGTCAGAGGGGTGCATGCTTGGACACTGAGGTTTCCATATCTCTAAGAGGACTGCCTGCAGGTGAGCCCAGGTGAAAATCCTGATCTCAAGGTGACCTGGTATCGAGTTCATTGGGAGGCATCACTTTTCATGCACCTCCTTCACCTCGGAGTGAAGTCTCCAAGCCTGGGAACGTGGCAGCTCGGCGGCTGGCAAGCTGTGCGATTGTCTGTCACTGCCAGGGAAAATATAAATGATGGCAGTCGCTTTAGCATTTCGATTTCGTAGGTGCTGGCAAACACTCCCCAGCATGAGCTGCTGCATGCAAGTGATGACCTTCAGGAATGCTGGCATCTCCCAGTGCCGAAGAAGCAGGAGCATGAATCAGCAGAAGGGAGCAGGGAAAAAAATTATAGTTAAAAAGGAGCCTGCTGTTAGCAGGAAGTTAAAAAAAATTCTCCTGGTCCTCCAGTCAGATTTATTAGCAGTGACCTTGGCACTTGCAGAGCCCCCTGCACAAAAGCCAGGCCCACGCTTGCAGATTTAGTGCAGAGTCAGGGCCTTGGCCAGCCTAGGACTGCATTTCACCCTTTCTGTAATTTAGATTTTAAATCTAAAAGGAAACAAACCCAGTCTTCCAATCTAAGCACAAACAGCCTCCAAGCGAGGCTGTGAAAGGCGGGCACAGAGCCCTGGGCTCCAGCTCTGCACAGACACCTGTATGACCAGATTCAGAGGGAGCAGCACCTTGGGAAGGCCACAACAGGGACTTCTTGGAGGTCCTTGGTTAGACGGAGCCATGAGCTGCCCACCCAGGGACCATGCACATGGTGCCAGGCCAGGGGAGACATTTCTCCAGCCTCTGCTTTGAAGTAGAGCTCCCTCCAAGATGCCAGGCAAGATCCAGCCAGTGCTGCAGCCCCTTCCTGACAAACCCCAGCGCCCACAGCCCAGGTTGCCATATGTATTTCAGTCCCAGCCAGGTGTTTTGCAGCTCATGCCCATCAGCCGTGGCCCCTGGGCACCACCTGGGCTACGAAGCATCTCTGAACCCAGCACCAAAGCACTGAGATTGTCTGTGCCATTCTGTTTAGTTCCAGTCGCGATTCTCCACCTGCTGTGAGACCCTGCCACATCATCAGGGCCACTCTGACCCACGGCACCGGGTGCTGCCCCTGCCTCACTTATCCATTCCCATGATGGGGAGTGGGATTGTGCCTGGCACAAATGTGATGTGGTCCCAATTTCTGCAGAGGGTCAGGTTGTCCCCAGCAAGAGCCTTCTCATTATGACAGGCATGGGATGAACCCCAGTACAGCCCCAGGGACCCCGGGCCTCACTTACGTTCTTTACACATTAATTTCCCCTTTTCCTCCCTGGCCAGCGGCTGCTCTGTTGCCTTTGCTCGGATTGTCCAGGAGAGGGGGATGCAGCCTCACCAAAACTGTCCTCCTTCCCTAAAGCTTTTAGCTGTGTCCTCACCTTCATCCTCACCCTCAGCCTGGGCTGGGCTCCCTGCGCATCACGGCCCCTGGCCCGGCAGTGCCAGCACCCACACCCAGCCCTCCCCTGGCACATGGGCACCACAGAGCCCGGCAAATCTTCCTCTCTATTTCTCGGAATAAATCCAAAGCAAGGGATGTTATCAGCCGTGAGCTGTTCACAGGAGATGGACAACAGGAACAGCAAAGCAATGTCCCATGGGAGCCCCAGCCTGCCCGGCGGGAACATCTCTGGGGGGCTGTCCCCAGTGTTGTCACGGACAAGGGGGGAGAGAATCCAGGGAACGGATTGTCACTTTGGAAGGAGGGAGAGACAGGGCTGCAGCCCAGGTACTATGGAATGCTGCACAGGCAGGTGGGAGTTTTTGCTCAGGTATCACTCTCTGCTGCCCATGCTCTCACCTTGTGGTGAGGGAGCATCCAATTCTCTCCAGGTGCGAGGGGCAAATCCCAGGTGATGCCTTTGCCTTTAGTGGGGGAAGAAGCAATACATCTACAGGTACAAACAGCATCCCATGAGCCCAGTCAGCTGAGCTGCACTGATTTACACCAGCCAAATACACAACCTGTTGCCTCAAGCACCTGGTGAGAGTCCTGAACTGAGCAGGGGGAACTTCATGCGTGTCAGTGCTGAAACCAGGAGCAGAAGGGAGCACCCAGCCCACTCTGCAGCCTCTCTTGCACTGGATTGTGGGTGCTCTGCTTGTTTGTATTGTCCTTTGTCATCTCCTCTGTGTCACGTTCCCTGTTGGCATCTGATGGAGCAGGGCCATCTCAGGGAGCTGGGCACCTCACGCCATCATGTCAGAGCTGTGCCTTCAAGGTTATTTCTTGTCAAACGCTCCTTCTTTCAGCCATCCAGTTATTTTCTCCTTGGCTAAATCATCTGAAAATAGTCTGCAGCCATCCTAGCTCTTCCTGCTTTGTATGCATGAGCAGGAAGGGGAATTTAGGATTTTGCTGTAATGCCATACACAAAAGCCTGCTGGAGAGCATCACTTTGATTAGCTCTTATTGTACACCCAAGAAAACAGAAAAGAATAAGAATAAGGGAGAGCCCAGCATGAGGCTGCTGTGCCTTGCTGCTTCAAGGCTGCTCAGAAAATCTGCCTGGTTGCTCAGGGCCCTCAATATCAATAGCATATTTGTGCATATCTCAAAAATGGGTTGGGTTTTATCTTCTTAATAATGAGGGAAAGAAGGGCAGGAGCACTGTAATGATTTGTTCACTAGCACATCCCAAAACTTGAGCTCTGGCAATAAAGCAGCCCCATGTGTGACCCCAAGGCCTCCCCTCCACTTGGTCACCTGCAGGCAGGTGAACCTTTCCAATCCCTCACCACACCACACAGGGCACAGCAAAGCTTCCCAGCTGCAAACAAGACATCCCAGCTCCTGGAAGTCCGAGATGGAAAACTTGATTTAGATCTGGGAATTAAATTAGCAAAAGGGATGACAAAGAAGAAAAATATCTCACATCCAAGCACTCATCTTTGGCAGCATTTATGATTGGAAAAAAGTATTGGGATGTGAATTTTGCAGACAGGTCTGATGAGTGATGGAATGGACCGAACTCCTCGTTCTAAACTCCCTGAACTTTGAGGATTTGATGCAGACCCAGATTTTAAATTTCCATTGGGGCCTTTCTCATTAAAACCAGAAGCAGAAGGATCTCGTTTCCCTACAGAGGCTGTACCAAATATTAACTTGCCCCTTCTCTCTCTGTGTACTGGCCACCCCCTCTTTATCCTTTCTCAGTTTACGTGAGTCTTTGTCACAAGGCACTGACAAACCGAGCAGTCCTGGTTCTCCCAAGACATAGGGCACTGAGTTCTGGAAAACAGAATTAAGTCCAAGTATCTGCATATGGATTTTTAAAATAAACCTAATCCCAAATAAAGCTCATCCGAAGCTGTGGGCACTCAAATCATGTTTAAAAACACGAGAACACAGGAGAGACAGAATGCAATCAGTGCTTCCCTGCTTCCCACCCAGCCAGGCGAGCTCCGGTCATGAGACTCACACAGCTTAAATCCCACTGTTACACTTTCCCACCAGACAAATCCTACTTTATTAAACCAAAGTGCAAGGGAATTAGCAAAACCGCCCGTTTCCTTCACACTATAGTATATATAAGCAACCTAATCCATACGCCAAAGCTCCCACTGCTCTCAAAACCTCTCAGTTGGGAATTCCCGTCAGCAGCTCGCAGTCTCCCTCCTGTCAGCTCGGGATTACCTTTCCCTAACAGGGCACAGGAAGGAAAAAAACACGTGGGCACCTGCCAAACCCATCCCTGCCGCTCCCCTTGCACGGTGACCCCGCCTGAAGGAGAACCGCAGGGATGGGGACGGGGCAAGGGGCTGCACACCAGACTAATTAGTGCTCGGCTTTGCTCATTAAAGAGGCTCCTTTGGCTGACCTGACCAAATACTTCCCATTGTTTCCTTCAATCCCATGGCTGCTGGGTCTGCTCAGCGGCGCGGGGAGGAGAGGGATTGATGAGCCAGGGAGGGATCCCCATGCCCTGCCCGTCACCCCTCCTGGCAGGGGCGGCCCAAAATTCTGCTGAGAGAGAAAGGAGGTGAGAGTCAGCGAGGCCGGCGTTTCATTTCCATGAGATAAGCGCCTCCGTGTAGCAATAGAAATCAGGGGTAATTGGCGGGGCTGGGAGGACGGAGCCTTTTGTTACACAAGGCTTAATGGGCCTCTTCGGAGGGAGCAGGAACCAGCGCTCCCTCCAGCCAACATTGCCGCCCGGGATAGTGATGTGCTACATCCCATTTCTCAGGAGGGAGGAAGGAAGGAAGGACACGTGAAAAGAAAATAGCAGTAAATGATCCCACTTCGTCATTTTTTTTCCCCGTAACCCTTCTGGCCTTACAAACAGGAACTTCATTTTAAACTAAAAATAAAGCCTGATGCCTGTGTCGCAGTTGCGATGGGTGTTTCCAAGAGCGCCGCTGGGGCTCAGCCCTGTTCTATATGCAGCCTGGGCTGGGCACCCTAGGAAAGTGCCTGGCTTTGCATTTGCTATATTTACATATCATCAGTTATCAGGAGAACAGGATGTCCCAGGGGATCTGAAATAGGATATATCTCACTCCATCTCCTGGTCAGTTCAGCCACGGGCCAGGCCCATATGACTGATCCTGTTTGCCTGTCTGCCCGTGGCTCTGGGGCTGCTGGCGGTGCCCGGTGGGTGTTATCCATCCCAGCCCAGCTGGCACGTGGGCTGGGCTGCTGTGGTATCCCCAGCCTTCCTCCAGACACATGTGGCTGCAGCAGAGAAGAGCTAGGGGGTGGAAAGCTCCTATTTCTCTTTCTGCCACACTATTTTTTATTGCAAAGGCAGAGGAGATTTATTCTGCCCTCCAAAACATCAGGTCTGTATATCTCCTCCACACATTGTTTTTTACACAAAAGCCCCAGCAGCCATCAGGAGCCTTCAATACAGGGTGATGGAGCGCAAACAAGCCCTTTCCCAGGCAGAACAGTGCCAGGGCAGGAGCAGAACCCCTGGCACAGCTTCCTGCAGGCCCATGGAGGGGCTCACCGGGGTGCAAAGCACAGAGCCAGAGAGGGCAGGTGGGCAGATGGAGGGGTGGGTACCCTGCTGGGGAGGTTACAGCTGGCACTGCAGACCCTGCAAGGCATGGGCTGTCCCGTCGGAAGCATGCAGGGTGCCCTGCCTACCTCACCACCTTGGATTTAAATGCCTTTCTCACACGCTGGGCGTAGCTGCCAAGTATTGTGCCTTCGGTACATCACTCCACCTTGATTTCAGGCCACTTCAGCTTGTGTTTGGGAGTGGTTTCCAAGCATTCAGCTCACCCATATCTTATCCACACTGGTTTCCTTTATGAGCTGCACCCACTACAGGTCCAGAGCTTTAAATGCAAACCCAAACAAGTCTGTGGTAGCGCTTCCCATTCCCACTGGACTGGCCTGGAGTGGGAGTGGAATGAGTCAGGAGTACCATAAAGGAAAGTGAAATAGATCCACCCTGAGCAGATGATAGGATCAGGGCAGATTAGTAGCCTTGGATCAGATTCAAGGGTCAGCATAAATCTTTAATCTTTGCAAAGTCCTCGAGCCTCCCTCCCCTCACTGTCTCACATGCACACACACCAGGCATGACTAAACAGCTCTCTGCGGGGATGGCAGACGCTTCAGAAACTCCCGGCTGGTTTTGGTTTGCAAAATACAACAATAAAGCTGTTCTCTGTTCTGTAAACGTGAGAACTTCCCTACGCAGGCACCTCGCCACTGGATGCTGTGGGATGCTGCCAGGGACGGTGTCACACCACAGCCACTGCTCCCACCAGCACTGGGGGCTCACCAGGGCCCCTCCGGCTTGCTGACCCCACAGTCAGGCTGCAGCACACTCATCTGCCAAAAGCATTGGGTGAGAGGCAAGGACAGTCCCTGCCTTGTGCCTTATTAGGGCCCGACATGGTCTGCCAGCACCTCATTACTCATTATTCCTCTATATTTGCTCCCCACTGACGCTGTGCTCAGTGCACATAATCTGGATAGTTCCCAGGTTGCACGTGGAGCTGCAAGTGCCTGGCTCAGGGGTGGTGGAAACGCCAGGCTGCCCTGGGAAGGGGCTGTGTGGGAGCAGAGGGGCTGGAGGAGACGTGTGTGCCAGCTTTGCACCCAACTGTGATGCACTAAAGGAAAAGAAAGAAAAAAAAATATATAGCAAAAAGCCCTGGCCTAGTTTTTGCTAGTTTTTGTTTCACTGTGCTGGGCTCAGGCTCGAAGGATGTGGTTTGGTGGTCAGCGCATAAGACAGCAAATGCAAAAAAAAATTCCTTTGATTAAATCCAGATCAGGTCTGTGCAAGCTCTTCCTGCGGCCATCGGGAAATCACACGAGAGAAAACCCTGCCCACGCTGCCTGTGGCTGGGCACCAAGGGACGTGACGCAGTCCTGTGGTGGCCCCATCCTGCTCGGTGGGGCACTTTGTCCCACGGAGTGAGGTGTCCCATCCTGGCACCTGGAGGACTCAGTCCCCGGGGGGCTCTGAGACATCCATCTCACCATGCTGAAGGCTCCATCTGAAGCTTTTGTGATAGATTTATAACAATTCAAGTCACTCTCGCCACCGCTCTGCACACGAAGGGCCAGGCAAGTTCTATATAAGTGAATATTTATATATTCCCATAAACATTTTTAAATGGGAAATTACCTAATATGCCTTATTAAAGGGAAAGCACGAACAGCTGGCCGAGGGCGCCTGGCAGAGCTGCTGACAGTGGATGTGCTGTTGCTGCTGCACCTCACAGCTCTAATTGTTTCAGGAATCCTTTGACTCATCTTCCAAGCGGCTCCAGGATCTGAACAGAGATCTTGGTCTTGCCGGTCTCCTTAAAAACACCTTTGCCTCGCTGTTGGGTTCAAAAAGCTCGTGCTGCAGATGCCTCCTGACCTCAAGTGCCCAGGTGCTTGCTGGAGCCCGGAAAACCCCTCTGTGGTTCCTGCCTCACCCGCACATAGCAGCCGGGCTCACGCTGCTCACACGTGCAGCATGGCCTGGCCCTGCCACAGCAGATGCCCGGCTGCTGCTGCAGGTACTGGGGACAAAGACCTGCCACCAGCCAGTCCTCACCCCAGCAAGGTCCTGGCCCAGCCCGACACCTGCCCCTTCTGCCCTTGGCCAACAGTTCTTTGCTCTCCCGGGGCTGCAGAGACACAGTGGAACCCTGACACGCTCTGAAGCACAAGAGAGCCGTCCCTGGGCTCTGTGCATCACCGAGGAGTTGGGGATACAGACCACGCAGGTCCTTGGCTTCTCCCTGGGGACCAGGGATGTCACTGAGCGCTGCAGTGCCAGCCTGCTCTGTTACTATGGGGACAAGCACCACGGGGCTGAACGGAATAAATGTATAAAAATCTCCAGTAGTTTCGCTCCGAGGGTGGCGGTGGGATCACCAGGGTGCCGCAAGCTGCCCTCCCTCCCTGCCCCTTGCCTGGCTCGGTGGCCTCCCACCCCTTGCGACACCCAGCCCGTTCCTATCTTTGCCCAATCTGCCAGGCTGACAGCTCAGGGCTTACACACAGCTGTGGTTAGGCTGGCCCGGAAACGCCCCGCGGCGGAGGCGGCGAGCCCGCTGCCCCCTGCCCTGCCCCGGCTGCCCGGAGCATCCCTGCGGAGCCGTGTGCCGGGCCAGGGCCTGTGCCGCGGGCACGGCACGGTGGGCAGCACACGGGCTCCGCGCCCCCACCAGCGCCGGGCTTGCCACGGCTGGGCAGCACGGGATGCAAAGCAGCTCGGGAGCGGAGCGAGTCAGGCGTCACACACTCACTCCTTATTCACTCGGCTGCGTGAGCTCCAGGCAGCGGCTGAATTCCCCGTGACCTTTGGACACTCATTTCAGCCATGGAAAGGGTGATGGGCAGCCAGAGGGAAGGGAAAACAGGCAATTGGCCTGGCGAGATGGCAGCGGGTACTGCCGGGGGAGCCTCCACCCCGGGCTGGTCCCCAGGCTGGGCGGTGCCATCACCCCGGAGCCTTCCAGCGCCCGGTATGGGGTGGCAGGGCTGAGAGCAGCTCGTGGGACACCTGTGTGCTGGGGGTCCCATAGCTGTTCCGCCTAGGGAAAGGCGCTGTTCCCATGGGAACGGGCCCGAGGAGGGATTGAGTGCGGCTGTGCTGCTGGGAGGGAGCTGCCACGCACGGCAAGGCCGGTGACAGCTTTCCCGAGGGCATCGTCTTAGAAAGCCGCTCTTGGGAGGCCCGGTGATTCAAGGGGAAAGCTCTGCAACACTCATTCTGGGAAGTTTCCATTTGAATTGCTGCAAAGAGCAGTTTTTCCATGATAAACAGATTGCTTCAGTTCCCCAGCAGCACTGGGGGGGGTCACAGCCACCCCCTCCCTCCACGGGGCCCTGAGTCATCCTCCACCCAAAGGCTCGGCCAGGGGCCGGTGTGGTGGGGCTGGGATGGCAGAGCCCTGGTGGGATGGGCCGTGAGAGGTGCTCCGAGCAGCCTCCCACAGCACAGGGGAATTCAGCCCCGGAGCAGCCAGCACCTCTTTGAGGTCAAACGTCTGTCTGAAATCCAGACCCTGAGAAAACCCCTCCCCAGCCACCTCCTGACCAGTGCGTGCAGAGCCAGGGCCCCTCTGGGGCTCCCTGGGGGGATTGGGCTTTTTCATTCCTGAACCAGGACTCCAGCACTGGGGGGGTCAAACACTTGGTACAGGCAATGCTAATGAGAACCTGGCTTCCTGTGTCCCTACACCACCAGGAGTTCTGGATCATGGGGAGCTGCCCAGTCCCTCACATTTCACTGCAACCCCAGAGCAGCACCCCAGCCCTGGCCAACCTCATCTCCTCCCTGGGGTGACACCAACACCAGGCTGGGTGCTTCATGTTCCAGCCAGCTCCAAGGCAAACATCTAAGCAGCAGAGATCAGTGAGAGAGAGGAATTCCACTCCCTGTGCCTCTCTAATCCTGTGGAATAATGCATCCCATGAAGTGCAGTCTGGATCCAGTCCAGCACTCACGGAAGGCAATGACAGACCTCCCACTGATTTCAATGGGAGCAGAGCGAGCTGGGGTTTAATCAGCGTGGTACCAGCAGCAATAGCTCGTCAGCCCCAGCATTTCTGAATACATTAGAACATGTTGCCTATGCCCATAGGTCACATTTCATCTCAAATCACACCAATTTCACAATACACACACTAACACCACGAGATAATCATCAGCAACTGCTTCCATTTGGGATGGAGCTTTACCCCAATCAATAGCTGCAGTCAAACCCCACCAACAGGTCCCCAGGCCCTGCCACAGCAGGAGGAGGGCACTGGGAAAGGCCCCCAACATGGTCATAACCTTATTAATGATTCGGTGTCAAGAATAGAAATAAGAGTTAAATCTTCCCTAAGCTGCTCAGCTGCACACTGGTGGTGTACACATCCTCAGGCAGCAGCACAAACACGAGCTCCGTGCACGCCCCGTGAGGCGGATAAGCAATATTTCAGCCCTAATAGTTTGCATATTCATCAGTCCTTTCAAAGCAGGATAGATCTCAGCCTTTTCTCTCAGTGCCACTGCATGGAGGCGACCAGAGAGCAGCACGGAGGAGGGAATGCTGAGCACCCCAGGCTGAAGGGAGGATAAAGCTGTGTTGCAGAGAGAAACTAATTATTCCTCTTGTGCGACAGCTCTGGCAGCCACAGCCCCTGGCCATCGCTTCTTGGGCTGAGCTGGTGTTTAGAAAACAACAACGTGGGAGCCCATCCTGGGCACTGGAATAAAGAGCAGAGGTCAGAGACAAGATAAAATGGAGCACTGGGGATAAGCCAAGGCGGTAATGGCCAACCCAGCCCTTTCCTATCAGCATTGTCACCCCCACAGATGGACTCTCAGAGACATGGGCAGTGCTGAGATGACCGAGAGTCCATCCCACAACAAACACCCACCTGCCTCTGTGGAGGCATAAAGGATTTGGATGCCAGGAGCAACCAGCCCAGGACAGACTCCAGCCAGCTCCCTCCATCCCAACACCAGCAACAAGCACAAGAGGTGCTGAGGGACCTGCCTTTTATTTCCAGGAATTCCTGTTTCCCTCAGCTGTGTGGTGTTACCCAGCCTGCTCCATTTGCAGTTTTTAATGAGGCACATGTGGTGAAAAACCCTTCCCAGGCAGAGCTTTCCTGTTTGGCCATTTCCAGAGGCACTGGGTGTGATGGCAATAACTGACTCCATGGGGTGATGTGCCTGGGGCAGAAACACACCTGGGAGAAAGGCAAATGTCTAAAAAATAAATTATTCCGAAATAGGTAGAAATACTATCCTCCATTTCTTACACCCCAGCACAGTGGTGCCCCAGGAGTGTGGGCACGAGGGCACAGGCACCCCCTCAGCCATGCCCAGTGCTCCCAGTGCAGAGGCGCTGTGCCCAGGGCCACTGATGTCCCCTGCAATTAGCAGCCCTCGCTGGCACTGAGAGGCAGCGGGAGAGTTCTCAAGTGCCGTGAACCGCCCGGAGAAGGGCAGTGGGAAAGGTCTGGAACACGAGGAGCAGTGGGAGCCACATCTCCTGGCCCCGGCAGCACGCCAGGGTTACAAAACACGGACACCCCGTGTCACATAGGGAGGGTCAGTGTCACCAGCCCCGCGGGCTACGGTTACATGGGCTGAGCCCAGCAGAGTCATTCTGCCTGCAGCCCTGGGGAGATCATCCCGCCTCTGCCCCCGCTGCCCGGGCATTCCCAGCCCCCTCCTTCCATCCCGAGCATCACACGAAATGTCTAAGGGGAAAAAAAGACTTGCTCAAGACCTGCTGCTTTTTCCACGCTGAAGCAGAAACAGCAATTATCTGGTTCAGTCTGGTGCTGCTGGCCTGGAACATGCCATGACAACGTGTTTCTCGTTTCAAAGCCTCTTTTGTACTAGGACACAGTTCAAGGGATCTTGCAATGCCTGCATTTGTAAACACGCCGCACTTGCAGCTACACGCTCTGCAGATGAAAGCCAAGGCGGAGCACAAGGGCACTTCTCCCTCCGTGTGTCACGGCCGGGGGACGGCGGAGCTCCCCCCGGCTCGGGTGGACGTGCTGAATCAGGGCCCCGGCAGCCCCGGGGCTGGGTAACCATGCGTGGTCCTCAAAAGTCACGGCACGTTCAGAAAAATGGAGTCCTGGAAAAGGGGGGGGAAAAAAAATCACAGCAAAAAATGTGCGTCACTGCAGATTATTTTAGGCCCTGGTCCATGCATAATGCAAATAAGCAGCTCCCGGGGTACATGCCTGTAAAAACCATCCAGTCCCACAGCGCTCGGCTACAGGAGCTTTCCAAACAGGTGGTGAAAAGCTAAAATTATGTCTGTGTGTCCTCACCGGGGTTAGGAAAGGCCCTGGCTCTCAGGAAGGCTCTCCCCGTTCCTCCACAGGGCTGGTATGAAACAGGACCGAGACATTAAAAAATTCAGGAGCATTTCTTTCCTTTTGAGGCAATCCTGCGCTCCCGCTCAGCAAACCTCACTCAGCACCTCCAGGACACCCTTTGATCTGGCTGACCCTGCTGCCCCCTCCCACCCGCTCTTCACACACAATAACTTTTCTTTTTTTTTTTTTCTTTTTTTTTTGCTAAAAATCATTGTATCCTCCTTGTCTGACTTCAAGGAGTCGCTCGGGAAGCCCTATTTATGGGTTGAAATGCTGCTGAAAGAGTTATTGCCGTGTTATTCAGCTGTTGTGCCAAGCCTGCATGGGGATCGGGTTTCTGCTGAAAGGGTGCCAGGCACGTCTTTTTCCAGGAACCAGCAGCCGTATTTAGCCTCCGGCTGCACATGAAAGACTGCAGTCGGAAACGTGACATTGTGTCAACATTTGAGGCAGGTCAGAGCTGGGTGAGACCATGAAAACAAGTCCCGGGAACTCAGCACAGCCCGGCGGGGCGGGCGGCACGGGCTGTCCCGGGCTGGCGCCGTGCCGGGGGTCGCCCCTCCATCCATCCACCCGTCCATCCACCCGTCCATCCCTCCCTCCTTCCCTCCCTCCATCCCCTGCTCCTGCCGGGCCACCCCTCTCCTCCCGGGCCGGGCTGGAGCGCAGGGGAGAAGCTGCTCTGGCAGGGCAGGGAGGGGCTGCTCCGGCGCTGGGGTTGTGGGCGGGGTCCCCACCCGGTGCCCCCCCCAGGCGCTGCCCCTGCCCCCACTCTGCCCCACAGAACTCACCTGTCCTGCTGGTGCCGGGCCAGGGTGCCAGAGAAAATCCCAGCCCGTAGTAATATTTTGCTTCCTGAATAAATGTTCTCTCTTCCACTTTTTTTTTTTTTTTCACTTTTTCCCTCCATGACTGAGGGTCTGGAACTCGTGCAAGTTGTCCCACCATAGGACAAGGGGGGTCAGAATATGGAGGCCAAAGGGGAGTGAGAGCCATGGAAAGGAGCCAGAAATCCAGGGGGTCCCGAGGCTGGAGACACCGCTGCACTGAGCACCAAATGCTGTCCCCAAATGGGGTTGTTACAGTCGGCTTCAGTGAGATCAATATTTAGCCCTAATTAAAGCAAACATAACATGAATGCTGGGACATGTGGAGGCCCCAAACACATTAAACCAAGCAGCATTTTTTTCTAGCATTACTTAAACTAAGGTTTCTTTAGTTCTAACCACAGTCTAACAGAAGCATCAGCCTCTCCCTGTGGGGTCCTGGAGATGCTCAGCCCAGGACTGAGCAGTGCTGGCCCAGTCGGACACTTAAACCACTCCTCACGTTTTGTGACTCACCTGCACAGTGAAAATCCAAAATACCCCCTCAGAAGTGCCCATGCCCCAACCACTAGGAAACGGAGTCCTCCCACCCATCCCTTTGCTTCACCTCTTTTTTGCCTTTGGGGGAGGTTTGGGGTTGTCATCATTTCATGTGGAGGCCAGAAACCAGCCTTGCTGCTGGAGAGGCTGGGAGGAGCCCATGGTGGGATGAGGAGCACATCCTCTGGCTCATTTTGCAGCACTGGGAGCAGAGGCACCAGGCTGCTCCACCACTCACAGTGCCAGCTGGAATTCCCGAATCAGGGACACCTGGGACATGTCAGGGTAGCAGCATGGATCACTCCCAGCAAAGGCAGGACCTGGCCCTTGAACCCCTCAGCCTCAAGGGCCTGGTGGGCACCATCCCTGGCAGTCCTGGGGCAGCTTTGACACAGATCAAAGGCACTGGCAAAGCAAAAGCAGCTTGCAAAAAGTGCATTTTCCTCCAGGAACTGGGCAAAGGCTGTGGAAACGCCACATCCTCCGGGGTGAGGGGCTGCCTCGTCCCCACAGAGCTTGGGGCCCAGGAGCCAAATGCCAGACACAGGGAGCACAACGTGACATCAGGAGAGAGCAGGAAAGCCAGCCAGGCTGCCCTGGCACCTCCCTCGAGTCTGGAAGGAAAAAAATCCCTGAAGGTGCCAAGGGAGTTAAAATAAATAAATACTCCTGGTGACAGGGGTAATGGGACCCTGAGCTCCTTCGAGCACTGACAGCAGAGGAGCTGTGGGGAGAGCAAGAAGAGCCCTGCTCCCACCTGCACCCCAGGATCCCCCATCCTCCCTGTATCCCAAGATCTCCACTGCCCCCTGCACCCCGGGATCCCCACTTACCCCTGAAACCCGTGACCCCGCTCCTCCCTGCATCCCGAATTCTTGCTCCCCCCTGTGCCATCCCCTGCTGGACCAGACCATGTGAAATGACCCTGCTCAAACATTTCAAAGCACAGGAGGCAAACCCTTATCTTCCACAGGAAAAGAATTATTTTATTAAGCATTTTTAAACAACTACTTAACATTTACTCAAGATAAAAATATGTACAATATCCCACCTTGAAGGCGGCTCCAAAATATAAACACTGTACCTCTCCCGAGAGAAAAACGGAATATTCTTCTCTTCAAAAAAAAAAGACAACCCAGAAACAAGAATACATTCATATTTCTCACTTCTTTATGCTCAAGTAGTTATACAAATAATAGACATCTGAAACGTCTTAACTTTTAATATATTTATATAATATATATATATTTATAACAGGATTTTACAAATAAAGGCAACAACTGTATACCAAAAAAACCCAAAAAACCAACAACAAAATAAACGTTAGAACACAATCTGCAATCAAGCATAGTGCATCTCAACAGCTGGTGCAACGGGAGGGCGACATGAGGGTCCAGACAGGAGTTCTGATCACCAGTTCTCAAAACCAGTAAGAAAAAAACCACCAAAGAGCACTGCCTTTTGCAGTGAAGTTGGGGGTTTTTAATTTAAAAAAAAAAAAACTAAACTGGAAATGATGTTCCTCTGCGGAGAAAGCCCCTCGCAGCTTACAGGACAAGTGTCACACCGAGCCCTCTCTCCTTAGCACAGGGATGTGGGCCAGGGTTTGCCAAGGAGACTGAGGAATCCAGATGCTCAAACCCTGCCGGGATTAGACTCCTTTGACAATCCCAGCCTTTTCCTTTTCCAAAGGCACTGTCAGGGACACGTTCAGCAGGGATGGCGCTGCCAGCTCCGGCTGAACTGCTCCCTCTGGCAAGGAGCTCCCGACCCGCCCGGCCGGGAGCAGCTGGGCCGGGAAAACCGCGGTGATTCCCGAGGGACGCGGTGAGACCGTGCAGCAGCAGCGGGAGAGGCTGGAGCCAGTGCCACCAGCAAAGTGATCCCAGGGACAGCTCCTCCCGACCCGGCCCAGCATAGCAGCTCAAGTTACAGGAAGAGCGCAGGTTAATTTATTTATTAGATGTACGCCATGGAAAGCTCCAAGCAGCAGCTACCTTTTATTTCTTAAAAAATATCTATGTATCAGCAAAGGTGTGGAAAGAAACCCATCTTAGGTCTGCCTGATCCTGTGTCACCAGGCAGTGACTGCTGCCCTGCTCCTCCTGCACTCATGGTGGCACTGCCACCACCACCAGTGACCACTGCCCTGCTCCTCCTGGTGACATTGCTGCCCCTGCAGTGACCACTGCCCTGCTCCTCCTTGTGCTCTCTGTGGCATTGTCACCACCACCACCACACCCCAGTGACCACTGCCCTGCTCCTCCTGCACTCACGGTGGCATTGCCACCGCCACCACACCCAGTGACCACTGCCCTGCTCCTCCTGCGCTCACGTGGCATTGCCACCGCCACCACACCCCAGTGACCACTGCCCTGCTCCTCCTGCGCTCACGGTGGCATTGCCACCGCCACCACACCACAGTGACCACTGCCCTGCTCCTCCTGCACTCACGGTGGCATTGCCACCACCACCGCCCCACACTCGGGGCCACTTGGACACCAGTCCAGCTCAAACAAGCTAGCGGGGCCGTTGCCTTCAGAGCCGCTCAGGGAAGTACCGTGTTTTATATTCATGTATTTTATATTCACAGACCCTCAAACCAAGTCTGCCCCATGGAATATTTCTTCACAGCTTTGCAATAGATTGGCAGCTGACTGAGTCAACTGTTGCTCTGTAGATGTGGAGAGGGAAGAAGGGAAGGGGTAAAGCACAAAACCCTTCTTTAATCTTTTGGAAGTAGTTGTGAACCGCTAAACTGGGCGCATCCTTCATCCTTCTCCAAGCTACCTGACAAGTCAAAGAAAAGGGGATTTAGCTTCCTACGTGCAGTGAACCTCGTCCCCACACCTCAGTCCAGCCAATATATAAAAGTGAAACAGTCTCTCAAACTAAAAAAAAAAAAGAAGAAAAAAGAGAAAAACCAGTCACACTGCACTCAGTCTTTGGTTTCCAAGTTCAAAGGAGGAATCTGCTTCAAAGCTTGAAGCAGAGCTGAGGAGTCGATGGGGGAATGGGCTGGTACAGGAGAAGGGAGTCTCTGGGGCATCAGCAGAGGGGGGGAGATTTTGTCAGGGTTCATGAAGCCCGTCAGTGCTGCGGCAGAGGCCGGGAGGCTGGGGTACAACACGGGAACCGAGGCCGGGTACCAGCACTTCTCCAGCATGGGCAGGTAGGCGGTGGCAGACGGCGGGATCAGGTAGAAAGGCAGGCACAGGGAGGCTGGTGAGCGGGGCCCAGGAAGCTGCTGGAAGAGCCCATCATGTCACTGCCAAAAGGGCCCTCGTCCTGCGGCGACTCCAGCCGGCTCCTTTTGGCCGGTGGGTCCTCAGTCTCTTGCTTAATAGAGCTTATTCTCTCCTGGACAGCGTACTTGAGGTCGGTATCCTTTTTGAAATAGGGCTGCTCCGATTTGGAGTCACTTTTCTCCAGCTCTCCCCCGTACCCGCTGTCTGTGTCCGTGTCGCTGCCACTCTGCTCCCCGCTGGAGTGAGCGAATGTCCGCTGGATCACGGGCACGCAGTTCTTCCCGTGGCCCTCGCCCGCCGTGCCCAGGGGCACCGGCTTCTCTTTCAAGTCCACCATTTTGGGAGGGATGTCCCCAGCCTTGCGGGCAGCCCCGCCCTGCAGCACCTCGCTGGCCATCCGGTGCAGGTGGCTGACCAGCTGCGACGACTTCAGCTCCTTGCCGTTCTCGTGCTTTGCCAGGTATTGCAGCATTTCCTTGGCACACATCTGGAAACCAGATCGAAACATTTCCTGGCTGGAATCAAGGTTTCTCGATGACAGGTCACCTAAGGAAACATTAACAGAAAGAAATTAAAAATTAACAACATGCTAAATAGTTCCATTTTCATCTCTGAGGCAGACCGGAGGCGATGCTGGACTTGGGTTACAGCACAGGCAGAGGGGAATGTGACAGCCAGCCTGGACTGTATGAACAGAAATCCCCAGATTTCTGCAGGAATGGACATTTTCATTGGAACATCCACCTGTCCACTTTTACATAATAACTTTAAACTTATTTTTTGTTATTTACTGTATAATCCACCTTCAACAGGTACTGGAGTGTGGAGCAGGGGAGTGAGTCAAGCTGTGGCTTCTCCAGGAAACCCCCTGGGGAAGGCAGGGAGCTCCTGGCCCCCAGCAGCTCCGCCAGCCCCAGGGGACTCCACGGCTCCACTGCACTCCCTGTGGCTGCCGGGGCAGGGACGGCGCCTCCGAAAAATTCGGGTTTACTGCATCAGATTCACGTGAGTGCCACATGTGAAAACAGCAGGAGGAAGTGCATCTAAGGCTGAAAAGCTGAAGCACCGGGTCCCCTCTGCCTGCAGAGCACAGGCCAGCTCGCTTTTAAAGAAACTTAAAAAAGTGTGTGTAGAAAGCAGATTTATATCTAATTCCAGAGAAAAACAACCAAATAAACCCGACTGGGTCATCGAAAGCTCCCAAACACAAATGGGAAGAGTCAAATGGCTTTGGAGAGAACCTCATAGCAAACCTGTGCTGTAACTAAAACTACCTAAAACCCAATTTAACTTCAAACAACCCCCAGGGCACTCTGCACTGACCACCTTGAGCAATGCATCTTTTTTTGTGAAAGCTCATAAGCAAAGCCTGAGAAAATAACAGCATGAAAGGCCAGAATTCCTGTCTCCTCCTTGTCGGGAACAAGGTGTCACAACCGCATTTCACAGGCTCCCCAGGGAAAGTCCATCACACACACACAGCTTCTCACCCCACCGTTTGAACACTCACCCGCCTGCAAACCGTTCTGCAAAGCGATGATCTTCTGCTGCTGCTGCTCGATGAGATTGGTCAGTGCCTTCACGTGCTTCAAGGTGAGCTCCAGAACCACAGCCTTCTCCAGGTGACCTAGAGTCTGGGAGCACAGGGACAGGTTGGCACCCGCCGCAGGCTCAGCCACGCAGGCAGGAGCCCCACGGGGCTGCCAGTGCCTTCCCAGAAGCCGCGGGAGGACGGACACGGTGAGACCCTGAGCAGGCAGGACTACCACCGACAACATTCCACAGAAATAACTTAAAAAGCAGGCTCCGGAAAAGGCTGTCACGGAACCCTGTGGGTACTTTCGGACCAGCCGCATAGCCCGGAGGAAGCTTTTTATTTATCGGTTCTGCTGCCCCTGCTGGCACCGTGACCTGAGCCCGGGGGAGCCTGGGAAGCCCGGCCGGGGGCTGCTCTCGCCCGGCAGCGGAGGGGGGAGAACCGGCGGGCAGCTCCGCAGGGATCTGCAGCTCCCGGGGAAGTTTGGGATGCGCTTACAGCCTGTCGGGTGTGCGGCACCGCGGAGCAAAAACAAAAAACAAAAAAACAAAACAAAAACAACAAAAAAAAACCACCCCAAATCCGCGGTGAAGCGGCAGCAGAGCCGCTGCCCCGTCCCTCCGCCCGCCGCTCGCACCTACCGTCAGCTTGAGGTGCTCGGGCAGCAGGTCCTTCAGCTGCGCGATGCACTCGTTGATCCTGTCGCGCCTCTTCTTCTCGATCAGCCGATGCGGCAGCTTGTAGGTCTCCTGCGGGGCGGGGGCAGCGGGTCAGCGGGGGGACACAGCCCGCACGGCCCGCTCCCGCTGCTCCTCCCGTCCCGAGTGCCCCGCGGAGCGGCCGAGCCCCCGCCCCGGGAGCGCTGTCACGGCCGATTTACCCCGTTAACCCCCAAATTACCCCGTTAACCCCCAGTCTACCTTATCGCCCCTCATTGTACCCCGTCACCCCCCATCTACCTTGTTGTCCTCGCTCCTCTTTAAGCCCCTCCGGGGCTTGTACACCTGGTACATGTGCGCGAAGTCCAGCCTGCACGGGCGAAAGGAGAGCAGCGCGTTATCCCCGTCCCGGAGCGGCGGGGCCGCTCCCCCGGGTCCCCCCCCGAAGCCCCGCTTACCCGGCAGGTCTCCGGTCTCCAGGGCGGGCAGCTTGCCCAGGCAGCCGGGCGGGGGCTGCGCGCTGGGGATGCGCTCCATGGCGGGGGGCGCGGGCGGAGCGGGGCGCTCAGGGCGGGCAGGGGCTGCGGGCGCTGCCGGTGCCGCTGCTGCTCATGCCGCGCCCGCGCCGCGCGGGCTGAGGAGCGGCGGGCGGCCGCGGGCCGGGTTAAATGCGGGCGAGTGGGTGGACGGGAGCGACGTGCGGAGCCCTGTGACCGCCGGCACGTCTGGCGGCCCCGGCGCCCCCGCCCCGCCGTCACATGAGCCTCACGTGGCGGCGGCGCGGGAGGCGGGCGGCCGGGGCACCGGGCCCCCCCGCACGTGTGTCCCGGCGCGGCGGCCAGGCGGCGGGCGCTGGGCCGGGCCGTGCCGTGCCGTGCCGTGCCGTGCCGCGCCGCTGCTGCGTCCCGAGATCGGGGGAGAAAAAAAAAAAAATCACCCCAAAGCGACACAGGCACAAACACGGACCCGGAGAAACCTGCAGCCGCGGAATTTTGGAAATGTGGGGGGAAAAATAAAATAAGTGAGAATCGCTAGAATGTGGCTCTGGGGAAATGGCGGTGCTGCAGGGAAGTTTTGGGATGGTAGGACCCCATCTCTGGGGGTGTCCAAGGCCAGGTTGGACAGGGTTTGGAGCAACTCGCTCCAGTGGAAGGTGTCCTTGCCCCTAACAGGGGGTAGAACTAGATAATCTTAAGGTCCCGTATGGCCCAAACCATTCTGTGATTCTATGATCAGCAGGAAATTCTTCCCTGTGAGGGTGGTGAGGCCCTGGCACAGCTTCCCTGAGAAGCTGTGGCTGTCCCATCCCTGGAAGTGTTTCATGGAGCAACCCGGTCTAGTGGAAGGTGTCCCTGTGCATGGCAGGGGGTGGAATGATGATAACATTAATGTCCCCTCCAACCCAGACCATTCCATGCTATCCCATGCCCATGCCAACCCATGGACGCCAGCAGTTGCACAACGCCAAGCGATGATAATGGTTTGTGTGTACCTGCCAAGGCAGAGCTCTCCTGAAGGGCCGTGGTCACTTCCCTGCTGAGTGCTGAGCAAGTAGAGGCAGGCTCAGCTGATAAAAGGTGCATTTACCAAGATAAGGGAACAGCAGAGCTCCAGCACTGAGCTGCTGCTATTGCCTGCAGAGCCCTGGCTGCTCCACCTCAAGAGGAATCCGAGGGCAGGAGGTGTTACATGAGAGCACAGAGAGGTTTTATATGGGCGATGGAGACAGGCTGTTTAAGGCTCACCCCCATCTGAACATGTCTGTTGTTACCAGGAAGAATCCCAACGGAAGTCAGAACCTCAGAAAGATGCTAGCCATAAATGTAAGGTCTATAAACCCCCAAAATCTTCTCTACAAGCTCCCAGCAGCATCTCCAGTGTGAACGCCAAAGCACTCTGTCAGTGACATGGGGCTTCCAAAAAACAGATGTTTGGGTTGTCCCACTCAACATGGTCTTCTCTGTGTTTGACATCTGAGCCTGCAAACCTGCTGATTATGGCCAGGATCATGGAATCCCAGAATGGTTTGGGTTGGAAGGGACCTTACATACAACTCATTCCAACCCCCTGCCATGGGCAGGACCTCCCCATCAATCTTGGGGGTCTCTGTGGTGCCGCAGCCCCGGTGCAACGTGGAGGAGAGGGCTTGGGACTGAGCATGGAGCTCTGAGTACCACAGGATCACAGCTCCGAGCTGTGATCACTGCTCCGATCACAGCAGAGCTGGTCTTTCCTATGGGCACTGAACAAATTCAGCAATAACCATGAGAAGACTTGGGGGTGATGTGTTTGTCCCCTCCTGCAGCTCAGGGGACCGTAACCAGCCTCAGTAACGAGCCCTGGAGCAGACGGTTCGTTCTCTCTATGCCCCCAAGACCCAAGCTGTTATTTTCCAAACAAAGGGTAAAAAAACACAGACAATTTTTCATCTATCCCATCACTGACCCCTTGTCCAAGGCAACAGAAATAATTAGAGCTTGCTGCAGCCTTTTGCTAATGAAAAATGAGGTTTGGGGCCAACCTGCTCTGCATTTGAAGTTCAGGCTCCAAGAGTACGTGGACGGCTTCATGCCCGTGGATTGTCTGACTTCTGCATGCTCCTTCAGATATTTGGTACATTCCTGCAGTGGGTGGTGAGCCACAAATCAGGGTCAGAGGTAATCCCCAATTATTTAGCCCTTTTACTGTTCTCATGCTTGCCAAACAATTCTCCATATCAGGATTTGCTCATGACCTTAAGGGATGTTGCCAAGGATTTAGGAGTCCCCCTAAAAGGAGGATCCAAATGAAGTTATTACATTCTTGGGCATCAAGTGAGATTGCTCGAGAGTTGAGTTACATTTTCCTGGGGATCCGTTTTCATAAGCAAGGGCTGATGCAATCATCAATTTGCCTTCTCACTTGTGTTTGCTGAATTATTTCTACAAGGAGAGCTTCTTTGCACCATACAATTCAGGGAGTAACAAAATGCTTAAAAAGGCTGAATTCCCTCAAGCCATCCGTGGAGCAGCAGCTCTCCTGAGCACTCCTCCAGCAGGGCTGGGAGTCACAGGACCGCGACAGCTCGCGTCCAAGGGGATTTGCAGTTATTTACAGCGGCACGAGAAGGTGAGAGTTTGGGGGCTGGTTTGGGGGTGGGCTGGGAATCCGAGACTCAGGATCTGCCCCTTCCTGGGACTGTCCCCTTCCGACCGCAGGGATTTGGGGGAAAACGTTCCAAAAATCCCTGGCACTGCTGTCTGATGGAAGCCTATGTGGGCAGCGCCGGGAGTTAACAGATGGGTTGTGGATTCGAGCTTACGATAAGGTTACTGAGGGTGGTTTTGTTTTAAAATGTCTCTTACTTAATATATCCATGAAGGCCAGGCATGTGCCTGTGGCCTGTAATCAAATCGCTGACTCTCCCTCTCTCCCATTTCCAGCAATCCCGGGTCGGGTTACTGGCACCGGAGGTGAAAGCTCAGCCCTGCCGAGGCTGGACGCGGGCGCGGTGCCGGGCGGGATGCGCTCAGCCCTCGGCATCCTCGGCCCCGAGCCTCCGGCAGGAACACCCCGTGCTTTCTGCTCAAGGAAAAGTTCCCGTGGAAGCCAGGCTGTCTCTGAGAGAGCTGAGGGAGCGGGGTTCTCTCCTGTGCTCAGCAAACGTGACGGCTCCGCTCCCGAGCCCGCAGCTCCGCAGCTGCCGCTCCCGCCTCTGGGATGGCCGGGAGGCACCGGGTGGGCAGCAGGGTGCAGTCAGCCAGGGGGGACAGCACCTCCATCCCCATGGGGTCTGTGCTCCTGCACAGTGTGGTCAGTGTGGGATGTATCCAGCCAGCAGCTCCCAGGAGACCTGCACGCCTCATTTCCCACCGCAGTGCCCAAGGAAGGCGAAGGAGAGCCCACGCCCCTCAGCCGAAAGCTGGGTCCCAAGGGACACTGTGGGACCTCACAGCACAAGGTCTGAGGAGCAGTTTGACACCCACCAAAGCTCTGTCTCAGCCTTCTGGGAGTTGCAAAAGCCCAATTTGGTGTGAAGCCGGGTGGTGTCAGCTGTGTGTGACTCTCGATAGCACAGCTGGCCGCGCTCGCTGCCGTGGAACCGCCAGGAACCGTCTCGAGTCAGAAGTCGAGATTTCATATTGCAAATATGTGCATCCATCGCTGCTTGATTGCATTGGTTTAGGCTGCCATGGGCTCTGCCTGGATAAAGCACTGGGAAAACACAGCAAGAGCTGTTGTCTCTGTGCCCTCCCTCCGGCACGACCCTGGAGCGCTGCCGGGCACGTGAGAGCTGCGGGAATGACGCTGGCATCGCTCAGCGAAACTCGCCCGAGGACTATTCAAATGAAAGCCATTCCCCTCTTTGAGCAGAGATGTTTGCCAGCACCCAGGGCAGCAGTGGGAGGAACATGTAGGTGGAAACTATTTGGAAGTGGCAGAATTTGTGGACATTAATAAGAGACTTTAGCCCACTTTGATAGCGTGTTTAATAAAACACACCGGCTTCCCGGTGACATCCTGCCCTGCCAAACCCCAGCAGCTCACGCTGTTTAACCAGTTCCCCCCCGGCTCTTGCACCATCTCGTGAGAAAGAACCCCGGGCGTGCACAGCCAGCACACCCCGGGGCTGCACAGGCCTCAGCTCTGTCTGCACACGGCCTAATCACGGAATCAGGGACTCATGCAATGGGCTGGCTTGGAAGGGACCTTGAAGTTAACCAGTTCCAACCTCCTGCCATGGGCAGGGACACCCTCCACTATCCCAGGCTGCTCCAAGCCCCATCCAACCTCCTTGGACACTTCCCAGGGATGGGAGTCCACAACCCAAGAGCCATTTCAGAGGCGACATCCTGGCTGCTGCAGGTGGGGCAGGGGACAGTGACGGGTGACCCATGGTTTGGAGGGGCAGGGAGGATGAGGAATCACTTCTCCCGCTGCTGGCATTGTCTGGTGGATGCTCTGCACAATGGGATCTGATCACATCCCTCCTCCTGCCTCACATCAAACAGTGAGTCAGCGCTGGAGCCCCATCAGATGTCTCTGCCTCAGCTTTCATATCTGGGAAGCAGAGAGGATGGCGCTCTGTGAGTATGCAAAGCAAGGAAAGCAGGGTGCCTTCAGATCTGCCACTTGGAAAATACCATGTTATTTATTTTCCACTGGCACCCACGTACCCCCGCAGGAATCAACACCACTGAGGCTCCCAGTCTGGGGAGATGTTGTTCTTTCAGGGGATGCAGGTAACAACAGCTACGGGGCTGAAATGCATCATGTCTGAGTCAAATATTAACAGGGAGAATATTCTGAACTTGCTAATTGAGTCAAAAAAATTACACACCCACCCCTAAAAATAATAATAAAATAAAAGTGGAACAGGCAAAAGAAGAGCCCGGGAGTGTGTTCCTCCTGCAGTTCGTGTGAGGACATGGATGAGTTAAACCTTGACCTCTGAACTCGAGGCTTTGGGGCAAGGTCTGTGTGACCTCCCTGCTCATGGGGTATGAGGCACCCAGGGGCTGGGTTGGGTTGGGGGGACTCGGTTCAAGCTGCAAATGCCAGGGGTGAGCACAGGGGTGAGCAGAGGCTGCTCTTCAGGGCATGGGGAACAGGTGAGAGTGTGGCAAGTGAGTGTGGGGAGCTGGGGGATGAAATGCTGCCCAGGGAGATGGTGGAGTCACTGCCTCTGCGAGTGTTAAAGAGGTGGCTGGATGGGGGACATGGTTTAGGGGCGGTGGTGCTGGGGCGATGGTGGGACTGGATGATCTTGAAGATCTCTTCCAACCTTGCTGATTCTGTGATTCCCTGTGATTCTGGGAAGGGGCACACAGGGAACCCAAAGGACTTTGCCAGGATGCCACAGTCTCCTTGGCTGGAGACAAGGGAGAACAAGCCCTTGTGCTGCACGTGGCCTTCCTTAGCCCAGTCTGGTCTTTGTGTGATCCTATGGGATCAGGCACCTGCTTGGAGGGCCTGGGATGTCTCCTGGCTGGCTGAGGGCTGCAGTTGTCCAGATTTACCAGGGCTGCTTAAGGTGGGTGGGTGGCTGTGTTGGGAGAGGAAAAGGGATTCCTGGCACTCAAACTCATCAGGATTTAATGAACATTTGGCTCCTTGGAATAAATGGGATGCAAAGAAAACGAAGGCAGAAGGGGAAGTGCAGCTGCACGAGGCCAGACAAGCCATACACATGAGATTGTTTCCTCGGCAGGCAGACTGAAAAAACCCTTGGCCAGGAATATCATTGAGCTCTGGGGCAGTCTGGAGCAGCCGTGGGAGAATGCAACCCGTCATTTTCTAAATAAGAAGCCAAACCTCTGAATCCAGATCCACCTCCTCCCAAACTCCCGGTCTGATCCCATGTGCATCACGAGCCAGATGTGGCTTGGGCACTACTCCTGCTGCAAATTCAGCTGAAATAAGCACAAACAGGAATTAAATGGAATAGGAAATATTCATGGTGGATTTCTGCCTAATCAAGATTACACACACAGTTCTGCTGACTGTGTTCCTACAGCACAGAGCAGGACCCCTCCTACATTGCTCCTGGACCTCTCTGTGCCACACAGAGCCCTGATTCCAGCCCCCAAAACACCACCTGGAAGGGAACATGCCTGTGTTTAGGTAGAAAACACAGCCCACCAGGACAGAGAGAAAGGCAAAGGACACCCAAGGCATCCCTACGAGGAGTAGTATTTGACAGGAATGTCTCTCATAGTGCCCTTCCCTCTGTATCAGCAGGGATCTGGCTGAGAAGTCCTGGAGCAAACCACAACTGAGGGTGTTGCTGTCTTCCCCAAATACTTTCTCTAATGAGGTTTTTAAATAGTTTTGCCCCGCCTACACTGGCAGCCGGAGCACTTTCATCTCCAGGTGAATGGGAACCGAGGTGGGACTCAGCTGTCTGCCGGGAGGATCATTTCCATACTGCAGCGAGGCGGGAGGCAGAGCAGGGAGAGCTCCGGCTCCTCTGGGAGCTGATCCCGGCGCAAATATTCACCTCGTGCATCAGTGTTTGAGATGCAAAGAGCGCTCGGGCGGTGTGGGTTGGCAGGACGGGGGGGCCTCTCGGTTCCACCCTGGGCCGATGAGAACGGCCCTGAGCCCGCAGGTACCCGCTGGAAAATGAGGTTTGTGAGCAGGACTCAATTTGTTACAACCTGCTCCGAGTAACCACACACCTCTCGTTCTTAGGTGGCAAAGATCACGTCTATCCTGGAGGCTTTTGGGTGGGTGTGGAAGTACTTTCCACAGAAACGCATCTCGCCCCCTTCTCCTCCCCTGCGCTGCTGCCGCCGGAGCGGCGCTGACGTCGCCGGGGAGGCGAGCGCTCGCCCACCCGCACCAGCCGAGGAGCAGCCCAGACTCCAAGAATCCCAGAATCGCTGAGGCTGGAAAAGGCCTCCAAGATCATCGAGTCCAACCTGTTCCTGATCCCCACCTTGTCCCCAGCCCACGTCCCGAGTGCCACCTCCAGCCCTTCCTTGGGCACCTCCAGGGATGGGCACTCCAAACCTCCCTGGGCAGCCCCTGCCAAGGCCTGAGCACCCTTTCCATGGAGAAATTCCTGCTGATGCCCACCCTGAGCCTCCCCTGGCCCAGCCTGAGGCCGTTCCCTCTCCTCCTGTCCCTGTTCCCTGGCAGCAGAGCCCGACCCCCCCGGCTGCCCCCTCCTGTCAGGGACTTGTGCAGAGCCACAAGGTCCCCCCTGAGCCTCCTTTGCTCCAGGCTGGCCTCGTTCCTCTGCAGGGCTCTCTCCCACAGGGATCAGAAAATCATAGGATAGCCTGAGCTGGAAGGGGCCCACAAGGATCATCGAGTCCAGCTCCTGGCTCTGCACAGGACACTCCAACCACCACATCAGAGGGGGCACCGCACTGGCCTCATGCACAGGGTGAGTGTGAGCTCTGAGGGATCAGACAGGGCTCTGAGCCCTTCTTCTAAGGGAAAAGGAATAATTTCATCCCCAAATATTCACATGGGCCGTACTGCAGTAATCTGGGGAAATAGAAATGGCCACACAAGCTTATTACAGCTGTCCATTCTGATTTTATAAACAGCACATCCCTATCATGGAAATAAAGTCCAGCCCTGGAGAGCTGTGAACATCTGCAGCTGCTGCCCAGATGTGGTTGCCCGGAGCCTGAGCAGAGGTTTCAGGGGAAAACCCCCGTCTGCCTTGCACGAAATGCCAAAACAGAGGACAGAGGTTTCGCTTTGTAACCCTCGACCAAGGAGACATTAAGTGCCTTTGATCTCCAGATAGAAAAATGATCTTTTGATTTCAGATTATGAAAATGAGGAACCATCTGCTAAGAAACAGCTCCGGACCCACGTTTTATTGAGGCCAGATGGTGTCCAGGGTTCCTACGTATGAATTCAATTAGCTGCTTGTGTCTGCGTCAGTGAGTCTGGATCCACCCAGTCATGTTTTTGGAACAAATATTGTAATATTCCCATGGATCCTCCAGACAGTGGGAGGTGTTTCCTTCACTGTGAAGGTTTTGGGAAGTGGTGACTTTGTCTCATTTTCATCATTTTCATCCCTGCTCTGCATTTCTAGTCCCTTGGTTCTCAAGGTTCAGGGCTTCCCCTGGATCTCTGAGCCAGCTGTGCTGAGTGAAGACATCCCTGATTCCAGTTTGCCCATCAGGGCTGAGGTTTCAGCCCCTGGGAACCTCTCCCATCCACCTCTCCTACCCTGGGACTGAGTTTCAGCATTATTTGGAATATAACCCATCTCCAACATAAGCCAGAGCTGCTCCAGTCTCCTTTGCATGGTGCTTACCAGGGCTTTACTCAGGGTTTAGCTCGCTGAGAGCGAGGTCCCTGTTGCCAGCACCTTGCAGTCTGGAAGGGGGGCACAACGGGAGGCCTTTCCCAGGATACAGAATGTGGGAATGAGCAGCTGCCTGACCAGCCACCAACCCCAGCACGGATGGATTTCCTGCCTGGATAGCCAGGCTCTGCAGATCCCAATTAGCTCCCCTCATCTTTCCAGTCTGATAATCTGGAAGTCCCTGGTTGGTTTTTTATACAGGTGTGGCTCAGCACCACACGTTACCCTCAGCAAGCTGCATATTTGCACCAATTTCCCTCATTGCAGTGGTGGACGGGGGAAAATCCTGCTGTGGGAATGGGCAGGGCCGCAGCAGGCTGTGATTTGGGGCTGGAAGGGCCTCACTCACAGCCCACACCTTCCTCTGCATCCTGGGAACTCACCTGCCTTGAAAAATGTTCCTGAGCAGGGAGCATCCCTGGCAAAGGGATGGCATTTATTGTTTTCTCTGGTCTTTTTGGGGAGGGATGGGGCTGTCAAGCTCAATTGCTGTTTACAGACACAGGCTCTGGGCACAGGATCTGCCACTGCCCACGGTGACATCCCTTGTTTCAGGGTACCTCACCCATGAGCTGTGTTTGACTCTGGTTTTCCATCACGGGGAATGCTGGGAGGTCCAGCCCCTCTCTCCCTGCCTTTCCTGCCATGGAATCACGGTCTGTCCGGGCATGCTGTGGCTGCTGTGCCTGGGAATCCCCAGGGCACCTTTCCGGGCTGGCTCTGCTCCTCACCCTGCACGGCTGTGATTACAGCCCTATTACCAAATTAGAGGATTATAAGCATAATAACACACAGAGAAACTACTAATTTCCAATGATTTCTCCTTTTAAAAAGGAAATACAAGCCCTTTAGCAGATGGGGTTTGCAAAGAGCTCTGAAGGAGCAGCCATGAGGGAAGAGCCGCGGAGCAGAGGGATGAGAAAATGAAGCAGGTTCTCATTAGGGTGCAAGGTGTGTGATAATTACTTGAGGAAGCACGAAGAAGGCAGGGCTGGGTTCACCCTGGATCCCACAGCCACTGCAGGCTCCTCATGTGCAGCTGCTGCGGGCCTGGAACACGATTTCCCAGCTCTGCCCAACCCAAGCGTCCCTCGCTCCTTCCTTCCCAGGAATTCTCAGGAATCCGTACCTGCTCCCACATGCCACTTGGGGTTTTTCCTTCCTGTTGGTGCTGAACTGCCTGATAGAGCTGTTATTGCTCCAAACCCAGGATTTTAGGCAGCTGGTTCAAGTTTGACACCCCTCAGCACGGATTAGTCAGCTTTACACCGTACTCATCCCTCTGCTCATTCAGCCTCCATTGACAACCTCACCCCCACCAGATGTCCTGGTTTTCCAGCCTCACAGTTTGTGTTATTCCAAGGACCCACCAAAGCTCCTTGGATCTCTGGCAGGTCCTTTGGGATTCCCTTACAGCAGCAGGCAGCAGCTTTTGGGCTCCCAAACCTCGATGTAGAACCTTCCAGAAACACTGAATCCGCCCACCTGTCCCCATTTCCATCACACATTACCAACGTCACCCCTTGCAAACCACTTTGAGGAAGGTTAAGAGTTGGCTGGTTGAAGCCAAAGTTGTGACTAATATTTTTTGGGGAAAGTACTTTATGTCAAAACAAGCGAGAAGTGAAGCGGAGACATGTGGTACAGGGATGTGGGAAGGGATGGAGGGGCTTTTTGGTGCCAAATTTCCCTGTTCCCTGAAGGGAGAACCCAAGTTGCCTTATTTCTTAATGTAGAATGAGACAGAGAAGGAAAACAGAGAAGGAAAGCTTCCTTCTTTACTTCTTTTAGATCCTTGTGTTTCTAGAAAGCTGCTGAATCATCCCCCTATGATAGAGTGTCATGGAAAGGGTCCCCTGGCTCACGACAGTGGCCACAGGCCAAGCCCCTGCCGGGTTCCAGAGCTGCTGGAGCCCCTCAGTGTCACCCCCGGGCCCTGCCCAGTGCGGGCTGGAGCTGCCAGAGCCCCCAGCAATCCCTTTCCCTCATGGCCCCTTCCCGCAGCCACAGGCTGCAGCTTTCAGGTTTTCCAAGCCTTTTTCCAGCCAGAGCAAGGTGTGCAGGCACGCAGACACCTGGAAAGACAGTCAGTGGGGTCCAGCCCCAGGGACAGCCGAGGCATCCAGGTTCATTCCCTACAAGGCAGCCGGAGCCAGGTGTGTCACACGGAAACCTGTGGGTTCCGTGACTTTGGAAGTGAAATAACCAGTTATTTTCAGTCATTTAGAGCAGGCAAAGGACTCAACCCTCAGAACTACTTTGCTTCCACAAGTTATTCAAGCCCTGTGGAGCCACATATATTTGGTTATTAAGGAAGCGCCTGTGCTGGCCGAGCCTCGTCCCGCCCTGCCGAGCCCGGCGGAAGGAGGCAGAGCCCTCTGCACCCCGGTGCCTGCGGAGGCTCAGCTGCAGAGCTCATTTCCTATTTACATCCCAAAAAAGCGCAGTTCAGCAGCGCTGCTGCCCCTGCAGCCAGCGAGGTGCGCTGTGAGGTGTGGGAGGGTGATTCACCCCGCACCCACGGGTTATCTGCGTCCTGCGGCTCCCGGTGCTTCCCCGGCACAGGCAATTCCAAGCACACCCAAATAAAGTCCCAAATCAGTCCTGTCTGGCCTCACCCTCTTTCTCACCAGAGGGTTTGGACAGCTTCCATGTCTCTTTTTCTCTTCCTTCCAGAGGAAGTTCGCCTCACAAGCAACTCCCCGTGAAGGCCTGAGCCAGGAGCTGGGACCCGACCTGCTGTCCCGCTCTCCCGACCTCTCCTGATGGGAGTGACAACCTCCAAGGCTCTCCTACACCCCAGATGGGCTTTCCTCTTGCCCACACACAGCAGCCCCAGCACCCTCATTAACCCCTTCTCTGCTCTCGGCTGCACAGCCCGGGCAGGGGGAGCCCCAGCTGAGCTGGGGGGATCAGTGGGGGCTGATTCCTGACCCCACTGATAACTAAACGAGGCAGCCGGGAATGAGGAACTGCACATGGAAACGAAACATCCCACCACGTTCTCCTTTCAGCAGGGCCTGTTGCAATAGGCCAAGGGGGGATGGTTTTAAACTTAAAAGAGGAGAGATTCAGATGGGATGTCAGGAAGAAATTCCTCCCTGTGAGGAAGGTGAGGCCCTGGCACAGGGTGCCCAGAGAAGCCATGGCTGCCCCATCCCTGAAAGTGCCCAAGGGCAGCTTAGAGGGAGCTTGGAGCAACCCGGGATAGTGGAAGGTATCCCTGCCCATGGCAGGGAGTGGAATGAGATGGTTTTTAAGGTCCCTCCCAACCCAAACCACTCCACGACTCTATAAACAGCTGGCTGGAGCCTGTCAACTTTGGCTACTCTTTACAAACTCATCGGAAATACTAAAATACCCTGATTTTGGTTTGCCATCCCTCGGGAACAGTGGTATTGTTCCCAGCCAGCAGCCAGGAGCTGTCAGGATGCCCAGACCATGACATGACTGGCTGAATGCCCCTGACAACCCCAGTTTCACTGGAAATGACGGGGCTGGGCTGGACATCCGGGTGCTGCGGCTTTGCCAGGCTCCAGCCCTCTCGGTGCTAACGCGCAGCAAAAGGCACTTCCTGGGGACAGACAGTATAAAACCTGAGTGTTATCACTGCCAGCTCACCAGCAGCAGGACTCATTGCAGATAATCTTCAGGGACAGGGACCTGAGGAACAACCCACCTGAGCAGAGGCTGCTCCATTAATCACTTTGGCTGCCCCCAAACTGAGCTAGGTTTGAGGCTCCCTCCTCCATCCGAGACACCGTGTCACACTGTGACTGGATACAGTGCTGAAATGCAGCTGCCGGAATTATGGAGGTGGAAGACCTTTATTTAGCCCAATCTTCCATCGTGAAACCTCCTCCAGACTTCCAGCAACCCCCTCCCAGAGCACTGAGTAACAGGACCAGCGCAGCTGCCTGCCGTGACCTCCCCCGAGCTGCCGAGCCCTGTGTATTTTGGATACCAAACTATTTTCCTCAGAAAATAACTTCCTCAGAAAGTTAGTGGGAGATCTTGGGGTTTATTTTTCTTATGGGATTTAAAAATACAGATAAATTCTATTTGTGTTTGCAAAGAAAACTCCGAAACCTCCTTTAGCCATAAAACAATTTGGGAGCCCAACCTGCCCTTGCCCCGGTACTGTTGCCTCTCCCCAGCTGTGGCTGTCGTTTAGGCATCACTTAGCAACACTTATGAGCAAGAATCTGTGCCGTGCTGGGGTCACCACACCCACCACCACATCACACATCTGCACAGCCAACTTTCCAGAAAAATGAAATTAAAAAACCAACGACAAAAAAAAAAATCAACTCTTTTGGCGGCTTATTCCCACTACTCAAACGTTACTGATTTGGGGTGGAAATTCCCTGGCAGGAGCTTCTGTTTCCATTCTGTTTCTTGGGAAACGTGGTGAGGAGGGTTTTGGGAGATGAGCTGGGGGTGCCAGAACTGCAGCCTCCCCCTGGGCTCCTGCAGACTCCTCAGATGTGACCCCAGCACGCTGGGCACCCACAGTGATGGTCAGTGGCTGCTGCTGAGCTGCAGGGCACAGTGCTCCCTGATCTCCTGGACAGGGATGCTCCTGGGCTCCACTGTAGGAGCAGTTCCACGAAGAGATGGGTGCACATGCACCCCTCACCCTACACCTTCCCTGCACACACAGACACCCCTACCAGAGCACGCTGGGCTCGCAGGTGCAAGCCAGAGCCTCCATCCTTGGTGAGGAGAGCATGGACACACACGGACCTGGCACTCCCACAGCAGGAATCTCCTCCAGCTCCCAGCCAAGGACAGGATGCAGTGGCCAAAGGAAGGCCTGGTCTCCATCCCACACCCCCAGGACAGCCATTTGGGGAACTTCTTCCAGCTGGCTCGGGAGCACCTTTAATTACACACAGCTTTCGCCATGTGACACTTAGAGCTGCCATGGAGCCACAGTGATGCCACCGGGGCTGGCAGGAGGTGACAGACCCCTCACACCCCATGGGGCGTTGATGATCCACCACTGTTCTATCTTGCTTCTTTCCAATTGCAAGACACGGAAAACCCCTGGAGCCTGACCTGGCCGTGCCCCGCGGGCAGCTGAGCAGGACAGCAATGACTCAGGCCAGGGGCTTCCAGGTCAGCCTGGTCACAGGGCCCCACCAGCCCCCCTGGCCCCGGAGGAGGTGACCACCAGGTCAGGTGGGCACAGGGCACTGCTGGGCCAGCTTCCAGCTGGGGTTTGGGAAGCAGTGCTTGTTCTCGTGTCTCTCACGAGGGTGTGTGGTGTGGCTGTACAGATATCAGACAGATCTGGCTGTCTGGGTGCTCCCCTCCCTCAGCAAAACAGAAGGTTGTTCTTTACTTTTCTTGCTGGCACCATCGCTCAATTGCCATATTTTATGTCCATGCACAGTTTCTGTATGGAATTCTCTGCTCTGGGACTCTTTAGGATGAAAAGCCCTGTGTAAGTTTAAAATTATTTCTCACTGCCATTGAAATTACCTAGAAATAATATAACTGCTTCAGTTCTGGAACCTCAGCACAAGGCAGGATTTAATCTTTACTGTCCTTGGCCAAGCACATCCCTGTGCTCCCCAAGGTGTCTGAGTACCTGCCCTGAAGTGACACCACGCTGGGGTTCTGCTCTGGGACTCATGACTGATGGATTTTCACTGCTTGGCTTAAGTAAGGAAAGAAGGGAAATACTGAAATGAACAGAAGTAAACCCACAGCTTCATTAGGACTGCACTACCCCCTTCCATCCAAAATCTGATTTCTGCAGCCTGGCTGGCAATGCCTCATCACTTCAATGTCACCTTATGGACCACGACACCCAGAATACCACGGCAGTACAAATCTGTGCTGTTCCCTTCCTCCCTTCCCCAAGGCAAAGAATTAGGAATGGCGAAAACAAAATCATGGGACTGAAATAATAAGAATTAAAAAAAAAAAAAAAAAAAAAGAAGAAAAAAAAGGAATCACAAGACCAGTGGTTTGGAGCTAGGTGGTGCAGGGAGGGAGTCCACAGCCAAGCAGTGACCTCTGCTCAGGCTCCCCCCACCTGGACACACCACACAGAACATATCAGCTGGGATTTCTCCCTCCTTTCTGCCTTTTTCCAGCTCCTCAAGTCTGCACCTGAAAAGAAGGCATGGAGGAGCCAAGCTAATTTACTGAGTTTTATCCTTTTTTTCCCCTATAAGGAAACGTTCTCTTTTTCCCCCATGAACATTTGAAACCCTGCACATTTTGGGGATGAAAGCTCCTCTGTGTGTCTACAGCTAAAGAGGGACTTTGACTTCCCACCTGCCACTCTGGGACTGATGCAAGCAGGAGTGCGAGCAAGCTGACTCCCATTTCCCGGGAGACAGATCAGCCAGATTTAGGAAAAACTGAGCAGTCTCCTGTGCCAGGACCCATGGCAGATGCTGGGGGAATGGCAGGGATGGAGCTCAGAGACTGTGCTCGTTGCCAGGGATGCAGCACAGGCTGTGCTCAGCTCTCCTGGGGACCCCTTTGGGCTCTGCACCCAAATACCTGAGGCAGGTCCCCTCACCTGGGTGTGTGTGGGAGGAGAGGTGATGACCACCCTTGGAAGTCCTGTAACTGCCCAGTGGCTGTGGAGGGACCCTGCACGTCAGAGGAGACACTTGGCCAGGTGTGTTGTCCCCTTCCCACCATGGCTGGAGTCAGGGAGAGGGACAGGGTGCCACTTCCTTCGGCAGGAGGTGAGGCCACCTCTGTGCTCTGCATGCGTGCAGGGCCCCAGCAGCCCACACACACTGGCACACATGCACAGCAACGGCTCCCTGGGCATTCCACGTCCCTGAATCAGGAACGGCGATTCTGGGACCTTCAGGAGAAAGAAACAACTTTCATGAGCTCGAGTGCAGCGTTTGATGGTGAGATGAGCACCCTGCGAGTGCCCTCTCACTTGGGAGGCATGTGGAGACTGACTATTGACACCTAATTAATCTCCCTCCATTACCCCTCATCCTCCATCCTGAGGGCCTTTCTCCCAAACTTCAGCCCAAGACCACTAAGTGTTCTTTGGCTCCATCACAGCAGAGTTCATCACTTAAATTATTTTGCTAAATCCCTTGAGTTGTTGCTACCCAACAAGACCAGCACAAAGAACCCCGGATACGCTGTGGCAGAAGGCAACCTGCACATTCCCAGAGTGCCTGTGCCTCCAGAGGTGTCAGGACTCCTCACTCCTGTTGGCAAATCCAACTCTGCAGTAACCCACATCGCCTGACTCCTGGTCTTGTGCCTGGATCACAAGACGATTTTTCCCTCTGCAAGAGCACTGGGAGTGAGGGATGAAACATCCCTTGTATTGCCCAACACCTCCCCCACGGATGTGCTCCACTCAGACCTTGGGACGTGGCCGGGAGCCAGGACCCAGCCCAGCAAGGACACAATTCCCGGGCAGCTCAGAGCCTCCAAGGGTTTCCACTCCCACCTTGGTAATCCCTGATTTTTACAGCACGGATTTGGGACTGAGGTGAACCTCAGGCAGGCAAGCCTGCATCATGAGCAATACCAGCTTTGGCCATGGGAATCTTGTTTTAGGGGAAAAAACTGAGATAACACCCTGGAAATTAAACACAACTTTCTGTACTCCCTCTTTTTCTTCTCGAGGTCAGGCAGGCCCCACTGCATTCTTGACAAATACAAATGCAATAAACCAAATTCATTTACATGGAAACTGGCCCCAGCCTACAGTAATAATTCAATATCAAGAGAAATTTTACTCAATGGAGCATCTTTATAAACTGAAATCCTGTGAATTCATCTCTTCAGGACATCCCCATTTCCAACCCTGCCCCAGAGCTCACTCGGGGCCTTTTCCTTCAGCTGCAGTGGAATTTGGATCAGATCAGCTAAATAGAGTGGGGACTCAACGTGCAAACTGCAGCAGACCAGTCAGCCCTGGGTCCTTAGGGGTACTGAGGCCAAACTGGTGAGAACTGGGGAGTCCAGCCCTGCTGTCCCTCCTCTGTGGATGCCATTGCTAGCACTGCACAGCAGCATGAGCTCTGCTCTGCATGGACCAGAGATGCTCAGGGTTTTCAGGTGCCCCAGACAGACCTGCTCCTGCTTTGGTTCTGATTCCTAAACTGTCCCAAGATAAAATAATGATCTGTAGATGAAGCAACGACCCACAGAGCAGAAGCAAGGCAAAGGACTGTGCTGGTGGTGCTGATGCTCTGGGTCAGGTACTTGCTGTTCCTGTATTTACACGCTTTGGGGAGTCATTCCCTGTCTTGCAGAACTGCTTTCATGCAGTGTTAATATTTCTTAGACTTCCTGGAGCTTTACTCCACATTCTTTCTCATTAGTGAAGTGACTTTTTCTTTCTGTAATTAATAATGGCCCTCTCCAGAAGCAGATAATTTGAAAATATAAATGTTTTATTGATCACATTTTTACTGATCCAAACTGGACTGTCTCCTTAGGAGACAGACACCACGGCTTTGCATTACCCTGCTCTCTCCTCCTTGTCTTGACCTATTTTCCCCCTCTCTTTCCAATGGAATCAAATCCTGTAACTAACCTTTAAGGCTTCCTTAGGCTTTATTTTGTTCCTATTAACCTTCTGGTTCTCTGGATAATTCTGCAGCCAAGAGTAGGTGTGACTCCCACGGCACAAGTCTCGCTGTGCTGTTGACTCATGTGCTGTGCTCAGCCAGCTCCTGGGATGGGAGGCTTATGCAACGTAGCGAGGTCTCCCGGAGCATATGCTGCTCCTGGAGCTGTGAGATCCCGGCGTGTTCTCCTGCTGGATGTGCCCGTGGGACGCGCGGCGGGCGCACGCGCTGCCACCAGCCCTGACTGTGCCCCGAGCACGCACACCGGGCCCCCGCACAGCACTGCGCAGGGGATTTGGGCAGGTTCCCCCCCTGCCTCCAGAGCTAAAAATCAAATATCGGCACAGAGCGGCTGCTGGGCTCTGGGCAGGGGTGGTTGTGCAGCTGCTGCCTGCCCTGGGCTCCGGGAGCTCCCAGTGAGGAGCCCTCCCTGGGTTTTTAAAGGGCACTCAGTTCTAAACAGAGATTATATAAAGTGAACTTAACAGACGGTCAGATTTGGCCTGGCATGTTGGGAGGGTTCTCACACAGATCTTTTTTTTTAGGAGGGAAACTAGCAAGACATGTGGTGAAAAACACCCTATAGCTTGTAACTCCTGTCTGTGAGATCCAGCCATCTGTTCCCATGAACTTCAAGTGAGAAGCAGCCACCATTTTGAAGGCAGGCACTTAAAAAAGTGAGAGGATCCAGCCTTCGATTCCTTGGGCAGAAAGCGGCTCTGGTGCCCGTCTGAAAGGGCAATGCACGAACTGCAAACCTCTCTGGGCAAGATCATCTTCCCTGCATGGCTGAGCAAAGGCTGAGCTAATGGCTAGAAAAATAATAGAATCACCGGATGGTTTGAGTTGGAAGGAACCTTAAAGCTCATTTCATTTTCCATCCCTGTGCCATGGGCAGGGACACTTTCCACCATCCCAGATTGTTCCAAGCCCTGTCCAACCTGGCCTTGAACACTTCCAGGGATGAGGCAGCCACAGCTTCTCTGAGAAACCTGTGCCAGGGTCTCACCACCCTCACAGGAAAGAATTTCTTCCTAACATCTAATTTAATCTCCCCTCTTTTAGTTTAAAACCATTCCCTCTTGTCCTAGCACCACCTGTGTAAATCCCTGGTGCTTTGGCTGCGCAGGTCGGAGCTTTCCCTGCACGACTTGCTGCCACCCAGCCCATAAACTCACCAGACTCATAAACACAAAAATAAAACCTCCTCAAAAGCCCTGCTGTGGAAAGGACAAACCCATCTCCTGCTGTGCAGCCCGCTCGGTTCTGGAGCCAGGATTTCCCAGAGCAAGCTGAAAACCCCAGGTTTGGGGCGAGGTGTCAGCACATCACCGCAGCTTTGCTGGAACTCCTGCTGGAAGGCAGCTGAAACATTAACCTGGGCTCGCCGTGGCACCTTTCCCAACAGGAGATGAAAGCCAGCAGCTGCTGATATGGAAAGCAACTGTTGGAGCCGCCGAGCACTGACACATGCGATCGCACGGAGCCACCGGCTCCTGCAAACGTGCTGCAGGAAATGACTAAACATTGAGTGCTTGTTATTGAGCAGGATTCCTGGAGACACGTAGGTGGTGTGGACAGCGTGGTATGTGCATTAAAGTGCAATTTAGGTCAGTGATTCTTTGAAAGGACCATTCTCCCTTTTTTCTCCCCCCTTTCTCCCTTCAGGGACGTTTGCTATTCAAAGATTAACTTTCCCAGTTCTTTTTTCCAAACAGTTCCCATCAGCTCTAAATAAAATTAAAAAGGGTGAAAAGACAGTAAAAATTGCCCTGGTTTAATATTGAAATCTCTCTGCATTTTTTTTCTCATTTCAGCTGTTTTTAATGGTAAAACAGGATTCCAAAGAAGCTTTAGAGGGAAGAGTGCGTGTTCAGACAAAACCAATCCTTCTTCATGAGGTGTCTGCGTCTCACTTTTTAACAGGTGGACCCAAACTGAGAGCCAGCCCTGGAGGGACTGGACAGATTCAGGCTGTGGGAAGTGTCAGTACAGCTCCAGCTCACGCTGGGGCGTGCCAGGGCTGTGATCCACGTTTTCCATGGACCCTCCGGTGCCCGGCGGTTCCTGAAGCATCTCCAAGAATGTGAGGCGGTGCCTCCAGCACTGCCCTGGCACCCAGAGACCTCATCAGGAAACACAAATCTTCTCCAAAAGCTGCTAAAAGCTCCACAAATCCATCCTTATATCATAGATCATATTTGCATTATTGCACAGAAAGCCAGACTCCCACAGAGCCAAAGGCTCCCAGCCCTCCTTGGAGACACGGAGACCCAGAGGGATAAGGCTGCCATGGAAGAGGGCTCAGCAGGGTGTTCACCTCCAGTGGGAGCAGAGCCATGAGACCCACAGCTTCCTCCCCACCACAAAGGGACTCTGACACTCTTTTAAGTGGGAATCAGAGAAATCCCAGCCTGGAATCAGTGGGAAATCTGCAGTGGGGCTGGGGGAGGCAGCTGGCTGTGCTGCAGGACTGGCCTCTAACACAGGCATCACTATAGAAAAGGTCTCCTTGCTAAAGAGAAATAAATTATGGATGGCAATGCAATTTCCTGCGGTGAGAAATTCCAAAGACCTTTTCCAAACAGGAATGAGACCTGGCAGAATACTGGTCTTCTCAGGCCACCTACTTTTTTTTTCTACCCAAGGACCAGCTAAACAAAATCCCAAGAAAAGCTCATTTGTATCCATTTAATTATTTAATCAATAGCTCTGCTTTCAAAGCTCCTCCTCACCCTCACTCCAGCAAAGCCTGGTATCCCACACATCCTTGGATATCCAGAGGACAGCAAAGAATTTTAGTGGGCGACTGTTACAGGAGTTAAATTTAAATAAAATTCAATTACAAAGGCATTAAAGAGACAGAGCAAGGGGAAACAACAGCTGGAAGCCTCGCCAAGCTGACACAAGTGTTTGGGTACAAAAGGTGGCTTTGAGGAGGGTGGGCACATCTCTGGGATGCCCAGGTTATCCCAGTGTCCCTCCAAAAGCCTCAGGGGTCCTGCAGCTGCCAAGGGGGCAGTGAGCAGGACAGGCAGGAGGGTGTTCAGGGGATTGTCTCCTGGCCAGGACATCACCTCCAGCAGCCTCGTGCCCTGGGTGTGAACCCGTCCCCTCCTGACCCAACAGATCCCAACACCAGTTGAGTCATCCTGACATTTAACGGCGCCACTGGCCAGCTGCTGCTGCTGCTGCTGTTCTTGAACCAGGAGAGGGATCACAACAAACCAGAAGTCCAGATCATTTTTAAAAGCATTTTCCTTGCTTTTGCCAGTCTCTTCTCCAAGGCTTTCCTGCATGCACTCAGAGTGAGGGAACGGCTGTGGCTGACTGCAAAGTGCTGCTAATGGTGGCCAGGCACTGCTTCTCTACCAGTGATCATTTTCTGGGAAAAATTTTTCAAGTCATTGGAAAACCTCTGCTGAATTTGAGACGCGTCTCTGGAGTCTCCCATCAGCAGGAATGCACATGCCCTTGGTTAGGGGGCCTACAAGGGAGCTGGAGAGGGCCTTCGAACAATGGCCTGGAGTGACAGGACAAGGGAGAATGGCCTTAAGATGACTGAGGGCGGGGTTTGATTGGATACAGGGAAAAATTCTTGATTCTGAGGGTGGAGAGGCCCTGGCACAGGTTGCCTAGAGAAGCTGTGGCTGCCCCATCCCAGGAAGTGTCCAAGGTCAGGGGGTGGGACAAGATAAGTTTTAAAACCAAACCATTCTATGATTCTCTGGAGTCAGGATGGGTCAGATCCGTGGCAAAGGGATTGCACAAGCCACAGTTTCAGTGGAACTTCCTCCTGACGATGGGCTGCAGAAACATGTTGTGTGTGCATCTCACAGGAGAGTCAAGGGGCATAAAAACCCAAAGTAAAGTGCAAAAGGGCTCAAAATGACCCCTTTTATGATGCAAAACACTACACACAACTGTCATTAGTTTTCTCATATCTCCTTCCCCACCTTTCCCTTGTTTGGGTTTGCTCCTGATTCCCATTGTTCCCGGGGTTGGGACCAGACAGTGGCAACACCATCTCCCATCAGCAAGCTTTGCCTTGGCGAATTTTCCAGCATTTGCTGCCTCCCAAGGCCATTTGTTCTGAGGTATAAAGCCTTTTTTTTCTCCGGGAATTGATCTGGCAATGCTTTCGGGACTGCTGCCAGGGAAAGAGTGTCCCTATTGCTCCTTCATTACCATCACAGCTACCGGGACCTCTGCTGCCTGTCTCAGGATCTTGGCTGCAGTTCCCGAGCCTGAACAATCTTTCCAAATGCAGGGAATTCCCTTTGGATAAAGGAACAGGGACCGTCACAGGAAAGCTTTGACTGCCATTCCTCTAACATATTCCTTCATGCCCTTGCAGGGAGCTGCCAACACGGCTGGAGCCAGCCGGCACCTCCGGGCTGGCTCCATCAGGCTCCAACCCAGTCCAGGACACAAACATCAATGAAACCCCCAGTGCAGCTGCAGAAATCACTGTGCAGCAAAATCAAAATATAGGAGATCTTCACTTTTTTCCTCTTAACCCACTTAAAGGCCTTACACAGCAAAAAAAGCATTACTGGAGAGAAAAACGATGTGCAAATACTGAGTATCATTAAAACAGGATCAACTCATACACGTGGTAAGGAGAAGGAGCTGCAGTATTCCTCCTCCTCTTAGGGGAGGGAGAAGTTGTGATCCTGCAGAGTTCCTGCTCCCGGCAGCTCCTGCCCCGGTTTCTGGATCAGAGGAGCAGCATCCCTCTCTCATCTGCTCTGTCACCACCCTGACTTTTCTCAATCCCCTCTCGGTATCTCACCAGTTACTGCCATATACTTTTCTCTCCAGACACTCTGGAGCAGTTACTATTCACAGATGTAGTTGCTTAGTGCTCCCTCAAGTCACAAACACAAGACATCAGAAGACATCTAAGAACACAGTTTCTCCAAGGCCCTGAAGTGTGGAGATAAAGGATGGCTTTTCTCGGGAAAACTTAGGGCAAACCATAGCTATGATGTTTAAGAAGCCATCTCGATTCCTTATTTTAAACAGGGATGACTTTGCATTAACAGTAACAGTGCCCTTTTGCTAAAGACCCCTAGTTTGGGTTTCACAGAATCATTTAGGTTGGAAAATACCTCCAAGATCACCGAGCCCAACCTTTAACCCTCGGTTTGGGAGTGGGGACGGTGCAATGTGGAGCTCACGTGCTTCCCGATAACCACGCTTGACCACATGACTGAGCAGCACACATCCCACGCTGCCCATTGCCGCTCCTCGCTCTGCACACTGATCTCTGCTTTCATCTCCCAAACATAACATGGGTGGGATTTGTTTACACTGGGTGGAAGGATGTGCAAGAGCCAAGCCTGCGACTGCAAGTGTTAGAAACTGGCAGAAAGGGCAGCAGCTGTTATGATGCAAAAGTACATATTTGCCTGAAGACTCTGCCTAGGAAACCATCAGAGAAATCCAGACTGATTCATGCTCTGCACCCTCCCCAGATGACTTCTGAGAGTCACGCCAGCCCTGCTGCCACAGCCAGAGCCGTGGTGGCTGCCCCAGGCCAGCTGCTGCCACCAGAGACACCGGGCTGGGACCACCCAACTGCCTCCTCTGCTGGTGTGACACATCAGATAGATTTCTCTTTAATCAAAGCTCCGAAGGAAGATATTAAATGATGGTTTAACTACAGCATCAACAGCTGAATCACAACGGCTGAGCAAGCAACCCGTGCCAGACAATCCCGGTGCCTGGGGAGCTGCAGGGGAGCAGGTGAAAGCAGGCAGGAATGCTCAAGGCTGCAGCACCTGCACTGCCAAATCCACCCAGCCACAGTCTCGTGGCAGGGCCAGGAGAGAAATGCCCATGTACTCCCTCTTTGCTACTGGGAGTAAAACACTCTGACCCTCATCTGTGTGACTTGATGCAGAACAAACCTGCTTGTTCAAGGGACGAAAGTCAGGGAAGTGGGAGAAGAGACTCTTCAAGGCATAAAACCTTGGAAATGTGGGCTGAAGTTTATCAGAAGAGGACTCCACAAGTTAATTTACAGTCTCTAAGCACCCCTTCCTCAGCCAGAGCTCCCAATTCACGCTTTTGAGGATGAGGAAAAGACAGAGAAATATTTCTCTGGGGGTTTTCTGCGGTTCCAATTCAGGTTTCTATGTTTGCATGTGATATTAAATGAACCCAATGTGCTGCCTGAAGAAGCTTCCACCATCATATGTCCTGGTTTTGGCTGGGGTGGAGTTTATTTTTTTTCCCAGTAGCTGATACAGGCCTGTGCTTTGGATTTAGCATAAGAGTCATGCTGATAACACACTGATGGTTTAGTTGTTGCTGAGCAGTGTTTACATTAAGTCAAGGACTTTTCAGCTTCTCACCCCAAAATAACTTCCCCTAAAGAGTTCCTAAATATGACAGCTGTCACAGATCAATGGGGTGGCTCAAACTTCCACCAGTTGCCAAAGATTGGCAATTGTGGTTGCCACATCTCAACTCTCAGTGAAAGGTGGCTTTTCCCCCTCATATTGCAGTATTTAATTGCTAGATGCTTTTCCTAATTCTATCCAGCAGCATTCTCAGACTAAGCACCAGTCCTACATAAATCAGTACCAATCAGCAGCACCTTCCTCCACTTCCAGATGGCTTGACTTGTGCCTACAAGTCAGGACAGGAATCCTCAAGTGAAAAGGCTGATCCATCAGGCTTTGGGATTTTGGGCAGCCCGTCCTGGGATGGGACAGGCTTTTCCAAGCCAGGTGACATGGCTGCAGATCACAGCCAGCATGGTCAGACCTCAGCTTCTGGAGGGACAAACACCTTCCTGGGGTAAAGGGACTGGTTACTGCAAAAGGGGAAAAACGGGCTACACTGCAGAGAAATAGCAGCAAAGTCTCCCTGAATGTCCTCAGAAATGAGGGAAGACTCCTTGGGAATATGTGGTTTGAGTAAAACCTGCTCCAGGGTGACTTGCTCTGTTCTGCTAGTGGCAGAACGACCTGCAGAGCTCCGTGTGTGACAGTAGCAGGGTGAGCAACACCACGCTGGAGCCAGAGGTGGATTTTATGCCCATATGGTATTCCCAAGATACCCTCGTTCCCTTCAGGTCATAAACAGAGTTTGGGGGAACTAGCTGCTATTTTTGGGGGGGTTGCAGCCTATTCTTTCCCCCCAGTGCTTATAACAAGACCTCTACTCCCACACAAACTGGGACAAACTCCCTTTCCCAGCCCCAAGCGAACATCTGAGCATATTGCTCAACCAGACCACAGGCAACACAGCCATCAACTGACAGTCCCAAACCCTCCAGCACAGCCCTTGGAGTGGGACAGGACAGGGCCAAACAGCAGCCCATGGGCACATGAATCCCTTGGCAGCTGCTCTGCCCTCCCTGTCTGACGGGGTTTGCCCGTACAGCTCACACATATCAGGGACCCCCGTGCATAGGGAACCACCTCACCCACAGGAGGGCTGCAGCACCAGCTCTGGTGACGGAGGCCCTCAAGTCCAGAGGGGCTGAAAAGCTCTGGTTCTGTGCTTTGTTGTTTGAAGGGACCCCCAGCACAGTGCCCTGAAGTGTCCCCAGCACAGGGGAGCTCTGTGCCGCACTGCTGCCCACATTCCCTGGCACAAGGCTGCCCCACTGCCAAAGCTGGGGATTCCACACGCTGAGGGTGCTACGTGCATGTTCCCACCCAACCGCGTCCCTCTGGGTTATGCCCTATGGAATACAGGTGAATTGCATTATGGAGTCCAATGCATAATAAAGAAATGCAAGGTATTTCCCTGCTTTTGTCTCCCTCCTCCTTTCCAGCCTTGCATCACCTTTTTCCCCCTCCTGCCTTAACTTCAAACTCCCTCCCTCGCCCAGAGAAGAACCCCGCAGCAATGCAATGTCTCTGGGCTCTCCAGCTTCAGGAGTTTACTGCCCACACTGGATTTATGCTGTGTTTATTTATTTAATGGCCCAGTTAGGAAACTCAGAGTGGGATCTGTGCATGGGATACGCATGGATCTCAGCAAGACCTGCTGCTAGCGCCTGGGAAATCTCTGGCCTCCAACCAGTGCAGCGTCAAGCCATGCTGCATTCACAGAAAACAGGAGAATATCACTGCCCTTCTGTGAGAAAAATCACCCATTTCAGCAGGGCTGTGCACAGAGCTAGGCAACCAGCACCTGGCCTCGGGCCACTGGCAGCCAGTGGTTCCCAGCCCTGGGTTTTCCATGGGCTGGCATGCCATGGGCCTCAGCCCACTGGAACAGGCTTCGCCTCCTCAACTCCTGCCTCATTGCTGTGAAAACTGTGCCATAGAATTGTGGAATCACAGAAGAGTTTAGGTTGGAAGGGACCCTGCCATGGGCAGGGACACCTTCCACTATCCCAGGGTGCTCCAAGCCCCATCCAAGCTGCCCTTGGACACTTCCAGGGATCCAGGGGCAGCCACAGCTTCTCTGGCCAAGCTGTGCCAGGGCCTTACCAGTCTCTGAGTCTCCTAACATCTACTCTGAACTCACAAGGACACTGGTCCCACATCTCCAGCCCTTGTAACCAGGCCATAGTTTATCACATCCAACTCACAGGCTTTACTAGCACTGACAGCCCTGCTCCTCCACTTTCTGTCCCTTATGTCACAACAAACTGTCTGGACATTGCAGGAAGCATTGAGGACACTTCTGTTAGTTTTTTATAAACAGAAACTTCTGTGGGACTCTCTGGCTGGGTCAGCTTTGCTTTACACGACATAGAGCAGCACACCCAACACAGAAGATGACAGAACATGGCCCACAAGTGTGAAAATTCAACATGAAGCAAGGTCTCCATCAACCCTCCCTGCTCTGGATTCAGGTGGTGGCCAGGCAGGCACAAGAAGAGGTTTCTCCTCTGGCCAGAAGCCAGCACTGAAGAAATGCCAAACCCGAGCACCTGGCTCCTACCGCACTCGCACCAGTTCTGCTCCCACCTCTGAGGCTCACGACTTACTTTGATGCTGTTCCGAAATCTCCTTCTCCCAGCTCCAAACCAAGACTTGAAATTATTAGAGGGAGTAATACCTCTCAGGGCAGAATGCAAATTTAAAACACTTGTCCCAAATAACAGGAGGTAGTAATTAGGCTGCAGCACTCCAAAGCAGCATCCCTCAGCTACACTCTTTCCTGCACTGCTCCACTGATGTAGGACATGTGCCATGCTGTGCCATGCCATGCCATGCTGTTAAAACCCAGGTTGCACGAGGCTGTTTTTCTTTATCTGTGTATAAATCAGCTCCCTTCTTTTCATTTTCCTCCTTCACTCTGTGCTCTGGTCTGTGAGCTTTGCTCCCTGCTTGTTTAAACCTTTTGCTTCTTGTTGCTGCCCCTTACTCTGGTCCCACTTTTTTTTGTTTTAGCCCCTCAAGGTGCCTGCTTCCTTAAATAGTTCTCTCTCTCTCTCTCTCTCATTCCTTCCTCCCTTTCCTTATCATCTTCTCTTTCTCACAGTTACCCAGGGTCTCCTTCTTCTTCCCCGGGCTTTCCCCACAAGGCCTTTTGCATTCTTTCTTAATCACATCAAACAGGAGATTTCAATTTAGCAGCAATCAGGAAAACACCTCAGACACCCCATGGCATCAAAGCCTCCTGCCACCTCCGTTCCCCCAATCCCACTGAACTCTGGGTGCGTGAAGCAGGAGCTCGGATTCACTTGGCACCGAGGTGACAGCGTGTGTGAGGCACTGCCGTGCCCCGCTGCCACCGCGCCATTCCCCTCTGCTCCGGGACCGTGTCCTGTCTGACCCCAGCCACATCATCCTGTGCATCTTTTCAGGCCAGCAAGGGCAGCCCTGCTGCTCCTGTGAGGCAAAAAATGAAGCCAATAATGTTGACTGCCACAGGGTGAGGGCTGAGTTTAGGGCTCAGCGGGATCGGATGCCCGAGGCAAAATAACCGGGACACAGGTACCTTGCCCTGCTACTGCCCGTGCCCTCGGGGAGCAGCAGAAAGCTAAAGAAGACAGGTCTTTACGTGGCCTTTAGGAATTAGATATGTTCATTATAATCTGATTAAAATTCCTTACAAATACACTTTAAAGTTAGCTCTGAAATCAGGGAATGGTCGTGGATTTCCTCAAGCACAGGATTTGTGTTTAAGAAATTCCATTGTTATGGTAAATCTATGAAGAATGTGTCCAGCTGGGTTAGTGCTGCCACAAGAGCCTGTGGTTCACTGCTCATCCCGACTGCCAGGTTAAAGATAGGCGGAAGCTGAAATTCCAGGGAAAGTAAGGCAACCGAGAAACAGATGTTTTCAAAAAGACCAATGGAAGCAAAATGAATATGGGTTTTCACATCACTTTTTCACTCTCAAATTGTTTAAGGTAGAATTTATAGGAAAAACATCTCCAGCCCCTCTAAATGACTCTCAGCCAAAGGTTCATGTGCTGAGAAAGCAGAGGGGAAGGGAAGCAGCCTGGTGCCAATTACACCAAGCCGAGGCTCCAGGACTTGTTCTTCAGGGCAGCCAGTAAATTCACTGGAGTGATGTATCAATTGCCAGAATTTTTTTAAAGTTTTCTAATTCATCTGGACGTTTTCTTGCTCAGAGTATTGAGACGCTTGTCTGCACTTTGGATCCTTCTGCAGCCATCACGACAGCTCGAAAACTGCTTTGTTTTAAATTGGCAGCAGAGCTCTTGAGACATCCCCCACCAGGTGTGGGGGCTCTGGACATGCCGTGGGCCTCGCAAAGCCGGGGCAGTGCTGCTCCAGCAAAAGTGGGAACATCCCTGTGCCAAGGACGTGCCGTCCTGGGAGCGATGAGCTGTGTCAGCCCCATCCTGTGCTGGACCATTCCCAAAAAGAGATGGAAGGGTGGGGGAGAGGGCTCGTCTGCACCCCGGAGCGATGGGAGGACATGGGGGCACATGAGGCAGCGCTCTGGTCTCAGCTGACGCTGCAGAGAGAGTTCTGAGGCAGGCTTGTTCCCACAGTTCCCGGTGCATCCCTGCTCCGGGACCAGCAACCTCCTCGCAGCCAGCCCAGGGCTGATTTCACATCCTCCAGCCCGGCGCCGCTTCCCAAAGCTGCGGGAACTGCTGGAACGCGGTTACTATAGTGCTGCTTCCCGACGTCTGGCTACCCCGCTGCCCAATCCCTCCTCGTGGCTCCCCGTCTGGAGCAGTTTGGAAAACCCCGCGGCCGGAGGAGGGTGTTTGCCGTGCCCCCCGAGCAGCCAGCCCGCTCCCGAACGCGGCCGAGCGCAGCGCACGGGAGCGGGGCACGCATCCCGGGCAGGAAACACAGCGCACAACGCGCTCTGTTCTAATCCCGTCAAGGGTCTTCTCGGGAGCGAGCAGAGCCCGGCTGTGCAGAGTTAAGAATGAATCCCTATTTTTAGCCTGTCCTGGGTGAGGTAAGTGCGCGTGAGTCAGACGCCGGCGTGGGATGTTGCATAAGCCGGGCCTGCGCCGCAGCTCCTGGCGCACGGGGGTGCGAGGAGGAGGATGGAGGGAGCCTTCCCTCGCCGCTTCCTGGCATTGTCATTTCAAGACAGACCCTTCACGGTATTTAAATGCAGGGTTCTTTCTTCCCTCCCCACCCTCTCCCCCCCCAGCCCCCCCCCCCCAAAAAAAATTTAATTAGAAACAGCAGTAGGCTGGTTATGTAATGTGATTAATTGCAGCATTAGAGTGAAAAAATATAGGGCATACAGGTCTTAAAGATTCACATGCAAAGTCATGTGTGGGAGTGAGAGAGGCAAGGGTGAAACGCAAGACTTATCTGTTTGATTAGGTGCTTTTCACGGGGCAGTGATTTATTCCCTGAGTAATTTCGTCAGAGGAATCTGCAGATGGTTAAAGCAAAAAAGTAAAAAAAGGAGCAAATAAACATTGAGGAGAGAACGGGCCAAAAGTGCTTTCACAGCACCTCTAAAGGTTAGTGTTGTACCTGGGAGCAGGATGTTCCCTCAGCTGCAGACCTGCCCCTTAACAGCACTCACTCACACCAATAAAAAGGAGGTTTTCCACTGAGTCATGATGAAGAAGCTGCAGACACATGCAGACACTGCAGCTAAACTTTCACTATGCTGGAACGTTATTCCAGGGAACATGTGAAGCTTCAGATGGCTTCTTTTCCCCCTGCCTTTTGTGAGCCTCCCGGCAGGGAAGCCCCGGATTCCAGGCTGGCATTCCCTCCCACCGGTGACCTCCAAGCACCTGACGCTGAATGCGCAGCGCTGGAAACGCTGCACTCACCACGGCTGTTGATTAAATCCAGCCTAGTTCAATAATGGCAAGAAGTCACCAGCGTGTTTGATTGCTCAAGTGCCCTATATGCCCATGGCTCTGTCGCAGAACAGCAGCTGTCGGGGTCTGAGTGAGCACCTCGCCGCAAAGCGGAGCTCAGAGAGGCTGAGCCCGTGCTGCCACGGCTGAGGAGGCATAGCTGGCTGGATTTTAGCATTGCAGCTCTTCAGAGGGAAACAACTGCTGTTAATATTCATGCAAGGGGGAAGATGAAAAGGCACCGGAGAAGGGAGCTCGTGGCAGGGTACCAAGGATGTCTCAGCAGGTTTTATCCTGTGCTCTTGCTGGGAAGAGGAGGGTTCACAGCCTGAGTGCAGCTGTTCTTACACCAGAGATATTCTCCAGCGTTGTCTTAATTCCAGCTACCCCTAAACTCAATTCTGAGGCTCCACTAAACTAAGTATTAATTTAAGGCAGCCTGAGGTCCCTCTGAAGTGAAGGCTCTTCCCTCAGTGAGCTCGGTCTAGTTCTACAAAGCTTAATTCCTGGCAGCCTTAGCTGTAAAGCCATGGCTGGAAACATAAAAACCTCCAGACTTGATCTCTCCTGAATAAGAACTTCATTTGTTACAGCTGTGCGATGATTTCAGAGGCTTCGGATTTGTCAAGCAGCAAAATGCCAAGATTAATTTAAAAACAGCTTTACAATTACCTCAAGTTTGCATCTTCTTTCTTGCTTTACTAATAAGCAAAACACTAAATGATTCATATTAGAAAAGAGATTTCAGCAGTCTTCTCAGGCAGGCCCAGTGCTCACTCCAAGTGATAAATGTAGAAATTCCCTCCCATGAGGCTTCCAGTCTTAACTGGAGCCGTAATGTGAGGGAGAGTGAATGGGCCGAGAAGTCCCAGGCCATGAGCCGGGTTTGTGAACCTACACAGCCTTGCAATATTCCTCAGCTGTTTTCCTGCATTTCCAAAGCTTTCCTCCCCCTGCACATGATAGCCAAGCATGAAATACATCCCTGGAGTCAGCACTTGACTTCACCTGTCCCAGTGCATGTGTTCCATATCACCTGAGCACACTTCCTTCTGCAGAACCTATTTGGAGACAATTGTAGGGACAGACCCTGAAGATGCTGCTCACTGAAATCTTCCCTGGAACAATTTTCCAGTGGAAACTTTTTTCCACTGGACAAAGAAAAATTGTTCAGGTCTCTCAGTGCTATCTACATGCACAGTAAGATATCTCCTGAAGAAATCAAGATCAAAGCTCACACAATTAGAGACAAACCAAAATCAAGGGCACCTTTACTGAAGCTCATTAAAAATATCCTTTGTACCACTCTCCTGTGTGGCACCCAAAGTCTCCCAAATACTGTGCTCTAATGAGAATGCAGTGAGGGTTTTTTCCCTCCAGTATTTTTCTTTTCCCTAGCTAGCAACTGTCATAGTTTAATTAAGGGATGTCACAGGCACGGAGTGCTGCCCCGAGATAATCAGACCCTGCTGGTAGATAACTGCTGAGGTGAAGACAAGCAGGAACAGCCACCGTGCAAATGCCAAATCATCAAGGGAGGGCAAAGTTCAGAAATGGAACTGACAATCCTTCATTTATAGAGGTGGGAGATGTTTATGCCAGCCTTTGTGAATGGGCCCCTCCACCCAGCTCCGCCTCACAACCCTTTCTGAGCTCCTGACTCCTCTCGGGCCTCTTTTTGCTCCCATGTTGTCCCTTGCAGGAAGATTCACTCCGAAGTATCTCCTGGGTGTCTCCAGCATCACAGACGTGCTGCTGGCACAGCCTTTTCCTTGGAGCAGCCCACTGACACTCCCTAAGGAAGGATCCCAGCTCCCACCCAGACACCCCGTGGCCTTGAGCCCTGTGTAACCTCACTAAGAACTGACCTCCAGCCATTCAAATCGCTACAAAGGCTCCCACCGCCTTTAATTTAGTCTTTCAAAGCATGCAGGTCTTTATTTATTAATATTTACCAAAGCCCTTCCAGTCTTTGGCTCTTTGATTTTACAACCTTTTATGATTCTCACTAGCTGAAGTTTTCTTTTCCTGGAAAACAAGCCAGCCCCAAGCCAACCAGCTGTCTGCTCCTCTCTCCTGCTGTCTGTACTTGCTTTCATGGGAAGGTTGTCTCCCTCTCCTTTCCCTTTTCCACCCAGGTCATTATTGATCTGGTCATTCCAGCAGCAGTTTTGTGCTAACAGCTGTCTCTGGGCTGTGCCCTCCGATGAATCCATGACCTGCAAACCATCCTGATTTCTCGCTTGTTGCCCTTGCCTGGGTTCATTCACAGATCACTTCACAGAACAGTTTTTTGAAGGGATGGTCTATGCTTTATTTCACCAATTACTCCCATTTCTCAGCTTCTGTGGCACAACACCTTATGGATTCCCCGTCTCTTCAAAATTATCTTCCAGTTAATGTACAGGTCCTGTATTTCCGGCAAATATTTCCTTGTAAATAGAAAAGGTGCCCTAAAAATGGCATGCTGGAGTCCCTGTATAAGTTCATCAACACAAAGTGCTCTGAAGATGGTCAGATGGGGCTCAGGTCCAGGCTCAATCCCTGTTCCTGATGAGGAGACCACCAGCCACACAGAAATAAAAGAAAACATCTCTTTAGAATTACAACACCTGCTACAATTTTCCCATGGTGCTGGGGACAACGCCAGCATGGGGCTACAGCATTTTCAGACTCCACAGGTCAAGCAAGATGGATAATTTTTCTTGGATCCTGGTTGATCCCTCACTGCATTATTAACAAACAGCTGTATTTTGACTGGCTTTGATATAAACTTTATCTGACCCAGTGGTGAGGTTCTTCAAGTGAGCACTCCGCAGAGGTCCCTGGGTGAGTAGTTGTGAGTAACAAAGAGGAGCCAAATGAATTCCTTCATTCTGAAAAATGGTGTGTATCTTCTGAGCCAGGAAACAAAAGGATTTCCATGGCATTCCCGTACAAAACTATCAATGATTTCATTTCCGTGAAACCAGCTTCATAAAATATTCTGTGGCTTTACCAATAAACTGTGATAAAACCAAGCCCCCATACTGCTTAATTGCACTTATTAGCAAGCCAATTGTCTGTCGCATTTATTTTGTTATGCGGGCCATGCTTGTCAGAAAGAGCATGAGATTTTTAATCAAACTTGTAACAGTCACGACAAGACAGATTTTTGAAGGCACAACTTTACCCAAACAAGCACATTTTTTATCACTGAGGACACAGAAGAGGTGGCTGTATCCTGGTATATGAAAACAGCTGGTTGTATAAAGATTTATTTCCTCCATCCCACTCTGACTCTAATGCATTTGCAGACCTGCTTGATGGACCTTTGGGTGAGCCTGGGGCTCAGGTCCCTGCCCAGGTGAGGGGAGTCGCAATGCACAGCCAACCCCAGCACATAAATCATTGACAGACACATACATTTACGTGCTCAAAAACTGTCACGCTGCTTCTTTTCCAGCTGGGACAGCTGCATCTCCCTCCACCTGTTCTACCAAACTTCAGCCCCACAACTCTTCTCTGTTCACAGTGCCTGGTCCAGCGCTGACGTGCTCGGCGAGCGCACGGCCGCGGGCAGAGGTCACGGCAGCTCTGCCTCCCTGGCAGACGTGTTCCCGGCGGACTCTGGCCTCTGCTCGCTGCCACACCACCCCTGCCATTGCCCGCAAGGTGCCCGGCACGAACATTTCTTAGGTTGCAGAAAGCACCATGATTGAACTTTCCTTCCAGACATTTATCTTAATAACCCACACACATCTTTAGCACGCCACCCTGTTCTTATTTTTTCCATGAATATTCCAGACAAGAGCAGTACACTGATTACAAAGGTTGTCCAACACCCTCCACCATAAACCGCCTGTGTTGATTACAACTTTGAAAAGGTTCACTGGCTCTCTCAGCCAAGGAAGCAAGGGGGCAGGGATATTTTATCCATGCTAAAATAATTCTAAAATTGTTTTTTGTGGAAAGGTCTGATGCCAACATGCCTTGGGCTTGCACACAAAACCTGGCAGTGGAGGGAAGGGTGAGTTCTGCCATCTTAATGATGAGGCAATTGACCTGATAAGCTAATAATTGATAAGCTTCTGAGAAGCTGCAGTTGTTGCACTTCTCAGCAGAGGTTTGATAGGTGCTCCCAGCTGAATTCCTCGAGGACCTCATCCGTATGAGGTCCCGTGGGCTCTCCCCTGCAACTGCAGATGCTCTGGGCTCAGCCTGGGCACTCGGGCTGAAGATGGGATATTTAACCTCCTTGTTTTCCTAGGGATCTTTGGGGGTAGAAGCTGCCCTACTCAAGCACCAGGAGGGTAACACCTGCACTTGTGTTCGAGAAACTTCCGTTTGCTTTAGCACAAACTCACAAACTCTTTTTTTTTTTCGGATATTGGTAGAGAGCAGTAGGGCTGGAAGGGAGACTGGGGGCCAGGCAAGGATGTAAGCACAAGCAGCCCATGAGAGGGGAAGGCAGATGAACAGGCTGAAGGACACAGTCCTCATGAGCCCAAGCCCAATGTCTGGCAGTTCCTTTCAGAACTTGTACCAGTTCCTAAATATTCCAGCTCCCATTGCACGTCTACCATCTGCTAGTGTCAATGAAACCTTCTGACCCCATGCAAAACGCTGTGAGAGCGTGGCTGACTGCCCCAGAGCTGGCTTAGGGCATGTGGGTCTCTCACAGCCACAGGCAACACCCCGAGTTACAAAGGTAAAGCAGAACATTGAGTCCTTGCTCGTTAAGAAACACCCTCTGCTCTGCTCTGCTCACCAGCGAGACAGGGCTCTGTGCAAAAAGCAGGAGATGAATATCTAATAAGGCTTCTAATCCATGCCCAGAGATAAGCCAAATTAATTTTGCACAGGCATCTCTTTTCAGTCCCGGATTTGGCAACCACAGAATTGGCCTTTGAGGAATGTTTCATGTCTGTGCTTTAATCATTTGGGGCTTCACTGTGCCAGCTGTGGTACAAGTGGGGACAATAATGACCAAGGAGACATTTATGTGTGGAAAAATAGACCCAGGAACCACTTTTTTTGTAGATAAAAAAAGACCCAGGTGGGTACCAGTGGCAGGAGGACATCGAGGTACCACAGGTAGGTGAGGGATGGTCACTACTGACTCATGGAGGCAATTTAGAGATTGCGTGGAGACCCCATAGCAACCACCATCTGAAAGGGGCCTACAGAGAAGCTGGAGAGGGACTTCACCAGGAACTGTAGTGACAGGACAAGGAATAAAAAAAAATTTTAAATGACAAATCAAAAGAGGCAAAATTTTGGTTAGATATTACAAAGTACTTTTTCCCTGTGAGGGTGCCAGGCCCTGGCACAGGGTGCCCAGAGCAGCTGGGGCTGCCCCTGGATCCCTGGCAGTGTCCAAGGCCAGGCTGGACATTGGGGCTTGGAGCAGCCTGGGACAGTGGAAGGTGTCCCTGCCTGGGGCAGGGGGTGGCACTGGATAGGACTGAAGGTCCATTCCAACCCTTTAACATTCTATGATTCCATGAATTTGGAAAGGATGGTGAGTGACCCTTGTGCGCAGCACACGCAGTGAGGCACTGCTGAGGACGCTCACACATACGTGTACATGCAAAGAAGGAAATGTCACATTCATTTTACACCGTTTCCCACGCTCTTCCATCAGCAGGATCGCTGCCCGGCCGAGACATCCACTGTGTCCCTGGGGAGCGGAATTCACACCACGTCTGTGGGAAGCTGAGGGGGGTGAGGTGAGGGGTGAGCGCTGCGCGGCTCCCCCGGGGCCGGGCCGGCTCTCAGGGGCGCCTTTTCCCCGCCGCGCTCCGTGAGGGGCGGGCGCTGCGCGGCCCCGAGCCGCCCCCGCGGCGGCCCCTGAGGGCGGGCCGGGCCGGGCCGGGCCGGGCCATGCGGGGCGGGCCCGCCCGGGCCATGCGGAGCGGAACGTGACGGGGCCGCGCCGCCGGGGAGCGGCTGAAGCACCGCCTCCCGCCCGCCCGGCCCGGCCCCGCTCCCGCACGGGGACGGGCGGGCGGCCAAGGCGTGTCGCGGGCGGGCAGCCGGCTCCCGTCCTGTTTCCCTCCTTCCCTCCCTCCCTCCCTCCCTCCCTCCCTCCCGTCAGCCCGGCCCCGCGGGCACGGCCCGTGTCCGCCCGCCTTCCTGCCGCCCCCGCCGCCGCCTGGCAGCCGCCCCGCGGGGCTTTCCAGCGCAGCCGCCGCGCCCGGCACGGGGGCTGCACCGCGGGGCCAAAAGGCGAGAAAAGCCCCCAAAATCACGAGCTGCGCCAGCCGCGGGGGCCCGGACCGCCTTCGGCCGAGCCCCGTTAGGTGCCGGGACGGACGGGGTGCGGGTGGCGGCTGCCGCGCATCGCCGCCTGTCCCCTTGCGCTCGCCGCCAGCCGGGCTGTGCTCAGCCATTCTGAGATGAATAAAAACACAGAGCTGCCGGATTTTTATAAGCTAAAGCCCGGGGCTGTCTCATGGGCAGAAATGTGACCCGCAGCCCCTACAGAGAGCCCGGGCTCCCGCGCAGCCTTGGACGTGCCCGCTGTGCCGATCCTGCACAGCGCCAATGCCCGAATTCCCGCATTCCCGGTCCAGCCGAGTGGCTCTGTGCCTTTGGAAATTTTGAGCTCACCTTTTGCTAAGCACATTCCCCGGGGATTTCGGGAGGTGCAGCAGGCATTTAAAATAGAAGAACATATGAGACCTTGTTCTTTCCAAAAGGCCTCAGCATGCACTTGCATAATATTCAAGTGTTATCCCTGTAATTATATTCGGTTTTGCTTTTCACAATATTTAAAAAAAAAAAAAGTTCAGTCAGAACTTCACTTTGCAGAAACTAGTATTTCCGCTTTTTAACATTTTATAGATAATATTTAACTTGTTTAAAAAAAGAAAGAAAAAAGAAAAACTGTTTCTCAGGCTGTTACCTTGCAGGTTATTACTTATCAGTGCAGAACTGCAGTTACTTGGGATCTGACTGATCCACTTGGCTCAGGCTTGCAAGGACAATGTGATTTTCGAGATTTGATTGTGTTGGGAGTTATATATCTGGAACCTAGTGGGCAATTTATGGCTGCAACGTCACGTCTGATGTGCCAGTGCCATTAGCGGCATTCCAGGCTGGTCTTAAATGCTTCATCTGCCCCAGTTGATGCATTATCGTGGTTCAGCAGAAACTGGTAATTTAGCACAATCGATGTCTTGCTTCCTTGAAGAAAGAATCCTTTCAGGGTTTTTAATTCAATGTCTCCTAATCTGCTGCAGGTATTGTATTTCCCCAGTACAATCCTGCAAAAAAACCAGTTGTTCTTAAATAAAATATGCTTAATATATAAGTAATGCCTTAAGTAAACCTTGAGCCCTGACATGGCACCTAGAGATGTGATCTCTCTTTAAAACAGTATGAAACGTATTCCACATGTGTTTGTGTTTGTTCCAGTAATGAGGGAAAGGTGGTGATGGTTAACAAGAACCAAGAGGAAAACCCCCAGCACAGTCATTTTTAAAGTCAAACAGAGGTTGTGCCAAGCCAAGAGGAAAAATATTTTCTGCTGTATTTTCACATGACATCGAGGGGGTTGAAGAAGCTGCTGCTGCCTTGCCCTGGCACCAGAAGCATCCGTGGGTTAAACGTGGGTGTTCCAGGGTGGATGTCCTTGGCCAGCTGGATGCATGGAGGGGTCTGGGCTGGGAGCTGCTCCTGCACCTCGGTGTCCCCTCTGTGCAGCTGGACCTTCAGGGGGCTGAGCAGTCCCTCAGTTTGCTTCACAGGGGGATTACACCTGTAATTCCATACATAATTCCATACATAATGCCATACATAATTATTAGTAACTGATTCTGTGAGTAAACAGAGCTTGTGGAGCTGAGTTTGAGTCTTCTCCCTACTAGCAATTAACACTTACATGGAACAAAGCAGAGGTTAGGTAAGGTAGTTTTACATATATCTTTTAATATACTTATGTATGTACATAGTGGATACAAATATGCAGCTAGCAAGAATTTCTCTTGCTTCTTTCCAATTCCGTGAGATATTTTTCTCTCTCACGGAAGACATTAGTAGAGTTCTATAAACTATGAACACCTGCGACCTTGCAAACCTTTGTTTATAGTACAGTAGAAAAATAATTTGACAATGGTTGTTTTAGGATTTTAGACAGTCACCCCAAGGGGTGGCTGATCCTCTGAACAATTAGACTATGAAGAAAAAAGTCTATAAAAGAGTTGTAAAATAATTAAATAAATCAATCTTGCTGCACAATTCCTGCCTGCTGGATCTTTCTTCTCCTCCCTACCACTGTGGGACACTGTGATAGTATATACATATGTATATATACCATTAGAAAGTAAGTTTAGTACAACACAGGGCTTCTTACTTTAAAAAAATTTTGAAGTGCATCAGCAAATGGTTACTGCAAGTACCAGTGACTTTCTCAAATATCAGTGACTTTCCCAAATGCGTTTTGGTTTCATTGTACCATTTTTTCCACTCAACGGCCGCTTTTTGTAACGCGTGTTTTCTGGGAGCAGAATTGGCATCCCCTGACTAGGGGGACACACAAGGCAGCGAGGCAGAAGTGGCAGGGCTGTGCTCACACTGCCCCTGACCTTCACACCATCCACTCTGTGGTACCCACACCTTCCAGCCCCCAGCGTGACTCACAGTGAGCAACCCTGCACTGCCAGAGCAAACCAGGCTGGGGATGGACAAAGGATGCAAAACTCCTGCTCTAGAGCTGCTGGCAGCTAGAAAAAACAAACTATTAAAATCTACTGATTGCCCAAAAAGCAGATCAGTTGTGCATCTTTGTAACGAGCAGGAAGCTTTTTCCATAGTTCAAGAGATGGCAAATCCAAATCCCAGCGGGGCTGGTGCAGAGGGGTGATGGTAATGTGGAGAAACGTGGAACAATCTCTGACATCCCATGCCAGGGATCACCCTTCCCATCAAAACATGTGGAAGAGAAGTTGGTAGTACAGGAATGGAGAAGGTCAAGGAAGGTCTACAAAATATTTGACCATTTTTTATTTAAATCACTTCTCTGTAGCTTGTATGCAAAGCACCAGCCCTATGCAAATCAACACTGCTGAGTCATGGCCAGAGTGGGGGGGAAAAAGGTAATTTAAAATGTGACCCGAAAACTATCATGAGGGAAAGAAAAAAATCATTCTAAAGCTTTTGAGTTTGGAATTTGAACCGCTCCTTCGTGACAGTCACAGTGTACAATTAGGGGACAGTGTATCAACGTAAGAAATGCTTAAAACTATTTAAATTAAACATTTATAGAGCCCAAATTATTGTAAATATCAGGTAAGGAACTGCAAAATTATTTTTTCATCACAGCATTTTTTCAAGAGCTTAAAAAAAGAAGCCTCCAACTTCTTAAAATCAGAGGTACAGCAGAGTAGATGGGTAAAACTCTGAATAACAGCAAAACCAGCTATCAGCTCGGGGGGTATTTTCTATAAGATAAGAATGTATCAATGAAAAGGACATGATTATCTAGGTCATTCTGGGTTAATTTCTCTAAGCATTTTGGGGTTCATTCTGCAGAGGTTCTGGTTGAAGACTGCAGGGTTTATCTTAACCCCGTTTTTCCCAGCGCTGAGGATGCAGGGCGGTGCTGAAGGGAGTTTGTGGAGACACAGGGGAGAAAAGCTGCTTTGCTACCCCAGAGAAACCACTTCAGCATTCGGTGCCTTTCCCCCTGCCCGTCGCTCTGGGCGTGGCGTGGCCCTTTCCGAGGAGGGCTGGGGCTGGCTCAGCCCAGGCTTTGGGGCAGGGATGGATTTGGAGTGAGGGTTATCACTGTCCTGTGTCCCACTGGTGCTCGCAGGAGGGGGGCAAAGTCCTCCTCGTCTCTCTGGCGTCACTCAGGCATTTATCTTCAAAGGCCCCGTCGTCAGGGAGCTGTACCGGGCCAGAGGGAGAGAGGTGGGAACGAGGACTTTGGGCTGAACCATGGCTGCAAACCGCAGCTTAAGGCCAGTGTTGAACTTGGGGAGTTCAGGAGGGGCTTTGCCAGCTCCCTTGGACTGGGTGAGGGTGCTGCCTCTCGGTCCCCGGCACAGCTCTTCACTTGAATTACCATCCCAGTTGTTCTGGTGGCTGGGGTCTAGAAATCTGTTAGAAGACAGTCTTTATCCCCATTATTTCCTACCAAACACATCCTTCCACTCTGGCACTTTCTTACCATTCCCTCTTAGTTTGGGTGAGAAACATCTCCAGCCAGAGTTTGGGCAAGGGCTCTGCCTCTGAGTGGGTGTTACGAGAAAAACCCCTGAGCATTCAAATGAAGGACAAGAGCAACAGCTGTAGTAGAGTTTATATTCCACTGATCATGGGACTTTGGGTCGTTTCCTATCTGTTTTTCAGTAACGTGTCTGGTGGTTATAAAATGAGCAGAATTTATCTGACCCGGGAGGCAGAGACATTACCTCATTGTCACGGGGTCAGTGGCAATTAGACTGCGAAGCCCAGCCAAGCAGTGCCGCTGGGTACAATAGTCTGTGGCAGGCTTAACCTTTATGGTCACCGCTGCTGCGGGGGGACAGCATCGGGAGAGCCAGAACAGAAACGCCCTTTCCTCGCCAAACCCCTCCCAGGCAGCTCACACACGCTCATCCCTGTATATGTTAAAAGACTGCAATATATTAATTTAGGCAGGATGGATGGCTTAATGATTTATATCGGTTCAGTCTCGATTTGGAGTTAAAAATTAAGTTTGTCCCCAAAAAGGTGTAGTAAGGACTGAGTGTAACGCAAGAGCAATAATCTATAGACACCAGTCAGCCCGTGGTTACTGTAAACACGGTGTACAAAGGTGAGCAGCCAGGTCAGCAGCCGTGCCCAGCGTCACTAGCCCAATTTAGCCTGCACCTGGAGATGGTGACAACAGCACCGGGGAGCAGCGAGGGGCCCTACCCACTGCTGCCCACCAGCAGCTGAGCCTGTGCTCGAGGGCATTTAGAACTGAAACCAGGTGCTTTTCCTCTCTGGAGGTGGCACCCTGATATTTCTGGTGTGTTCACACCCCGTTGTTTCTCACACACAGCTCCTGTCTGTGGGTGACAGGCTTGAATCACATGCTAAACCCCAGCTCTGAATTGAAGGGCCATTCACGTTCAGAGAGCACCTTGAACAGTCACCCCCAAAGGAGCCACCGACTGAGGGATGCTGGTCACAGCTCCCCACTGTTACTCATTAATGCCTGCAAGGATTTGTCAGGGGTGGGCAGGATGCTGTGGGAACGCGCCGCAGGAGCTGTGTCTCAGCCTGGCTGCCTGCCACCAGGGCTTCCCTGCTCCCTGCAGTCACCTGAACCTCTGATTCACGCTGTCTGCCTGGCCTACACGAGTTCATGCACCACCTCTGGGCTTTTGGTTCAGGAAAATTGAATGTTCTGCCCATTTGTTTCTCCACTGTAGAAAATGTGGGGTTTGGCATAGGTTGAGGTAATCCCTGGTCTCCCAGAGAGAGCTGGGAGAGAGGGGAGGGGGCAGCACTGTAGGTATTGTACGAGCATGTAATCTTCCCTCTTGCTTTACAATTCCAATTGCTCAGAATTTGGGTGAAGATGTAGGTAAGGAGCAAGGTTTTCCCCTACTGCCATGTCAGACTGAGTACTAGCCCCACAAAAAGGCCAGGAGCTAGGCTTGGAAAAGGTCTGAAAACCAAAAATCCTAGAGTTTATGTTCTTACCTTGTAGCCACCAACTCAGGCCCCAAGTTTGGGGTCTCAGTTCTTAGGTGACAGGGAGAGAAGGGTGGGTATATACGGGAGGCAGGAGAGCCTCTGGCACAGGGATGTAGCCTCTGCTCAGCACAGAGCTTGCTTCCAGCTGCTTTTCTCCGTGCTGGAATCACAGCTGGGAACTCTGCCCAGGGCGAGGTGGGGAGCAAACCGCAGGATGCACCGGACAGCGGCCTGGAAGAGCCCCACAGCATTCCCAAAATGGGAACAGGAGCAATGCCCTCTCATGCCCAGGGAAGATTTTAATCTAGTTCTTCCAGGTAAAAGCTCTAGCTAGCAAGATATCCCTGCTAGGAGCTGCTTCATTCCTCCTTGGATACTTATTCCATCAAACCCTGTAACACGGGCCTGCTCCCCAGGTAAGGGGATCCTGCAGCCCACAGCCTTGCTGTCCATGCCTGCTCCAGGCAACAGCCAAGGATTTTTATTCACTCCACCACTGCCCCTGTGCATCTGTGCCAATGTCGTGGAGCAGTTGTTGGTAGAGCATTCCCTTCAATCGATTGCTCTCTTTGGGGTGGTACAAGGTGGCTCCTTCAGGGCTATCCATTCATCCCAGACATCCTTTGCACTGCTGCCCTTGGCTCGGTGCAGGAAATTTTCACAGGGCCAGGAAGAAACTTAGGAGCGGCCGTGATGGCACTGACATCAAAGGGCTGCGAGGAACCTGCCTTTCCATCTCTTCCCAACATTTACATTGAGCAGGTTTTGGAGGCCACCATTTCCTTCTATTCCTCCCACTTCCTAATTTTAGGGAAAAAAGGGAACAAGCTCTGGTTGCCAACCACAAACACACACCTTTGGGAGAGAGGCTCCTGACGCAGCAGAGCAGGATGTCTGGGAGCACATTCAGGACGAGCCCATCAGCAGCATTTCCCTGTGGATGACTCATCCTGCCCAGCCAGCCCTGCCTGTTTGAGGTTTTCCATAGCCCTGGTCCTGGCTTCTTCCAGACTTGGAGCAGCTGTTGGTTTGGGGGTGTCTCCAGGGTGACTCTGGATTTCCATGCATTTTGGGTTTAAATGGCTTAATTCTCTCATCAGCTCTAGATCTAAGTGGACACAATCCAGGTTGCTCTCTGCAGAACTCTCCCGGCCACTGAGGTGACCTTTTGTGCTGGAATGGGACTCACTGGCAGCAACAATTCAAACAAAAGGCAAAAAGTACATTTATCAGTAAAGGCCGTCAGTCACAGGGCCACATTGCAAAGGTCTATGCCAAATTTAGCATCACACAGCGATGTTGAAGATGTGGGGAAGTTTTCCCACCCCTTTGGGGTTGGACACTGGGAGATACTCTGTGATCTGGGTCCTGCAGGTAGTTGTGCTACTGCACAACCTCAAGTTGCACCAGGGGAGGTTTAGATGAGATATTAGGGAAATTTTTTCACAGACACGGTTGTAAAGCATTAGAGCAGGCTGCCCAAGGAAGTGGAGGAGTCGCCGTCCCTGTAAATGTTCCAAAAAAACCTGTGCAAGTGGCACTGATGACATGGTTTAGTGGTGAGCATGGTGGTGGGGCTGGGTTGACCATTGACTTGATGATCTCAAAGGCCTTTTCCAACCTTGACAGTTCTATGATTCTACTTGATTATAATGGTTCTTTGGTTTCTGAATAATGAATCATCCTGTGATTAAATTGATGTGAAAACTGCCATGGTGTGTAAATAGAGGCAAGCTGCAGTTTTTAGCTCCTTTTGGGGTTGCTAACACCGAGGGGATAGAATTTTCTTCCTGGAATGTGATTGTACACGATGTTTGCACCCATCATTCATAAGGAAAAGTTTCTTACAGACTTAACAGATTGTGTTTCCATCTCTGCTGCGTAAAAACAGTGTTACGGACACAAGCGAAATGGAAATCATAACACAGCATCTCCACTATTTTAGGAGTCATATTGGAACACATGGAACAGAGATGGAATTCCACTCTTCACTGCCTTCAGATTTGGTGTTCTGTGTATTTACTTAGCGCTAGAAAAGGAAAGTGAAAACAAACCCGTTGCCTCAATAAAGCCCAGGAACGGGCTTTGCTCCTGCCCATTCCCTTGGGACCAGGCAGCATTTCCAGGCACTGGAAGGGCTCTGGTCAAGCAAGAGCTGCAAAGTCATTCCTGAGAGGAGACAAGAAAGGGGGAAAAAAGGGCCGAGTGTCAGGGTGAGAAGAGCCAGCTGAGGAGCACTAATGGGTGAGCAAGCCGAGAAGCAGGTTGGAGGGATGATAGTGCTTCTGGAGGGAAGGGCTGCCTGGAAATGGGTCTGGCTGTTCCTGCTCAGTGGGGCTCCTAGGGAAGCACCTGCCTCGAGGCAATTTATCCAGCTGCCATCCTGTTCTCACACAGACTCTGAATGCATCCCAGCACTGGGACTTTGGCTCCACACAGGGTGCTTTTCCCATCTCCTGCTTATTGTTGAAATTTCAGGCCTTTTTCCTGTGTTGCACTAGCTCGAACAGCTCCTGTTTCTCCCATGGAGACCTGAGCACAGGGAGAAGATTTGGTCATTTCCACACCAGCAGTCCAGCTCTAAATCAATCAGATTTTCTGGAGTTTTATGTTGGTTTTTTTTTTTTTTCTGCAAACTTCTCCCTGCAATTGCAGCTGCATCTCCTGAGTTACTTTGATTCAGACCAGAGTTATTCTTAAATTTTTTTTCCTTATGTAATTTCAATTCCAAGTGTCCCCCTCGCACACGTAAGTGCAGCAGAGCAGACGGGATTGGGCAGGCTGCTCTGATCGAAGTGTCCGGCGTGGCATCTCCCGTGTGCACGTCACAATTTCGGGGTGACTAAGCACATTGGCGGTGGTGTTCAGTGGCATCTCTAGAGCACTGTGCTATATTTGTCTTTACTTCCTCTGTTTGTCTCGGTTTAAAAGGAAAAAAGCGGGTTCAAGCTACGTGCTGACAAGATTTAGCGATTCTGGATGGCAGGAGGGGTACGAGGCTCAGCGCTGCGAGTACTGGAAAGATATTTGTCACTGCAGATTCTGCTTGTCATATGCAGAGATGACATGCAGATCTCCCTCTGACAGATTGATAGTCATTCCGAGATGCATCCACCCACAAAAACCACAGACATGCTGCTTGACTCAAATCTTGACTTTAACCACAACTTTGTGATGCAAAACTGGTGGAGTTTTTGGTACTTTTTGTTAAAAATGAAATCTTTATAGGGGTTTTCCAGCATCCTTGCTAGTTACTAAAAACAAACCAACATCAGCCTACTGGATGGGACAGCTCAGTTTACTCGTGGGTGGTTTTGACATTCAGCTCATTAACATGTTTAGTCTGAAAGAAGGTTGGAAAGGTAGTAAATAAAAAATTGGATGGAGAAGTACAGCATCTCTCCAGAAGTTCCTCCTTATGTCACAGTGACAATGCCAGTTTCACTGAGAAGGAATATTTGTTCTGATTTTACTCCAAATATCCGCAGCTCGTCCTGAGCAAGCACAAAGCCTGGTCAGTGTGTTTGTAGAAGTAAATGCACTGTGCTGAGTGTAAAAGTCACGCTCTGCACTGGCCAGGAAATTCACAGCGCGGCACGGAACTTCCAGCGCGGCGTGGGAGAACCTGGGCACGCTGGCTCACAGCCAGGGAGTCTCCCATGGAAACAGGGAGCCACCCCAGTCTGTCAGCGGGAGCTTACAGCCCCTTTGTGTCCCCTGGTGGGGCAGGCCCTTGACGTGGAACTGGCATTGGCTGTTCTGGCACGGGGTGGCTCCACAGGCATTCCCTGAGACCTCCTGTGCACTCCTGCCACG